>NC_142012.1:89610223-90242723 GCF_049901735.1 Notechis scutatus
CAACACACCAAATGCTCCCCTATGACCATTTTCACCACTCAGAAAACTATATATAAGAATGATGGTTAGGTGGAGAAGGGCAGGTTGCTTATTTGGTCTTCTCGTAGTCTTCTGCGAGAACCAATTTTTGGCATAGTGTATAAAGGCACCAGGCTAAAAATTGGAAAACAGTGTGTCTTATTCTCATCTTTGGACTATCTTGGACCAGTCATTCTCTCAGCCTAGAAAGGAGGCAATGGCAGGCCACTTCTGAAAAACTTTGCTAAGAAAAGTATGGAGAAAACTCCAGGCAGTTGCCAGAAGTAAAAAATTGACTTGAAGGCGCACACACGTGCGTGCACACACACACACACACACACACACACACACACAGAGAGAGAGAGAGAGAGAGAGACAAAGTCATCTACATTTATACATATGGTTCTATGCTTCCCAAGAGCCCTTGTTGGTAATCTTCCATAACTGAGTTGATTTGAGACAAGAAACTTTGTCATGGCACTTGCTTGCTCTTGCTTCCCCAGGCAGCAGTCATAGAAACCAAAAATACTATTGTAGCTGATTCCTATAGAGGATAAATAGGGTGTACTGCATGAATGAACAGATGCTCATTTGCATCACAAATGGATTATCACCAAGCTTACCTCGAGGTGGTGGGACATATGCCTTGATAACAAAAGGGAAGACAGGACAACTGATCCATGAATCACATGTGGTAGCGCCTTACAAACCATTGATCAAGAAAGCGAGAATGCTTTGCAAAGGTTCAGAATTAAACTCCTTGAAGAAGAGTGCCAGATGTTAGGGTTGGTCTTATAGTCTGTGCGTAGGTGGGCTTGAGGAAGGCTTGTGAGGTTGTAAAAGTATCACGGTCTCCCTCACCCACTTAACAATTCACGGTGTGAAAATTGGGATTCCTTTCTTAGGGTTGATATAGTATGCAAGATTGCAGAACCAAGTAAAACACTTAAACAAAATGCTAAAGCACTATGATTTTCCAAAGTCAATGGTTGAGAAACCATGGGAGAAAATGCAACCAGAATAGCATTGATTAATGTGGAAGTACCAAATTACTTTAGTTGGAAAAGGAAAATCAGGCATCAATGCAACCTGAATGATATTCAGTGTTAAGTTGGATCAGCCAGAAAACATACAGAAGTCACACAGATCAGACTATGATGAAAAACTTCACCTTAATAAGGAGGAGATAATTGCTGAATGGTGTCCAAAAGTTCAAATCCTTTGTTTATCAGGGCAGTAAGCAAAACTACTACAGTCAACATTTGTGGCAAAAGATAACCCTAGTCTAGAGAAAAGAAGGACTAGGGGTGACATGACAGTGGTGTTCCAATATTTGAGGGGCTGCCACAAAGAACACGGGGTCAAGCACCTGAAGCCAGGATAAAAAACAACAATGGATGGAAACTAATAAAGGAGAGAAGCAACCTAGAACTAAGGAGTAATTTCTGACAGCTGGAACAATTAATCAGTGGAACGACTTCTTCCAGAAGTTGTGAATGCTCCAACACTGGAAGTTTTTAAGAAGGGGCAACATTTGTCTGAAATGGTATATAGGGTTTCCTGCCTAAGCAAGGGGTTGGACTAGAAGACCTCCAAGGTCTCCTTCAACTATTCTGTTCTGTTCTGTTCCCTTTCCTTGCTCCATTGACTGTCTTTGGATAAAGGGGGGATTACAGAATAGCTGTGTTCCATATAGTTGCTGCTCATGGAGACTGCAAACCAGAAGTCTCTGGAAAGTGTAAGAATCGAGAGCCAAGGGAATTTGTCATACACGCTCCAGCTGCAAATGGAACCTATGCAAAAACTGTTAAGTTCTCACTGCCCTCGCTAATTATTTTTGAAAATTGCCAATTTACTGTCCCAAAGGTATCTAAAACAGGGGTGTCAAACTCAAGGCCTGGGGGCTGGATTTGCCCCATGGGGTGCTTAGATCTTATCAGAACCTAATAAGAAAGAGGAGACATGGTGGATCTAAGCAGGCACCATAGGGTAGATTCCCTCCCTAAAATAGTCTCAGCTGTATAGGTAGTTCTCAATTAATGACTGATCACCTAAAGACTATTCAAAGTTAAGGCAGACCTCCAAAAAGCTACTTGTGACCCAGTTCTGGAGTTCGAACAGTTGTAGACACAAGTTTTCTGCAGTCACATGATCACATTTTGGGCACTTGGCAACTAACTCATGATTTATGGGTTGTTGTTTTTTTTTTTTTGCTGATTTCTGCGCTTTTCAGCCTGTTTGAGCAAAAAACACCAAAGGAATAGATTTGTTTAACAACTAGCACATTCACTTAATGAATATTGCATTCACGTAACAAGTTCTGCAAAAAAAAAAAATTAACATTGAGTCTGGTCATGTGATTGCCTTGATTTATAACTGTCACGAATTATGATGTAAGTTGAGGACTGCCATAGAAAGTCCTCGACTTTGTTGAAGTACAAAATCAGACAGTAGCTGCGGGGAAACCACAATGGAGAGCCCTGCTGGACATAATTTTGTTTCAATTGAGCAATTTGGAAAGAAACCACAAACTGCATATCATATTAAGGTTAGCAAACCACCAACCAATCTGCACATTTCTTAGAACCTCACCAATTTTCAGGTACTTTTCTTAACCCCAAGTGTCTTAAAAATCTAGATTTAAATGTTGAGTCTACTTCTAGTCTCTATGTCATATATGTGGGTATATGCATAATTTTGTATTTATTTATTTATTTATTTATTTATTCTGTCATGGTTATGCAGTGTATATTGGAGATGATGACCCTTTGAGAGCTGTAAGCAATGAAATTTCATTTTAATGTATGTTGATTAGTGTACATTCAAAGCAACAATAAAGTTATTCTATTCTATTCTATTCTATTCTATTCTATTCTATTCTATTCTATTCTATTCTATTCTATTCTATTCTATTCTATTCTATTCTAATGTTGAGTCTACTTTTAAATTAAAGGTGGATTCTTGGTTTAGAAATGTAACATATTGATACATTCTAGACTTTCTTCAGAACTAACTAACTGGGTTCAGATATTTGCTCAATATTGTGGACAAATAACCATTACTTTACATTCACCATACATTACTACCGGTACTACGCTTTTTTAAAAGTATAAATCTAATGTATGTATACTATATTATTATCTTACATTAAAGTGATAATATACTGCGTTTTTGACATCTTGGGGAAAATGTTTCCTGGCAAGTAATAAAATAAACAATAATAAAAATCAAAACAGTCTTTCAATAACAACAACTGTGAACCCATGTGGCATATCAATTGGGATAGCAAAGACTGGGAGAAAATAATTTATAGGGACTACAAAGGAGAATTTTTTTTCTTCTAATGTGCTATTATCCACAAGGTAAGGATGTCCTTGCAAAATGAATAACATCAGTTGGCTAAATCAAGGGGTTTCTGTTTTATTTTCTTCTGGCTGAAGTTTTGGCTTTATTTAAAAATCAAGAAATAAAAAGTACTGGGAAGCAAATTGCTTTGGCCAGAAAACACTCTGCTCAAAAGAGCTGTAGCAGGAGAGCAATTACTAACTGTCAAAAACCTGTCAGGGCACCAGAGTGACTAGCCACGATTCTCATTGCTATGTACTGGTTGCCAGCCACAATGTGATCTTCTGTGCGATAAGTAACGGAACAGAGATATAAGAGCAAACACAGGGTATATGCAAATGTTAGCGTTAGGTTCAAGCATGGCTTAAAAAAGGATTATTTTACTCCTCTCTGGAATTTGGAAACTCTTGTCCTGTACGGTAAACTAGATCGACAATAAATTTTATTTAAAGTGATATACGCAATTTCATGTAGAATGATATAGAAGCTGTCTTACATACCACCTAGAGGCAGTAATATGCTTGAGAGTGAATGTTGGTCTTCCCTAGAATCTGTAGAAGAGAACTGTATCGTTTGATGTCATTTGATAAATTAAGAACTGCAAATTTAAGCATTCCTTAATTTATGCTAACATTTTCTGCCTAAAGGAAAATAAATGTAAGTATAGGTAATCCTCAATTTATGACCATTAATTTAGTGATCATTCAAAGTTACAACAGCACTTTAAAAGTGACTTACAACTGGTCATTGCACTTACCACTATTGCAACATCCCATGTTCAAAATTTGGGTGCTTGGCAACCAGCATATATTTATAATAGTTGCCGTGTCCTGGGGGTCATCTGGGAACGGAAGTCCACAATTCTTAAAAGTTGCCAAGGTTGGAGACCTCTGTTCTAAAGTAAACTGGAAACAACATGGTCGCGTCTCTGAAGTCACCAAAAGCTGAATTTGCCACGAAGGAGCCCTCAGTCCAAACTATCCTTCCTCAAAGCAGCTTTTCACAAAGAAACAAACAAACCCAGCTGGCTACATTTGTGTGTTACAATTTATTTATTTATTTATAACGCTCATATCTTTGAAATGAGTTGCAGATATGTTGATCGCTAGGCTGTTTTTCTAATAACCCTAATGGACCACAAAAGCAAATCTGGAATAAAGAACTCACTTAAATTGTTGCAAACGGGGAGAAGAAGAAGTCAATACGCTTTGTTCCCAGTTTTCTGCCTTATTCTTTTTCATTTCTTGATGGTTTCGCAAGTTTCAATCAGAAACACTAGGATACTTAAGAGTGGTGGTGCATAAAGGTGACTGATTAGAGGAAAGAGCAGAAGGGTGAGGGAAGAAGCAGGGGACAGAGAAATGGAAGGAATAATAAAAAGGGACGACACTGTTAAAATGTCAAAATGGCCCTTGAGAAGTTAAAGATTGCAGAGTCTCAATGGATACAGACAAGAAAGCGAAACTAGCAACTAGCTAACTCTATAGAAAATGGCAGGGAGAAAATGGCCAATCAACCCCCAAGGGAATTACAGACCTTTTTCTACCATTTCTTCCCAGGTGTTCGAAATGGGGAGTCCCATCTTGTGATTGTGTTTTATAACACTTGGCCTCCTTGTCATCATTGCTAGCACAGTTCACAGAGTTGACAAGATGGCAGACTCTTGATTTTACACGGAGTGATTCAAGACATTTGCTGCTCAAAATTTCTCAAAAGCTACATTATACTGATTATTACTAAAGAAATGATGGTTAAGGAAGTGGTTCCCTATTAATCAAATTGCTTTCCCCATGTTTTTTTTTACCTTCCCAGGCCCCAGTGTGACACCAGGACAATTTAAGTGCTCGCCTCACCAGGTTTTATTGGAGCTTTGTAAGATAGGCCATCAGCAAGTCCTCTACTAATGAACCATATTGATTTCGTATTATCTTCCTCTTGTCGGTTTAAATAGCAAGTGGCATATTTGATAGATAATCAAATAACCCACACATTAGTTTGGTGACCTTTCAAGCACTCTCCTGTTAGGTCTGTAATGAATTTTTCAAACTAATAAAATGGTAGAAATTAAGATTATAGTTTAAAGGAGAAAATATAATTCTGTGAAATATTTTCCCCTATAATTCTGGACTATATTTTATCTTCTCTGCTACATCAAAAGCCCTAAACTGTCTGTGTAACTTTGATTATAACTCAACTAATCAATCAAGGGAGCCAACAGAGGTAGTTCTTGACTTATAACCATTACAAACCAGCAAGGACTGATAAATTGACTAAATTAGTGGACCAGTAAAATTCTATGGACATAGTGTAGTTGGACTTCGGTAAGGTATTTGACAAAGTAGATCACAATCTATTTCTTGGTAATGTGGAATACAGAGTATCACCACCAGATGGGTTTGGAACTAATTAACCAACTATACTCAGCAGGTAGTCCTCAATGGAACTATATGTACATAGAGGGAAGTGTGTGGTAATGTACACTGAGGTTCAGTCTTAGGCCCAGTACTCTTCAACAATTTCATAAATGATTTAGGTAAGTGGATAGAAGGGAAACTTATCATATTTGCAGATGACACCAAGCTAGGGGGAATAGTCAATGTTTTAGAAGATTGCTTGAGACCATGAAATATATTGACAGACATTGACAGACAGATCAGAGGTTGTTATATAAAAAAATTAGATTGCAGAGGTGGACAGACTAACAATGAAATTAAGAGACAAAGAAGAGTCGATATATTATAATGTCTGGGATGCCTGGTGTGAATGGTTTAAGAATAAAACGAAATCAAAATGGCAATTTGGTAAAGAATAAGAAACTATGTAAATACTTATATCTATATTCATATCTATCTATATTTATATATATATTAAGTTGAAATTGTATAATGAAAGAAATGTGTATATAGAAAGATGATAAGGAAATGTAAAAGATGTCTTGACATTGATATAATGATGTATAATGATTTATTTTATGTTTTTAAATTTTGAAAACTAAATAAAATTTAATAATTAAAAAAAAAAGAAATATCTTGACAGACATTTGCAATCATTCTGTAGATCTTAGGAATGTTATAGAAAGGGGATTAGATATATTTGCAGGTTGAACAAAATTAAAGTTAAGCAATTCCCCTACCAAAACACTGAGAGGAGTAAAACTTTCACATCCTCATTATCATCCAAATAATATATTGCATTGGCAGATATATCCAAATATCCAACTCTCCAGAAGAAAGGCCAGATAAACCTTTACAGATCTGAACACAGGGCCCTATCCAACAAAATGCAATGCAGCGGCAAGAAAAAAAAATATGGTTTTACATTTAAGAGCGAAAAACAAAATGCACAGGTAAAGAATTGGTAGTATCTGGCTCAACAGGAGCAACAGGCTGACAACCAAAACAATTAAAGGCAGGACAAAAAGTAACATACGGAAACTTATCAAGGAGACATCCAACTTAAAACTAAGGAGGAATTTCCTGACAGTGAGAACAATTAACCAGAGGAAGGGCTTGCCTCTAGAAGTTGGGAGTACTCCCATCACTGGAGGTTTTTAAGAAGAGAGTGGACAACTATTTGTCCAGAATGGAATAGGGTCTCCTGTTTCAGCAGGGGTTGGACTAGAAGACTTCCAATGTTCCTTCCAACTCTGTTATTCTGTATTCTGTAACTACAATATATACAGTTCCCTCCCCTTTTCTTTTTTCCTTTTTTAAAGTTTAAATATTTTTTTTGCTAACTGTATATATTAAAGAATGTCTTGAAACAATTTTAAAGTTTACAGATTAATACAAGGCAAAGTGGAACTAATTTATGAAAGGAAACAATAAGGGGCAATATTTCCCTGTGGCCATGTAATGCCTCACCTAATGACTGCTCATTTTAATGATGAATTTTCCAGTACCAGTTGCGATCATAAGCTGAGGATTACCTGTAGGCATTACTGGCTGATCTCAAAAACTCACCCAGAGTTTGACATGTTATTAGTACTTGGATGAGAAAGCACCCCCCAAAAAATCTCAGCTTAAAAAAAAAAGGGGGGGGGGGTAAATTTGAGAAAGAACACATAGGATTTTGACCTAATATCTTTATTTTGCTCTCACCAATTAGCATAACGCATCACTTTAAACTAAAACTCCCCCAATATACAGCTGTCTTCAAAATGCTAGCAAAGCAGAAAAATAAATTGGGGTTGGAAAGAGACAAGAGAAAAAAAAAATCACAATACCAAAAGATTAATCATTGATTTGTTTTCTAAAGGATATAATTTGAAGTGCTACAAATGTATTCCTACCGGTTTCTCTCATTCACTTTTTTTTTTTTTTTGCTTATGTTATTCCATTCTCTGAAAGAGTGTATTTATACTGACAGCTCCATCAGGACCAATAAGCTGTTGTGAAAGCTGCAAGGTTTCTCTCTCCCCCTTCCTTTCCTTCTGTATTTAGTCTTGGTGCTGTCACACAACCTATTCTACTCTGTTTTGGTTTTTACAGATTGACGTTTAGATTAAGGAGATAAACAGAAGCAAAGAGTATTGCATTTTGACAAGACAGACAAGAACTACAGATCTGTCACTATGCTACCTAGTAATTCTTCCCTTCTTTCTCTTCACTTCCTTTTCAGAGATGAATTGATAGAAATATTTAAAAGGAGCCAATAGCTCAGGCAGAAAAAAAACCCTCTTTGTATTTAGCTTTCCGGACAATTTGGAATCTCTTTCTCCTTCTCTGGTTATTTAACAATTTACCGTTCCATAGGTTCGCAGGTTTTCCTCTCTAACTGCAGATAAAAGAATTCAATTTTCTTTTAAATGGTAGGGGAAATTGAAAGAGATTTTGTTCTGTTTAAACACAGCTGGAGTCTCTGGACTCTGGGGGTTTTTGAACAATGAGATCAATTAAGATGCCAACGGAAGAGGAGGTAAAAGAGGAGGTGAAAGAGGTGTGGTATGAAAAGCAGGGAAGGGAGAACCTGAAAGGTATGAATTCATTTTTTGTGATATTGCTCTTCATTTCATACTTGCAAAAGTAGATTTGGGCTGTCAGCTTAAAGGTTTCCAATGTGATTAGCGGGAGAGAGAAGCATTGATAACTGCTTAATGGAAATAGTGAGTTTCAAGCGTCTATAGGGCTTGTCTGCTCTTTTACATGTACCATGTTTGTCCAACTGGGCAATTCTTATTCATATCTATCTATCTCAATAAGGAAAATACTATTAAAGTGAATCTTGGCAATAACATGTTATGGACCTTCTCAGATTGATAAAAGCTCAAGTGTGTTATTACTCTTTCTTTCATGAAAAATGTCCCAAGTCTTGTGTGTGTTTAGCTGGGTTATCATTTTTTCTGAGTTATCCACTTACCTCTAATTAATCACACACTATAGGACTCTTAGGCGAAGATGCTCTCAAATTGAGTTCATCTTTTGGGGATTATGTAGATGTAATAATGTCCTTTGCTCGGCAACAATACAAAATAAAGTTTGCCAATGCCTTCTTATAGCTCCTGTTCAAGCAGGATTACATCATGGGGGAAAACAAGACAAAACAAAACCACATTGACCAACTGAGTCAATGTGCACTCCAGTTCAGATACCAGAGAGTCAGCACAATCCCAGTTCTGGTTTTGCTTCTTAACATATCTGCCATAGGCCAAATTCCCATGTGGTTTTTTTTCCTGCCAAAACCAGATCAAAGTAATTCATGCTATTCATGTATTCTCTAGGAATGGAATTTCAACTCAAGAGCATCTGAAGTTGAACTCTACAATGAATGAGTTGTTATAATAAGAAAAGAAAATGGGTCATGGTAACAAATCCATTGGGCTTAGAAAGAAGGAAGTTCCACCACTGACAAAATAAGTGTTCCTGCTGGAAACTGGAATAAACACTGATTTCCAACAAAAAAATAATAATCATAAATTATGATCATGACTGCAGGACACTACAAATGGCTGTAATTGCATGGCCAGTTGCCAGTGCCCAAAATACAACCATGTGGCCATGAGGATATCAGGTTATTCCAAATTATATCCTTACATTTATGTCTCCCAAGATCCAAAATGTACTTTTTTTTTCTTTCCATACTTTGTCTTTGCATTATGCAGCTGACTTAATTCAGCTAATATAAAGTCATTGTTTTGCAAAAATTTATTTTGATTACGTCAGGTAAAATAATTTGAATGTAACCACTGTAGTTTTCATTGTAAAACACTTGAAGCAGAAAGGAGTAAAGATATTATTGTTCGGGCAGTGCAGCATGCTAGATTTGATACCAAGTGCTTTGAAGCATGCAGGAGTGCACACAGAGCACCTGCCTTCCCAATGCAGCCACTTCTTAAAAGACCCAGCTGTTTTAAAGAGAAGTATACCTGTGTTAATTTTTCACTCCAAAGCATCTTTCTGGAATCTAATATGAAGCTCTGCATAGTGCTAATTATTGAGTTTTGCATTGTATATGTTTTTTTTTTTTAAAAATCATTTGACATGCATAGCTCCTTACCCTTATAATATTCTTTTAGTTGGGAGAATCAGGAGGAGGGACAAGCAAATAAACATTTTTAGATGGCCAAATCTGCCAGCTCACAGAGACTTAATGGAAAATGTACTGCCAATCTTAAGACTTTTTGCAAAAGTCCAACTTGCTGCCTCTGCTGATTTTTTCCCTCTCTTTCTCTCAACCCCATAACTCTTTGCTAGCTTTCAAGCTAGTCAAATCCACACCACAATGCTTCATGATAAAGTCACCACCTCTGGACAGGATCTGTGATTAGGGAGAGCATTTTAAGAGATGTCCTTGAAAATTCTGCCCTAGAAAGTTAAACAGCCAAACCAGAATGTGGATTAAGAAGATTAAAAGAAAACTCTCTAATATAGCAAAATATCAAGCATACTTAAGCAAGATAAAGCAGACCTGTTACTTTTATTATTTTCAGTTAGCTAAGATAGCTGGGCATAGTAGAACATAGAACAATAGTGTTGGAAAGGACCTTCTAGTCCAACCCCCTCAACCAAGAGACACTATACCATTTCAGACAAATGGTTGGCCAGTCTCTTTTTGAAAGCCTCCAGTAATGGAGCACCCACCACTTCTGAAGGCAACTGGTTGATTGCTTTCACCACTAGGAAATTTCTCTTTAGTTTTAGGTTGCTTCTCTCCTTGGCTAGTTTTCCACCATTGTTTCTTGTCTTGCCTTCTGATGCTTTGGAAAAACGTTTGACCCCTTCATCTTTGTAGGAGCTCTCAGATATTAGAACACTGTTATCGTGTCACCTCTAGTCTTTCTTTTCATTAGACTAGACATGTTCCTGTAACTGTTCTTTGTATGTTTTAGCCTCCATCCCCTTAATCATTTTTGTTGCTCTTCTCGGCACTCTTTTCAGAGTCTTAACATCTTTTTTTTTTAATTGTGGTGACCAGAACTGGATGCAGTATTCCAAGTGTGGTCTTACTAAGGCTTTGTAAAGCAGCACTAGAACTTCACATGAGTGTAAGTGACCATTTGGAGGGGAGAGATTTTACAAAGTAGTTTAGGCCAACAGGAAGTCTATGCTAGGAAACTGTGGAAGTTGTTAGTATTTTAGATAGGCTGATCTTCTTTTAGGTGGCACATGATATCAACACTGATATTTTTGTTGTTGATTTGCAACTAGTAGGAAAAGAGGGAGAGAGATTTGTATATGTGTGCCTGTATATGCATATGGGTATATGAAGTCTCTTGTGTATGACACCCAGTTGGAAATTTCAAAAGCACGGATTCTGGGTGAAAGTGGGTTGATACGAGAGTGACTATAATTTTAATTAAAAGAGATAAAATGAAGAATGCAGTGAGCCATTAATGAACATAATAATTTTGCTACAGATGCCCAAAGTGTCCTCTTCAATCATATATTAGTACAGTGTTTCTCAACTTTGTGTAGAAATCAACTCCTAGAATTCTCCAGCCAGTGTGGGAGTTGAAGTCCACACTTCTTAAAGTTGTTGAGGATGAGAATGACACGTTGTGCTGGGGAATTCTGGGAGTTGAAGTCCAGATTCTTAAGTGGCTGAGGATGAAAAACACTGTTAGTATGTGAAGACTTGATAGATATCAAATAGAACACAAAACATTATCTCCAATAAGGTGAAACTCTTTTGTTTCTTTGCCTTGCTAAATCATGTCTAACCTTTCTACAGTTCTGCAGTTGTCTTTTATTTATTTGGGTTCTTGAGGGTTGCAGGGTGGTGATAACAATGACCTGAGGATTTCATGAAGATCAAGCATGTTTAGCCTGGGGAAAGGTTGAGAGAGGATTTATGGTGAAAAGAAATCATTAATGGCAATGGAACAAATGGAAAAATAGATATTGCCTGTTCTTGCCTTGCTGAAAACAATTGTTTCCTTGTTATCCAGATCTTTTGTCTCAGTATTCTTTCATCAAAAGAAAGAAAGAAACAAGATCTCATGGGTATCTAAAACAGGGTCTCTGAAAGCTCAGCTGAAGAAGCTAAGCAACTGTTCGACATCACGAAATCTAAGCAGGCTAAAATAAATGATTTGAGTCCAATCTTATCAAATCAGACAGGGTGATGGAATGAATTATGAGGTCTACTTGGAAAGTAATGTTTTCTTAAGTGATTGTTTGGGAGCTTCAGAATCAAATGGAATCCATGTCACTACAAGAACAAATCATTTTAAAGTAGAAGGAAACAACTCTGAATTAATTATTATGCATATTTGAGCTTCAATCTATATACCTATTTGCAGTTACTTACTTGCTCTACCTCATTTTTGCTGTGTTTCTCTACATTCTTAAGACTTCCTTGTACTTATGTACAAATGCCTATATCCTACTCAAACATGGTCATATGAGGTGGTAATGTCTTGCTGACCTTGGTTGATCCAAAAAAAGTTAAGCAAAGTCAAATCTGATTAGAATTTGGATGGGAAGGAATGCCCAGAAATTCTTAAGGTTACAGACTGAAAAGTTTTCTTAAAAAAAAAATACCAGAAAGAGGCTCTATGAAACAATGTCCTTTCTGTTGCCAAGAAAAAAAAGTATAGAAGAATCTCTGCAGTAACCATCTGAGCTTCACTCAAAGTATTCTTTGTGTCTTTAATCTTTAACTATCTTTTAATCACCTTATAAAGAGCCAGTTGGCACGAGACTCAAAGAGCAAGTTAGGTCACTCTTATGGACTGGCTGGGGGTGACTTATCTGGAGTTGGATAGCTTTCCTTCCAAGTAGTTCAGTTGAAAGTAATTTCAGTAAGCTATCACTAAGTTAAGCTGAGCCTCTCTAATATATTCTACCTGTCCAGCTGGGGGGTTCTTAGCTATTCTGCTAAACATCCGCTTCAGCCCAGCTTTGGAGGGAAACCCCCCCTCCTCCCCCCAAAAAGAAAGTCCAGCTTTGGAGTCCCCTATCCCAAAACCAGAGTTGCGGTATTAACAGTTCCTGTGGAAATCCTTAAGATACCACAGGTAGCAATCTAAAGGAAGAGGAAAGAGGAAAGAAGGAAAGAAGAATAGAAGGAAGGAAGGAAGGAAAGAAAGAAAAAGGAAAGAAAGAAAGAAAGAGAAAGAAAGAAAGAAAGAGAGAAAGAAAGAAAAAGAAAGAAAGGATGCAAGTAGAAAGCAGGAGGATCAATGAGTGGCAACCACCAGACAAAAACATTTCAAATAAAATAAATACAGTCATTCTACAGTAACTAAGGTAATATTATCTAATTAAATAGGATCCTGGATTCTAGAACATGATTTCTTTGTGGAGAAAACACTTTGGCTTCCTTCTTAGGTGTTATTAAACAGGGCCTTCTTCTTTTATTAGGATTAGTCCCATACTTTTACAAAAAGTAGAGATAAGCAAGAGCCAGCATATTAGTAGAGATCAACTTATTTTGCCCAGGCAAGTGATATACTCCATGTGTGATATCAGACTAAAACATTGAAAGTATCCTTTCCAACAACCTTTCAGTTTTAGGATAAAATCTCTGACCAGTTTTCAGTAATCTGTTGTTAAAAAGAATATATGTTGAAAAAAGAAAGATGGAGACTTTTGGATGAGACCAATGTTCTAGACATTCTTGGGAATGCCATTAAGCCATTTCGTCCAATTGCAAAGTAAGGAGATCTGCAAAAATTAATCACTTGGCAATTAAGAGAAATTCTGCCTACTTTTATTCATATTTTCATTGTCTTTTACTTAGATAAATTAGATAAGCACAGTACACATTTTGGCATGCAACAGGATTCCATCTCTTAAAATACAGAACAATTTTAAAGAGAAGATAATGGAAGACAAGATGAAGGAGAGAGTAAACCTGTGTACAATTAAAAAAAGTGAATGAAATCCTTTGTCAGCAAGGTGTTACCATGAAATTTTGTTTACGAGATTTTGAACACCAAAATCTTGTGAATGTTTATGACTTCGTATATAGCACCATTCCAAAAGCTTGGAGAAGTGGTTTTTTCATAAAATAACATCTCTTTCTCTCCCCTTCCCCCATCCTCCTCCCCCCCCCTCCACCCCTCTGTCTCTCTGAGTTTGGCATAAGTAAAGAAAAACGTGAATAGTAGTTTCTAAATGCAGGAATTCTACCTTTCTTCTTAAAAGCAGAAATAATTTGTAGAGGAAGACATGTTAGTCTCCTGAGCTGAGTTAAAGACTTGCTGAGGCTGTTGGAAAATGCTTAGTAGTGCTTCTCTATTCTTAGAACAGGAAAACACAAGGAAGAAGAACAAAACAAATACATACAATACTTAATGAGTAGAAATCAAAGATTTTGGTAAATGAATAGGGAATTTCTTTCAATTTTTTTAGTTCAAGAAAAAAGCACTATAAGACACATGCAAAACTCTTTGCAATGTGAATAAATATTGTGAAACTTTATAATACCAAGAATTAAAACATTGTTTTGAAAAGCAGTCACAGCATCTGTGGTTTTAACACCTTAAGCACATAGTGCATTGAAATGTTTACTGCTGAATACTAAATTGTTTTCATGGCTGCTTGTCTATTACTTATCCTGAAATAAAGTTTTTATTTCATGTGTCACACCTTCTTGTTGCTAGCCTTGAGCTGTGAAGAAAAACAAAGATGCATGCAATTTAAATAATGCAGGGAAAACAGAAAGGAAAATCTAGGCTGTTTTTTAACCACCCGATTGTCAGGTGAAAGGAAAACAAAGAACTAAGTTTATGCAACAGAACAATTTCAGCGCACTATATGCAATTCCATTCATGCTCCGACTGACTGAAAGGTGTGATATCCACATATATGGATACACGCATTTCAGTCTCCATAAGACTTCTGAAGATTAGCACAACTTCTCTTTATCCTATAATTTGACTCTGCTGATTTAAGCTTAGTGAGAAGAGAGATTTGAAGTGTATGGATGTAAGCTCCAAGGGTCACAGTGTCCTCGCTATTCTGAAATTACTCACTTTTACAGTTTGCAGCAGCACTGAATAAATGACAGGCATCTTTCTGAGACCCAGACAGCTGCATGTATTAATACGACTGTTCATTATTGCCAGAAGATAAAGACTTCGCAGTCTGACTAGCCTGCTGGCTTCCAATACAAAATACTGACTCAGGAAAGAGTGAAGCCAAGCAACAAGAACTGCTTTTATTCTTGATTTTGTATGGGATCATTTATCCATGCAGATACTTATTGATCCAGTAATAAGTCTCCAGAAATTGGGGCTGGGTAAGGTTTGTGTGATCACAAAAATGCAAGATTCCTAATACTTCAGAGTACTTCAAATCAGAATGTAATAAAAATTGCTCATTTTTAAGGAAACTTCATCTATTCAATGCTTCTGAACCCAATGCTGTACCACTGGTTTTCATGCAGCTCATCATTTATTAAGATTTCATAAAACACTCTGAGGCCCCAAACAGAATGACAAAGAAGAAAGAGACTAATAATACAACTAGGACAGAAATACTGTGAGAATACAGTACAGTAGTTAGAGAAGAGTGGAGTAGAGTAGTAAAGTATGTAATGTGGAGTGTGTAATATTCATACTTGACCAGGCAGGCATTATCATTTAACCATACATTATATAGACAAACACAATCCTTTTAAAGTTATGTTCATATAGCAGTAGAAAGTCAGTTTAATGTAGAGGTTAAGGTACCGGGCTACAATAACAATAGCAATAGCATTTAGACTTATATACTGTTTTATAGTGCTTTACAGCCTTCTCTAAGCAGTTTACAAACTCAGCATATTGCCCCCAACAATCTGGGTCCTCGTTTTACTGACTTTGGAAGGATGTAAGGTTGAGTCAATCTTGAGCTGGTCAGGATCAAACTCCTGGCAGTGAGCAAAGGTGATTGAACTTGGACCAATCATTGCCTCTCAGCCTTTGGAAGAAGACAACGGCAAGACCCTTCTGAAATCTAGCCCCAAAAACCCTGAAAGGACGAACAGGTACATATAGCAGTACCTGCAATGGAATATCCAGAAGCACCAGCACCAATGGGGCCCTAAGCGAGATGGTAAAATCTGTGTCTGTTACTAACAATGACTCAGGCAAGTCCCAGTCCCACCAGATATTGAAATAATAAGACTCAACCCTCCCTTGAAACAAGTAGCCATGAAACCTTTTAATAATACAACAGAAAGGTCAACAAGAATGAATTTCACACTTTCTGAGCATGTTGGTTGTTGTATATCTTTATAGCCTCCAGGAACAAGAGATGCTGAAAAAGCAAAGAGCACCCTAAATCAATGGGGGAGGGGGAGGCTTTGACACCCCTTCCTGAATCTTGTGGAGTTCTTGCCAGGAGCTAGGAAGATATTTCATTGATAAAGTGGAAGCTTTTTGTCCCTGTTCAATGAACTGATGGAAAGGGTGGTACATTCAGAGGCAAAGTTTGAACAACAAAGAGAACAACTCTATTTCGGCATGTTCAGCATTAACCTGAAGGCTCTTTCTTAAGAAATAACTTCTTCATTAAAAGAGGATAATTCCAAAAAAAAGAACAAAAATGGGGCTACGATGAAAAACAACTTCTTTTAGGTAAGTATTTCATTGAAAAGCATTGATTATGAATGGTACTGATACTTGAAGATTAATTCATGTTTCTCCTTTATCATGAGATTATTTATGTTTCTTCTCTAGTCAATATAAATAGAGCTCATTTGCTATATTTATTTATTTATTTGATTTATATTGCCACCTATTCGCCCATGGTGACTTGAGGCGGCTTACACAATGTAAAATCATATTTAAAACAAAAAATAAAAATAAAAACAATAAGAACTAACAAAAAGAATCAAATAAATTAGTAAAGTACAATAGAACAAAATTTGGGAGAGAAAAAAAACCCCAAAACCAACTCCCACCCCCCATCCCGACGACAGCGGGTCACACTAGCCATCTGATGGGTTCCATCCCTCTCAGGGTTCCCCAGGCCTGCTGGCAAAACCAGGTCTTCAGTGCCTTTCGGAATAGTATTAATGAGGGGGCCATTCTAATCTCTGGGGGAATGATGTTCTAGAGAGATGGAGCCACCACAAAGAAGGCCCTTCTTCTTGATCCCACCAGGTGTATCTCCCTCAAGGGTGGGATCCACAGCATTCCCTGCCTCCTTGCTCTAATGGGTCGGGTAGATGTCACTGGCAAGAGATGTTTCCTCAGATAACCCGGACCCAAGCCATGAAGGGCTTTAAAGGTGATAACCAGCACCTTGAATTGCACCTGGAAGCAAATTGGCAGCCAATGCAGTTCCTGCAGGAGAGGTGATACATGTGCACACCGGGGTCTGCATAAAACCAGGCGGGCCGCTGCATTTTGCACCAACTGGAGCTTCCGGATGCTCTTCAAGGGCAGCCCCATGTAAAGCACATTGCAATAATCAAGTCGGGAAGTGACCAGGGCATGAGTGACTGTGAGTAAAGACCGCTGATCCAGGAAAGGGTCCTATATGTCCCTACTACTGTTTTTGCACCTCTCACACCTCCTGCGATAGCAAACTGCTGGCTTCTAAAAGTTTAATTTGTTAAATAAATAAATGGATTGCAATGGGGAGGAGGAATCAGGATAGAAGAAGGAAGAAAAAAGCCTCAGAAACTCTTCCAGGAAAAAAAAAAAAAGCTGAAAATAACAGTCCTGATTCTAGCATCACCATCTATCTCTCCCTAACTATTTAGAAGCCACGCTAATGATTGAAAAAAAACATTGCAGTTGTCAGCCTTATGAGATAACAGATCAACACCACAGGAAGGATACAATTACTGTTATTGAGACAAGCCATAATAATAGGATCTTGTAAGTTTGAATCTACTGTATCTTCCCCTGAAAAGAGCTGCTTCGGCTGCCTCTGAATGTTATCTCATTGTGGACTTTCAGATCCTTTTGCCGAGGCAAAGGATCCGCCGTAACTCCATCAAGATCATTTTTCTTCCTTTCCACAGCAGCTCCTATGCCAAAATGGAGGGCCCCTGCTTTCACATGATTTATACTTACCGTATTTTTCGGTATATAAGATGTACTCCCCCCCCCCCAAAAAAGTGTGTGGAAATGTCTCTGTGTCTTATACAGCGAATGTTGCCAAAGCCCTGCTCACCCACTGGCCCCCACCCTTCGCCCTCTGCCTCCCAGCAATTTGCCCCCTTGAAGCAAACAGCAAACAGCCTGGTCAGCTCCAGCAGAGTCTGATTTAGCATGAGCAGCTGACTGTCAGTTGGATCTGCCTCCTGACGGTCAGCTGTTTCAGGCTGCAGGGATCGCCATCGCCTTTTGCTGCCTCCACCCCATTTTCGGCCTCTGCATCCCTTTTCGGCCTCCACGGGCCCTGTTTTTGGCCTCCGCACCTCCCGTTTTCATGCCATTCTAATCCCCGCCACCTGGAACAGGCTGAAAATGGGGCACACAGAGGCCAAAAACAGGGCACTCGGAGGCCAAAAATGGGAGGCAGAAGGCGAAAATGGGGCACACAGAGACAATAGGCGATGGCGATCCCTGCAGCCTGAAACAGCTAATCGTTGGGAGGCAGATCCAACTGACAATCAGCTGCTTCTGCTAATCAGGCTGTGCTGAAGCTGAATCAGGCTTTTTGCTGTTTACTGCAAGGAGGCAAATTGCTGGGAGGCAGAGGCAGATTCCACCCCCCCTTGTTTTCCTCCCCAAAAGCTAGATGCATCTTATACTTTGGAGCATCTTATAGTCTGAAAAATACGGTATCTGCTGAGGGAGAGTAAAATGTGTTACAGTCCCACTAGCTACCTCATTGTAAAAAGTTAGTCTAGAGCAGGGGTCTCCAACCTTGGCAACTTTGAGACTTGTGGACTTCAACTCCCAGAACTTCCAGAAGCTGCCAATTTTGGAGACACCGGCTCTATAGGTTTTTCTTTGCTCCTATAGCCAATCATGTAGCTTAAGGATGGAGGGCAGATGAATCAAAGAGAAAAGCTGAACTTCTTAATTCTGCTCTAATCAAACAGTTACATGTTTGGAGAAATGCTATAACACATGTTAGCAAGGTATGGTCCTCCAAAGGTTATTATGGAATTCCCATCATTTCTGACGCACATGGACAAAATTTAAGGCTGTTTTCAACACTATTTGGGCTAGTAATACATTACCGGACCAACTCTTGCTCTACATTGGGCCCGGTACTTACTTATCACCATACTCTGATCATTCAACATTAAGCCAGGCATTTCTATTTGATGGACCCAGTGTTATTTGGTTGATAAACTGGGATTATTTATTTATTTATTAGAACTTGTCAAACAAAAATGAGAACAAGAATAAAAGCATAAAAATACAGTGACAGGGACGATAGTCACGTTAGTGCAGTTGTGCATGCCCCCCTTTTCTAACCATGTGTATGATGTGAAGTCAATTTGTGACTGAAACTGTAAAAATTTGTAGCTGAAATAACTGAATCAGGTAGAACATTTCAGACTTTGACAATTCTATTACAGAAATCTTATTTTTACAGTCAAGTTTAGAACGATTTACTTTGAGTTTAAAGGGGTGGTTAGCGTGTGTATTATTGCGATTGAAACAAAAATTTGTTTACAGGTAAAACATTACTATGTATGATTTTGTATGCAATACCTAGGTCTGACTGCAAGCGACACAGTTCTAAGTTATCCAAACCGAGAATTTCGAGCTTCGATTAAATTTTACTTGGATCCAAACTGGTTTCCCTCAGGGTATTTTTTCCTATAACAATCCATTTCTTGTGACAAAAATGTCAACTTATGGCAATTAGAACCTATTTGAACCGATTTACATTTATACAAAATTCTCCGAGTCCCCAGGCAAAGGCACACACAAAGATTCCTACAAATATCCTCACAAACAATTTGCTATGAATACAAATGCTAAACTAAGAACAATAGGATCAGAGGAAAGGAGACTACAAGACTCCCTTTCCGATAGCAGCATACTGGAAACTTGGAATATTTGCCTGCCTTCTTAACCTTTCTTTTTCACATTCATACTTATTGATAAAACTCAATACTTGATCACTACAGGTAGTCCTTGACTTACAACCACAATTAACCCAAAAAACGGTGTTGCTAATCTGTGTTGCAGTTAATGTCATGCCCCTGTTGGAGACTGACTCTGAGGGAGAGGAGGAACAGCCAACAGGGAGTGGAAGTGTGGCTCTGGAAGTTGTGGAGGAGGCTGGGGAAGGGCAGAGGCCGGCTGGGCAGTCAGAGGAAGACCCAGGCTCACCTCCTCTCCATCCTAGGGCATGCAGGGAGGGAGATGTGAATGGCGTGGTTTACGGGGAAGGAAAGGGCCTTGATCCTCTTCATGGGCTGCAGCTGTGAGAACTGGTTAAGAGGAGAGACATGCGTATGGGCCAGTGCTGGAAACAAAGCGTGGAAATATCTCTAGTCTGTCGTTCCTCTCTGAGTTTGGTGTCCTTCCCAGTGTGTGTTCCGATATCTGTGGATGTCTTCAAGCCCTTACCTTGCCTGGTTCCCTTAATTGCTTCAGTGTGGTTTGTGTTGTTTTTACTCTTTATAATTTATAGGCATTTTTAGTTTTAACAGAATTTCCTCCTTTGTGTAACTGCTTGTGGGGGAGTTTTTTGTCTCCAGTCAACGATATTTGGAGCTTTGAAGCAAAGTGAAGGAATAAAACGGGCTTCAACTGTTTTTGTGACTGTGTTTATTTTGTATCCCACCCTGGGTCATCACAGTTAAGTAAGTTTGGCCTCATCTTATGACCTTTTTGTCATATTTCTTAAGTGAATCTGGCTTCCTCATTGACTCTGCTTTTCAGAAGGTAGCAAAAGGTGATCACATGGCCTTGGGATCACGTGTCATAAATATAGGCCGGTTGCTAAGCATTCAAACTTTGATCATGTGACCATGGGGATGTTGCACAACTCATAAGTATGAATAGTGGTCATAAGCCTCTTTTTTCAATGCTGTTGTAATTTTGAATTTTGACAAACAGTTGTAAGCTGAGGACTACCAGCATTTCAAGTTTCTCTTTTACAGGGAGCCCATGCTGAATGCTCAGGCAGCCCTCTGATTGTGCTTTGATCTCATAAGAAGCCAGCATGAATCATGTGATGCCAATGAGGTGCTTCCCTCCGTCACCAACCAAGGATGTCACTCTAGAAGCTAGCAGTGACCAGGCTGGCTCAGTAAGATCCTGAGGGAGGAGGAGATATTGTCAAGCCCGAAATTGACACATGTGTAGCCATTTTAGTTAGGCTTAGTATATATTCTTTTTCTTACTTTCTCTTTGGCGGTCATGGGGGAAGGGTTTCGGGCTTGCCACATTCCTAAGTGGGGGAGGAGTGGAGATAGGGTGAGTTATTTAGGCTAGCTGATTCTTATTCCCCTTGGGAAAATGAGCTGACCGTGTTCAGACCCCTTTAGGTGGAGATTTATGACATCAAGCAATGTTGAATTACTTCTATTGAAGAATGTGACTTTTGGGGGTTGTTTCTAACTTCTGATATTGTGGGGTAATTCTGGGTTGTGTCAAATCTGGAATTACCACGGACTTTGCCAATTTGATGCTTTCCTAAATAAAAGAAATTGTTTTGGAAGATGGACTTTGCTCTTTTCTTTTTAAATGGATTTCATCACTTGGAAACCTGACAGATATAGGCAGAAATAAGCCCACCCACCATTTTGCTCATGCATAAAGTAACAAACAAGTGCAATAAAATTATGGATTCATGAAAAAAATTACATATATACCTAACTCTGATATCTGTTGCCGATATACAGAACCATGGATACCATGACTATGGAAAATGGGGACCACTTGTATGGAGTTTTTTAAGAGCTCAGAGTCCTTACAAATAAATAATAACCACTCCCACAAAAATGGAGGAAGAAGTTTGCTACAGGTCAAACAAACTGTCAAAGAAAAAAAGGGTGTATTGGCTGATCGTGTAAAAGATTGCCAAGAACAAAGCATTGGTACAAGTTAAAAAATTAGATCTTACTAAATGTGGAAGAAACACAAAGCGAATTATCAAAATAATGTCATAAACATACAAACAGAATGCAGGCAAGGAAAAGAATTACACAGTCAATTTCTACCAAAGATAAAGTGGATAAAAAAGGTGGATAAAGATAAAATCTGGCAATGGCCTACTAATGAAACGTTTTTTTAAAAAATAGAACACTTGATTTTGACTGAGCAGGAGCAAGCTATTTGATCTAGTTCAATCAAGGCCAGAATTGAAAAATCATGACATAGTTCCTTGTGCAGATTGTGCAAAGAAGCAGAAGAAACATTAGATTGCATACTTGGCTTGTGAAAGTAGATCACGCAAACTGATTATAAACAACAAAACACAGTATGCCAAAATTATTCACTCAAACCTCTGTAAAAATTATTACATTCCAGTTATGAAAAACTGGTGGGGAAATTCAGTTGAAACAATTGTCAAACCTGAGGTTAACATATAAATAAAGTCATAACGCATCAGATTTAACTGTGGTTGAAAAGAAGAAAGTATGGATAATTGATGCAGCAATACCAGGGGATAGTAGGACAGAAAATAAAGAGTAGGAGAAGATTACAATCTGAAAATCAAAGATGAAAGGTTATGGCATAAATGAGCTGTGGTAAGACCCTATTCGTTACTGGCATACTGGGTGCCGTACCAAATATTTTGGAGAACACTTAGAAAATCTGCACATTGACAACATTTCCACCTCTCAATCAGAAAAATCTCGACAGCTTGGATCCACATATATACTACACAAAAACCTTATGACATCCTAGGCTCTTGCCAAGACATTGATGTGGGTGAAGGCCAACACCAGCTAAAGAACTGGCAGCTGTGATTTCACATTGTTGTGTATATCATCATCATCATCATCATCATCATCATCATCATCATCATCATCATCATCATCTATAATATCAGCCTGTTCCATCAGATCCAGCAGAAACTTGGCAGGACCAAGGAGGCATAATTCTCTGCCATAGCACCTGTCTTATGCGATATTCCTCCCGCCCTTCCAAAGTGAATTTAGCTTCATTCCTACTTTCTGAAAGCTCTCAAAATCCAGCTTTGTCGTCATATCTTAGGAGGCCAATGAGATCTTGAGGGGGGTCTCCCTCTCTATTCTAATCTCATGTGCTGTATACTTTAAAACACTTTAAATTGTGATTATTTTTTGACATCCTTTATTGTTTAAATCATTGTTGTATACCCCTAGAATAGCCCCTTGCGAGATGGGCTATAATAAACAAACAAGAAAAAAAACTTCATGAAGATATACGTTATGAATATCATAAATGCTGAGACACAATCCAGTCAAGTAACATATTTTAGGATTTAGTTGGGTTGCCGAGTCAACCATTAATTTTTTTGTTTGTTTGGAAGAGCACTTTTTTTTTAGTTTAGTTTACCAATTAGACTATTGGAAACCTTGACAAGCTGTGAGTTGGATGGACCAATGGACTTGGTACAAGGCAGTTAGTATATTCTTGGAAATGTAAATTCACTTGTATGTATGACACACCCCTCCAAAGCAAAACACTTTATCATTTTGCAGTACAATCTGCACATTACTGAACTCTTCCCATCAACATTCAATTGTGCCTAAACAGTTGCAACGTCTTTCAGGAACAATCACCTAAATGAACAGCACTTTTGACATGTACAGAGTGTTTCCTCTCGAGTATCAAAAGAACACAAACAAGCACTTTCTTAAAAGTTGGGGATCAGCTGGGAGGCCAATCTGTATTGCAAGGCTAATTGCACGTATTCTGATTTATCATAGAGGATTCAACTCCTGGCATTTTGCATTTGCTTCAAAATGCTGGCATAGCTGGAAGTGCAGGGAGAGAAAAGATGCTATAACAATCTCATTGTTTAGTGTTTGACAGCCCGAATAGCTAAACATCTGTTTGAAATATTAATAACTGTCAGATGGGAACAGCTCAGGGGCTCTATATGGTTTCACACCATCTGTTTGTAGAATAAACACACTTACATATAAACCCTTTAAAACATTTTGTCTGAGTTCTGTCTTCCTGTTTGCATATGTTGGTTGATGGGACGTCGGGGAATATATCAGCGCTGAACAGGGTGGGCAGACAGATTTGAACATCTTATTGGGAAAGACATCAAAGGCCCATTCAAGTTATGCTGCAGATATCTTGGCCTTGGTTGGTTGTTTTTCTCAATGACACTGATCACAACCATATAAACAAGCCAATGCATATGAACCGGTTATCACAAGTACAGCTCTGAGGCATATAATCAAAGCCTCTGCCATTCATTTACAACTCTCTTTTCAACTCCTGCGTTTATAACAGAAGAGAGTTCATGAAGAATCTGCAAAACCTGTTGAAATCTAAGTGTAAAAGGCCTGTGAGGAGAAACATGCTCAAAGGAAAGAAAATCTTCCTTATGTAACTTCAGTGGTACAAGGAATACAAGCAATTACTAATGTTTATTGTAAAAATCAGCTTCATAATAGATTTACTAAAACCCTCAAGCTTAATGAAAGAATATTTAATTTTTCTTTGGAGGCAATACGTATATTAATTGACCCTCTCTTAAGGGGGAGCTCCATGATGCCTGTTTCCATCTTACTGATGCAGGACATTTGCTCAACTGTCCTTTCTTTGTTTTGATGCTGTTGTGTTCCAGGTCTGCTAAGCCATATATCATTGATGCAAACCCTGCCTGGTATGTATGCAGCTTGTTTAGGGTTCTGGGGGAGCCCTTGAAGACCTGCAAGGTGGTTACCAATTTGTAATTTTTGATGTGACTGAAGATGATCCAATGTCTTACAAAAGAGTAATCATGCCAGCTATATTTAACTGTGCCTAAATGCAAAGGAAATGAAGACACTGACATTTATAATTTTCCTGCTCCCACATTCCTAGTTGTAATATGGCTCATAGCCGGCCAAGTGGGGTTCTTGGCCTAGAAATGTTCTGCATTCTCAGCATCTAGGTTCAAATTGATTCTAGTATGGCAAGACAAAGAAAACATTCTACCTGTCCTGAAGGCTATCGGATTTGGGCAGATGACTACTAGATGAGAATTGTTTCTTTTCTCCTATTTCTAAAATTAAATAAAGGAACTTCTCCTACCCCAAATAAATGAAAATTGGGAGCAATAACATATAGTGTGTTCATTGTCAACTCTTCGTTATGTTCATTGTCAAATCTTCATTGTCAATTCTCCGGATTTTTTGCAACCCAGATCTGGTTACTAGCCCCTAGCATCTCTAAGAAGTGGAAGGCTTGTACAATAATATAAATTCACAACAGTCATTGCCACACCTCAATGAATAATCTTGGTAAGGAAAGGTGGCTTGCAGTCATCCTGTTGTGTTTCTCTCTCTATGTCCTTTGTTTGCCCTTAATCCCATTTCTTTCACTTTCCAAGTTTTGAATTTGCCATTCGCAACTGTCAGAGAACAAACGTTAACTTATGGATATGAACATAAGTGTCTCACATCGTCATTCTCTGATCTTTGCTTTTTCAAAATTTGGCTACCAACTTACGTCTGATTAAATCGCCTGGAAAAGAAACATAAACATAAATGTTTCTCCTCCCCGTTCTTTAAAATCTGACCTACAATAAGAGTTATCATCCTTTACTTGTCTACTTATTGATCTGACTAAACCTATTAAAGATATGTGAATCTAGATTTAAAGAAACTAATAAGTATGCATGTTCGTGCAATTTCTTTAGAATGCGTATACTTATAATAAAAATCTATTTATGTCTTTAATTACCAACCAACATATAAACCAACATATTTTCTAATCCATTTTCAGCTTTCTGAAAATTTAAACGTTTCAGCCACAGATAAATTGTTATGTATTGGTCTAAGCAGCTGGGGAAACACACGTCTCCTGCTTACCAAAACTCTCAGAATTGTAGTTCCCACTGTGGCATTCTCAAACAGGCTGACATTATAGAGGATCTGGCTGAAAACCGGTCTGTTGTCATTCTCATTGATCAGGTTAATCTTCACCCGTGCAAAACCAACGTGGTCAGGTAGGCTCTCATTTGCAAATAGCTAAAGAAAAAGAAATGCAAAATAGTTAGGATAAAAGTTTATCTCTCTTCTAGTGAGAAGCCCTTATTTCCCTTTAAATGTCTTTCACAACAGGCCAGGCATGAAATCTTGAACCAAACATCTCTGAATATGCATGACAGAGAACAGTCGCTGAAATAGCAGCGCTTTCCCCTCTGTCGCTCTGCTCTTTTTCTAGCTTTCCATATATGCTCTGACATAGTCTTGACACGTTCTCGCCAACAAATGGGTTATACTTCAATCTTGCAAACAGAGGCTAATCTGTTAGATACAAGAACATCTGGAAATCCCACCAGCACAAATCATAGAAAAAAAATATGATTATCAGTCTGTCAATCTGAAAACTATTTCTACCATACTTTCCCTTTTGGGATCTTTGGAAGGATCACTAAGGACATTTTGACAGCCCATAGAATCTGTTGGTGTGTCAGCAGAGGAATTAAATCATCAGTCTGATGCGCGCAACCGATCTAGGCCACCCCCATCTTTGATTCTGCTTGAAAGTACGTTGCAAATCCCTACAATGAGAAAGGCGGCCGCGTCTGAAACCTGAAGAGAAATATGCTAGTAAGAAAACCAAATTTAGAATTTGACAATCAATATTCTGAATTTTGGGCTGGCTCACAAGAGAGTCACAAGAGGGGTGGGATTCAAAAATCCCAGCAATCTGTTCGCTGCGCAGTTGCTGGGTGGGCGTGGCCATGGTGGGCGTGGCCTACCGGTACTTCTGGGAGGGCTGTTTTTCACTTTCCCAAAGGTCCCTAACCCTAACCTTCCCCTGGCCTCTGGGAGGGCGAAAACGCCCTCCCCTGGGCTCTGGAGGCCCACCGGAAGACAGAAACAGGCCCGTTTCCAGACTTCTGCAAGACCCGTTTCCCTCCCTCCCAGAGCCTCCACATGGACCTGCATCACATGGAGACTCTTGGGAGGGGCAGGGTGGAGTGGGTGGGGCCAGCCGGTTGGTTGAAATACTGATTTGGCAAACCAGATGAAAACTTAACATCCGGTTCACCCGAATTGGTAGAATCCTACCCCTGGATAGAGCCATCAATCAATATCTTTTACCTGTTCCAAGTAAGTATATTACCAGCAGAGAAAGTTACACAGGGAGAGGATATGATCTGCAGGAACCCGTTGAATTGTAAATGATGCTTTTGAGAGCACAAACTTCTGCTAGAATATTTTGGATTAGCAGCCTTCCTAGGGATCTTGAATATATATATTCATCAAATGTAAATGAGCAGCCTTCAAGCATTGGATGCATATATTCAAAGCTGTCCTTAATCCTAAACAAGAGTTTTAACCTACCCATCAGGGGTATAAATACAGGGCTAGCGGCATCGTAGCAACGTTTCGGCAGAATCTCATCTGCCATCATCAGGCTTCTGGTGAGATTCTGCCGAAACGTTGCTACAACTTTAAAAGCACAACTACAATGACGTGGGAAAATACCGAACAAAGCTGAATGCCATACATGTAAGTACCCGTGAAAACTTAAGAAAACAAATATATATATATATATATATATATATATATATATATATATATATATATATATATATATATATATATATATATATAATCAATTGGACCCCAAAGATTATCACACACATATTTTCATGATAAGCTTATCTTCTAATCTTTAACCCCAGTCATTTCTACTTCTGTTTTATGCGTTTTTTCCCCCAGAAAATCTGAATTTTATTAATGTTTCTTTGCTGCTGCTGTTGCTGCATAAAGACTAATAGCAACAGAGGCTGCTGGCATGGTGTTTATAGAGCGGTTCTGACTTTCTACAAATTTACAGCTCACTGAAACGCTGGGATGCAGCTCAAGCAGGCAGCTGGGAAGAGCTCCACTGCCTGAGAGATGCATTTAAATTGAAGTTTTATAGGATATAAAACTTTCATAGTGGCAAACCATAAAAAAAGGGGGAGTCCTATTTAAGCTGCTGCAGCTGGGGTCCTAAATTTTGGAAGGCACCAGGCTCATAGCAGATTTCTGTTCATTTTCTTCTCTCTTTTTTGGCTAAAGATGAATCCTACGAGACCGACAGCTATGAGTGAAGTTGCAATTAATGCTAATCGATATATGCCAATATTTTTTTTATCCCTCATTTCTGCCACGTTCAGTCGATTAACGTTGTGCCTTTCTAACCCATCGATGGCAATCTACTTTACTGCCGTCCAATAATAAGGCAATTACATGAAATGTAGAAAATCCTGGAACTCATACGGATTTTTCTTTTTCCTGTTCCCAAAGGCGCAGAGTTAATGCACACCCTTAGCTTTGCATTAGCTCTGTATTTCCACAGCTGCTTTATCTCATCATCACTGAAGAGATCCTAAAGACTGTTCATGGATCGTGGTTCAGTGACCCATAGCTACCAGTAAAACTAATTTCTTACTCAACTATTCTCAGAGAAGGTCACATATTCTCAAGCCCCACATTCCAGCAGAGGGGCCTGATATTGCTTAGAAGTGTAATATGACATCGGCATTTAATGGTCCTTGACTCCAAGCAAATATTAAATGCTGTCTCTGTTTTATTTATATGATTTATTTGGCTGCCTGCCTCTCACAGGGTGGTGTAGGAGGATCAAAGCACAAAAACCTATGACAGCTAAAGACTCCCAACCCCTTAATATAAGGGACTGCTGTGGCAAATATCCAGTTTGTCATTCTACAACAGTTATCCAAGATCAGTGTTTTAATTCTTTCTTCTCCGTTCTTTTTTGTTTCTCCCGTCACTGCAACATTTTGCTTTTTAAGCTTGTGAGCGCTTTCTAGCTTCTCTTGGAAATGTTTGACTGGAGGGCAGGATAAAAATGGTTTCAGATAAATAAATCATAATAAGTAATTGTTATGAAAACAAGCCTTTGAAGGATATTATATCTGAGGCAATGTATGTCCAACAAACATGAGAACAAACTGGAACACTTGTGTCCAACAAACATCAAGTCTAGGAATATTTTTATTGGATGACCAGCAGTCCTTGGTTAACAACGGCAGTTGTGACTGGAATTGCCATCGCTAAGTGATGCAGTCATAAAATCTGACATCTCATATGACTGTATACTTAGCTCTTTGTTTTCACTTAAAAGTTAACGGGTCATTCCCACCTCTCCTCCCCCAGTAGTTTGTAAATTTTTGCACTCGGCATTTGGTTTTAAGATTCAAGTCTAAAAGTTGGTCATTAGTCTGCGTTGTGTCAGAGCAATTCCATTCTCTTTTATTGCTAAGCTAATTAGATTACAGGCCCCCTCATCGAAACAAAGTCTTTAAAAGTTTATAGGTACTGTAGACTCTCAGAACTCCCGGGGGGATGCTACCAGTTTGTGTGAACCAGATGTTAATTTTACATCTGGTTTGCTGAATCGGTAGTTGCAACGACTGGCTGGCTCTGCCCACCCCTCCCCTCCCAGGAATCTCCACGCAGCCCGTTTTGGATCCCAGGTAAGTTCAGGCCCCACACAGAGGCTCGGGGAGGGTGAAAAATGGGCCTCCTAGAGGCTCCAGAAAGTCAGAAACGGGCCTGTTTCCGGCCTCCAGAGAGCCTCCGGAGCTCAGGGAGGGGGGAAAATGGGGCTCCCAGAAGTTCTGGAAGGCCGGAAATGGGCACGTTTCTGGCTTCCGGAGAGCCTCTGGAGCCTGGGGAGGCCATTTTTACCCTCTCAGAGGCTTGAGGAAAGCCTCCGGAGCCTGGGGAGGCCATTTTTACCCTCTCAGAGGCTTGAGGAAAGCCTCCGGAGCCTGGGGAGGCCATTTTTACCCTCTCAGAGGCTTGAGGAAAGCCTCCGGAGCCTGGCGAGGCCATTTTTACCCTCTCAGAGGCTTGAGGAAAGCCGCCGGAGCCTGGCGAAGCCATTTTTACCCTCTCAGAGGCTTGAGGAAAGCCTCCGGAGCCTGGGGAGGGTGAAAACACCCCCCGCCATGGTGCAGGAGGCCGACTGGGCCACGCCCACCATGTCCACGCCCACCCAACAACCGGGCAGAGAACTGGTTGCTAAATTTTTTGAAGCCCACCCCTGCACTGTGCAACTGTGATTTGTTAAAATAACACAGCTAACCTTCATGTTTACATTGCTAGAGTTAACCTGCTACATGAAAACAAGAATCTAGAAAAAAAATTATCTGAAGTTCAGTGTAATTAAGATTTATACTTTTAAAAGAAGGGCTCATACAAGCCATTCTGGAAATGAATATAAAACCTAGAAGGTATTCCAACACAGTTTGATACGTATTTTGGGATTTATTCAGCAAAAGGGCTAATATAGAAACAAACTTTGTGCAGCTGTGCTCCATTAAGCATCTGCCTATTCTGGCATATGAACTAATTCCACTGCTGCTTGGCCTATGGCATGGGGACTATAAAAATGTATGAAAATACACCAAATGCATTTCAACAATTTCATACAAATATGTACACCTGGATGTTGGATGCATCATCCCCACCCACCAATTTGTCTCTTTAATGGTGCAGAATAGAGAAGGGATCACCTCCTGTCATACTTTCCTCTCAATTCTGCTACTTCTGTGTTAAAGCTGGGAATAACCAAAGCCTTTGGGGCTCTGCATGTAAATTATCTGCAGGACTGTTTTCAGAGGCTCTTGAAATTGTTGCCCTTTTTAACCTGAGATACACAGATAATATTAATTCTTGCCTGTTGTTCAAGTCTCGCCCAGTTTTTGTCCACTTTTAATCCCCTTTTTTTTGCTAGTTTCTTTAACATTTGCTGATGTTTATTAAGTAAAGATCAAGCTATACTTCCCCCCCCCCCCCAGCTGAACTGAATGGTTGCGTGTGCCTGCTTTGATCTGGATAGGGAGAGTAACCCTGGGTGTATGCTGGGTGCCAACTAAATTGGAAATTGCCCATCTTAATTTTCCAACATTGGAAAAGAATAAAACAAGTTGGTTACTTCTAAAGTAACCTGATGTAACCTAAAGCTGATGTTTGGGCTGGAGAATGAGAGAATCTTTAAAGAAACAATTTAGAATGTTTTTAAAGCAAAGAAGGCAGAAATATCACCAATGTTCACAGCAGTTTTTTATGGATAGGCAATTCTATGTACATATTATTTAAAGAAATGTCTCGATTATTACATTATAATAACTGAGTCTCTACTATATTCTTGAAAGCAGCATTCACCTGCAATATAGGGAAATGACTAGTGTGTTTTACAGGTTTGTGGGAAAATGGACTGAGAACATGAACCTGGGAGATTCTGAACTCTTAATGATGGGCAAGGGTCTTCAAACTTGGCAAGTTTAAGACTTGCGGACTTCAACTCCCAGAATTCCTGAGCTAACATGACTGGAGAAGGAATTCTGGGAGTTGAAGTCTGCAAGTCTTAAAACTGTCAAGTTTGAAGACCCCTGCCAATGGTGACCATACAGGTAGTCCTCAACTTTTGACCACAATTAGGATCAGAATTTCTGTTGTTAAGCAAGGCAGTGATTTAAGTGAATTGTGGCTGATTTTATGACCCTTCTGCCCTAGTTGTTAAGTGAGTCACTGCAGTTGAGAAGTGAACCACATCATCATTAAACAAATCTGGCTTCTAGCTTTGCTTGGTGGAACCTGGCTGGGAAAGTTGCAAATGATGATCACGTGATCCTGCAATCATTGTAAATCCATGCTGGTTGCCAAGCACCCAAATGATGATCACATGATCAACCAGATACTATGATGGTTATAAGCATGAAGACTGATCGTATGTGTCATTGTAACTTTGAACAGTCACTAAACAAATCAGAGGTGGTATTCAGCAGGTTCTGACCAGTCCTGGAGAACTGGTAGAGAAAATTTTGAGTAGTTCGGAGAACTGGCAAATATCACCTCTGACTGGCCCCGCCCCCATCTATTCTCTGCCTCCCGAACCAGCTGATCGGCTGGTTCTTCTTTGGTTGCCCTGCACAGGAGAACGGAGCTGGAAAGCAGGTTAGTGGGTGGGGAAGGAATGGGGATTTTGCAGTATCCTTCCCCTGCCATGCCCACCAAGACATGCCAACCAAGCCACGCCATGCCCACCAAGCCACGCCCACAGAACCGGTAGCAAAAAAATTTGAATCCCACCACTGAAACAAATGGTTGTAAGTCAAGGACTATCTATTCTGGTAACAGGGGCTGTCATGCCCCTGTTAGAATCTGATTCCGAGGGAGAGGAGGAACAGCTGACAGGGAGTGGAGGTGTGGCTCCGGAGGCTGTGGAGGAGGCTGGGGAAGGGCACAGGCTGGCTGGGCATTCAGAGGAAGATCCAGGCCCATCCCCTCTTCATCCTAGGGCATGCAGGGAGGAGCGGATAAGGGAGAAATATGAATGGCGTGGTCTACAGGGGAGGAAAGGGCCTTGATCCTCTTCATGGGCTGCAGCTGTGAGGACTGTTTAAAAGGACAAAGTGCGCATGGGCCAGTCCTGGAAGCAAAGCGTGAAAATATTTCTAGTTTGTCAGTTCTTATCTGAGTTCTGGTGTCCTTCCCAGTGTGTGTATTTTGATATCTGTAGACGTTCTCACGCCCTTATCCTGCCTTGCCCTTGCCTCATCAATTGCTTCAGTGTGGTTTGTGTTGTTTTTTCCTATTTATAATTTATATGTATTTTGAATTTGAACGGAAGTTCTTCCTTTTCGCAACTGTTTGTGGGGGAGTTTTTCTCCAGTCAATCATAATTGGACCTTTGAAGCCGTTGAAGGAATTAAAGGGACTTCACCTGTTTTTGTGATTTTGTTGCTTTTGTATCCCACCCTGGGTCATCACAGTGGCTATGAATATCTAATCACCTTAATCAACCCTGCTATCTTTGCATTATCTATTATAATGAAGAATCATATATTATTTTGTTGCAAAATCTACTCCAAACAAATTAACCATTGCATGTGTACATCCATAGATATCAACATCCCATATCACCCATCCAGTCCCTCGGCTTTCTACCACCTCCCCATGCAATGTCTGAAGAAAGCTTACAGAAAATACATAGCGAGGGATTGTCTCAAAATCCAGGGGGACCGCCACTCTAATCCGAATGTCTGCTTTGCCTTGGATTGAAGTCGGAGAGATGATAAAATGGTTGGAGTTGTTTCCCACCAGGTAAACCTCAAAAACACTGTTGAGTCCCTGAAGAAGAAGAAAAAAAAAACGATAAATATGTTAAAACCAATGAATTTAGATGTATAGTTGGCATGACTGAGTCATTCTAAACACCTTGAAGGAGTTGTTGAATACAATAGAAAAAAAAAAAAGTAGAAAACAAAATAAAGGGGGAATAAGAGTTTGGAAAGAGACTAAATATTCAAGAAGAATGCATGTGTGGGTATGTTGTATGTTTGGGTAAACTGCAAACTTGGAACACAGTCAGATCAGTTTCTCATGGCCAATTCTCTAACGCTGACAATCAACTGTAGTAGCCAATGTTTCAGTACGATCCATCTTCCTGAACCGTACAGTGAAAAATCAATGTAGAAGTGCAAATAATACTACTGAAGAAAATGGTTAAATATTTATTGTTGAAATTATACAGTATGGGTATGGAAATGGCCTGATAAAGAAGCACATCTTAGTAATATCTTTCAATTTTATAGTCAGTTTAGAATGCATTTATTCTGCTGTTGACCTAAAACATCATTTCTCAATTTTGGCAACTTTAAGGCATGTGGACGTCAACTCTCAGAATTCCTCAGGTAGACACATTTAGACCCTGCTCTAAAGTTATATCATTTCCTACCAAAATATTGCTCTGTTGTTAGAAAAGTAATTATGGTATTCCATTGTAACATTACTAATAAATATTTACCGATATTTATTGACTCCCATTTCCCAAACAAATTTCTGGTATTGATTTAGTAGATGCTCTGCTTGGTATGGTGGTCTAGAGGTGGAGCTCTTCCCTCACAATCAGGAGGCTGTGAGTTCGATCCTAAGTAGAGGCAGGTATTTCTTTCTCTGGTTATGATGAGAATGTATCTGCTGGATATAACTCCACATTAACGACAGGAAGGGCATCTGGCCAGTAAACACTCAGCTCCATTCAGCTGCCCAGTGGAATGCAGTGTGGAATGCTTCAGGCCTTGCCCCTTTTACTGATCCTCTTGAATATCTATGTGAAAATGCTGGGAGAAGTCATGTGCCAGCAGCACAGGGTATGGTTTCATCAGTATGCAGATGATACCCTGCTGTACATCTCTGCCCATTGGCTGAGCAGATGGGGCCATTCAAGTGCTAGCGTGGTCCCTGGAAACTGCGGGTCCAGATGGAGAGGAAGCATCTCTGACTCTGCCCTAGCAAGATGGAATAGCTTTGGAATCAAAGGTGTCATCTTTGATTCCTTAGGTGGTAGGACTTCTCGGAAAAAATGGACGGATAATTGGGGTTCTCCTGGTCTCATGGCGGTTGCTCAAGGAGCAAGGAGCAACTACTGCTGTGAAGGGGAGGAAGTCTTGCAGACGACCACTCATGCCCTAGTGCAGGGGTGTCAAACTCGATCTCATGAGGGCCCCATCAGGGTTGTGTTTGATCTCGGGGTGGGGGGGGCAGAGGTGTGGCCAGGGTGTGCTTGGCCAGCTCGACATCACTTGTCAAGGCTCCGTTTTCAACTGCGATGGCATTCTGCAGTCCTTCTGCCAATGAAAACAGAGCACACAGCCTCTCCGGGCCTCCTTTGCTATATCTATTTTGATCTGATTTTTTTGACTTTCTGGGTCAAACAAATTCAACTGACAAATCCAAATAAGGAATCTGGAAATTTGCTAGTCTTGGTTTTTCCTTAATAAAAGTGCCATTTTCAAACACTATTTGGAAATTGCTGTTGATACAAAATCAACAAAAGTAGTTGTTGATCTCTAATCCTAGTTTTAGGGGCCTAGGACACCCTTTTTGTATGAAGTACACTAACTATGTGTCTATTTTAGGGGCACAAAATGCTGCAACTTTCAAGGCTCAGACTGAAAACTACAATAACTGAAACCCTCCACCTCCCTATTTATTTATATAAAATATTAATCTGTTTATCTACTTAAGTAATGTAGCGAAATCTTCTATCATTCACTGCTCTATAGTGAGATGCCAAGAAAGATTCCCAAGGGCTGTGAAGCATTTTCCCCATGAGAGCCACATGTGGATTGTGCACCATTAAGAATTTTTCTCCTAATGCCAAGCATTATCAATAATAGATAATCAGCATTTGAAACCCAAAGTTAATATTTACCACCCTTTATATGAAACCATCCATCAGAATAAACTGAGGCAAGGAAAAAGGCAAGAATTCATTTTTCTTGACATGTTGGCATCTTAGTGTTTATTATATTTACCCAAAAGGCCTACTGATTCCAAGATAGACTTTTTTCATTGAATATTATTTTGGCAATGATTAAATAGTGGAATCTACAATGGTTCCAGATAATTCATTATCTGATAAGTGGACTAAGAGTTGGATCCTGACAATCATCTGTGGTTGCTGAATTTATGCAACAATTATAATTAGATTCCAGGAACAGCCCTTGAAGAGACCTGGAACTATGCAATTGTTCAGCTACAGAACCCCAATTCTTAGTTGCTTTAAGTATATGGCCTATTCAAGTCATGAGATGGTCTCACTTAAGGGAAATGACCTTTTGGATCTGAATTTGGATCTGAAGATGTGAAGCAAATTGATGCTTTCATTTTCTTTTCTTTTTTTAAATAAAGTTTTATTGAATTTTAACAAAACAAATAAAACATCTTATTTGAGTACAGCATCGTTACGGGTTATCACATTTCCATACAGACACAATTTCATATGCATATTCATCTTATGTATTCAACTTCATATCTTATTACTCTTTTTCCAACTTCTCACTATTTCTCCCTTTAATTCTCTAAATTTTCTTTTATGGTTATCTCATTTTCTCCTTATTCAATTGTATTTCTTTTACCTAAATTTCTATATCTTTTTATTCATTATATTTATACTTTCGTCTGTCTTGTTTACAATTTCATATGTTCTCTTCCAACATTCCAGGAAGCAAAATTCCCCCTATGATTGCCAATCGAAGTGCAACAGCTTTAAATCTTATTGTTATTATCATATGAAATCTTATTCAACATTGAATTTGTGCATTCTAAAATTATAACATTCAAATTTCTAATATCTATTTTATATCATGTAGATCTCATCATTCAGACCCTGCTTAGTACTTCCCCTTGAAAATGTAAAAAAAAAATCTAAAATCATAGCAAAAATAACATATATATGTTACTAGCAGCACTAGCAGTTAAAAGGAAGAAGCAGCTGCAAGCTCACATTACTCTGAGAAGCACAGAGCAGAAGACACAAGCCTGAAGATGATGAATGAGACTTCATTGAAACGTTGCCTAGATACTTCCAATCTTACGCAGGAGAAAACCCGAATAACCAAAGACAGATATATATATAAGATTTTGATAGATTACATGTATGGTATTCAGCTTTGATAGGTATTTTATAGATTATAGATGTAGATTTAGATATAGATTGTAGATAAGTTTCAGCAGAATCTCATCTGCCATCATCAGGCTTCTGTATTGTGTTCATCTGTTTGTCTGTATGTTCTGATGATGGCAGATGAGATTCTGCTGAACGTTCATTTTAAAAGCACAACTATAATGTTGCTTTTAAATACCGAACAAAGCTGAATACAGCATATATCTATGTGTATGTATGTATCTATATGTATATATGTATATATGTATATCTGTATATATGTATATATGTATATATGATATATGTATATATGTATGTTTTCTTAAGTTTAAAGCACAACTTACATAATGGCCTTCAGCTTTGTTCGGGTATTTTCCCACGCTAATACCATATGTATGTATATATATATATATATATATATATATATATATATATATATATATATATAAACATTAGTAAACAAAATAGTTATTCAAAATCAGTCCAGTACTGGTATGAACCTTATAAATCTTTCACGTTTGTTTTCAATATCTATCAATCTTTGAGAACAATTGAAATGTTTCCCTCCCTTCTTCATTATTACTTAACTGTTAATAAGCATGCCATTGGATACAGTTTTATCTTATAAATTATTTACTATTAATAAGCAAAATAATTATTCAAATTCATTCTAATAACTGGTATAAATTTCCCTATAAATCTTTCACATTTCTTTTCAATATTTTATCAATCTTTAGAAACAGTTGCAATGTTTCCCTCTCTTCTTTATTATTGCATTAATTATAAATAAACATACCATTACATAACAGTACAGTTTTATCTCATAGATGATTTACTTATTTCATTTCTAACTCATTACAGTATTCTACTGTCACAACACTATCTTTTGTACCTTTGCAGAATCCTCACTTTTAACTTAATTTAGCCATTGTCTCTGTGTTTTCTACCTGAGCAAATACCTTTAATCCTAGTATGTTTCCCCTTTTTCTTTATTTCCTGTTTTTGTCCCTCATAAGTTTTTTCCCTTTCTATCTTTCCCCCTTTTTCTCATCCCCTTTTTATATCCTTCTCTCTCTAATTTTCCCGTCTGTAGTTTTCTTTTCTGCTTCTGCTTGCTGTTATACTTTTTTTTCAGACTATTTTTCTTTTTGGCTGTTCCCTTTGATCTCAAACTTTTAACTCCTTTCCCCCTTATTACCACACTTTGCATTATTTGATCATTGAAAATGGCTTCTTCTTTGTCCCGCCCTTCTTCTTGCTCTTGAAGCTTTTCCTTTTGCTTTTCATAGTTCAGGATCTCCATTTCAAAAAATTCAAATACGAAGCCAAAGGATCTTCCTCCCCTTTCTGCATCTTCTTTCTGTTTTTTAAGACTCATCATCTTCAATTCCTCCAGGAGTGATGGCATTTTAAACACTTTTGAACAACCACCCGATTGACTTTAAGTAAAAACAGAAAAAGAAAGGAAAAAAAACCAATGCCAAAAACTTTTTTTTAAATCACCAAATGATCCCAGACTGTTCCTTCTTGTTTCTTTCCTTTACTTTTCCTTTCCGTGGGTTACTGTATCTTTTTATAAGTTTTCAGTTACAATGTATCCTCGGGAGTCTTTTCAAAGTTTCACTGTTAATCCTCTTTATTTTTCCAGGTGGCGCTCCATTTTTCCATTATTCCAAGTCCCACCCTTTTGCCTCCACTCTTCTCCTTTTTAGGGCTTTAAAATGACCAAGAAAAAAAATCTTTATTCTCCTTTTGACACTTAGATTTCAGCTTAAAGTTGCCTATTAGTGTCAAAATAGATTAATATAAATTTCTTTCCATACCATTTGTAATTGTCAATATAAAGGTAAAAACCTCCTTTTCTCTCTCCTTCGCTGCTTAAAGATCTTCTTTCAGAAGTATCCCTCTAGGTACTTTTAGATTCAGGGTACCTTGCTTAGATCTTCTCTGTTGTTTAGCCCGGTCTGTCCTGCTTTCCTCTTTGTCTTCCTCCTGCACAATCTTATCCAGTCGGGATCTTCTTTGAGGTGGCCATTTCAGACCACCGCTGCAACCGCCTTCGGGGAAGGGAGTTTAGACCAGCCAAGGAGGAGAGATGCGGCTCCCCTCCACTCGGCTAGCAATCTACCCCCTCTTCACCACCTCTACGGGGTGGCTTCAGCCCCGAATCCAAAGGATCGAGGCGCTCCAGCGGCGAACACAGATCGAAACTGCGCACGATCGTGGATTTCGGTCTGTCGCTGAAGAGACCCAAACCAGAAGTCCAATGCTTTCATTTTCAAATCCCTTTCCAGGTCTTTAGTATTTTTTTTTTTTTTTTAGTATTTATTTGATTTGTCAATCGCTTAAAAGATACAGGTATAAGAATAAATATAGTTTTGAATACATGAGATAGATACTTATAAGAAAAATAAAAAAACAATAGGACAGGGACAGTAGGCACAATTGGTGCACTACAGGCCTCTCAGGAAGGGGGTGAGGTCAATAGTAGACAGTCTAAGGTTAAAGTTTTTGGGGTTTGAGGAAGAAACCACAGAGTCAGGTAGAGTATTCCAGACATTGACCACTCTGTTGCTGAAGTCATATTTTCTGCAGTCAAGTTTGGTGTGATTAACCTTGAGTTTGTATCTATTGTGTGCTCTTGTATTGTTATGATTAAAGCTGAAGTATTCATTTGCAGGTAGGACATTGCAATGTATGATTTTATATACTATATTTACATCGGACCAGAGGCGGCGTAGTTCTAGGTTTTCTTTCTTTCTTTTAAACAAACTTTATTGATTACAAAACCAAAACATCAAACAAACACAACACACAGGAGAAAGAAAAGAAATAGAAAAAAAAGAAAATGTTTTTAAAAAAACCTAACAATTCTACTATCAACAGTCTATAGTTCCTTGTTTGTTATCAATATTGGTGATAACATTTACAAATACATCTTATTGCAAATATATAATTATGATTTACATTTAACGTTATTTACTAATATATTTTCTATTTTTGTTCTATCCAATCATACCAGGATTCCCAGCTTCTATAATATTCTGATGTTTCTTTTTCCTTAAGTGCTAAGGTTAACTTGTCAATCTTTGCACAGGCTGTTATCTTCTGTATAACCATCTCCTCTGTTGGAATATCTGCTTGTTTCCAACACTGTGCAAAGGTTATTCTGGCTGCAGTAAGAATATGCAGTATTATATATTTAATATTTTTAGGAATGTGTCTATTAAATATCCCTAATAGGAAGAATTCTGGTTTTAATTCAATTTGCTCTGCTGTTATTTCCTCTAACCATTTTTTTTATTCTATGCCAGTATCTTTGGGCTTCAGTGCAGGACCACCACATATGAAAAAATGTTCCCTGTTTCTTTTTACATTTCCAGCAATTTGGATTCATGTTAGGAGACATTTTTGCTATTCTCAAGGGTGAGAGATGCCATCTATAAAACATTTTATAGGCATTTTCTTTATATACTGCTGATCTTGTAATTTTATTATTCCTTTTCCCATTCTAATAATGTAATGCTACATCCTATGTTTCTGCTCCAAGCTATCATGCTGCCTTTGACTACTTCCTCTTCTAATTCTGTCTCTAGTAAATAATTATAAAATTTAGTTATATATTTTTTATCTGGACCTAATAAAATTTTATGTATTTGTTGTGCCTTAGTATAAATTCCAAAAATTTTCTTGTCCTGGCTATATCTATTTTGAATTTGCAAGTAAGCCCACCGGTCTACTTGTAGCCCCTGTTCTTGGAGATCTTGCCATGATTTTAAAGTTCCTTGCGCATCAAGAAGGTCTTTGTATTTTATCATTTTATTAAGATCTAGATTGTTTGGATGTATCATTGCCTCCATCGTTGAGATCCAAATTGGGATTTTTAAGTAATTTTTTTTTATTTTGTTCCAATTAGCCAATAAGGAATCTCTAATTATATGTCTGTGGAAATACTTCTGCTTAATTTTCCCAATGTCCCATAAAAATGCATGCCATCCGCTCTGTAAATCATGGCCTTCTAAAAATAAGATCCTTTTATTTGACAGATTTACCCACTCTTTCAACCAGAGTAAGGAGGCTGCACTATAATATAATTCCCAATTTGAGAGTGCCATACCTCCCCTGCTCTTCATATCTTGCATTGCCTTTAGGTTTATCCTCGGTTTTTTCCCTTGCCAGATAAATTTGGTGATTATTTTGTTAAGTTCCACAAAGTAATTTTTATGTATTTTTATTGGTATTGTTTGGAATAAATAAATAAATTTGGGCAGAATATTCATTTTTATAGTGGCAATTCTCCCTAATAAGGAGATTTGCAATTTAACCCTTATCTCTAAATCTTTTTTAATTTGTCATTTGTCAGAAATGGTGTAGAGTCTCCTGCTTGGGCAGGGGGTTGGACTAGATGACCTACAAGGTCCCTTCCAACTCTGTTAATCTAATATAATCTAGTTTGAATCCCTCCCCCCCGATTTTTAGCAAAATCTGTTCCCTGCATTTTTCACCGAGTGACTACGGTAGAATGTTGCTTTCTACAGCACCAGATAATTTTCTGCTGCCTGTTTTGCTGGAAGCCTTTTAGATATTCCAAAACAACTATGTTATCTGACACAGATCTCTAGGTGGCAGACACAGAACTCTTCCAGATATTCCTCTTAGAGTTATCATACCCCCCACTGTTGCAGATGTTTCAAGATGTCCATCTCTACATGCAGTTTGTCTAAAAGCATCCTAATTTCAAGCAAGAAATGTAAGATGCCGTACAATGAAATTTGAGAGTTAGACGGATTAGGGGCAGGTTCCTTAATCTTCCTGATGTATTAATTCCAAATAATGATTATGAAACTTAAAATTTTAAAAAGAACTTTTTAGGCTGATAAGTATTTAGCAACCGACACAAAGCTTGTACTAAATGGTAATAACCAGGCCTTTTATGCAAATGGAAAGCAGCACCAAGCATTTCTGAGAATTAATTGAGCAAAATGCAGTTTTGTTCTCCCCAAATATTGACACTTTGCAATCTCCACACCAAACATTGTATTCCTTGCCACAGCCCAACCCAGTTGAGCACATTACAATAAAGTTGAAAAAACTGCTGGAGCTGAATTTCCAATTTTCCCCCAAATGGAGTCAGTCTTGTTGGAAGGAGGGACCAATTAAATGCACGAAAGGGCACTAATAGCAAAAGCTAGCTGAGCGTGACAGCTGAGAAATGGGTGACATGGCTAGAGAATCCCTTTTTCCATTTCTACCTCCCTCCTCCACCCTTACCAAATCCAACAATAAGGAATGCAGCAGAAGAGAGCTAAAATAATATTGATATTCATATAGCACCAGAGGCAAAGATAATATCTCAGAAACAGATCAAGATGACTAAAATTCTTGATCCAAGGATCTGGCAACTTATGGAAGGCAAAACCGAGAAATATTGTGCTGGATATTTTGAAAAGTAGACTGTTACTATAGGAAATTATGAAAAAAAAACCATTAGTCTTCAGGTAGAATGTGTGCTAATAAAAAAAAAAACTACAAAAGGAGGAAGGCATCTCACCCAGACTCAACTAAATCCAAACCTGAAAGGCCAGCTGTCAAAAATCAAGGGCACCAAGATGTACATTTGCTACCCTTTTCTTTAAAAAAGAACGGGAAGAATGCCTTGCCTCAGAAACCCCCAATTATGTATGTTAGCCTCAATTATAATTTTGCTTTCCTCGGCAGTATTGAAACAATGGAATAATTGTTCTTGAATGCAGAAAAGTTAATCATTCATACGGCAGGATTACATTGGACCGTATTCCCTCATTCACAATAAATAGCCTTTTGGAGGACGTGTAATTCAAGCCACAGCATCTGTTCTGCATCTGGAAAGATGGCTAGGATGCGGCTCTAAGCACTGTGTCTATCAAAGGGTGAAATTTCGGAATCCACAGAAAAAGCACAGCCTCTCGAGGATTACCATGTCACGCCTTCTTGTGATGAGTGACTATAGCATGGATAAGATGCTTGAAAGCAAGCTTGTATAAGCCCCGGAACATTTCTAATCTTCCCTTTCTTCAGAAAGTTGCGGAAAAGGTGGTTGGATGACAGCTACAAAGGATCTCCGAGGAAAGAGATTATCTGGATATTCAGAGTTTTGCAGCATTAATTCAGTGCCAAAAAAATAAACACAGATGGCTGATGCTTTGTTTAACATCTTTATAAACATAATAAGTAGATTTTACAAACCAGTTGTAGATTTCTCCAACATGGAGCAAACTCAAACAGAAACATGTTGCAAGTAACTTCAGTAGCAACTCAGGAGCTCAGAAACAGACATCAGTTTCACTTTAGTTCAGTAGGCAAGCAGAGGAGAGAAGCAATTTCATCTTCAATAGACAGACTCAAGAGCTCAACATAGTTTCAGAGCTGCAGAGCTTAGTATAGAGCCACGCCTAAGCTACTTCTAGTTTCAGTTGCCAAAACAGTCCTCACCGGTTTCAAGTGCAATTCCAGATGCTGATTATTAGCTATGAAGCCCTGGATGGCATGGGGTCTGGATGCCCAAAAGACTGCTTATCTCGGATTGTTTCTGCCCACCCAGTATATTCCAGCATGGTGGATGGATTCCATTCAAGATTACCATTTTGTGGGATCTAGGAAATGTGACTTCCCTGTTGAGAACCCCACCCTCTCGAACAACATCTCCCCAGACCAAGGATGGTACTTTCTTTTCTGGAGTCCTGAAAGTCTTGAAAATGACGCTTTGATCCCAGGCCTGGGGCTGATGTTTGTCGTTGTTTAATAGCCCCTGTTTTGTTTCGTGGGTGGTTAGCGAAATAATTTAGGATAGATTTCCTGCTGAACTAATGCTCCTTGCTGTTTTTGTACACCACTGGAATTAGGCTTCTGATACATTTAAATAAACAAACAAATGATGTACAGAACCTGCTCTACGAAGTCAACATTTTAAGTGCCACATCTGAGCAAGATTCAATCGCTGGCTTTTTCAGATAAGACGAGGGAAACTCCTTTCTGAAATGCTGGAAAATTACTCCCAGTGAGCTTGAGTACTGCTGAGCCAGATGGTTTGATGGTCTGATTTAACACATACGGTAGTAGCTTCTCTCCTTCTAATGCTATTGTTATACCCACTTCTAGGACTCTAAAACTTGACGAAACAGACACTGGAGACCCCCTATAATGATTCATTCTTTCTCCTTTGAATCAGAATTATTTCTATGAGGAGGCAATAGTGAAGAATATATGCAGCTCAGGCTGGAATTGCTGAACTTGATTCTTTTCACGGGGATGTTATCCAGTACCCAAATAAACAGGAACTAGCCCCAGAGTTGACTCCAAAGAAGCAGAATAGGAAGAGTATTGATACTTTTAATCTCTGGGTAAGCTAAGATTCCTGAGAGTCTTGTACAGTCAAAAATACAAGCAAATAGATCATCAAAACAATCAATCCAGGGTCATCACTTGAGGCACAAATGACAAGACTCAAATTATCCAACTTTGGACAGATCACATGTCTTCATATAATGCTCAGAAAGGTGAAAGTAGGGAAATGAAGAGGGCATCCAACAGCTTGGGGAATGGATTCAGTTACAGTGGTGATGAATGCAATATGGAGCATCGCGGGACAGATCATCACGGAGAAAAAAAAATCTATATGTTTTCTAGAAATTGATGCCAACTTGATGGTACACAATCACTAATCCAAAGGCACAGATAAACAAGAATAATCAAGAAACAATACCTTAATCAAGTATCCCATATAAATGGATAGCCAGCAAACTCCCCTTTGCATCATGATGTTATCTAGCCTGGTAATGAAACGCATACTGGAAGAGAAGCAAGCTCAGAGAACGCTAAGAACCCAGCAATTATGAATTCAGATATGAGATGTGCCTGGTAAAAAAAAAATGTGTTTCCAGCTTTTCTGTGAATTTGCTTGTGCCCAGGTGTGGAATGAAAGAGAATGTTCCCTGATACAATTCTTCAAAGTCCAGGTCAAAAACATGATCCAGGTGATGCTGCCAATGTTTGACAGGTGGTGCTTTCTAAAGTGTTTCTGAATGTCATTCTCCATAATGAATCTACTTCAAGATTAACATTAAGCATATATATTGTGGTTCACTTATGCAACTCTATGCAGTCTCTAGTTGAGATCAATTAGCATCAATGTAGTGAATTCTGGTCAAGACCCGAATCAGTAGATATACAGTATTTGTCTGTAAACTCAAATGAAAACACAAAGAAATCTTTAAAAAATTAAGTGGGATCCAGACTACTTAACTTTTGTCAAGCCACAATGATGCCTAGAGAACAACCAGAACCATAAATCCACCTATACCCAAGACATTGATCAGGAAGAAATGTACTGAAATAAATTTGGAGAATATATCTAAATATTGCTCTCCCCTTGCTAAAGAGTATATAGAATAGAATTCTTTATTGGCCAAGTGTGATTGGACACACAAGGAATTTGTTTTGGTGCAAATACTCTCAGTGTACATAAAGGAAAAGATACATTTGTTAAGAGTCAAGAATCATAAGGTACAACAATGATAGTCATAGGGTACAATAAACAATCCAATCATACTAGGAAACAGTCAATATAGATTGTAAGGATGCAAGTGACAAAGTTACAGTCATACAGTCACAAGTGGGAAGGGATGGGTGATAAGGAGTAATGAGAAAATTAGTAGTAATAGTAGTGCAGAATTAGTAAATAGTTGGACAGTGTTGTGGGAATTATTTGTTTAGCAGAGTGATGGCGTTCGGGAAAAAAACTGTTCTTGTGTCTAGTTGTTCTGGTGTGCAGTGCTCTATAGCATTGTTTTAAGGGAAGGAGTTGAAACAGTTTATATCTGGGATGTGAGGGGTCTGTAAATATTATAAATATTATCTGAATTAAAAAAATATCACTTCTTAGAAGTCAAAGTTTTGAGTGATTATACTAGTTTTGTGCTTGGAGATTTATTAGGAACGCCTAGTAATTATGTAGTAAAACGTTATTAGTGAACCTTTTGAATGGCTTCATAGGATTTCTGGTATAAAGTGGATACAAAATGTGACTTATGTTTTAGGGCAGCATATTCCAGAGTTTGTACTTAATGACGTTCAGTGTGAGTATCTTATGAGGTTTGTACCATTTTGCCTTTTCTGTTCCTGTGATGCAAGCTTTCTTAGAGCTGGATTTATGCATAGCCTTTAAAAATAATCCAAATACAGCTGGAAGGGATCTTGGAGGTCTTCTAGTCCACCCCTCTGCTCAAGCAGGAGGCTCTATACCATTTCAGACATGTGGCTGTCCAGTCTCTTCTTAAAAAAACTCCAGTGATGAAGCACCCACAACTTCTGAAAGCAAGCTGTCCACTGGTTAATTGTTCTCACTTTTAGGACGTTTCTCCTTAACTCCAGTTTGCTTCTCTCCTTGGTTAGTTTCCATCCATTGTATCTTGCCATCTGGTGCTTTGGAAAATAAGTTAACCCCTTCTTCTTTGTGGCAACCCCTCAAATACTGAACCCCTAGTCCTTCTTTTCACTCAACTAGCCATACCCAATTCTTGCAACCGTTCTTCGTATGTTTAGTCTTCATGCCTTTAATCATCTTAGTTGCAATTTCTCTGCAATTTTTTCCAGTTGCTCTTCTCTGCAACTTGTGATGACCAAAGCTGGTTACGGTATTCCAGGTGTGGTCTTACTAAAGATTTATAGAGTGGTAGTAATACTTCACGGGAGTTTAATTCTATGCCCTTGTTCATACAACCAAGGATTGTGTTATCTTTTTTGGCTTTAGAATGGACTTATCTTCAGAAAGCCACCAAAATATTTGACATTTGACTGGAATGTATCTGTGGAATCCTGCTCTATCATTCTGATGGAAACAGAATCTTTTCATCGTGATAAGCTGCTATGGATTTTCTGGGTCCTCAGAAAGAGTGGCTTTGTTGGAAAGACAGAATAATGTTGAACATCAAAAGAAGCCCCCAGGATATGTAGAAAAGAGTGGGTTTATTTAATTCCTTTCCAGCTGGGAAAACAAACCAGCCTGTTGATATTTGCCATCCTTAATTGCTAGCTCCTTCAGTGGCTCAGCTTCCCTATGTGAAATCTCAAGAACTGGAATTCATCTGCCCGTTGGGAGAGAGAGAAAGTACATTTTTTCCTTCCTTATTTTTTTTTATTTGTTTCATGATTTTTGTTGTTTCTGCCTGCATGCTGTTTTCTTTGCTCATAGTTTACTGAAGTCTTTGATCCCCTGGAGATGTCTGAGAGCAAATATAAATATTAAAATTGTTATCAGCTGCCCAGCAGAAGGGGTTTGGCTTATCCTAGATCATAACCATCTCCACTTGGTACATATTGGCTCTGCAGGAAAAGAGAGGTAAATTCTGGAAGATTTTCTAAATTACATACATATATGTACATTTCTACTACACTGTTCCCTTACCAGGTAAGCAACCTTATGCAAAGTACAGAAAAAAAGAGAAAGAAATACTAAGCTAAAGAAATTGATGATATAAGAATAGGAGATACATCTTAAAACTAGTTTACACCGAAATGACTTGCTACACCATTTCATGCCTTTCTATATCTGCAAACCATGTCCCTTCCATTGTAGCTACACAGAGCTTCATATTTTACTTTTTTTAATTTCAGACTTCTCATCTTTCCCTTCTGAAGTTCCACTTCCAACAGCTCCTTGACCCATTCACTTGTAGTTCAAATATTTTGACTGCAATTCAGTTCTTATTCATTTATACTAACTCCTTGGTCTGGTCATTGTAGAATATTCTTTATTGGCCAAGTGTGATTGGACACATAAGGAATTTGCCTCCTGTGGATAAACTCTCAGTGTAGATGCAAACAACGAAGTAATATAATCAAATAAGATTCCAACAGTAGAAGTCAAAGGGAAAGATTAGTAGGATAATAGTAATAAAGCCCTACTACATGGGTAAATAACTTTAGACATAAGACAGTGCTGTGGTCATTTATTTCTAGATTCAATCCATCTTTATTCATCATCTGTTGTAGGGGTGTCAAACTCATGGCCTGTGGGACGGATGTGTCACATGCTGGTCCCATCCCCACATCATTTAGCGAAGGTGAAAAAAGTCCTGATACGTCATGTGACACCGCCATGATGACGCAAGTTTAACACCCCTGATCTATTCATTTTTGACTCTATTTCTCCTTGTTTTACCAAACACAATAGTCAAGTGTCTCATTTTTACTACATTCAACTTATCTTCATGCTTTTCCTGACCTACCCAATTCCTAAAGCCAAATGGGCAGAAACTCACTCTTATTCAATGCAAAATTATTACAGTTTTTTTAAACAAACACTCATTTCTTCACAGGTTTCTGCAAAGTTGATCAAAAAGTCAAGATGTTGACCATAATAAATAGGTAAAGCTTTGATCTTTCTACTGCAGCCATTGATTTCTGACCACACCATATGAATATCCTTGCATTCCTTTGAAGAGATCACCTACATCATTCTGATATCAACATTTTCATATAATAATTTCCCCCATTTTTAAAAATCATTAACCATCATTCCATGGTGGCACAGAGGTTAGAGCACAGTACTGTAGGCTACTTCTGCTGACTGCCAGCTGCCTGCAATTTGGCAGTTCGAATCTCACCAGGTTCAAGTTTGACTCAGCCTTCCATCCTTCTGAGGTCAGTAAAATGTTGGGGGCAATATGCTGACTCTGTAAACCTCTTAGAGAGGGCTATAAAGCACTGTGAAGCAATATATAAATCTGCTATTGATGTTCTAGAGAAAAAATATACAAATTCCTCTACTTGTATTAGTTTTTGCTAGTTATGTATTGCTTGCAAGCATATATTCCATTTTCTCTATCAAATACAATTCTTTTGGTTTTTGGTACATTCATTTTAAAATTCACAGCCTCATTACAACATAAATCTGCACTACATTTACAGCTAACCCTCAATTTATAACAATGGGGACAGAAAAATTCACTTTTAAGTGGCACAGTCATTAAGCGAGACATCATTTGACCACACTCAATTTTATGACCCCTTTGACTTTGTTTGGTGAAAACCAACTGGGAAGGTCGCAAATGGTGATCATGTGACCATGGGAAGCTGCGATCATCATAAATTCATGACAGCTGCCAAACACCCAAATCACAATCACATGTCTGTGTAGACACTGCAACAGATCTAACTGTGAGGATCAATCATAACTTACCTTTTTCAACAACATCATAACTTGGAATGGTCGCTAAATAGTCATTAAGCAAGAACTGGTACTACTATTCCAAATCATATGAGCTCATATGAAATCATTTTCAAATGGTATAGTATAATTTGCCTTTCAAAATGCACACACATTTACATTATAACCAACATTCCTTTAATGTCACCGTGAGCAGTTTTTGTACATCTGCCCATAAATTCATTTAACAACCAAGCAGATATTATATATTGTTCTTCAGTGTTGAACCACTCGCTATACCTTCCGTGTTAAACCAGACCTTCTATTTACTCTCATCAATCAGTTTATTTCTATAATGCTGTTTCTGCATTTAACAACTAACTACATCCAAACAGAATTTTCCATAATTCCTATTACTTTATCAAATCCTTCCTCTAAATCAATGTATAAAAAATATTCTCTCTCATATTCCTACATTCATCTTGGCCTGTGCACTCCCTAAATAGCAGAATGCTTCACTGCCCCTCCTAAATTTTGTTCACTGTCAGTTCTTGTACATTTCAATCAGAAAGGAATGCTTAACTAATTCATGCTCTTTTAATTTTTACATCCACTCTTGATTCCTTCCCTTTGGAAGAGGAGAAAGTAACGGCATTCTTCCAACTTTGGGCACAGAACCAACTCTCACAACATATCCATATTTTAATGTTTTCCAGTTATACCATCTACACCTGCATCCTTATAATTTTTCAGCATTCTCATAGCATTTACGACTTCCTTTAAATCATTTTTTTCTTAGACACAAACATTTATAGCATGTTTCAGTCCTTCCATTCTCTCACTGAAATCATTTCATCATTTTTATTGTTGATTTCATTCCCCCTGTGGGAGGTTCCTTACTTATGCCTTTCTATACATTTCCAGAATACTTTATTTTCATCAACTTCTGTCAAATCCTTTTGTTCTAATTTCTTCTGCTACTTTCCTTTTTCCCCCCTCTTCTATGACTCTGCAAGAGAAGGAGTGGCAGAACCTGGAGATGGAGTCAAAAAAGGGATCAGTCTAGAATCCCTGCATGGCTATAAGTGGACTAAGTGCAACCTTTGAATTCCGCGATTCTTATCCAAGTCCAAGAATTACTAACCATTAGTTGGGAAGGTTCGTGTGCATAGGCTGTCAAATGCTTTACTGAAGTATAAATATAGGATGGCCACAACATTTCCCTGGTCCACTAATTTAGTCAGTTTGTCTACGAATGCAATAAGGTTTGTATGGCATGATCTGGTTTTGACAAACCCATGTTGGCTTCTACAATAGCTTTGCTTGTTTGTAGGTGTTCACAGATCCATTACTTGATTATTTTTTCCAGGATTTTCCCAGGTATTGATGTTAGGCTGATTGGTCTGTAGTTTCCAGGATCCATTTTTACCCTTTTTTGAAGATGGGAACTATATCATCTCTTTTCCAATCCTCTAGGAGTTTCCCAGTGCTCCAGGATCTTTGAAAGATATGATTCAATGGTTCTGAGATCATGTCTGCCAGCTCCTTCAGAACACTGGGATTCCTCTAGTCCTGGGGATTTGAACTCATAATGAGTGTATAAGTTATTAATGGTTTTCTGTAAGGCCAATAGAGTTGGAGCCATCCAGGTATCATGAGGAAGGGTACCTTGAATTGCATCCAAAAACTATTGGACTGGAAATCTTTTATGGACTTTTTGCTAAAAGAAGAAAAAAAATGAAATGATGATTTATGCATTTAATGATTGAGAAGATGAGAATTTAATAAGGGGCTGAATGGATTTTTAGAATATTTAAGAGAGGGGAGATAATGGGTTTGTTAATATCTGTTGAAAAGAAGATTGGAAGTCAATATCTCCTTCTCTTTTCTCTCCCTCTCTTCCTCTCTCTCTCTCTCCCTCGCTCCCTTCTCTTTTATTCATCATCATTACCATTTATTCTTCTTACCAAATCACAATCAATGCACCATGGCTAGTTACTGACCTCCACAGCCCACAATCAATTGGGTCAATCTAAGCTTTTAATATTATGCTTTTCAACAAGATAGAAAAGATTAATATGTTTACATTGATTTGGTTTTTATCAGTCATTCATTTACCTAGATTTGTGTTTGTGTGAAACCAAGATTCACTGTAGAATGCTACAGATCCAGAGCTAAACCAGATGCAGTATTGTTTGGGGGTTGCTTGTTTTTTCGAGAAAACTCAACAAGAAAGCATAGGCAATATAGGTAGTATGCTACTTAGAAAGGAACTGAGTTCCCTTCTTCAAATATTACAAATATTGGGTTCTATATATTGCTGACTATGTATAATAATCTTTTGTGGAAAAACGGGTGGAGTTCCCCACATTTTTCCTTAATGGACATATTCTTACAATTCCCATCCCCATCACACTCCTGATTGTACTTGTGGATAGTAAAAAACAACAACTCTAGTGCAGGTAATTACCCTGTGGAAGAAAAATAGACTGATAAAGGGATCTGCCATTTGAGGGAACATGTGTGCATCTTCTTCCTTTGTATATAGACAAGACAGGAAGGACAATAATGGGAAGTCGCTCTCCAGAATTCCATAATCAGAACTCAGCTTGTAGGAAACTTTATCTTTGGAAAGACTCATTGGGTTTCATGTTTATTCAGCAAGGAAAGAAGAATGGTCAAAATGAGTGCACAGATACTCTCACTACATTTATCCTGACTCCAATACATAATTACAGAAATGCAAGTGTATCCTCATAAATGGACTATTAAGAAATATTAGATGCAAGAATCTTTGTTACTATAACTTTGATTCTTTTTTAAAAAAATCAGACAATCCACATGTTCTTTCACTTTAAGAGTCCATTCTTTTCTTTAAGGCAAATCAAGAATGAAGATTGACAGCATACTTGAGAGAAAACAACTACACCTAAACCCTTTTTCTTTCTTTCTTCGTCATCCTTGTTCTTTAAAAAAATAGACTGCAAACTAACAAAGAACAGATTAGCAGATGATTTTAGAGCACTTCATTATAAAAAGCAGCATTTTAGACTCAGATGATTGACTAGTGATTTTCTCACAATTTGTTCAATAACAAAGAAGCCGTGATTAACTTAAAGAATGTCTCTTTCTGGTTCATAATGAAGAAAAGAGAAGCTTCTCAAAGAGCAAGTACTCAATGTCTGTCACAAACGCATACAAGTGGCTTGTGGTAAAATGAATGTCTTCCTAATATAAGGGTTCCTACCATGAATTGTAGATAATTTCAGATCTCTGTTCCTCTGGCTATGCAATGTTCATCACCTATGTGTGAAATATCTCAGGATGACCATGAGAATCCTGTTCAGTTAAAGCTGCAGACTGTGTCGGTCTTATTCTGATTCCATCGAATATAAAATTAAAAGTTTAGCCACGGCTTTTCCCTTTACAGAACTGTTTTCTAGGCATTTCAAGCCCTATAGCCTTTGTGAAAATTATGATTTTAGATAGTAGTCCTTTACATCAAGACTTTGCTGGCTTGAATTATCTATTGAATTATCAAACCATTATGTAATATTTTGGAAAGTGATTTGGGAAAGAAGGAAGGAAAGAAGGAAGGTAGAAAATTGAAATGGGGGTAAAATAGTACAAACAATGCTGTTAATCTATGGGACTGGCTCAGTTCTTGGTACTTGGGTAAGACTCTGGATCAGCACTGATATATATTTGGAGAACATGAACATTTTGCCACTATATGAAAGATGCTTCCGAATGAATTCCATACTTCATTTCAAAACAGCTTTTGTGAGGAATTGGATTACATATCATAGGAAGCCATGGCATAATTTTACCATTGGACAATGGGGATTTATAATGACTTATAACCAATCTATTATTATTTGTTTTAGAAAATATAGTTAATGAAATCATGGCTTAAACCCAAGTGCAAACCTAACTGTGCAAATGTGGGTTTATAAGTATCAAATAATTATTGTGAACATCTGCCCCTTATTGAAATAAATGAGTTGATCTCCATCAGTCCATGAAAGTCAAACATTGAGCTTTTGAGGACTCTGTTGGAAATCAACTTCAACCCAAAATCTACATCTGAATGCTACACTGATTTTTTTCTGGGTCAGTGCAATGTCATCTTTCCATACGTTGTCATTCCATATGTTGCAGGAATGTATGAAAAGCTCAGGAGGATTTGCAACCAACACAAACCTACCTGTACACTTTAAACTCAAGAACACACTAAGGCAGAAGATTGCTTTCAAACTGCTTTCGAGAGACTGGAGTTGAGAAAAATAGTGTGGCAATCCTCTTAAATGACTACCCGGGGAAGAATGTGATTGGCTGTGTAGCATTTAGTCAAGTTTCTGAACATAGGCGTGAGCATTGGCTGAGTGAAAGTTACAGCTGCCACAGTTTCAAAGCTAAGCTGAATAAGCACATCTTCCCTTCTAAAACGCACACGTGCAATTTAAGGGCATGTAGAGCCCAAGCAATTCTCTTTCATTTGGTTCACATTTTTTGCTTTTTTCCAAAGTGAACATTCTGTCTTGAGCTCATGTATTCCTCATTTCTCTTCTACTGGCCCCAGGCTCTCTGCTGAATTCCATCCACGCATTCCCAGACGGGATCAATCCGAGGCTGACTCGCCTTCAGCTTATCTCTGCTCCAAATGATTGATTCTCCCTCTTTAAGGATAATTTGCTGTTTAATTCCATGTACTGCAAATCCGTCTGTGAAATCTAATTCATTCCGATCGACAGCTCCCACTTTGGGGAAGGAACACTGGAGAGCCGTCTTTTATACTTTATTATCATGACCCATGTCATGCTTTTACATTACTGTGTCTATGGATTAAAGAAAAATATCACATAATGCACTTCTGAATAGTTGTGTGCTGTGTGTTTACATAGGTATATGCATATAAGCACACACATTTTACACATCAGTTAATATATTTCATTGATGATTGATTAAACTTATTGATAACATATTCTGTAGGCAGATCGGTACACTGGATTTCAAGGCTGGATTTCTGACTGCTCTCTTGATGTCACCCAGATTAGTGGTTGCAATGCTAGAGGCTGACTTCATTCAAGTTGTGAGTTTGGAAGAAAAAGCTTTCAAGCTCTTTTAAGCAATCAGACTATCAAATTTCCTTCCCTAAAGGAGGTACCTGGGTCACATCATCCCCATGGAAGTATTGTATGATTATGAAATTGAATCAAACCACTGTGGGGTACGGCATTCAGCTCAAATCCATGCTGAGCCATGATGACGCTCATTGGGTGCCCTGGAGCAAGACACCATTTTCCAGCCTAATCTACCTCATGGTGGTGGCTTCATCAGGTTGCAGTAAAATTGCTCCATTTATATTCTCCATAGCCCAAGGATTGGCAACTTGTGACCATCAGATGTTGTGTGTTCCAAACCCTATGAGACACAGCCAGCATAGCTAGTGATCAAAGGTGACAGAAACAGTAATTCAAGATTTTATGGAAGATGTCACTGTTCCTTTGGGAAAAAAAAGGTAGTGTAAATGTAGTTACACTTGTAAAGGCACACTTGACTCCCCCACAACATTGTCACTGATCATTCCTGGTGCCCGCCTTGACCTAAAACTACAGGTAGTCCTTGACTTATGACCACAACTGAGCCCAAAATTTCTGTTGCTGAGACATTTGTTAAGTGAGTTTTTTTGCCTCATTTTATGACCTTTCTTGCCACAGTTGTTAATCACTGCAGTTGTTAATCACTGCAGTTGTTAAGTTAGTAACATGTTTGTTAAATGAATCTGGCTTCCCCATTGGTTAAACCTCCTAGCATTTAATTATTCAAATATTATTATCTTACTATGATGGGGATTTTATTTATTTTTTGTAACATTTTATTCATTTATATATTGTTTGGTTAGATTTATGTCTCACCTTTCTTCCAAGAGGCCATGACAGCTTCATGGGGATCTCCCTTCATATATCACTGTTTATAGACATTAATACAATTGAGCGAGTCCAGAAGTATTTTACAAGAAGAGTAGCACAGTCCTCTGTTCGCAACAAAATACCCTACACTACCAGACTTGAGATTCTAGGCTTAGACAACCTTGAACTACTCCGGCTAAGACTTAAGCATAGTACATAAAATTATCTGTTATAATGTATTACCAGTTAATGACTATTTCAGCTTTAACCACAACACAAGAGCACACAACAGATATAAACTTAATGTAAACCACTCCAAACTTGATTGCACAAAGTACGATTTTAGCAACAGAGTAGTCAATGTCTGGAACTCACTACCTGATTCTGTTGTCACCTGCTCAAACCTGTGAACTCCTTTACCCACAAACTATCTACTATTGACCTTACCCCTTTCCTAAGAGGTCTGTAAGGGGCGTGCATAAGCACACAATCGTGCCTACCATCCCTGTCCTATTGTCTCCAATTATTCGTACCTATTTCATGTATTTATACCTATGTTTATTCTTATTTCTATTATATTGTAAGTGTTTGACAAATCAAATCAAATCAATAAATAAATATTATCCAACAACAACAGCAATAGCAACAATCCTGTAAGACAGACTGGGCTGAGCGAAAATGATTGGCCCAAAATCACTCAGGGAGCTTTCATGGCTGAAAAGAGACTAGTCCCTGGAAGCTCAACTGCTGACTTTCCTTGTGAAAATGATGGGTTGAAGTTCAAGAGACTGAGTGAATTCAGGCATAGTCCAAACGCTAAATTCATAATCTTAGAGAGGGAAGATATATGTTTGCTCTCTCTGTTGATGAACTGGTGATCAGTATTATCGTGAATGGTCAAGATTTAACGCTATGTTTAAAACTGATGCTTATTTTATGTATGCAGTAAGTTATGCTTCATAAAGCCAGTTTGATACAGTGGTTAAGGCATCAGGCTAGAAACCAGGAAAGTGTGAGTCTAATCTAGCCTAAGGACAAAGCCAGCTGGGTGGACTTTGGGCCAGTCACTCTCCCTCGGCTCTAGAAAAAAGGAAACAGCAAACCGCTTCTGAAAAAAAAAACTGCAGGGACAAGTAGTCTCGGTTGCACATTTTTTATCAATAGTTTTGGTTTATAGAAGCTTCCCTCTTCATATTATTAATTGTAACATATTACTAATTTTAAACAATCGGTTTTCTTCTATAAATATTAATACTTTTTTAAGATTGGGAAATGGTAGGAAAAAGGTTTCAGAGAATGAAAGCAAGTTGTTTTGCTTATAAAACACGATAGAAAAGGAATATGCCACTACCATGCATCTATTATCTTTGAGTCTAAGCCCAAGATAATTTTTAGCCTATGCAAACAAGTTTTTAAATAGTTTTTCCTATCCCAATAAATCCTACACAAGACCTACTTCAATGAAACTGGAATACCTTGTAGAGTTGTAATTGCAGGAATATTCTTATCTTGGATGACAAACCTCAGATAAGGAATGTTTACAATCAAATGCAACTCAGGCAAACAAAGTCACTAATGTAAAGGAGGATTAGAGAGAGGAAGTAAACATATTTTAGACTTTAACTAGAGATAATTAATTGTGTTAATTACTATGCTAAACAGTAACGAAAGTTAAGCAGAAACCAAAGTTAACCAATGTTGGAGGATTACTAAAAATGTGTATAAATGCAAGACTAGACTCCAATAAAGTTCATCATGATTCAGTTGATCATGATCAAACACCTCGACTGCCTCGTCATTACAACAATACCTGTTGGGTTTCTTCACCTTTTGGGAAGCTAAGTGGGAGCATGTATATATTTTTGCTGTTTTTTTGTCAGTTGCTATCCATTCAGGAACTCAATGGCTGGTTTTCACCCACCAGAAATCTTCAATCAAGTTTTAATGCAGGCTGATTAGCACCAATTAAGACAACTGATTATTTTTTAGCTGACAGTGAAGAACTCTTAATATATAACCAACCCACTCAACCCTGTTGTTTTCTGCTAGGCATTTGAAATGTTCCTTTCTCTTCCTTATCATGTAGGATTCTCTGCTTACGAAACTCCTTCCTCAAAGCATTATTCCCGACTGGAGACATCTGTTCTATCCTAGTACCCTGGCACATTTTAGTAGCAATAATAATATTCACAACAACTAAAACAGTGGGTGCATGGGTGCTCTGGATCAGCTGAAATGCCATTCACCTTGCATCAACCCCATACAGAGAAAAGACAAGGTGTCTGCTGGCATTGTGGGGCTGGTAGTGGTGGCATTTATACAGTTCAAAAGGGAAACACATTTCTACAGATATGCACAACAAACGGAAAGGATCGCCCTTGCTATGTCGATCCATGGATGGAAAGGAACTCCTCCAAAGAGCTACGAGAATAGAGTTCAGATCTGACCTCCATTTCTGCAGCCCTTCAAAGGGAGTTCCCCTCCTCTGGCAGGCAGACGTTTCACTCTAAAAAGGGGCTTTTGCAAGTATGGGAGTGGAGGAAATCTCATTTTTGCAGAAGGTGGCAGCAGCTTAGAACCTTCCCTGCTGGCTTCTCCATTAACTTTCTGGGTAAGCCATCAGAGAATACTTCAAATGGCAATGACATAACCACAAGGTGCTTGGCAACCAGTTGGCTACCAAGCACTCAGATCGTGACTCATGTGACCCACAGGGGTGATGGTGTAACACTTTGCAACGACCGAAAATATTTTGTGGGACAGAAAACATCCATTCTGTGGCTGTCGTAATTCCAGATTGTTGTTAAATGAATGGCCGAAAATTAATTACTCCCTGTAATTTACTTTAGAAATACTATAAAAATTATTCTCTTTTCACAAGGACAACTTCTCAGAAGATTAATCCTGGCTTTCTATACATATGCTCATTTCAGGAAGCAGCGTCATCCCTGTTTTCAGCGTTACTGTTTCAGAAGTGCTAATACCTATTTAATGACCTTGCTAGGAAACAGTTTGGTACACTGACAGCATGCTTCCATTTCCAAGGCAATTGTCTCAGTTTTACATGTCATTTGATTTTTTAAAAAAATGTTTAGGAGCTGGTTTAAGCTGCATTTCCAAGGAGAGGAGGACCATCCAATCATGATTACACTGATAAATTGCAATCACAAATAAAAGACTCCACTACACTTCAATTTCTACCAGTACAAACATTTGTAAAAAAAAACAAACATTTAAGTTAGCTATAAATGAAATGTTTTCTTGTTTCAAAGGACTCCATGAGAGGACATTATCTCTTGTAATTTGATCTACGAGCTTAAAGGCAGAAGAAATTCAGAGGACATTTGGGGTTATATCTTACTATACTTTAACTATCAATCATTTACAGTAAATGAAATGTCGCTTTGCATTCCTTCATATAATATTCGAAGAACCATTTCCTTTCCTCCAAAGTTTTCCTTTGAGTCAGCTTGACTCCTAGTTACTTTATGGAAAAGTATATTCACGTTTTCTTGCTCATAATTGGAAGAAAGTTGCCACTTCCTTTTTCCATATTTTTTTTACTCATTATTTTAGCTTATAGTGCAGTAGCTTCGTGTCCAAGTATAGCCCGGTCCATTTCTTTTTAACCTCAAAGCCAGAATAGATCAGCCAAATGCTAAGACATGTAAAAATGCCCCATGTTAATCCAGAACCTCATTTTATTGTTTAGATAATGTAAGGTCATGGCTATAATATACTCATTATTAACTACAGTATTAAAATGCAGGCAAAAATTGACTACACAAATTTCTCAAATTTCTACACAAGAGCCTTCCTTAGTGATCTGTAGTTAATTTCTGTTTTTCAAGTTATCATGGTATATTGCAAACATTCAGAACCTCAGAATAAATTTGTGAATGTACTTGTGTATATAACACAAACCAACCCAACTAATCTGTCCTATACAGAGATAATAGAAATACAGCTTGTTTGGAATGTCATGTATCACTCACATGGGAGAACTAACAATAGCTGTGTCAATCTGGAGGTAAATTTAATTTTACAAAACAATTGCAGATTTTCAAGTTTTGAAGACCTCCATCTGCTACGGTGGTTAGAAGCCAGAAAAAAAGGGAGGAAACTTGTGGATTCTTTTTCTTTTTGGCAATGGATGTCTAAGAAACCTCTTTTTCTAAAATTTTCAATTTTTCCTATCTTGGCTTTTAGATTTCATAGATCGCTGGGCTCAAAAGACTGGATTAAAAGGGAATTGATACCATGGATACAGCCTCAGCATGGATACTGGATGTTGTTATTAGTCACAAAATAATCTTTTGGAAGATTAGAGTTGTACCTCTAGAGGACTGTCTAGAATCACTGTGTATCTGAATTAAACTTTAATGTGTCTATTTTTGTGTTATTGTTTCTTTCCTATCCCTTTCCTTGCTTGATTTTTGATCAATGGTAGTAATAAATGCATTACTTATTTAATTCTTGCCCCCTCTAAATTGGGCTGCATTATTCTTATTGACTTTTTATGTTTTATGTAAGCTTCTGTAGAAATCTTTGCAGGCTGAAGAAGAACAGGCTGGTGAATACTAAAATAAAACTGAATAATCTGGGTGGTTGCTGAATATGAAATGAAGTAAATGGGCTTTTGGTTTGATTTAGGAAGAATATTGTTTTGTTTTCACAGGGTTCATCTGAGGAAATTATCCTGGTTAAAAGCCATTTTTTTTTCAGACTACGAGTTCTTCAAATTGCTACATGTACAATCTCCTTGATAAAGGGTAATGAGCTACATGTCGGTTACTCTTGTTAGTAGATGGTTTCCTATTGCTGATGCTTACAAACAGGAAATGCTTCATCTATTTGGTAAACTAATAATGCTCAAAAGAACCTGGTTGATCACTTAACAACCAAAATTATATGGAGCTTTATACACAGGGGTGGGATTCAATTTTTTTAACAACTGGTTCTGTGGGCATGGCTTAGCTGGTAGCCGTGGCTTGGTGGTCATGTGACTGGGTGGGCGTGGCCAACTCAATAGCACTCACATCGAGGCACGCATCTCCTCGCCTGGCCTCTCATGACTGTGGGGATGCTGCAACAGTCGTAAGTGTGAAAAATGGTCATAAGTCACTTTTTTCAGTCCATTGTAACTTTGAATGGTCACTCCACACAAGCAAAGTACCAGCAAAGGAGGGAAAAAACTCCAGAGAAGTTCCTGAGACAGGAAGTCTAGTCCTGCCAAGAATGTAATAAGGGTTAACGGAGAGGCAGTTTCTGTAAGCAACACCAGAATGTTTCCTTCCTGCCTTCCTTACAGGATTAGGCCTGTAATTTCTTCTAACAGCCGGTTCTCCGAACTGCTTAGAATGTTAACAAGCGGTTCTAGCGAAATAGGTGTGAGCTGGTAGAATCCCACCCCTGTTTATACAACACTCCATGAAAGATCCTCTAAAAATTTTTTTTCCATAACAAAGTAAATATCTCTTCTGACTCACAAAAGAAGATCCCTGCGAAAATGAAAGTAGAGGTCCTTTGAAGAATCAAAATTCTTATTATGAGAAATAACTAAGTTTTAAGGGATTACTATCGAATCCAAAGATTTACAACTATGAGCCCTTATAGCAGAAGTCTCCAAACTTCTGGGAGTTGGAAGTCCACAAGTCTTAAAGTTGCCAAATTTGGGGATACCTGCCTTATAGTATAATAATTGAAGTGTTGCCTAGGGTTGGCCTAAATTCAAATCCACCCTTAGTTCTTTAAACATGGGTGGCTTTGGGCCAGCCATTCTCTCTTAGCCCAAAGTATTTCATAGGGTTAATGTGGGAGAAAAATGAAGGAGAATCATCTGCCCGTTGCCTTGGTCTCCTGGAATAACTCTAACAAATGAATAAATTGCATTACAACTATCTTTAAAAGTCATCTCTAAATGGGCGTGATCACCAAAATGCAATAACTCAGAAGTGGCTAGAGGTTTAAGAGCAGGTCTTGGGCATCGTCTGTAGATGGAATAAAGTAATACTTTTGCAACTGATACGGTCACAGTGACTTTAAATGCATGAAACGTAAAACACTGATTTCTTTCCCAATATAAAACACCAAAGATGGAATTTTCTTAAGGAAAAACTATTCTTGTAGTTGACAGCTGGAGCATCCGTGTTAAATTGCTCCTTTTTTCATGAAGTATTCACTATTTTCCTTGTGGCTAAATGTAGTTAAAACAAAAGTTTCATAATCTATTATCCAGTTTCCCTCCTAATTAAGACATCCAGTTAAATTAAATTAAGTCTCCAGGAGCAAAATAAATTCACAAGAGAAGGAGATAACTTTTTTTTCCTAAATACCGATGAATACTGATGAAAACAACATATTATTCCATAGCATCAGGGGATTTACATATCTTTAATTATCTCCATGTGGTCTCAGTAATTCTTTAAATTAGGAATCTGCATAGTTTTTGTAGGAACTGTTTTTTTTTTAAATAGAAATGTTAAATCAGACTATATATAAATTCCTTATTTCAACAGATTATCTCCTTGTGACTAACAGTAAATAAACACATGAGATTTGTTTTATTTCTTTAAATTATTTTAATGAAAGTATTGGGAATTGATACACTCATGGATTATTTTGCATCTTAGAAATTCAGCTGAATTTTTTCCCCTATTTTCTCATGTAAACGACTTTATCATACGAAGTTTTTTTTCCCCACAGCAATGTCTTGCTTTCCCAGCAATATCTTGTTTTTCCCCCAGCAATTGTTCCAGTTTGGAAGTTGAGTTGACATGGCTAAGACCCAAGATATTTAGATCCATTTATCACTAACTCCAAATTTCTGGGGGTTAATTGGCTTGGTCCAATCCTGCTGTTTTCCCAATTACAAAATATGCCATTTCTCAATTAAATGTTTTGCATGAACTGGGGTATGGTAGTCAAATAGTTATTATTTTTATTTGTAGGTTTAAAGCTTTGGGAACTAGTAACTTGTGTAAATCACTCAGATTTGCCCAGAGGAATTGAGCTATTACCTGCCAATCTCAGCCTTAAACGTAATGTTGCACATTAAGATCTCCCAGGCTGGTAACTTCCAAATAGAATGGATAGCTATCCAACAAATCCTTAGCCTATATACTGCTTTGGAATTATGGAAATTATAGTATAACACATCTGCAAGCTTTTAAGCCCAACTTAAAGGCTGTTGCACATTATGGCACAGTTCTATGGTTGAATGGTGCACAGACAATAAAGCATGACTATATGAGTCGATTTGGATGAGTAATTCAACAGCACAATATTAGACTGCAGGAAAAACAACTTTAGTACTGCTCCAAGACAAAGGGCCTTTGCTGAATCATATTCACAACCCCAGACCAAAACCAAAAGATGCTACAGACCAATAGTTAGTCACATCTCAACAGAAGGCATGAAGCCCAGTCATGCAAGAAAGGAAGATTTTGGGAAGTCAACAGATGTGTTGTGTTTTTATGTGTGTATCTGTGAGAGAGAGTGTATTTATGGAAAAACAAAAGGCAATTCAGCCAAATAACTTGGAGAACCTGTCATTTAATACACACTTTAACTGAAAGATTTTCTGATACCAACAGAGGTGAATTCTCACTGGACCAAGATATTCTGATATGAAGGAGAATTAAAAAGCTGTCACTCTAGCAAAGGAACAGACAGAAGAAATTTCTAGTTTTGTGCTAATGGCCTTTTACGGCACATCTCCTTCAACCTTTGCACATCTCAAGATTTTTTGTTCAAGGGACCTTCTTAATAAAAATCACACAGGAAATAAACTTTCTTTTTTGTCAGTTTTCCAAGAAAATACAATGTTGGACAGGAGAAAAGCACATACAGTATCATCGGCTTCTTAGTGATTTCTCAATTAAAATTAACTTGTTATGCAATGAGACCAGATAGGTATAAAAGAACGTTGTATGTGAAATTCAAAACCTTTTATAATTGTCACAGATTTTTCACATAGTCAGAATGTTTAATTTCTAGTGATATATTTGAATTTAAAAAGGGATTTTTGTCCATGCATATGATCCAACAGAAGACTCCTGATGAAAAACCTTCTATGTTATTGCCATCAGAACACAAAGCTCTATATTTATTAAAACAACCTGAGAAGGAAGGCATTTAATTGCAAAAAAAACCCTGCCATTGTACCTGCTAGGTAACATAAATGCTATCATCATCATTTTATAGACAGAACCATGGGTTAAAAAGATATAGTTGTTGAAAAGTACTCCAGCCATTTTTCACATATCATGATTACTTGATGAAAGTCTAACTTAAACACAAATTATTTATGTTTCATGAAAGTTACTTCCATGCAATTATGGATGACATAATTGATTATAATTCTGACAGCAAACTATCAAGGATGCAGGAATGTGCATGCAGTAGAAGGAAATTAAAATTGCCAGATGAAAAAGAGCTGAGTTTTATACATGACAACTATAAATAATTATGTTGGTTTTTTAAAAAAATAGATCTAAATTATTTGGAGAATTTTAAAGATACAAATCAAATAATGAATCAATACATAGTAAAATCTGAATTAGATATGGCAAGTTTACAATATTCTTAATAAATATATTTAAATTAGAAAAAAATAATATGGAAGGTTATTCCAATTGATTATCTTATCCAGATACAATAGAACCTCTGGTCACAACCATAATTAGTTCCATAACTTTGGCTGCAACCTGATTTGGTCGTGACCCAAACCTAATTTTGGAAATTTGGTGCTTACAAAAAAAGTGGCATGGAAGGGAAAATTGGCCATGAAAAAAGAAAATTTTGTGAATTTTTTGGTCGGAACCCAATTTGGTCATGGTCAGAAATGTTCATGACCAGAAGTTCTACTGTATTCTATTATGTAAAATATGAAGGAATATTAGGAACAGAATTCAGGCAATCAAAAAGAATGATTTAATCCTAATTGTTCATGTTTTACCTCATCTTTATCCTGCACTTGGATGAAAAGAGGAAGAGCGAAGCCCACTTGGGCCAATTCAGGAATAGCCACGCTGTACTCTGAACTGTTGAATTGAGGAGCATTGTCATTTATGTCAATAACAAGGATGTTGAAGGTAGTCATCACTGTGGCATTGGAAGGCGTCCGATCATCATTGAGTTCAGTTCCCTGAAAAAATAAAGTGAAAGCAAAATTTCACAAAGAACTACAGAAATTGTGGGCATCATCAAGAATTCATACTTATTTTAAATTTAGCTATGTTTCATATAATTAGCGCTATGTGACTAAGATAAACAGAAGTTATGGAAGAAGTTAAAAATATGATTAAGCTTAACAAAGAGAGCTTTTTTAGTATATTGTAGTGGTTAAGATGCGATAGTAGAAACCAGGAGACTGAGTTGTAGTCCAACATTAGGCACAAAATCTTCCAGATAACTTCTGATGAATCTCTTTCACTAAATCCTTGGAAGGCCAAGGGCATATTCTGAAAATACTACCCAAAAAATTTCAGGGACTTCTTAAAATCACCTTAAGAGGACAAACTTTTTCAGGAAGTATGTACCCAGTTCAATGGGGCTAATTTCTTCTTGATAATAAACTAATGTATTGGACTAACATGTTTAACTGAATGGCAACTTATTATTAAAACTTTGTTATACAAAAATAATTTAAAACTAAATATATATTTTGGTACATTATTTATATATTTATATTACTTTGTATCTTTATTCCTCAATGTATCTTTTTCTAAAAGTATCTAAATCTTTGTTGCTATCAGAAACAAAAAAAAAACCCCACCCGGTGTTGATTGTAACAGAATACTCTGTCATTCTGTAAATATAGGAAAGAAGAATAAACCTGGTTTATAGGTTGCAGGTACAGAGGACAGGTGTGGGATGAATCAGATCTCATGTCTCTCCTGTCAGCTGGGCTATTTCAGACACAGATTGGAACTACATGCCTATTTAGAAATAGTCATCATTCCATGTCTATAGCCCAGGGCTCTTCAAACTGGGCAAGTTGAAGACTTGTGGACTTCAACTCCCAGAATTCCTGAGCTAACATGACTGGAGGAGGAATTCTGGGAGTTGAAGTCCACAAGTCTTAAAGCTGCCAAGTTTGGAGACCTTTGTGTTAAGAAGAGTGGTTAGTGGAGATTTCTCCTTCTGGCAGATGAACTGGAAACAGAGCTAGTGGGATTGACTGATCCCTTTTCTCCCCTTGTCTTGATATTAACACTATCACAATGATGAGCTAATTCTTGAGTCAAGTTAGGGCTCAGCAAATAAGCCAGTGCAATTCACGCTGGCATATTTTTCTGCTGACTCCAAGTCAAGAGGATAGTAAAACTTGGTGGAAGATCGCATGCAGAGGGGGTTGTCGTTATAGGGCTTGTAGTTGAGCAGCCATGCAAGTTTCATATTGGTATATATATATCCCCTCTTGAACACTTTTGAATTTTAAAATATCTTCCTTTACCACTTGAGGGGCATAACTTCCAAGGCAACTGCAGGCTAACAAACAAAGAAAGCAATAATTATTTATTAGATTTATGTGCTGCCTGTCTAGTCTACGTGGCTTTAGGACAGGGGTCATCAACCTTAAATACTCAAAGAGCCACAAAGGTCTTAACCAGAAGCTCCCATTCAATTCTGGAGCCGACTAGAAATTGGGTCCCCCCACAATAGTCTCCTCCTAGCACAGAGTCCCTCTTTTCCTCTGCCGACCGGAAGTCCAGTTCCCCTGCCATAGAGTCTTCTCCTAGCATGACATTCCTCTTTTCCTCTGCCGACCGGAAGTCCGGTTCCCTCACCATAGAGTCTCCTCCTAGCGCACTGTCTTTTTTCCTTTTACCAACTGGCAACAAGGAGCCACAGAAGAGGGATGAAAGAGCCACATGCGGCTCCAGAGCTGCGGGTTGCTGATCCCTGCTTTAGGATATAATGAGAGAGAACCAGCCTTCAAACTTATCAAACAGGGGAGAAGGCCGGTGAGAGGAATTTTCTTCCCTATTGAAACAAAGTCAGATTTTTCTTTAACTAAAAAGAAAAAAAATGAATTGTGGAAAGGAGCAAGATTTCAAGGGGTAGCAATAATAGCGTATTGAACATGTAGAATTCCATTGAATGAAACTTAAGGGGGGTCAAATGGCGTAATTGCATGCCAACCTTCTCTCCCTGACAAAATGCTGCCCTAGTCAGCAGACGGTGGGGATGATCATTCCTTTTTTTGGGAAAATGCTACGTCCTCCTAATCAATGGCGACCCTTCTAGCAGATGCCCTCTCTCCCACCTCCATCCCTTCCATCTCAGTAGAATCTAACTCACTAAATACGTTTCTATCTTTATATTGATTTTAATTAAAGATCTGTGATGGCGGGGAGGAGGTTTGCAGGATTGAATAGGTCTCTTTGGGTATTGGTAACTAAGCTGATTGGGCCCCTCATTGCTCTACGTTGGCTCGTCTGAGGAGCATTGGTGCTTTGTAGAGCACCAAAAAAGAAAAAAGAAAGAAAGAAAGCTGAATTTAATAATGACAATTCCATTATAATGTATCAGCAGGCAGGATACATGACTGGAGAAATTCTATCACTGTCATCAAGCACTCCATCATTTTTGGAAATCTAAGGACTGTTCTATAATTCTTTCCTATCTAAAATCAGTGGATATGGGGAAAAAAAAACAACCCTGGAAGAGAGGAAGAAAGATCAAACTCTTATGGAATGGTGACTGATAATGCAACACATTTTTTTTTCTTAAGGGTTACTTTTCTTACAACTCATTTCTATTAAAGCACAGGTAGCCCTCAGCTTATGACCACAATTCAGCCCAAAAATTCTGTTGCTAAGTGAGATACATGTTAAGTGAATTTTGCCTGGTTTTATGACCTTTCTTGCCACAGTTGTTAAGTGAATCATTGTAGTTGTTAAATTAGTAACACAGTTTTTAGGGGAATCTAGCTTCCCCATTGACTTTGCTTGTTAGAAGGTTGGAAAAGGGAATCACATAACCACGAGACACTGCCACTGTCATAAACATGAGACAGTTGCCAAACGTCTGAATTTGGATCACATGACCAGGGTCGCAATTGTCAAAAATGTTCATAAGTCATTTTTTCCCAGTGGCATTGTAACTTCAGTCATTGAACAAACTGTTGTAAGTCAAGGACTACCTGTATTAACATCCTTAGGAGGACGTGTAGATCCTTTGTTATTCCTGTTCTGCTTGCTCTTTTTGTATCACTATCATTCAACTAGCCAGCATATCTATTAATTTGCTGACTTTGTGAGTGGTGGTCAAAACCCAAGCAAGTATTTCTAGGAAACGCTCAAGACGGGTAAATATATATATCTCACAATGGAATTCTGAAAGAACTTTAAAATTCCATCATGGGGTAGGTTCTGATATACAGAAATCCATGTAGAATGGGTAAGGATCATTGTGTCAGTAGCCAGACTGGTCTGTGAAGCCTGCAGATAATGAAAATTGGGTAAATCGCAAAGTACAGGTTATTTACAACTTACAAACATTTGTTCAATAACCAAAGTTACAACAACACCAAAAAAAGTTATTTATGACTGGTCCTCACATCTACGACCATCATAGCATCCCTGGGGTCACATGATTAAAATTGGGGTACTTGGGGTATTTGCAACATTTCTTCTCTTGGATTCTGGTGTTTTGGAAAATAAATTGACCCTCCCTCCTCTTTGGGGCAGCCTCTCAAATAGTGGAATGCTGCTATCATGTCCTCCCTACTCCTTCTTTTCTCTAGACTAGCCAAACCCAAATCCTGCAACCGTTCTTCATATGTTTTAGTCTCCAGGCCTTTAATCATCTTAGTTGCTCTTAGTTGCTCTTCTTTGCACTTTTTTTCAAAATCTCAACATCTTTTTTTGTAATGTGTCTAGAATGGTGTAGTAGGGCCTCCTGCTTGAGGAAGGGTTGAAGGTCTCCAACTCTGTTATTCTGTTAACATCCTGGAGTCATGTGATCTCCATCTGCAACTTTCTCAACCAGTTTCCAATAAGCAAAGTCAACGGAAAAAACTAGATTCACTTAATGACCCTTGTTGTGGTTCGCCGGCAGCAGGTGAGGAGGGCTGAAGGCCCGGAGAGTGAAGACTCAGATGTGGGGCCTGCGTGTGATGCAGGGATGGGGCCAGGACCATCAGGGAGTGGAATGCTGCCTTTGGAGATTGTGGAGGCTGGCAGCAGCGATGAAGAGGTCCCCGAGGAGCCTGTGCCCAGTGCGCTCGAAGGAAAGAGCAGCTGCAGCAGCACGGGCAACTCGGGAGTAAGGTTGCAAGGTAATGGCTGCTCCCTGAGGAGATAAAACCCAGCTGAGAAACCGCAGTTCTTTGCAGAAGGCAAAGAAGTTTTACACTCGAGCCTGGTGGACGTTAGGAATATCTGAGTTGGTGTTTGGAGACTCTTTGTGTTGGAATTATTGCTTAGTAACTTTATCTGGTGTTCTTGGCAGCCTTGCAAAACCTTGGCAAGGCTCTTTTTTATCGGAGCTAATTGGTTTGAAGGCAGCCTTTTACCTGTGAAGGAACAGGATTCGTAAATGAAACAGTAAAAGGCTGTGCTGTTACCTTTGTCTCATGTTTGCTTCCTTGGAACCAGGTTTGGGTCAGAACAACCATGTGGTTCACTTAACAACTGCAGTGATTTCTGTAACACCTGCAGCATTAAAAGGTTGTAAAATTGGGCACAACTCACTTAATCACCATCTTGCTTAGCAACAGAAATTCTGATCCCAGTTGTGGTCATAAGTCAAGGACGTCCTGTAATGGATCATTGGAAATGCCATGCTGTAGCTCAGTCCTTTGAACGGTTTGACGTCAGAAAAAGAAAAGTCCTTGAATTGTAGTGGAAACAGGTGTTTATAAAACTGTAATTTACTGTAATTTGTGCACAAAACATGTCAAAAAAGAATTAGGAGGGCAGAGGTGGTTCAGCCAACTATGTGAAAAGAATTAAACCCCAGAGCATCAATAAAAAGTACACAATAAACTTGTTTTCTGAAATTCAAACCAATATTTGTGCATTTACAATGTATCATTTTCCAAGATACTAGTCACAAATTTGTCTTTTTTTTTAGGCACAAGTGCCCAATATATTTTGGTTATATTCTTAATAACGAATATTTTATTTCTAAAATATTAAATAAAATATTAAATATTAAATAAATTTTAGGTGCAGAGCTAGAAAATATTATGAGTTCTCAAACTTTCACATCTAAGCCACATTTCAAAGTCCAATTTTCCAAAACATCTGCCATTTTCATTCCATGTGATATTCCTCTTTAGCTTTTTTCTTAAATCTTAATAATGCCATGGGAAGTATATGTTTACTTATCTTTATCCTGCCTTTATTTATTTTTTGTAAGTAACTCAAGGTGGCAAATATACCTAATATTTCCTCCTCCTCTTCTTCTTCCCACAACAGCCCTGGCTTGGAGTGGAAGAGAAAATGATTGGGTCAAAGTAAACTCATCTGGTTTTCATGCATAAGGCTGGACTAGAACTCACAGTCTCTTCGTTTCTAGCCAGATGCCTTAATCACTAGACCAAATTGGCTCTCATATTTATTTATTTATTTATTTTATTTTGTTGAGCGATTATAAGATAACAGGTATAAGTATAAGCATGGTTATGAATACATGGATACATGTAAGAAAAAAGAAAGAAAGAAAGAAAGAAACAAATATTATCTAATTAATAATACAGTTTCCTTTGAGTTGAGATTGTCTGCTTGTCCATGTCATTTCCTTGGTAAAAAAATACAGAAGAGATTTTATGAATGCCTCTCAATCTAGCCTACAGTCCTGAAATGTTCTAGTTACTTCCCATTTAAATAGTAAAGGCCACTGTTGAGTTTAACACCTTGATGAGATGCTACCGCATAATTGGTCAGGCATATCACTAACTATTCCACAATCAAGGAAAAAACAGTCTATGTTCTTTTCTTCTCTCTTGGAGGTGTTCTGAAGCAGTGGCTTGGGTTTTTTCTCTTACCTTCACTGTAAGAATAAATCCAGCACTGTAAAAAGGATTTTCTCGGTCCAGTGGTCCATTCAGAGTTAAAGCACCACTGATGTAGTCCAGGGCAAAGATACTGTTGGTGTTGCCTGACAATAAAATAAATAGGATAAGCACAAATAAACTCCCATGAAAAGCATAAAAAGCTCAAGAATTAATTTAGAGACATATTCAGAGAAAGCTGTGTTATGCACATAACAGAACATAAACTGCAAAGAGAAGTTTGAGAAGTAAAAAGGTTGTGTCATCTGGAACCCCAAGCCAGCGGCACATTATGATGTGAATTAAAAGCATTTTATTTAAAAAAAATAAAATCTAAAGTCAATTTCCCATTGCCTCAGTCTAACAAGATATCGGATAGAGAACCGAATAACTTCTGATAATATCACAAAAACTTCAGGCAATATTGGAAGTCTCAATCTGCTCCTTTTAAAATGGAAATGTATTCATAGTTTTTGTGTGTACACAACAATTCCGTTATACTTAGACGTGGATCTGCACTTACCTTATAGCTAAAACAGGACACAATGAGGGGGAACAAGGGGGGGGCTTTGTTTAAAAGGAGTGCCCAACCTTGCCAACTTTTTGCTGGCTGGGGAATTCTGGGAGTTGGATGTCCACAAGTCTTATAGAAGTCAAGGTTGGACACCCCTGCTTTAGAGCATTATGGGCACTCTGGAGGAGATTGGAATGATTTGCAGAACACAGGCAGGAAATGGGATCTTTCTCTCATGCAACATGGAAGCCATTAAATCCGTATCCATAACTATGAGAAGTTAGGGGTGAAAGCACCAGACTGGGAAGAAAAAGGTGAAGGGGAACAGCGATTTTCCTTCTGGGATATTTTGCTTCTGTAATACAAACTTAGCAATGTTTAACAAAACTAGCTAGTTAACTCGCTAACTAACTAGCTCCGTTTTACAAATTTTACATTCCCATTACAGCAGGTCTTGAACTTGGTGCCTTAGGGACCAGCCAGTGCGCCACTTTTGATTCCCCACCAGTAGTAAAAGAAAAAAAAACATTTAGGAAACATGGAAAGAGACTTCTGGAAAATATAGAGAGACACACAAAAGACGTGTGTTATCGGCTTGTATCTGAATCTTACCCAATGATTTCATGGGAAGGAATAGATAGATTTGATTTGAAAGTTTTCAGACTAGCCTCAACTATTTGAACTCATCTTTATTTTATTATTTTATTTTATTTTATCTTCATATTTCTTAAAAACCAATCCAAATAGAGGAGGTGGGATAAGCACAGTACCTCTCTTTATTCTTCTACCCTAAAGCACACATTTGGGGAGTTAAATACTTTGGTGATCAGTGCCTCCCTTCCCTCCTCTACCTCTATAATGTATTGTTGCTTTCATTTATTTTATTGTTACCTTTCTATCAATTTCTTGACCCACTAAAAAGTCCCAGCTTGGGTTAAGTGCAGTTTGACATGCAGCTGACTGTGCAGTTCTACAAAACAGTGTGATGGCTTTCAATTGGTTTGTCTGCTCTAGTGATCTAATAGCAATTACACTCTCCTCGTTTTACATCTGAAGGGTGCACACACACACACACACACACAAACGCCCCAAATCCCCTTGACATCTCTATTGTTCCTCTTGGATCTATGGCTGAAAAGCCATAGGCAATATGTAACATGGGAAAGATGGAAGAATCGCCTATATGCCTTCTGCAGCATTCACTAATCATCTCCAAATTATCACAAGCTGATTAGCTTGCCTTTATCTTCTAGACAAAAGTAGAAAGTTTCAGTGTCTGCTTAGGGGGTTCCTTCATCAAAATCGTTGCTGCTTCCCATATACTGTTGCTGCTGTCAATATATATTTCAGAGAATACACAAGGGAGTGGCACATTATAAGATGCATCAGCACTTCTATTTTGAAAGAATTAGGAGCACTAGCAAAGGACATACCTAGACCGTGGATGTCCTAGAACTTATGTTTTCCCCAAACAGATTTACCCTAAGTGAGACAGCATGAAGGGAACAAGGGAAAAGCTCTCATCATGATGCATATCTCATTTTATAGAGTGACACTGGATTTAATTTGAAGGTTCTGGTAGAGTTTCTACTATTCCTAATTTGTGTTTTAAAATCCCAGGGTTGGGTTCACAGGAATTAAGACAGATATATTCTCTGTTTGCAGCTGAACAATGTCTGATCAAGACTGAAGCCTTGAATGGGTTTAAGTATGAACTTGTTGAATTCAAAGGACATAAGTTTAATATAATTAAGTGGACTTATGTGGGAGAGGCTAGAAAGGGAGGAAATGAACACAGACATAAATAAGAGGCAAGTCTTTTCTATTGATAGGAGCTCAGCCCAGTTGTGGAACATTCTTGTTCCACAACAAGAATCTCAAAGAGATTCTGCCTTAATTAATTCACTATAAATGAAGGCTGTAAAATTCTTGTTACAAAGATTCTGTATTTATGCCACTCTAGTAATACCTCACTGAAATCAGCATAGTTCTTGCTTTTTTATAATCTTGTCCAGCTTCTTGAAACAAGGCTGTACAAGTAGAAAAATTAAATATCAGACTATAAACTCAATGAACTTGCTAAAATCCTTCATATATTTGAATTGTCTGTATCCCTACTGCCTGGGTTTCTACTGTTTCTTGAACTTCAAGTTTATGCTTAACTGTTTCTATGTCCGTTAATATCAGCATTAGGCCAGGCAATACTCTTCTGTTTCCTCTCATTCTCTCATGTGGAAAGAACCAAACATAACACAATAAATTGCTCTGAGTACTTACTTTATTGCTGTTCACCCTTAGACAAGAATCTTGCCAGACTAAAGCACAGACTGCATATCTATCAGATAAATCCCGTGAAGGTTTAGGGAGGATCCCTTCTGGGTGTCTTTCTACACATCAAGAATCCAATTGTGAATTGTCTCTTAGCTCCTTGGGAAAGAGCCCCTCCCTCTTTGAATTCAGCACCAGATTTCACCACAGATTCATTCTATATGGCATTGGCAGCCATTTTTTTGTCCCGGTGCTCCCATTTCTCAGTGTTAAGAATTATGCACAATGAACTAATTTTCGAAGTTGTATGAAATCTCTCTAGTGTATCTGAAATATAGTGCATATGATGGAGAGATGTTCTTTGACAGCAGAAAACTGAACTGTCCATCAATGCACCAAATACTATCACTGCTTCTCTGGTGGGGTTAGAACATTGACTCAATATTATCTCTGCCTCTCATCCTACATTACTGGCAATTTGCATACAATTGTGAAAAATGAGGCCATCCCTGCCTTTTCTCAAGGTCATAGCACTTGTCAGCATCTCTACCAGAAGTACAGTTTCTGTGGCACATAGACAAACACCTTTCTGGAAGGGTGGGGGAGATAAGGTGACTGAGAATTCACTAGGGTCAGCTGAGACCTAATAGTGGAAGGACATCTGTTGTTAGAGAAAGGATCACACTTTTGAGAGAAACAGCTGTCAAGCAATAGCAATGTGATATGTAAAAATATACCTGTGAAAATATAAAGCAATGGTAACGCCATTTTTAACCTCTGTTTTAACCTAAAATAATTTACTGGAATATTATGTAAGAATTCTCTATTGTTTTGTATAAAGGTTACACACACACACACACAGAGAGAGAGAGAGAGGTAGGTAGGTAGGTAGGTAGTGGTAGGTAGGTAGATAGATGCAGGTTACACTGACCAGTGTCATGTTCATGATGGAGATTACTGGAAATGGAAAAACAAGACAAGAAAACAGATGTTATGCTACAATAACAGGGGTTTGCATAGACCCATAGTTGGATAGAAACCCAGGAAAGAGGCAGAGACTGTATATTTGAACCTGTGTATAAACCCCAGCCTTCCTGGGAACCAGGTCTTCTGCGCAAGGACAGAATTCCTTTCTGCTTCATAAAAGCTCTTATATATTGTTCACGTGTCTCCAATATTCAGTTGTCTGAATACCTGAATGGTTGATTTTTATCACGAGCTAGTTGGAAACTGTTGTAAAGAAAACAGAAAGAGACGAAGACCAGAATTATCTAAGCCAGGGGTGTCAAACTCAAGGCCTGCAGGCCGAATCCGGCCTGCGAGATGCTTAGATCTGGCCCATGGGGCCACCCTGGAAACAGCAAAGGACTGGTCTGTGGTGCCTCTGCCAGTGTAAACAGAGCTCGGGGAGGTTGTGTATGGTCCTCCTGAACTCTGTTTTCACTGGCAGAGAGCAGCAAGAGGCCGTTGCGTCCAAAAATGGAGCTCGGGAGCCCGTTTTCACTGGTAGAGCACTTGGGCCACCACAGACGCACCAACACGAGTGACACCAAGCTGGCCACGCCCACCCCAGCCATGCCCATCCTGGCCCCTGAGGTCAAACACAACCCCGATGCGGCCCTCAATGAAACCAAGTTTGACACCCCTGATCTAAGCTCATAGAAAGCATGCACCTCATGGCTTAGAAGTCTTCCTGGGCAGGAGGAGAACAAAATGGAGGGCTGTGGAAAAGAGAGTGTCCTGTCTGTGCAAGTATCAGGCGGGGAAGCTGTAAGCGGAAAGACATTCTTAAGCACAGGGAAAATGTCAAGGTTAAACTTGAATTCCAGCTAATAGGAATTAGTAGAAAGGAACAAAATTCTTGAAGGTTTAAAAAAGGATGATTAAAAGTGACAGAAGTAAGAAATCTCTGTCTTTAGCAGATATGTGAACATCTCTATGTACAATAAAAGCCTTTTGGTAGTAAAATCTAGTTTCTGACAAAATGACCATTATTTTCCCTCGACCCCAACAACCCCAGACTGGAATAAAATACTTTCCCCAAATTATCAGTGCATGTTAGATTAAAGTCTGCTTTAATCAATATCTTAAATACTAAAAAAAATGTCTAGATAAAGATGTCTTTACATACAGAAGAGCCAGAAAAGAAAGAAAAGAAAAAAATTAGAAAAAAAATGAGTTACTCTGTCTTTTTTTTTTTTTTTTTTGGAGGGGAGGGGGGCAGGGGGGAGAAGTCCTAGAGATTAGAAGCAACCAGCTAGGAAATGCCATCAATATTCTCAGCAAAACACTGTTTTTTCCAGAGTGAATGGAAGCTGTGTTAGTTCTGGGGACTCCACGTTGATATTCAAGGCCAAAACAGTGTCAGATTGACCATTTTTGCAGAAAGTAACCAAAGCAGGTTCAGCACTGAATGAGCCTTATAAGAAGATGTGGTCACTTTTGATGCTTGTTCCCAAAATCAGGCTCTTAAATGAGTTGAATAATTTTGTTGAGCTAGTTGAAAGAAAACGTTGGTCATGGGAAGACATCTTTAACCTTTGATATTGTGCAAAAGTAATGTGGACAAACACAAATCACATGTGTGTGATGCACAAATATAACAAAGGATAATTAATTCCAAGTTATCTGGGGCTTTAATGTATGAATTAATACCTTGAACTGCATCCAGAAACAAAGAACTAAGAAAATTATAATGAAGTTGCAGGGAATCTGTCTATAATCTAATCATAGCATTCTTAATCAGCCAATGTTTTTGAGAACATTTTAGAGGCAGAATCATGTAAATAATGTCTCTGTAGTTGAACTGAACTCCTAAGTCTGGAGTCAGTTAACAGAATAATAGAATAACAGAATTGGAAGGGATCTTAGAGGTCTTTTAGTCCAACCTACTGCTCAAGCAGGAGATTCTAATCTATATCATTCTGGACAAATAGCCATCCAATCTCTCCTTAAAAACTTCCAGTGATGGAGAACCTACAACTTCCGAAGCCATTCCACTGATTAATTGTTCTCACTGTCAGGAAATTTGTCCTTAATTCTAGGTTGGATCTCTCCATGGTAAGTTAGCATTTAAAAAAAAAAAAGTCAGCAGGCAAAAACATCACGTGATTTTCGATGATTCTGATGAACAGGGAAGACAACAGGGCTTTCTGAAGGTCAGAATATATGCTCTAGTGCTGTACTTTGATCTTCCTGAGCCCCAACGAATGAACTGAAGTAGCAATTGAAGACACAAAAGATAAGATTATGTCATATATCTCTCGTTGACCTTTAATAACTCTCATGAAAGCGCTTTTAGGCAAATATCCCAGTAGTCCTCTTCTTCAAAATGAAGGGACATTTGCTGTCAAGACATCCACTGCCTGGGATTCGCTAAACGTCGAGTGGATGACTTTCATAGGATGTGAAAGGAGAACTAAGCCTATACTATATGAAGTAGATAATTTATTAATCAAAATGTGCTCTGTCAGGGCTCCTCTTGCTGAAATAGATGCTGTTGGATGTGGTTCACAGAATCGGCAATAGACACAGTCATCATTATATAAATAGTCTATCAGCAGCTTTGGCTACCTGACTGAATTTCACCTTGAATTCTGCCCCACACACCACACAAGACAGGTGTGTTCAGGACCACTCCCTTGAAACTTCCTCATTCCTCCTTTTATGCACTGAATACCACCAAACCCATGAAGCTTTGGGAAGTATCCACCAATATCAGATCCAAAGCAACAAAGCATAGTCAAGGAGGACAGCGGAGAAGGCTTTATGCCAAAAAAGTACAGTAATTGTGGCACATTTTAACATGAGGCAGCCAAAAAGCTCACTTCTGCATGATAATAAAACCAGGTATACAATTTCAAGGACGGCACATAAAGAATGGATTACAAGCAGCCAAGGGAGTTACTCAGGGGTGGGATTCTACCAGTTCGCACCTATTCGCTAGAACCGGTTGTTAACATTCTAAGCAGTTCGGAGAACCGGTTGTTAGAAGAAATTACTGGCCTAATCCTGTAAGGAAGGCAGGAAGGAAACATTCTGGTGTTGCTTACAGAAACTGCCTCTCTGTTTAACCCTTATTACATTCTTGGCAGGACTAGAATTCCTGCCTCAGGAATGTCTCTGGAATTTGTTTTCCCTCCTTTGCCGGTACTTTGCTTGTGTGAAGTGACATTCAAAGTTACAATGGCACTGAAAAAAGTGACTTATGACTGTTTTTCACACTTATGACTGTTGCAGCATCCCCACAGTCATGAGAGGCCAGGCGAGGAGATGCGTGCCTCAATGTGAATGATGTTGAGTTGGCCACGCCCAGCCAATCACATGACCACCAAGCCATGTCCACCCAGTCACATGACCACCAAGCCATGCCCACCAACTAAGCCACGCCCACAGAACTGGTTGTTAAAAATTTGAATCCCACCCCTGGAGTTACTATATTCTCAGGCTTAACGCAGAGAGTGTCTGAAATTGCTAAAAATGCAGCATTTCTTCTATGGATATAAATCAACAGGACCAGTGTTACTCGAGAATGACTATGCATAATTTCAAAGAAAGGGCAAAGAAAATTTTCTTTAAAGAACTAAGGAAGCACAGATGGCTCACAAATCCACAAGTATGCAACTAAGAACACATGACACATGGGAGCATTATGTAGCATGATGGGGCAATGCTTTCCAGTAACAACAAAGCTCATTCAGGACAACAGGAAACATTATGCCTAATTGGATCTGGCACAACAGAGTATTTGCCTATGATATGGAGTCCAGGAGCAACACTTCATACTTTTGATTTTTCTTTTATTTTTGTCTTAATGGTGGGGTAAAAATCTATGTGAATTGTGAGCAGGAAGGTAAATATACATTTCACAAAAAAATTCGCTTTGCACATCTGAATTTCTACATATTTACTACTTGACTGCTGCTTGCAGGATGAAACTTTGCACACATCACCTACTAAAAACATGTTAATAAAACTACAATTTTTTTCCCTGTAAAGATTGGATTGCTCTGCTTGCACTAATGAACCACATTACTTACACTTCCTCCTATTTACTGAAGTCACCTCAGCTCTTGAAAACTGCTCCTGGATGTTAGGGGACTCCAGGAGAATGTAAGTTTCAGTCCCACCTTAAGCACGAAAGCTGGCCAGGTTACCTTGGGCTGGTCACTCTCTCTCAGCCCAATCCAACTCAGATTTGGTGGGGAAAATAGGAGGAGAAAGGAGTATTAGGTATGCTCCCTACCTTGAATTACTTATATAGTAATAAAGGCAGGTTTTTAAAAAAATCATAAAAATTAAATAAATTTAACATGTTGCAACAGACAGGAAGGATCACTGAAGTCTGAATGACCTATATGAATAAGTGCATTTTCTGTCACAAAGATACTGGATACAATCCATTAGCTATTCCTGCACACAAAAATAAACCAACATCTCCAAACTTCCATGTCTGACATTTACAACTTACTCACTGGTGCACTGGTGCTTTCACACATATACCTTTTCACCAGCAGCGATAGATAAACTACCTGGAATGAGAAATGGCATTATATCTTCTGTATTGGTATTCCTGACTTCTCATTCCAAAACAAGAAATTCTAGAACATGATTAAATCAAAACTTGTAATTCTGGCTAATACGACTTCATAGTATTTTTTGTGTGTGGCTAATATGGCCAAAAAGAATATGCTAAAATTGTCCACTGCTATATTTGGCAACAGGGGAATGTCTAAGCAGCTTAGGTTGTGGCAGTTGCCAACATTTTATCCAGCTTCTTTTCAGGTTTTCATTATCCTTCATTAGAACAAAGCAGAAGAAATTAGAATCCCAATAATCTGAACATTAAAATGGATGTTCTACTTCATCAGGTTCAGGATCCATTTTTTTTCAATGTTTATTTTCTTTTGAGGAACTCTCATTAAAGAAAAAAAAAATAGCATATGAGAGGGAATTGTTTGATCCTGATTTTCAGTTTGCTAGGTAAATGTTTACTTATATCAGAGGTGGGGAACTACTTGTAGACTTCAACTCCCAGAATTCCTGAGCTAGCCTGACTGGCTCAGGAATTCTGGGAGTTGAAGTCCACAAGTCATAAAAGGGCCATAGTTCCCCACCCCTGATTTATATAAGTTCAGGGAATGCATTTATAAACGAAACTTGCAACCTACAGTTTCTAAACTAGTTTATTGTCTTTTGTGTGTTTGTGCCTTAAGGTCAGTGTTGATTCCTGGTTGACAGCACGGACCAGTCCATGCAGTTTTCTTAGAAAGATTTTCAGAAGTGGCCATTGCCTCTTTCTTTCAGAGGCTGAGAGGGAGTGGCTGGCAGAAGGTCACCCTGGTGGTTTCATGGCAGGGGTGGGATTCTACCAGTTCGCACCTATTCGCTAGAACCGGTGGTTAACATTCTAAGCAGTTCGGAGAACCGGTTGTTAGAAAAAATTACTGGCCTAATCCTGTAAGGAAGGCAGGAAGGAAACATTCTGGTGTTGCTTACAGAAACTGCCTCTCCGTTAACACTTATTACATTCTTGGAAGGACTAGACTTCCTGTCTCAGGAACTTCAGTTTTTTTCCCTTACTTTGCTGGTACTTTGCTTGTGTGGAGTGACCATTCAAAGTTACAATGGCACTAAAAAAAGTGACTTATGACCATTTTTCACACTTATGACTGTTGCAGCATCCCCACAGTTATGAGAGGCCAGGCGAGGAGATGCGTGCCTCGATGTGAGTGATGTTGAGTTGGCCACATCCAGCCAATAACATGACCACCAAGCCATGTCCACCCAGTCACATGACCACCAAGCCATGCCCACCACCTAAGCCACACCCACAGAACCGGTTGTTAAAAAATTGGAATCCCACCCCTGTTTCATGCCCAAAGCAGAACGAGAACTCATGGTCACCAATTTCTAGTCTGCTGTCCTAACCACTACACCAAACTAATTATAAACCATTCGGCCATATTTTCCCTTCTTGGGCTATGCCCATGATGGCGAACCTATGGCAAGGGTGCCAGAAATGGCACGCAGAGCCACTTCTGCTGGCATGAAAGAGGTTTCCTGGAAGAGCCCCACTGCACATGCATGCATTCCCCAGCTGATTGTTGGATATCTCCCATGCACGCGTGTGGGGAAACACGTAAGAGACGGGTATGCATGTGCAGAGGCATGCGGGGGGGATTGTGTGTGCATGCGCAGAAGGGTGTGATGCGGGGAGTTGTGGGCACATGCGCAGGGGGTGGGGGGAGTCGCACGCACATTGCATCATGAGTGCAGGCACGCAAACGTGTGCGTGCATCCACATGCACGCACTTTTGGCACGGAACGTGGAACAGGTTTGCCATCACAGGGCTATGCTAGTCTCTTTAACTGTTTGTGTAGTTCAAAACTCAGTATCTTATATGAAGAAATCATTCATGTGAATTATTTTCACATTTTTCTTCTTTCTCCAAGAACATGCTGCTGTGGCAAATAATCTCAGAATCATTCACAAAGTTTGTCCTAACTAATACATTGTATAAAAGTCCATTGAACCAGAAAAGCCAACAAACTATAGCATCAACTAGCAATAACCAATTATTTCAAAGGCTGAGCACTCGGTGGATAATAACCAGCAGGAGATCAGTCAACACAGCAGTGTCTGCAGGAGAGATCAAACAGATCAATCTGGTGAAGAGTGCCGTCCTCATGCCACAAGCTATGCCTCTTATATATGTGTGTTTTGATATGACGTGTCATTATGCATGTTCTAAAGAGGCATAACTTGTAGGTATGATAGCATTACACCCCTTCTGGAATTTTAAAGATAGGAGCTGGAGCCTGAAGGAGGCAAAATGCAGGAACTCTGTCCTGCTATTAAATGTAGGAAGGAAGGAGAAAAGAAGGAGAGGGAAGGAGGAAAGAAGGGAAGGAGGGGAGAAAGAAGGAAGGAAAGAAGAAATGATGAGAAAGAAGGAAGGAAGGAAGGAAGGAAGGAAGGAAGGAAGGAAGGAAGGAAGGAAGGAAGGAAGGAAGGAAGGAAGGAAGGAAGGAAGGAAGGAAGGAAGGAAGGGCTATGTGCCCTTCCAGACTTTTATAATCAATTTTGGTCTTTCAATATTTATTTAAAAATTATAGAGATTTCATTTCAAGCCTAGCTTTGCGTGTCTTATACTTGCTTTCAAGACTCCACAAATGTTAGTAAAGACATTCAAGACCGTTTCTTTTTCTCTCTGTCTCTCTTCCCCAGTGTCTCACCATGGTCTGTCTCTCAACAAGTGTGAAATTTGTGAGTCATACAAGGGCTAGCATTTGTACACTGCTGGTAATATTATCTTGGCACAGCGTGAATATTTCCACATGCTTTAACAGTTTGATGGGTAATGGTTATGGCTGAGCCCTTTAAATGTTGATGCATCATAGAGGGCCTTAAAATGACTAGCAGCATGGGAGCTGCTCTTCTGGGGGAGCACCCCATATGGCTCAGGGTGGTAAATCTGTAAATCTGGTGGTAACTGTGGCGCAGGGGTCAATTTTATGAATTATTCAGATACGTCAAGGCAAAAGGCTGAGGCTTGTTAATAAAAGGAACTTGGATTCTATGCATTTTTAAACTATAAACAAAGCACATCCTCAAGAAGGGGTTCTGTCATGCCCCTGGTGGAGACTGGCTCTGAGGGAGAGGAGGAACAGCCCACAGGGAGTGGGAGTGTGGCTCCAGAGGTTGTGGAGGAGGCTGGGGAAGGGCAGAGGCCAGCTGAGCAGTCAGAGGAGGACCCAGGCCCATCCCCTCTCCATCCTAGGGCACGCAGGAAGGAGAGGATAAGGGAGACACGTGGTCTACTCAGGAGGAGAGGGCCTTGATCCTCTTCATGGGCTGCAGGTGTGAGAACTGAATAAGAGTTTGGACCTGCGTACTGGTAAACGCTGGAAACAAAGCATGTTTTATTTTGGTCTGAAGTTATCTTGGTTGGCGTCCTTCCAACAGGCTGTGCCTTGTTATCTCCTTGAATTTGGTAAATACTTCTGTTCCGTTGTGGAAATTTCATCATTGTAGTTTGTTTGGTTTGTTATTTCACCTCTATCTGCTCATTAAGTTTGGACTGTATTGCTTTCTTTTGAAGACTATTTCTGAGTATGTTTTATCTCCTACTGACTATTATTGAACAGTGGGGCCAAGTTGGAGGCATTAAAGGACATTTATTTATGTTTTGGATTTTGTTACATTTGTGTTACACTCTGGGTCATCACAGGTTCATTCAAATCAAGTCCATACTGTCCTAGAGACAGAGATATAGCTCTTTCTTTTCCATATGTGTCATTTGATTCATGAAGATGATCTCCTTAGCATCTTTTTTCTATTAGGTCTAGCAGAACATACAGGGAATTAGTATTTACAGTGTATTGTGTTATTTGATGTAAGAGAAGAACAGGCAGATCCTGAGGGTGAAGTCAAGAGAAGAATCAGCCTAGAGTTCTTAGGTTGCTACAAATGGTCTAAGTCCAACCTTTTCTAAATTCTGTTGACTTTTATTTAGTGATGACTGTTTGTTTACTAGATTCTTGTGTACAGGCAAAAGCAATTAAATCATCTTAACTGGAACTTAGTGTGTGGCTCCAATTCTTTGTGCCTGACATTTGGCCATTTAGTCTAACTTGGTATTTAGCTCTTCAATTTCAAAGTCAAGATAAGAAAAAGCAAAGTGGAAAGAAAAAGAATCAACAGGTTGGAATCACACATTTTTCCACTTCTAAAATGATGTGACAAGGACAACCCAGTTAGTGCTCTCTTTTCAATGCTTATTTCACTTCTAGCCTGTTTTTCAATTTTTTAAAATGTTCATATGATCTCACTTTATTCCCATATTTTGATTATTGTACATACCTATAACTCTGCCCAGCAGCTTAAAAGTTCCTATTGCTATGAGCAAGAAAAAGAAATGTATGCTTCACTCTGGAGCCCAAACGCAGTCAAGGCAGCAAAACAATTTAAGATTAATGAGCTCTTGGTTATAAAAACTTCTGCTGAAAACTTAATCTTTTGGAATCCGGTGAATTCAGCAAACAAATTTAAGGTGCTTTTCCAGAAATCTAATGACTTCAGTCTCCCCTCTCTTCAAATGTGCTGCCCGCCATAAAGAGAGCAATTGTTCTTATGTCCTCCATGAAGTTTTAACTGATGAACTACATAAGGATGTAACTGGAAAATCTTCCTCAGGTTTTTTGGATAAATATTGTCTTTTAACCATTCAGATTGTTATTGCTATATTTAAGCAATTAAGACCTCTCTCTGTTAAAATGGGCAATCTAAGGAGAAAATTTGATGCTGTCATTTTAATGAGCATTTTATTTCTCTCTTTTTTTTCTCCTTCCTTCCTTCCTTCCTTCCTTCCTTCCTTTTTTCACTCTCTGTATAACTCATATCAGTATATCAAGCGAAGTCTCTCAGTGGACCTTGATTCCTGGTGATATTATCTTCATACTACAACATGGAAGTCATTATCATTGCCTTGCACCAGAAGTTTTCATTTCAACTTCCCATGGACCAGAACCTCTTAATGGTTTCCCATCACCACATTAGCCAGCTCCAACACCACTTCACTTTTTTTCAAGTTGTATTTGTGTATATCAAGTTACATAAAGCTAAGAATAAGTTATTAGGGAGAGAGGAAATGTGAACAAAAATCATAATAAAATTAAATAGGAAAGCAAAAAATATTATTTGGCAGATAATGTAAAACAAAAATAATCTCCAACTATAATAACAGAATTCAAGTCTTACTATGGCACAATCATCCCCACAATGAAATCCTATGAAATGAAATCCTATCCTATGTACATTTCTTTATAACTAAGTCTTGCCACAAACAATAAATGTATGTGCAGGGTGATGGCCTCAGTGATTTTCAAACGCTATTACTCTATTATCCAAGTGTTTTTTTAAAAAAGAAACTATCATAGATGCTTAAATCAACAGACCAATAGAAGAGAAAGGCTACAACCAGTATCTTATAAGAGTACTCCCAGATCTTCCATGAATGCTCAACCCTTTAAAGACAAGTTCAAGAGTTTCAGGAAAGCTAAAACTTTGAAAAAATGGAGAGCAATAAGGGCAAAAAAAGAGGAGACTCTTTTCAAAGTTAGGATACAACAAAAAGAAAGCAGAGCTCCTTGGATCGTATTTTGTGCCTGTCTTCTTTCCAAGGAAAATACTTACATATAGATTGAAACTTGTCAGGTGTCAGGATTGCAGTTCAAGACTGATAAGGGCCGAGAACCAGATAATTTAAATTTATTCAGGTGTTAAATTATTTGCATTCCTGGGATTGAAGCAGAGATGGGCAATTAATAGCCCGTGGACTGCACGAGATTCCAGATCTCTTTTTTTATAGTCCCAGCAATAACTTTACACTCCAGGACCGAAATCCAACAGCAGAATTGTCAGTTTTATCTGAGATAAAACAAGGTGCAAAATTGGCTGCTATTAAGAATTCATAAGACTGCATGTAGTCATTTCATCATTCAAATTATTCCCAAAGTACAAAAGAGGACTGGAACATTCAGCCAGGCTATAGATGTTCCCCTGTGGTCTTAAGAGATGAGGGCAGGTAGATACACTTAGTGGCGAATGATACAAGTTTTCAAAAAGCCTGGAGAATAATGCTGTTTGTCTAAAAGTAAGTATAAATTACAACAAAAATGAATTTATCTAAAAAAAACAACAACCATAAATTCCACAAATCAGTTATGCGCTATGTGAAGAAGTATTTCCTTTTTTCCTGTTCTAAATTTTCTTGCAGTTAACTTCATGAAATAATTTTTATTCCATGTTTTTACTTTCTAATATTTTGAAAGACAGAGAAAAACATCCTCACTCATATTTTATCAACCTTTGCTAATTTGTTATTTTTAAATCAGCACAATAATTTAAATGCAAACCTCCAATGTTTCACCAGGGCAGGATATTTAAGCTTTTTATTCTGTACTAATATAGAATATAGAAGCATACAATGGGTAGACCGTCTAACTACTATGGAACTTCAGAAGGACTAATCACATTTGAATCACAAACAAAATTACACACATTTACGTTGAATCTTGCGTTTACTTAAAGAAAGTTTACAAAAATGGCTTGTGTAAAACTTTGTTCATTGAAAGTAATATATTGTGAAAAGGTGTAATTTTCCCCTACCAAACGAATCTATTTGCTATTCTGAAATAGTGATTATTGACTAATGAAAGCTTTTCATACTACCTGTGGCCCAATATTTTCAGATACAGCTATGGAGAAAGTTTTGAAATTGAAAAGAAAAGATAGTTTTGAAATTGCTCCCTAACAAAAACTGAATACTGCCAGAATTTATTTGCCCATTGTAAGGGGAGCTGAATTCTTAATATTCCAGACAATAACCAAAGTTGGGATAAATGGAATAGAATAGAAATAATTGGCCAAGTGTGACTAGACACCCAAGGAATTTGTCTTGGTGCAAATGCTCTCAGTGTACATAAAAGAAAAGATACATTCATCAAGAGTCAAGAATCATCAGGTCCAACACTTAATAATAGTCATAGGGTACAATAAGCAATCAAAATCTGGAAGTGTAGAAAGTTAAAATGTTGATAGGGTATTTTGGCTTTAAAGAACTTGCCCCTATACATTCAATCTAAGCAGATGAGGAAATTCAACACAGAACTCTTCACTCTTAAGTTGCAAAATTATAATTTCTCCCGCTGTACTTTCTTTTTTTATATGCCTCTTCATGCTTACTTTTGCCTTTGCTGCAAAGTCCCCCGTCAGTGAATTCTAATATAAGTTAGTAGACAGACAGGGGTAAAACACAACTCATGTTTTATGATTTTTACACATCAGTGGCATGGCAATGACTATCAAAATTTAAACTCCTCTTTTCATGGTAATTAATAATGTCCTGTCTGGCCCTACTTCTGATGTCTTTCCATCACATGTTGCACCTTGGGAACTACCAAGACATCAATCTCTCTTAGCCCGAAGAGCTTCCTTAAATGAAAAATCTTATCTAGAACAGGTCATGTTATATAACAACTGACTGGCTTTGCCTGGGAAATGAAAGATGATGAGCTAGAATCCGGGGACAGAGGCTATCTCCATAAATCTGCCAAAATTGGAGTTGTGGATTACTTTACTAGATTAATTGCCTGTCCTTCAAACAAAGCCCTGACCTCCGTGGCTGAACATCACAATTTTCTAACCTCATATATGAGCACAAAAGAAGGAATTGTTTCTACAGAGGACTGCAAGAGAAGGACATCTGTTGACTGTCCTACAGTTTATCAAAAGGGATTCAGTAAAACTAACTGATTTTCTAATTATCAACATTCAGGATGGCTTCCTATGAAGTGGTTTTTGCTGGTTGCTTTATCTTTAATGAAATTTCATGCACAGGTATTTCTCACTTATTGGGACATGCAAAGCTGTCATTAAGCAACATGATCATAAAGTGAAATAGAACATGCCGGTGGCCAACCCAGGACACGTTCATCAGTTCCAGCTGTGGTTTTTAAGTAAATCACCGTGAGTCATTATGTGCAATGTCATATGACCATGTCTTGTGATTTCCTGCCAACTTCCCCAATGACTTTGCTTGTCAAAAACTGGCTGTGAAGGTCATAAGTGGCAATCCCATGACTGTGGGATGGTGCAACCAGTATAAATGCATGCATTTGCCATGTAAGCCAAATTGTGATCACATGACTGCTGGGATGCTGCAATGGTTGCAACATGGATTTTGGTGGTTGGTAAGTGAGGACTACCCGTGTTTTCATTTTCAGTCTTAGTCTTTGTGTGTTGAGAATTGCTTTAGCCTAGGCTACTCTTAATTGATTGTAAGCAGAGAAATCCAGGTTAAGGTCTGCTTTGTAAATCGGATTAAAATTAGAACCATGGAATTCAGAATTCTTGGTCTGAATCAAACACAAAAACTGAAAAAGAACCAACAACATTAGATTCATGTGCCTATTTCTCCTCAATGCACAGAGAAATGCCAGCTTTAAAGTCCTTGGCATGCACTAATATTATTGAGGGATGTACCTAAAAAAGGTTTTCTCTGAATTATTTTTAGGCAAGTTATTTTAGGCAAAACCTAGTAATCATGGAAAAGCAGAGAAAACTAGCTGAGAAATTTCATTGGTTCAACCTCTTTAAACTTCACTGTAAATCCCTCAGATATCACAGTTGAGAAAGAGATTTAGAATTCATATTGACTTTCCTTTAAATGAAATTTCAGTGACATTCTATCTTTCAGACACATTGAAAGTCATCGTCTTCTTTTTTTCTTTTTTCTTTTTTGTGGAAAAGGAGACCTTCAGCCATATCAATCCAAGAAAAGAAAATAAATGTGATCGCCCAGGTGATATCTGTGTAACTGAATCATTTCATGTTGACCTTAATCTTTTCTTGAAAAGGTTATGCTTCATCTTCTGGTTTTATTGTTCTTTCATCAAGAAGAACCTTGTATTTGTAGATGAGTTGGATATATAACAATTTCTGCAGTTTGTTCTGAAAGGCAACTTTACAAATTTATATCCCCCCAAAGGCAGTATTTTCTGGTTAGTTTTTTTCACAATAAATAAATATACAATAAATACATTAACTGAATGATACCAGTAACTTTTTATTTTCCTTTGAACATTTCACTGAGCTGCAAGAAATCTGCAAAAATCACATGCAGCAATTAATTACTAATCAAATTCACTTGCTATTTCCCATATTTGAACAGCTTTCATGCATACTGCACACATTTTCCAAACTAAGCAGAAAACACATTCATGATCTTTGCCATGATGATAAAAGATCTGACAATAGCAAAAGTGAAACTACTTTGATGCCTGAATTACATACTTCATTGACAATTGTAAATCATTATCTTTTAAAACAAGCACATGTTGCAATTCACTTGTAGATGTTCAGTCATGAAGTCCTTTATCCTTATATTCATCAACATGGCTCCTCTACAGTATCTCTTATTGTAATTTCAAATCTTAAGAGAAATCTGATTAAACATACTGTCAAGACTATCTCTTCCCTTTTCCCTATTCTGCTCTCCAAGTTTATTTTCATTGTTTGTAATGTTTCAAAAGAAAATTTCCCTCAATCTTTCCCACAATTGCACATTATCTAAGATTTTGTTAAGTTCTAAAGCTTTTGGGTTTGAGTAAAACAGAATCCCAACATAAAGAGGAAACAGCATAACTAAACAATGGCACCAACCAACAGCAAATTCAACAGAAGAGAATATATGTACTTCAGAGTTAAAATGTTGGGTTCTTGCAAATGTTAATTACTTAGTATAAGTAGCAATATCAGTCTGAGAGGAAGATTAAGGTTTACTGGCTGCTTATCTATGGTAGCTTCCTCTGCCAGTCTTGGTGGGATGTGGCTTCCTCCTTGATCAGAGGATGATAGTATTATTTCTTCCAAGATTATTTATCTGGAGCTGTTTCCTATTAGGTTGTTATTGTGGGACAGATGTATTCTAGGCTGTTTGTTTTTGGTTGTATCATTGATGTCAATCTAAGAGGTTTTTTTCCCTTAGATAATTCTTACAAAAAGAGGTTCATCAGTATGCAAAAGCATCCCTCCTCCACAGGATCTGTAACATGCTATGGCCATCCATAAATCCTAACAAGTAACCTAGGAAAGCTACATGCTATCCTGTACCTTATTCAGATAGTTTTTGGAAACCAAGAGTAATTACTGACTATTAATTTCCACCAGCTTGTTGAAAGTTTTTGATTCAAATTACATTTTAATTACATGGCTGGTACAATGTTAAATTTTAGCAATATTTTCCAGTTAAATATATCAACTTATTTTCAGAGATTAGCTCTCATTATATCTTTATAGATCCTTTTATTGAAAATTGATGCATAAAGAGCTACCATTACATTTGGATGCACACATATTAGGATCAATTCCTTTTCTGCTATTCTCCTGTAAATTAATTTCATATTTGGCACTGAATTCATCAATGTTGCAAGGAAAATATTTATTTTATCATCATACTTCTGAATTCTCAGTCAAAGATTCTTCTTTGGCTATGAAATTCCATTTTAGAAGAGGAATTTACATTAGAAGCTCAAATGTGAGCTTATTGACAATAATATCACCCTCAGTACTTTCTAACTCTGGCCAGCTAAATGAAGATATTTTGCAAAATCTGGCACATATAGTTCAGACATAAAGTTTGCATCTGTCAGGAGATGTCTCCTGAACAAGAAATGTGATTCTACAATAGCCTGTTGCTTGAGGAAGATGACACTATTGTTTTTAAGAGGTATGAGAGCACCTTTCTTTCTTGATGCAGAGAACCAAAGTACAAAATGAAAGAGATTGGCAACAGATTCAAAATGTTCCATACCAGGCAATCAATAGCTAACTCCACCTCATGTCAAAATCTGATGTTCAAACTAGATATGAAAAAAATATGCTACTGAGGAAATCTCCTGCTTCTTACAAGGATGCTGTTCCATGAAAAACTGTGGCTGTAGTATCATTACACACGCACATACACACACAAAGAAAATAAAAGGAAAAATGCTAATCAGCTTAATCAGTTGTTGCTTTGATGTAATTTGCATTTCATTTTTTTCTGGTGAAAGATAGAATGTGATAGATCCTGAGGCAGTGATTAAAGATTGATGTATGCGAGCAAATATGCTTGTGTTTATAAAAAGTGTGTGATCGCCTCTTACTCTGCATGTATGCAAGTCTCAAGGATTATACTGAGGCAATTTTCTACAATAGGACAGTTACATAACAGGTGGCAGAGTAAAATCTGGACTATTAGAAAGATCAAAGAGAGCCCTGATAAACAAAGTTATTACAGTATATCAGATATAGCACCTGCATCTACAGAAAAAGTTTATTAGCCTTAGGTTTTTTGTATTTCAATAAAGCATGGTTTAACTTGGGTTTTTTAAGGCTTTTAGCACTGAAGTTCACTAAATGTTAAATTATCAAATGTAAGGTTTAATTTAATTTAAAATCTGATTTTGTTTCATAGAGATTTTAACTTTGATTCAAAATGTATTTTTTAATGTGGCTGAACTCACACTGGTGCTTTAAATATAATAAGAATTGAGTTTTGGGGATGCCAGCAAATTGAGATGATTTTGAAGTAAATAGCTGAATTAATGATTGATAAACACCAAGTATCAAATTATCCATACTCTGGTTCACACTTTTCATGCAACATCAACCATATTCAGAACTCGTTAACAACGTCTCTTCATCATAATAAGTCAGACAAATATGTTATTATACATGAAATCTCAATAAAAAAAGTATGGACATTCAGTGCAATGAATGACACTGCAAAATTCAACTAATTTCAACACTAGGTTGAAAAACACCTGATTTATCTCTATCTTGGGAAAAAATATCACTTAATTTTCCATCTATTTTTCAATGAAATGTTGAATGCCAACAGAATTATATGATCTTAGCTACTTTATCAAATGGACACAAATATGTTCACCTTACCTTTTTAGCATTTGTAAAACAGTTTTTTTCAGACACAATTTTGACACTGTTCAAAGAAAGCCTTCAAGTTAGCTTTGTAAAGGAAACACTACAGTGTTATACAAAGCACACGTTCAATGTTAATACTCCCAGCTCAGTTCCAACTCTGACTATCATAATTTGGATTTAAGATAACAGTGGTATGGAAGGAAGGAAGAGTTTATTTCCAGTCTGTCTAATAATGACCGAGACCATTTCAGAGCACGTAGCTGTAATAGCTGTAGCTACTCATAAATCCTGTGGTGTATCAAGACTTCCTTGTTGAGAGTGCTGATGGGAGAATCCCCAATACAAGGAAGCTTTGAGGAACAAGATGAACAGAACAGCAGCAGATGTTTGCTAAGGGCTGGCAGCAATGGAAAAGGCAGGAGAAGAATTATAGGTATAATAGCAAAACAAGATAATATCATGACAAAGACAACAGGGAGAAAACAGGCTATTTCCCCACTCAAGAACAGATTGTGGAGTAAGAAGGGCCACAACTGGAGGTTCCTTCTGAACTTATAGCTGCCTGGAAGCACTGGTAGAAATTGGAGCTAGCAAGACCAGTTGTGGTCTTTTCAGGAACATGACACACTGATTTGTGCCTATTTTATTCTTTTAAACATTAGGGAAAATGGTGAGAGACAAGAAGGCTCTTTAAGAAGGTCCTTCTATTTCTTTTTCATTTGGCCCCTCCCTTCCCCCTTCTTTGTTCCCTCTCTTCAAAATGCAGTTCAAATGGAAGTGAGTCTTTTCTCTGTCATGTACAGTATTTCTTAATAAATGTACTTTTACTTAAAAATCAATGAGTTAGCATCGATTGGGATCTATGTAGTATATAGCCTATTGCATAGAGAAGTTACTGCTGCCCTAGTCATACAGATTAACAGAATTGGAAAGGACCTTGTAGGTCATTTAGTCCAACCCCATCCCCACCCCACCCAAACAGGAGACCCAACACTATTTCTGCAGTCCAATCTCTTCTTAAAAGTGTGGGCCATCTTGAAATAGTGGGCCAACGGTAAGCTACAAATTGTCCAAACTGCAGCAGCACAAGGAATAATGGGCACTTCTTATTGTGCCCATGTGTCATGATTATCATGCAAATTACACTGGCTACCAGCTGTTTTTTTTTTCAGAGTGTAATTCAAGGTGCTTGCTGGTGGTTACCTTTAAAGTCCACCATAGTTACCTGTTTTGTTTTTGCATTGTTTTTGCTTGGCCATTGTGTTAGGAAGAATGGGCATGCTCCGCTTGCCTAAAAAGTGTGCTTTTGCTGTCATTGCTGCTGCCATTTGAAACACCTTCTCCCAGAGATGTGGAGGACATCAACTCTCCTGAGGTTCCAAAAAGCCTTTAAAACCTGGCATTCAGTCACAAGCCTAGGGTTGTTGTGGCTGTTTTTTGCAAGTGGGGGTGGGGGAGAGGAAATGTTGTATTGTGCTTGAATGGCTACTTTTAGTGTGGACTGTTTCTTGTACTGTTATTAACCTTTCAATCAAGTTGTTCGTATTTATGGTACTCTTTTTTTGCCCGGACTACTTTGAAGGGTTGGCATCAATCTTGCAAGTCTGAAAGCACCCACCCACCCACCTATCCACTCCCGTCCCTTACTTTTCCGCAAACTAGGAAGGGTCCCTTCCCCTTCTGAGATCCTTTCCATGCCCTCAACCCTTCTGTACACTGTGGCATCTCTTGCCTGACCATTGCTCTGGGCTGTGGCTTTTCCTCTTTGTGCCTCAAGGATATTCCCACAGACCATTACAGCTTTTGAGATTGATTATATTGATTCACTGATGCTAGAATGGTTGGTTTTATTGTTTGGTTCATGTTTTATTTTGTATTCTATATGGAGTAATTAGAAACTTTATGTAATTGGAATGTGGTACCACTTACAGTAAAACCTCACCAAAGGGGAAACAATTTCAATTTAATAGACAAAATATGGTATGGTATGGTATGGTATGGTATGGTATGGTATGGTATGGTATGGTATGGTATGGTATGGTGTGCTGTGCTGTGCTGTGCTAGCAAAACTTCAATTCAATGGACTTTAACTTAAGGCAGGGTTCCCCAACCCCCAGGCCATGGCCCATTACTGAGTCATAGCCCATTGGGAACCGAACCCCACAAGCAGTGGGAGAGCATGCAAAGCTCCATTTGTGCAAGCAGTGGTGCATAGGAAACCACCCCATCTTCCCCCCGCCACCACCGGTCCGCAAAGCTGGAAAGGAGACCACAGACTTAAGGGTCTTCAGATGCAACATACAAAATTTGATCCTCCCTGCAGAGTTTGTTAGATTAAAGTTTTACTGTTGTTTCTGGAAAGGACTGGACATCTCCTCCCCAAATAATCCATTTAATCCAGGTTTGTGTATACATTTCTTTCTGATGCCCATTTTGAGTAGATAAAAATGAAAGAATGGCTCTCTTTATTGACATATTTCTTGTTCCAAAGACCAATAAAAGTGCTTTAGACAATGTAGTATCTAAACAATAAAGGGTATGTGACAAAAGACAAGTTACAGGGACAGACTTAAGAAAAAGTAGATATTGCTGGTATCAGCTGGAAGGTTTTCATTGGGGTTCAGGACCATAGACAGCAATTCTGCAACTGGAGTTCAAAACATTCCCAGCAATGTTTATATAAGGCAGGAAAATATTTTTGGATGCTTTGTATCCTTAAAAACTGGGGTGTTTTAGGCCCAGTTTCTTTTTGGTAGGGTTTTTTTTTTTTTTTTTGTCTTTTACTGGATAGATTTAGAGTTGAAAAATAACAAATGGATTGAAGGACCAGAGTAACATACAGTCTGGAAGAGATAAAAAAAAAGCAACCAATATACTATAAACTATCAGGAGTTGCTTTGTTGTTAGCAACATTAGTGCCCCTGTTCTAAGGTCAAAATGTTTAAAATTAATTAAGATCATTTACAATATAATTCATAGAATTTATTTACATTGTAAAGAGCAATTTGACTCATGGGAAACTGAGTCAAAATCTATTGTTTTATTAGTAAATTATATGTTAAGAAATCATTTATTTTCAAATTGTAATCTTTGTTACAAGAGACAATTTGGGTTTTAAAAAATTTCATTGTGTAAATATCTGCTTAGAAATTCTTATTATTATTTATTTATCCATATGTTCCACATCCAGATGGCGATGGAGGAAGAATTAGCAGCCATTGAGAGAACATTGCAGAAGGATATCAAAAGCTCAAATAAAACAATAATTGATTATTTATCGATTTGTATAAATATGGTGGCTTTATTTACAACAAAGGTGTCCAAACTTGGCAACATTAGGACTTGTATATTTCAACTCCCAGAATTCCCCAGCCAGCATGTTCCTAAGGCTTAAATGAGTCAAGTGTTGGGCACCCCTGCTTTATAGCCTAAAATCTTGTTACCAGGTCAACACCTTTAGTTCAGACTGATTTTTCTGACTCACCTGACACAATTGTATAACCGATACCTCTTGGCCGCCCTTTGTCTTGGTCAACTGCAGTTATCATACGCACAGTTGTACCCTGGGGACACAAAATAAAAGAAGAGAATTGGCACTGCTGAATTTCCAATTCATACTGTATATTGTTTATAATGCTTGCTAAATAGTTCCATATCTAATCCCCTTATATTTCATTTCTGAATTTTTAAATCTTATTCCCATGCTATTTATAATTTACTATTCAACATCATGAACAGATTACTAATGCTGGAGAGAACAAACAGGCAGCCATTTTTTCTACTGGTTAATTTACTTCTACAACATTTGTAAAGTATATAAGGAACAAAAAATTCATCCTACTTGTATTTCTAAAGGGAAACATTGCTAGCTATCGCCAATAGTTATTGTGTACGATTCAAGTCTCACTCTCTTATCTATATCATAGAGACAATCTGGTCTACTGGTTAGGGCACCAGGCTAGAAACCAGGACACTGTGAGTTCTAGTCCCACCTTAGACATCAAAGCTGGTTGGGTGACCTTGAGTCAGTCACTCTTCCTCAGACCAACCCACCTTACTGAGTTGTTGTGGGGAAAACAGGAGGATGGCAGAGTATTATATATGCTCACCTGCCTTGAGTTACCTATAAATTAATAAAAGCAGGAAAAAAAATCTAATATCTCTCTATAGTTACAAATATAAATATAGATCTTATGGCAACATCAGTCTGATTTGACCTATGCACTAGCCCTTCTCCTGCAAACCAACACAAGGAATTGAATGGTTTTATCTTTTAAAACATTTGTGAATGTGCTCCCTGAACAATCTTTACCACTTATCAAGTGGCCACTGAACTGTGGCTGGAATTTGGCTGCCAGGGTGAGCATGTCTATTACTGTTCAAGCTTTGCTTTGACCTTATTTGTTTATTTATTAATCAAATTCATGTAGCTGACCATCCCCTGAAAAGCAACTTGGTTCATTTTCTCTTGGGGGCTGAAATGAAGAACCCCCAAACAAACATGATTGGAAGCAAGTACATTTCCCCAATATAAAAGCAACTTATTGGTGTTATAGTTTTTAGGACTCCTGGTAAATGGTAACATAATAATGTGCATGTTCTATGAGATAACTATTTATCATTTTTATGCAGCACAGAGATAGAGAGATATCACAGTCCATCATAAGTTATTAATTGACTTACATATACAAATTATATGCTGCCTGATGTCCAATAACTCTGGCAGCTTACAAGTAGGAAAAAAATAAACAGTAGCAAATTAAAAAAACCCATAAAGGGCTCAAAGGCAAATATAAACCCCAAAACTTCATTAGCATGGGAGCTATCCAAATTGGGGGGAGGCTATAATTCCAAAGGACAGATGCTGTAAGAGGGAAGGAATATGTCCTGGGGGGCCCATTAGATGACATTATTTAATTCATCAGACATGAAGCGTGTCCATCCTGCCTGATCTCATCACACAGACAGAAACAACCAGAAACAGCAAGTCCTTCAATGTAAATCTTGTCAACCAAATAGCAAACACTAGTTGTAACTAAATGTCTTCTCTTTGGAACAACTCTCCTTATATCTTTGCAGAAGAGTTAGGAAATACAGTGGGTTGAGAGGGACAGCAGTAACACCGAGAGGGAGAATTATGATTCCAAGCCACACACTGTCTTTATATTTAAAACTTCAACTATGTCATGGTTTTTATTGCATATTGCGAATTATGGTGTTCATCCATCTGACCAGGATCAGAATGAAATACCCTAGGGGCATTAACAATAAAACACCATTCTAAGTATTGTATTTACTGGCAGAGTCATGTAACCATTTCTCAACCAAGACTTACAGTTGACCCTTGCATCTAATTCACGACCTTGTAAAATTTAACTCACATCCCTTTAAAAGTGGGATTTGTCTTACCTGGAATTAAAACAGGTCTGAGAATATAACAAAGAGGTCCATAACACTGAATTGAATGAGAAGGGCTCTATTTCATCTTCACTATTTAGACACAGACTTCAGAAGATAATTAAGACTGCAGAAAAAACAATTACTACCAACCTGCCTTCAGTCGAGGACCTGTATACTGCCAAGTCAAAAAGAGGGCTGTGAAAATATTTACAGACCCCTCACATCCTGGACATAAACTGTTTCAATTCCTTCCCTCAAAAGGACGCTATAGAGCATTGCACACCAGAACAAGAACAGTTTTTTCCTGAACGCCATCACTCTGCTAAACAAATAATTCCCTCAACACTGTCCAACTATTTACTAAGTCTTTACTACTATTACTGTTAATCTTCTCATCACTCTTTATCACCCATCCCCTCCCACTTGTGACTGTATGACTGTAACTTTGTTGCTTGTATCCTTACGATTTATATTGACTGTTTCCTAGTATGATTTGATTGCTTATTGCACCCTATGACTACCATTAAGTGTTGTACCTTATGATTCTTGACTCTTGATGAATGTATCTTTTCTTTTATGTACACTGAGAGTATTTGCACCAAGACAAATTCCTTGTGTGTTCAATCACACTTGGCCAATAAAAGAATTATAATTCTAATTCTAATTAATAAATAAAGAGTGCATTGAGTTTTTGCCCCCTAACAATTCTATAAAGTAAGTTAGGCTGAGAAACACTTACAGGTTCAAAATTATTCAACAAGTTCTATAGTTAAGAGTGGACTTAAAATTGTGGTGTTCTGTGCTTTTGTCTAATGTTTTAGCCCACAGGTGTGAAACTTGCTGTATCACATTACCGTCACAAGACGTTTTGTGACATTTTCCCCATTTGTGGAGCTGGGAAGCGCATAGCCTCCACGTGATGCATCCGGCCCATGGGCTGCCAATTTGACACTCCTGTTTAAGCCACTATACCATGTATTTGGAAATATTTGTCTGAAGATTCCCCAACACTCACACCATCATTACTTAACTATAACATTTCCCCATCCTGTAGTTTCAACATCTTTCTTCACCTTGCAGCAAGATGGGTGGCAAACAAATTTAATAAATAAAATAAATATTTCACCATGAACTATAAATTTTCTCCTGAGGTCATGATTATTCAACAAATATCTTCATTTATGCACACAATAGCAATTAATTTAGGGCAAACTCATTTGTGATCTGAAGCGGTTCTACTTTCTTTTGTTTATTGAGAAAATAGGCATTCCTCCACAACACAATCCTTCCAATGGTTCCAAGAAGGCTACATACCCAAACAGGTTCTGAATAGAAGAGTGAAAAAATGATATTATGAACCACACAATATAGCAACCTCATAAAGTTTAGAGATGCAGGAGAACCTGGGGTGGAGTTAAAAGAGGAACAGCTTAGAACTCCCTACATATCCACAAGCGGATTAAGTCCAACCCTTGAATTCCATTGATCTTTAACTAATTCCAAGCAGATATTGTTAGTTTGAGAAGATTCCTGTGCATAAGCTGTTTTAGCAATAAATAAGTTGAATTGGACTTTCACATGTGGACTTGGTCTTTTGAGCCTGACAGGAAATCTGCCATCAAATTTCTAAATTAATATTCTGGTGAGTCTTAAGACATTAAAAGCCAATATGGTTTGACAGCACACTTGCCATTTGCCAAAGAAATCCAGAAAGGCAAACCTCACAAACTTATTGAAAAAAGGAAGGTAGTTGATGAGAAGGATGGGATAAATTTTGAATTAGAAGTAATAAACTGTTAAGAGACAGTTTCATCCTAATAAGACTTTTTGTGAGCTTCTTGTTCCCTAATAAACAATTTAATATTGTTGGTACAAGTGGTACAATCTTTGAATGAATGCAAAATAAGAAAGAAAAGGACGTTTTACTTTGAATGGTCATCTAATCCAAATGCATCCAAATGCGAACTTTTCTATTTATTATATAACATTCCCTAAAGATCAAATTCATTCTCTGTTTGCTTAATGGCTACCATATTCACTTAATGACATCCCCACCTCAGAAAGGGTCATAAAATCAGACACAATCACATAGTGATCTGCTTTATGACCATCACAACTTACTACTGACATTGACGGCTCAATCATGGTCTACCAGTGAAGGACTACCAGTGTTCAACACCTGTGCTTACAATACTTCTGAAGTGGCTGGAACAATTTAAAGCACCACAAATGTTAACTGGTTTGCATACTACTGCAGATGCAGTCACTTGAACAAGAATGCTGAATTCTTCCCTCACAGGGCAGGGTTGGGGAAATTAAAAAAACCTCTTCTCTGCCCAACTCTTCTGCTACAATAATACTCCTGCTAAGAGGCAGGAGGGGGTGAAAGAGAGAAGAAAATTTGTTTCAATGTTTTTACAGAAAGAAAAGGGATGTGCAAAGATCTTTTTTAATAAAATCTTGAGCTTCTAATAAAGCAGTCTCAGGGAGTACAAAATGAGGAGGAATTAACTTAGAGATAGTAAGCCTTTGGGGCAAGGACAGTGTAAATCAACTAATTCTTCTGACTGAGTGTGTGCGTGTGTGTATACATTGTACGTGTGTGTGTGTGTGTGTGTAGTGCACTCATGGGTAGATATACTACATACCCACAGGGGCAGTTTACGTGTGTTTGTGTGTGCATACATTGTATGTGTATGCAAAGTGCGCTTGTATGTGTGTTGTGTGTAAAGTGTGTGTATGTAAAGTGTATGCATGTGTGTGTATGTAAAGTGCGCTTGTATGTGTGTGTGTGTACACACATACACACACAAATGCACTTTACATACAGGTACAATGTATACACACATAAACACATATCCACAAGTGCACACTATTTCTGATGATAGTAATGCTGTGTGTGAAAGAATAAAAATACATCCTTTATCCACCTCAATTACCTCGATCACAATCCCAGAAAGAGATCATATACAAAGCTGACTCCAATGCTTGCTGTTCAAATTTGCAACTATTTTATTAAATAATAATAAATCAATTGGACCGGTTGTAAACTCTGGCTTGGAACAAAGAGCTAAGTTCTGTCAAAAAATATCATAGACTGAAAGAAATCAGCACAATAAAATTCAGTCTAGACAAAAAGTTCTCCAGAAATTCGTATCTACCTGTACCTAACAGAAGGTAAGAACATGTTGCAATCTCAGGATTTAAAAAATAACAACTAGGAACATTTTAATAAGTTACAAACTAAATATGTATCTTTTGGTAAAACAGAGGCAAAATGAGCTCTATAGGCTTAGAGGTACAGTACGAAGCAATATGTGTCAGGCTACGGAACTTTTCCCATTCACTCAACTAGAATGAACTTCTGAAAACATATCAAAACGTATCAAAAAGGAATCCTTTATTGAGATGAGACAATTTATGTAGGAGTTCAAAGCAGCGGCTGAGGTCTCTCAGGCATACAGGGATACACCCCCCCTCCCTTATGTCTGGGGGTGATTTCCTGACAACAACCCCTGGGTGGAGCCTAATACGTTTAAAAACGCCTGCCAAAATTTGGATGTGAACTGAACACCTCTATCTGAAATAATCAGATAGTTGGGGGGCTCCATGAAGGCGATAAATGTGTATTAGGAACATCTTTGCCAATGCCTTGGCAGTTGGGATCTTTTGGCATGGAATAAAGTGAACCTGTTTGGAAAAAAGATCAGTTACAACCCAAATGACAGTATTTCCAGCACTTTCGGGAAGCTCCACTATAAAGTCCATAGAGATCTCTTTCCAGGGAGCAGAAGGGTCTGCTACTGTTTGTAAAAGTCCAGGATATTTTCCTTGTCTTCTCTTTGCAGCAGCACAGGTGGGGCAGCTCGCAACATAGCTTTCAATGTCCTTTTTGAGGGACGGCCACCAAAATTGTCTTTTGATGAGGTGCAGGATTTTTACAAACCCAAAGTGTCCCGCTATTTTGGAGTCATGGCAGTGTTTCATGAGGTCCATTCTCTGGCTTGCAGGGAGATAAAGTTTGTTCTCTACCCAAGCCAGTCCATCTTTGAGTAAACAAGTGTTTTTGTTAGCCTGGAGCCAGTCGTCCTTAAGTAGTGCCTCCTTAAATATTGACGTCGTTGTGTCTTCAGTCAGGGATGATTTGTTTTTCTCTTGTGCCGCGGGTGATTACTTTGGCTGCTAGTTGGGTCGGTTGGATCATCAGTTTTATAACCTCAATCTTTTTGCTGTTGTATTGCGGTTTTCTGGACAGTGCATCTGCTAAGGAGTTCTTTCCCCCAGGAAAATATTTTAGAGTGAAATTGAAATGTTTAAAGTATTGAACCCACCTTGCTTGTTTTTCGGAGAGTTTCCGTGGATTTTTCAGGGCTTCCAGATTTTTGTGATCAGCCCATACTTCAAAGGGGATTTGGTTTTCTTCTAGGAAATGTCTCCATGTGAGCATTGCCCACCGCACAGCATATGCCTCTTTCTCCCATATGGCCCATCTTTGCTTGGTTTCCGTCAGTTTCTTGGAGGTATAAGCGCATGGTTGTAATTGTCCACTTCCATTCTTTTGGAGGAGGACTGTTCCAACTGCAACATCACTGGCGTCTGCTTGGATGACAAAAGGTTGTTTGGGATCTGGGTGCTTAAGGACCGGTTCTGCTGAGAATAGACGTTTGAGTTTCTCAAATGTCACTTGGCATTCCATTGTCCAGATAAGGGGTTGCCTTGGTTTGGGTTTCTCCCCCCCACCCTTCGTTTTTAGCAAGTTTGTGATAGGGAGGGCGATGTTTGTAAAAGCTGGAATTAATTGGCGATAAAAGCCCATATTTAATCTACACGGAAACAATGGAAGAACACATCAAGCTACTCCGTGCAGTCCTCACAAAACTCTTAGACACTAAACTATATGCAAAACTCTCTAAATGCGAATTCCACCAAAAATTTTTTGACTATTTGGGGTATAGAATATCCCACGAGGGAATAGAGATGGACCCACAGAAAGTAAAAGCTGTACTGGACTGGGACCTACCACACATCCGCAAAGAACTGCAAAGCTTCCTGGGGTTAAACCCCTGATCCAGGGCGTTTAAGGGTCGGGTACCTGGTATGGCTGCTGGTTCTTCGGCTTGTCCCTCTGCCTGCTCAATCTCCTCTGGATCTGGGGTGGTGGCTCGGGTTCTCTCATTTTCTAGTTCCCTCACTCTCCTGTGTTGTCATCCTGGTGTATCCCTCACGTTGAGGTTCTCCAGGGCTTCCCTCATGAGGCGATTTATGTACCGTCTCATTCGGTCATCAGCCAGTGGTTCCTTGTCCCATTCTTCCTGATTCGATAGGGCCTCCAGCTCCAATTTCCACCCAGGTTTATGATTGCCCTGCGTGAGGGTTACTCCTCTGGTTCTTCCGTCCCAGCTGTCTCTTTTTCCTACACCTATAGACCACCGGGGCTTGGTGGAGGTTTTGTAGGCAGCCTTGCTATCTTCGATAGGTGCACCGAGTCAGTATCTGGCTGGGTAACTGTCGACGTTTCTTCCCAGCAGTCGTCTTCCTTTTGGTCCTTGCTGTATTCAGACATTTTCCTTTCTTGCAGGGTCCCCTTGGTAGAGTGAAGGTTTTTCTTTTTTTTAAATTCCTCTCCGGACTGACCTCTATTGCAGACGCTGCTTTATGTCAGGCTACAGAACTTTTCCCATTCACTCAACTAGAATGAACTTCTGAAAACGTTTCAAAACGTATCAAAAAGGAATCCTTTATTGAGATGAGACAATTCATGTAGGGGTTAAAAGCAGCGTCTAAGGTCTCTCAGGCATGCAGAGATAGATAAGGGAGTTTAGAATCCCTCCCCTTATCTCGATGTGTATTTAGTGAAACAAAAGCCAGTATGTTAATTCCTCCCCACCCCTTTTGTAAGGAATGATCTTTTTGCTATACCTATAGATCACACCTATAGATTTCCCAGGGCATACCTAATTTCCCCCCCCCCCCCATCCCCTTTTTAGAACGAACTTTTCCAGAGATTCCCAGGACACATCTCACTGTGGAATTTTTATGGTCTTCTCATCTCCTGGCTGTGCCCCTCAGAGGTGATAGGTTCCGGCCATCTGGTTTTTCTCCCTACATTGTATCATGTGTGGGTTATACAAATTCGATATAAGATTAAATATATTCAGGTTACACCAAGAAAGGATTTATCAGACTCCCCCACTTTTTCTTCTTCCACTGAAGAAATGACAGATACACGGATCTGACAATATGTATACATTTATAATGCAAGAATGAGCATTTTAAAAAAAGAATTTGACGAATGGTTTTAAAGACTCCAATATGAAATCACATTTCCAATCCTTTACAACTCACCCATCCCTAGAATGCTATTTGTAGAGTATACAACAAAGTAACTTTGAGCTTTTAACTGGAAGCTCAAACCTGATTTAGGAGAGAAGCAGCATAGCAGAAAATAAAAACTGCATACACCAGTCCTGGCAATAGGCAATTATATTTTCTTTTATTAATTCTTGAAAATGCTCACCTCCCTACATATTCTTTTTTTTTTTTTTTTTTTGGTAAGCACTAAATTGGATGGAAGTTATGTGGTCATACATGAGCACTATTTTCTTCAATTACAGTAGCTGCATAGAGTTTACATTATATGTTCAGTGTTTTAAAAAAGAAAGAGAAAGTAATAGCTTGACATTTATCCCCTCACTCTGTAACTCAATATCAAAACCTTCATTATGGCCTATGGGCCAGAAAGCACTACAATAAAATGCATAGAACTATAATTATTAAAAAAAATTTAAAAATGTAGCAAAATTACATAAAATACACTGGTATAGCAACTGTAGTAGAAATAGCAGTGGTAATTCTAAAGTTGTACTAAATTTCAACTGTGGGCAGGATGCAATACAACAAATGATAGCATTAAATCTGGCAACCTGGAAAGATATGTGAGGATCCTGATTAGATAGAAGCAGTGACAGATAGACATAGTTCTCTTTATCAGAATAGTTCTTTAAAATGGGATAAATATATATCTTCCTTCATCCCCTACAGAGAGAGAGCAATTAAGGAACATATAGCTTAGGGATTCCACAGAGCCATCTCAGCATGGTTAGGAGTCCTGCTGAAAAGGAATATTTTATATGACAATCATCTGTCTGAAATTGCATGGGGTTTCTTGCCGGAGCAGAGGGTTGAGCTAGAAGACCTCTAAGGTTCCTTCCTATGCTGTTATTCTGTTACTTTGTCTTCATAGAAATGCAGAGGTAGAACATCTAACCTAGTAACATAAATACCCAACAATTTTACAATTAGAATTTGAAGAGACGTAAGATGATGGCCTATGCCCACCTGAGAATAATCCATAAACTGCAGAGTTGGATACTAGACTTAAGCTGGTTGACATCTGGAATTTTGAAGCTCTAATGGACAGAGACTTTTTAGAGGACCGGAGTTTGCTATTAGCTTTTGTTAGCCAGGTTGATTTAAAATAGCCTCCGAGAATCAGTGGAGCCAGATCCAGAGGAGAAAAAATCAATTTCAACCAGAAATTAAGGACATAAAACCAAGCTCTGACACTCACAGAAGCCAAACCTGCCTCTAACTGTAAAATAGCATTTTTGATGCATCTTGGAACTACAAGTATTGCTCTTACAAATTTGTAGTGGACAGATTCCATGGTAATACAACTTCATAAAAATGCAGACTGGAACAATATAAAGAAGTGGAGAGATTACTTTAGCAAGGGTTCAAGCTATTTTCTAAAGTGCCTGTAGGCCAGACAAGGAATAATGGATGGAAACTGAACAAGGAGAGATTCAACCTGGAAATAAGGAGAAACTTTCTGACAGTGAGAACAATCAACCAATGGAATAGAAGTTGCCCTCGGAAGTTGTGGGAGCGCCATCACTTGAGACTTTCAAGAAGAGATTGGACTGCCATTTGTCAGAAATGGTGTAGGGTCTCCGGCTTGGGTGGGTGGGTGGGGGGTGTTGGACTAGATGACTTACAAGATCCCTTCCAATTCTGATTATCTGTTATCTATTAAGTAGGGGATTCTTACTTTAGCAGACAAGTGTTTTGTCACTCTGGAAGAACATTTGCTCCAAATGAGTCTTTCTGTTGTAGCCCCTGGAGGGGAGTGTGAACTACAGCTACTTAAGTGAATCACTGTAGATAAGGGAGTCACCCAATCATTGAGGAAATCTGGCTTCCTATCCCACCCTCCATTTTGCTTGTCAGAATCCGACTGGGAAGGTTTGCAAATAACTAGCATGTGACCTGGGGATGCTGGGTAATTGCGTGCCAGTTATGCCAAAATGCCAAAATTTTGATTACCTGACTGCAGGGATGATCATAAGTGTGAGGTATGGTCGCACATCACTTTTTCAATGTTGTAAGTTTGAACGGTTGCTAAACTAGTGGTTTTATGTCTAGGATTACCTGTAGACTTTTTGCAACCAAAATAATTGAAATTAGGTAAGGATTTGTTAGGCCACATAAAATATGCTACTGTGTACAATATTTGGATTTTTGATCTGTCTTTTCGTCCCTCCCTCCCTCTCTTAGGTTGACTTGAAATTACAGCCTATTATCACAGTGAGAAGAGCAGAAAGAAGGGGAATAAAAGGGTGGCTTGGAAAGCTGCTATGATAGATATTCAAGGCAAGAAATCCTATTTTTCGCTCCTTAATTCCAGTCAAAAGGCTGATAGGAATCTCTTTGTAGTAATTTTCTGCAGTTTATCCATTTCTTTCCTTTCTGCCAACTCATCAGTGATGGGCTGGATGTCAGGCAGTTGTCAGGGAAAATTAAGATTTGATGCAATAATAATGCACATGGCTTTATATTAATTTTCTCCTGCTTTAATACAAAGGCACCAAAACTCAGATATACTGTGGAGATAAACATAAGCAGAGAAATAGATGTAAGCCAAGCAGAATTTCCAGACAGCTTTCTTAATATTTAAATACCTTAAGTCAACCTAGGAAGTAGCATTTACATGAGAATGACAGATAATCACATTAGAAATAGTACCCAATCCTTCAATATCCCATTTATGCCAACATGTTGTAAGACATGTCTCATCCATGACTCTGCCTTTAAAAGAATAAATAAAAATAAATCACAGACAGTTCATCTACTGCAAACACAGAAGATCAGAACTGCAATCTGAGACTTCTTAAGTGAGCTTAAAATGTTCATTGACAAATCATGGTATTGGATGCTATAAGATGAAAAATAGGCAAGATGAAAACTTCCAGCTAATTATTTCATAGATATGTTAAAAATGATGGATGAGGAAAAAGGTTAGTTCCATTTGAGATGCAATAAAACAACTGCAGTTTACAATTTAAGGGAAAATAATTCATTAGAATATTTCTGGGCTTCTTCATTCTCAGAAATATTGAGTCAATTAGATAGCAAATTATCTTAAAAATTATGAAGCCTCTTACAACATACTGAAAGACAGGCAAGTAACTGTTAGGTGGGAAAGACCAGGTTCACATGCAAAGGCCCAATTAAACTGATTTATTGATAAACAATATATCCACAGGAATTTTCTCAACTAATTTTGGTAAGCACCTGCTTAGAGATAGATAAGAGTCCATAGGATTCAAGTGGGGGTTGAACTTAGTCTGCTTGTGGCTATATAGGGGTTTTAGGCTGATTCCTCTTTTAATTCCACCCCCAGATTCTGCCACTCCTACATCATCTTAATGAGTATAATAATTCAGGTGGCAAAAGAATCAAATTTCTAATTGGATAAGCATTTTTCATTCCTGCATGTTCTCTACTAGCTTATTAAATAACTCCCTCAAAAAGAAAAATACATGCCACTATTCATTCTCATTACCACATTGTTTGAGTGAATGTCTGACTGACTGACTGACTGAATAGGCACTACCTAACTTGCAAATAACCGAGTAGTTCACAATATACAAAAAAAATTAACAGTATAAAACGAATAAATACACTTAAAATCTGGTCACTGAATAGAAAAACATCTACCAAGCACATCCCACAAGGGCAGGGGTGTCAAACTCACATCGTCATGGCAGTGTCACATGATGTAGCGGGACTCCAGTGTGTGACGCATCCAGCCCATGGGCTGGGAGTTTGACAATCTTCCACAGGGGGATTCATTCAACCTAACCCAAAATATAGGAGAACCAGAGGTGATATTCAGCACGTTCTGACCAGTTCTGGAGAAACAGTAGTGGAAAATTTTGAGTAGTTTGGAGAACTGGCAAATACCATCTCTGAGTGGCCCCGCCCCATCTATTCTCTGCCTCCCGAGTCCCAGATGATTGGCTGGGTCTTCTTTTGTTGCCCTGCACAGGAAAACGGAGCTGGAAAGCAGGTTAGTGGGGTGGGGAGAGATTGGGGATTTTGCAGTATCCTTCCCCTGCCACGTCCACCAAGCCACGCCCACAGAACCAGTAGTAAAAACAATTGAATCCCACCACTGAGGAGAACAGTTTGGTCTTTAAGGCCTTCCAGAACATCATTAGGGTAGGAACCCCACAGATTTTTGGGGGAACCTTATTCCAGAGGTCAGGCACTGCGACAGAGAAAATATGTTTCTTGGGTCCGGAAAAGTGGCACTATTTATTTGAGTGGACTCAAACAAGCCAACTCTGTTGAATATATACAACGGTTTTTATTAAAACAGGTAATGTAAACCTGTTTAATCACAGAACATGATATGGAAATCAGTCTGTGTAGTAGAAGCTGCATACATTAAATAGAAATAAGGCATTCCATATTCTGGGTAAGAATTTTACTTCACATAGATGTTCTCTTAATTGCCCTTCAATTCAAGTTGGAAGGAAGAAATAAAGTTAAGGCATTCTGTAACAACCTGGAACATGTTTAGGTAATGAGTAAAATATTCATAGGAAATGCCACATTTCAAACTAGATACAAATTTCCCAAGACCTTTCTTTTCTTGAATGCTAAGGCTGACACCATTTACTATCATTTATTATCCATGTTTTGAAAAGTATCTATAGAAAAGCAGCATTTAGAGAGACTGCTATATTTATTTTGAAAGATATTCCTTTTAATGACCACAAAAGTGCTTTAGGAAGGTAATATGTAGGGTCTGTAATTGTAGATGATGTGGGCATGTGTGTGTCCATTTCTGTAATAATTGTTCATTTCTTTTTTTCCCATTGCTATTATCCAGCTGTGTTTCCCCCTCCTTGATCGCTTATACTGTCTTGCATGAAGAAAACATTTAATATAGACTCTGAAATGATATTCATTGTGGCTTCTGCAGCAATGTCTTTCTCCTTCAATTACTTATAAGCCTTTTAAGCTGCATTATCAAGTACATCATTGGTTAGTTATATAATACATCTTTTACTAACCTGATTGGAAAATCCTTCTGTTAGAGAAATCCTAAAGCTCTTACACTGACAGTATCAACAATTTTGTATTTTATTCATATTCATTCTGCATGTGATTGGCAGATATCTGGTTACAAAACTTGTTTTTAACTATTGAGAAATGAATATAGTACTACCAAGCTAAAGCTGAAACCACTCAGTCATTCTCTCTCTCTTTTGCTCTCTGCAACAGGTAGATCCAGGGAATTCTTGAGAACCAATTTGGTGTTCTAGTTAAGATGCTGAACCAGGAGTGGGGATACCTAGATTTCTACTCCTCTTGTTTTTTTTTGTTTTAATAAAGTTTTATTTGGGTTTTCACACATACAAAATACAAGTAAAACATCTTTTTTGAAATAGCATGGTCCCAGGTTGAACTTCTTTATACAGACACAAAACTCAATTTCATGCTCCTTTTTGTATTCTATTCCATATCTTATACTATTTTACATTTTCTATATAGTTTTTCCCCTCTTTTAATTTTCTCAATTTTATTTTGATTATCTCATCTCAATTCAAATCATTATATGTATACTTTTGTCTGTTCTGTTTCAATTTCATATTATCTTTTCTCATTAAACAAATTTTCTCCTGTAGTTACTAATTGGAGTATGACACCTTTATATCTTTTAATTACATCCATTCAACTCTTATTTAAACTTCAATATATATATAATACATAATACATAATTTCCAATCGAATTCTGCTTGGTACATTCTTATAATACACACTATATTCTTTAAAAAAATAAAGAAAGATTGTAAATATATGTAATTATAAACCCTCATTCCATTCCAGTTTAGTTCTATCATTAATAATCATTAAAATCTTAACATCTTTAACACTTCTTTTCAATTAAATATCATACTTCCTTAAAAACACATATAATCTCCATAATTAATTTTTCCCTTATTTCTCTTCACATATGTTTTATAAATCATTAAATATACCTTTTGTTACATTTATTTACTGACAAGCATTCCACTGAATTATGATAGCTATTTTATCAGACATTTTAATCATACATTGTTTCATATTTTCTAAAATTATTTCTGCTTCTAATATAACCATACTATCTTATGTACCTTTGCAGAATCCCTTTTTCCATTAAGTTTTCACCCATTATCTCTAAATAGACCCTGTTTCTCTATATTTTGCTTCTGTCCTTTATAACTTCTTTTCCTTTCTTTCTTCCCTCTCATCTTCTCCCTCTCCTTTTTACCCCCTTGTCTCTCTAGTTCTAATTCTCTCCTGCATTTCCCTCTTCTGTTGCTTTCTGATTTATACTTATTTTTCACTCTATTTTTTTTTTGGAGTTGTTTTTCCCAATCTTAAACTTTCCATTCTCTTTCTTCCCTTTCCTTTCTCCCTCCCATCTAAGATTACTTGTTCATTAAAGATGGCTTCTTCTTTGTTGCAATCTTCTTGTTCTGCAGGCATTTCTTGTTGTTTCTCATAATTCCAAATCTCCATTTCTAAAAACTGAAATACGAAGCCAAAAGAACCTCTCCCTTCTTGTGCATCTTCTTTGTACTTTTTAAGTTCCATTTTCAGTTCTTCTAAAAGTGGAGCCATTTTAAAAAGTTTTAAACAACCACCCGATTGATTTTAGTCATTCAAAACAATAACCAAGAATCCAGAAATCATCAAGTAATCCAGATAGTCCCGAGTTATATCTTCTTATTTCTTTTTCGACTTTCTCTTCCTGGGGTTTTTGTTGCGATATTTCAGTTAGAATGTATCTTTTGGAAGTCTTGTTGAGATTTTGCTGTAAGTTCTTTTTTAATTCCAGGCAGTCTCCTCCCTTCCAGATCCTACCCTTTTATTCTTTTTTCTCTCCTTTCTTGTTTTCAAAAGCTTTTAATTATCCAGAAATCTTTATTATCCCTTTGACTTTTTATTTTCAGCATTAAATGCCTATTGATGTCAAAGTGGATTTTTTTCCAATTTTTTGCTTAAGTCTCTTAGCTGTCAGTATAGGAAAAGGAGAAAACCAAATCTTTTCCCTTTTCTCTCTCCTTTGCAGCTTAAAAATCTTCTTAGGGAACAATGTTATTGTTTTTTAATAGTTTCAATTCCAGGGTACCTTATTTGTTGCTTTTGCTGTTTGACCTGGTCAACCAAAACTTTCTCTTCTTATCTTCCTCCTGCACATTCTTTTCCGGTTGAGTTCTTCTTTGTGGTGGCCATTTCTGACCACCACTGCAACCGCCTTCGGGAAAGGGAGTAATGGCCAGCTGGGGAGGAGAGATGCGGCTCTCCTCAACCCTTCTGGCAGTCTCCCCCCTCTTCACCACCTCTACGGGGTGGCTTAGCCCCGAAACCAGCCGGCTCGGGGCGCTCCAGCGGTGAGCACAGATCGAAGCCTCACAAAGACAAGGTTTCGGTCTGTCGCTGAAGAAGCTCAAACCGGAAGAGGACACAAGCTTGTTGAGTGACCTTGGTCCAGTCACTCCCCTCTCAACCCTAAACAGTAATGGACTCTGTGATAAGTTAGTTGATAGAAAATGTCACATCATATTATAGTTTTTCAGTTTATTGATTAGCCCTTGGGCCATATCAAAGTGCAGAGTTCCAGACACAAATTATTAGTAAAACCTGTTAAAAAGGAATCACATGAATCACATTACAGAGTCATAGTTTTGCTCTAAGAGCACAGTGGAAAAGGAAGTAAGCCCTGCAGCCATGAAGGACAAGGGTTAAGAAAAACAGCAACAATTCAGAGAAATCAAGTCTTATCTTGATAAACTATGAGACTGATTATGAACCCATTGTATCTTTAGGTAGGGATGCTGAAACTAAGTTCAATTTTCAACCCCAATATTGTATTTTTGCTATTGTATGCCATTATAATTTATTGATAGATAGATAGATAGATAGATAGATAGATAGATAGATAGATAGATAGATAGATAGATAGATAGATAGATAGATTATAGATATATGGACACCTACCACCAGAAAGAAAAGTAATTCATGATTGTTCAAATGGAAAAAAAAGAGGTGGGGGGTTACATGTAGTTACATGCATCTCCTTCTCAAAAATACCTTTTTGGGGTGAAGCTCATCAGTAGCCATAACAATACTCTTCTTAATATAGCACATCTGTTTCAAGAGAGATTATGTGATAGAGGTTTCCAATAGTATCAATATGTTTATCAGAGCCCTTACCGGAGGAGAGTTCTCATAGATGTTCGTACTGTAGGGGAGATTGATAAAAATTGGATCCATATCTTGTACATCTGTAATGGTGATTGCAAGATTGGCCAGAGCAGAGAGGGGCTTGGTTTTATCCTGATCCTTGAAAATGTATAAAGAGAAAATATTGACATAATGTTAAATAAAATTCAATAGACAGTAAAAGGCTAATTTTATCTACAGATGAGGTAGGTCTTCTGTGACCCAAAGCTTCCTTTTTCAGAATTATGTTTTGACATTGGATGTTAAAAACTGATAGCATATTTCTCCTCTATTTTATACTGGAAAGAGGTGGAAATTGTAGCGTAAAACCTAAAATACATAGTTAGCAATATAGAAAACCCTGTCAACTTTCAGCAAACTCCTCTCAAAAACATGATGCAAAACCCAGCCATTCTGGAACACTAGGTCTGATAAGTGCTTGTCAACCAAGAGTTGCTCACTCTTGGTTGACAGAATCGGCTATTCTATTATTGCCACAGTGTTCTAGAACTGAACATAAGAAATTATATTTTGCTAGGAGAGTTGGTGGGTCTTCTTTCACCGACAAAAGCTCTGCCAAATTTCAGACATAAACTATTTTCAGTTATGCTATTATCAAGGTTTGGATCTCAATAAAAATTGGACAATGTTTAGCAACTGCAAACAATAGTCAACTATCTCAGCAGCCTTCACCACTAATGTAGCTGCATCTCTTTTTATTTCTTTTAGAATTATAGCATCATTTTCAAAATCTGTCAAATGCTATCAAGGACGGGATGAGAACACTTTTTTTCCCCAATTATAAGCCACAGAAAGAGAAATTAATTTATTTTGCTAACTGAATGATACTTTCTAAACTACTTGTAATATTTTATATCATTAATGCAGATTACAGAAAGCCTTAATGTGAATGGCTGGTGGCCATATAATCTGATTTTAACTTTACTTTGAGATATATGTGTGTTGACTGTGATTATTTAGAGGAAACAAAAATGTGGGCTGCATGTTCCTAAGAGTTTTATATGCTCCAAGGTTGTCCCTAAACTTTAAATAATTTTCTTCTAACTCAATTAAAGCCCTGATTTTTGATTTTTTTTTTTTTTTAAAAAGCATGCTTAGTTCAGCATTTTTCAATCTTGGCAACTTTAAGGTATATGGACCAATTCCCAGAATTCCACAGCCAGCTTGCTGGGGAATCAGCAATTCATACATAAAGCTAAATTAAAGAAGGCTAATTACAGGTGATCCTTAACTTACGGCTGATTCCTTAGTGAATGTTCAAAGTTATGTCAGAACCACTATATCTTATGACTGCAATTCCAGGAACTGAACTGCTGAAGGAGAAGATGGGACGAAAATTCAATATTTTGGAAAAGTGTGGTCTAGGTGGCTGACCAGACTTCTGGAAAGGAGTATTCATCTTCTTTTAATGGCCCCATAATCCTTTGCAGGATGGAGTTCTGGGTAACTGAATGCTTTAATGGCAGAGTGCTTTAATGGCTGCATGCCCTTCCTGTTGCCAATGCAGTTTTGTTCAGCAGATATATTCTCATTGTGCTCAGAGAGAGAAATATCTGCCTCAAACTCACAGCCTCCTGATTGTGAGACGAGAGCTCCCCTTCTAGGCCACCATGTTCCATATTAGCAGGCTCGAAACCCTGTGTTCCTATTGGTCCAGACAAGCCGGATCGTGATTGGATGGCTTGAACGTTCCTGATTGGCTCATAAAGGGTTTGCCACGATTGGCTGAAACCAAGCGCGGCAAACTCAGAGTTGTCATTGGCTGCCTAGCCGCGGCCAGCTCTATAAGAAGAGCTGCCGCGCGCTAGGGTTTTGTCTCAGAATCTGTCTGCTAAATAAAGAGCTGTTGTTCACTACTCGAGTCTCGCCTGTTAATGGGACCCACCGACCGAACTTAAGACACCACACCACACTTATAAGTCGAGGACTACCTGTATAATATTCATCTAAAACGTCTGTATGAAATTTATTCATCTGCAGCCCCTTCAATTGTTCAAGAGACAATGAAAAGGGAGGTGACCCATACTCACTGTGGCATTCACTTGCAGCTGATAAGCCTGGGTGACTTCATAATTCAGTGGACGAATAACTGACACAATGCCACGGCCACTGTCGATGGTAAAGAAGTTGGACGGTGGCTGAAAAGAGTAAAGCACGCTCCCTCCTGCTCCTTGGTCCGGATCCGTGGCATTCACAATGAAAATTGGAGTTCCCACTGGTGTGTTCTAAAAATTAACCAAAAAATACATGCAGTAATTAAACTCTTTCCCTAGAACCGCCTGGTTTCTACTTTTTAAAAAATAAAATCAATGATTGCCATACCATGATCAAAAGGGTAAAAATGAATTTACTGGACATCCAGTGAGCCCTAGCAGATTTAATCGTTAGCAACAATTATCACAAAGGTCCAGAATTAAAGACATATAAGTATGATCTGGTCTTGTGAAAGACAAAAACAAAAATGACATCATTACGACCTGTCATGTATTGTGGGTTAGCAGCCCCGTCCATTAAAATGATAATTCTATTTAAAGTATTAGTTTGTTTTAACAATTCCACTGATATAATCTTGACTTGTATGTGGAAAATTGTTTATTCGGTGGGTTTTTTTGTTTTTTTTGAATAGCAAACAAATAATATGAACACATGTATGCATGGCATCTAACTGTTACTTTGGTACTTTTCAAATAAAACAATTCATGTCATTCAGAACTCAAAATAGGTTCCGTGGATAAAGGCTGAGTTTAAGACTGCTATAGTATCAATATTGATTAAGGGGGTAGGGAACGGAGGACTATATCAGGCAGAAAAGATGGAAGTTGATTCGTTGTAGTCTGTCATTCTTCCAGTCTTCCTTCATCCATATAGGTGAAGGGATTAGGTCTCTCACAAAATGCTACTTCATAATGTCGCTGAAAAGGCTTTTAACTAAGTTCTTCTACTTTGACTCTATTAATTTTGCTTGCCAAGATCTTTACCTCTAGATATGCTCTATAACACTCTATCCTGAATTGCTCTCTCTCCAATAGCCAAGTGACTACAGAAATGAACTAATGGCATCTTTTAAAAAAACTAATTACAGAATTTGTTTTTCTTAGTGAAATAGTTTTTTGTTAAAATGTCCTTAGGATAAAAACTGCTTAAAATCCGAATTTTTAAAACTTTTACTAGTCTTAATGTTTGCAGAAATTTCAGCTGCTTCTTTCAGTAACATTCTAAATATTTTTAAAAGCTTTGCAGGATCAGTTTAAGCCATTTCTAACAAAATGGACTTACTCAATTTTTAAGAAGTGCTTATCTAGTTTTTCATGGTTTACTCTGTTGGACTTTAGATTAAAAATAATACAGATTAACGGTTAATAAGAAGGAAGGAAAATACATAAATAGATCATTTAAATGATATCTTGTAAGGTGTGATAGTAGTATTAAAAATAGTTCCAGTAGCAATAACATTTAGAAAACCATAATATGCACTTACTAATTAATACAAATCATCTTTTAAAGTATTCCTTTAGTTACTATTTCACATATGAAAACCTATTTGTACCACTTAATGTATGTAGCAAAAATAAAGAATATGATTCTCCTATTATTGTGACATACTGTAGAAGTTGAAATATAAGACTCTGAAAAAAATGTCTTCAGCAGGCCCCATGCAAATTTCATTCAGGAGTTAGGTCTCAGATGTTTTTAAATGTCAGTGATTGAGAGACACTATTTTATAGGCAAGACTTAACCAAGTGCTAACTTGTCCATAGCTTTCTATTATTCTTATTCTTATCATTATCATCATCATCATTATTGTTATTATACAGAAAAAACAACAGTGTACACAGCAAATGAGATGACTATGCTGGGTTTCGTATCACAAATCACTAGCCGAACACTTCCCAAGAGTTTAGGACTGTGTGATGTATCATTGGGATTATGCAAGCAGATCCCAGTAAGGTGGCCTTCTGCAGCTGACCGACGGTGATCTTGTCAGTGCCAATTGTTTTTAAATGTTTGCCGAGGTCTTTAGGCACAGCACCCAGTGTGCCGATTACCACTGGAACCACCTGCACTGGTTTATGCCAGAGTCTCTGCAGTTCGATTCTCAAGTCGAATAATAATAATAATAATAATAATAATAATAATAATAATAATAATAATAATAATAATAATGATTTAATCTTTAGTGAGATTCACAACCTTTGGGGCTGGTTGGTAGCTCAACAGCTTGAGTCCTAACCAAGGACCTAGGAACTGTTCAGGTAGCATCGGAGAATGCTATTATTATTATTATCATCATCATCATCATCATCATCATCATCATCATCATCATCATCATCATCATCATCATATTTTGAGGTCAATTTCAAAAAGACTCTGGTTAGCTTACATATATATATATATATATATATATATATATATATATATATATATCTTTATGTATGTATTCTTAGGTTTTCGCGGGTACTTACATGTATGGTATTCAGCTTTGTTTGGGTATTTTCCCACGTCATTACATTTGTGCTTTTAAAGTTGTAGCAACGTTTCGGCAGAATCTCATCTGCCATCATCAGGCTTCTGTATTGTGTTCATCTGTGGATCAGACTTTCACAGCCGTTTCTGTTTTAAATTTGGTGCTAGGCTACGCTGTGCCAGAATGGTTCGTCTGACTCACAGACGAACACTATACAGAAGCCTGATGATGGCAGATGAGATTTTGCAGAAACGTTGCTACAACTTTAAAAGCACAACTATAATGATGTGGGAAAATACCCGAACAAAGCTGAATACCATACATACATACATACATACATACATACATACATACATACATACATACATACATATTGAACACAAAAACAAAAAAAAAAATTAACATGAAGACAAAAATCATACAGTACCAAAATCACCAAGGAGATCCACATGCACCCCAATCTCATGTCTGAGTGCAGCAGATCTTCAAAGATTTAAAGAATATTTTAAAGGTAGGGGGCTGTTCCAGGGAATAGGTATTGTAACAGAGAAGGTACTCTTCATTGGTCCCACAAGATGGCAACATTTAATTGAAGGGACTCAGAGTTCACCCACTTTGCCTAATTGTACCAGGTGGTCAGGTACCACAGGAGAGAGACATTCCTTCAACCCTCAAAGGAGATCATAGGTTATAACTTGAATTGAAGCTGAAAGCCAACTGGTAACCAACATAGGTCACAAAGCAATGATGACATGTGGGTGTAATGAGAGATGCTAATTTACGGCCTATACTGCTGCATTTTGAACCAGCTGTAGCTTCCAGATGGCATCCAAGGGCAATCCTATGTAGACTACATCTCAATAGTTCTGTTGTGAGATGATCAGGATCTGAATGGTCCGCTGAAGAACCTCTTAGTTGAGGAAAGGGCAAAAATGATGCCCAGAGTGATCCAGAATCCTTTGTGCTCAACCTTTGAACAAGATTTACAATATTCTATTTTTATATATGTCAAACCTGAAAAGCTTCTTTTCTTTTCAGGACAACACAGTATTGCATAGTAACCAAAAGTCAATTTTTCTATGAATTTCTTTTTGCTGAGTCTCAATCACAAACCACAATGGTCAACATCTACCAGTGAGAGAAAAGAAGGGGGTAACAAAAGATTTGGAGAAATATTTGTTTTAAAAAAAACCTAAGAGGTATTCACTTATGGAAATAATTAAATGTAAGAAGCAGCTTTAGGAGTATATTCCCAGAGAATATTAATTCCAGATGGAGAAGAGAAATTAAAAACTGGAATGACGAAGCCGAATGAAATGATCTTGTGGAATAAGAGTTGATTTTGTACTGTGGCAACAGTTAAGCTTGCCAGGTAGGATTCATGCTCTAGAACAGGGGTGTCCAACCTTGGCAACTTTAAGACTTGTGGACTTCAACTCCCAGAATTCCTCAGCCAGCAAAGCTGGCTGAGGAATTCTGGGAGTTGAAGTCCACAAGTCTTAAAGTTGCCAAGGTTGGACACCCCTACTCTAGAAGGCTGAGCAGGGGAAGAAAAGCAGTCTATCACTTGTTCCCAATTGCATAACCAAGATAAAACCATCGGCAGCAACATGACCAAACATGCTAAAAGGACATTCCTTTTTCTCCTACAATGTCCAGCTCTGCTACAGTATACATTGCCAGCTGTGAGGCCTTCTATAAAGAGGTATGTGCCGTTCCAAATCATGTTCGATCAATTTAATTTACCACAGTTAGACTCATCCAATCAAGGGGTAGAAACATGTCAGCAACGATCAAGAGAAATGGGAGGCACCTGAGCTAAATTTCAAGTGTTGTTGCAAAAGGTCATATATACTTATGCCAATGTGATGTCCCAAAGGTGCTTTTTTCAGGACTTTCTTGTTTTTTCTTTTGAAGATGTTTCACTTCTCATCCAAGAAGCTTCTTCAGCTCTGACAGATTAGTGTGGAATGGAAGGATTTATATTTGTTGCAGATAGCTGGTCATTTGCATCCTTTTAGTGGGTTGTTGAAGCACTTGGAGGTTTATCTGTGTCTTCAGGGTCACCTGGTTAGTGCTCCTGGTTCCTGTAGTGTGAATTTTTTCCCCTCTGGAAATCCATACTCTCACACCATTCCAAGGATGTTCATCCCAAATTGCAGCAGTTGGTCATTTGCATTCTTTTAAAGAGTTGTTGAGGCCACCTGAAAGTTTATCTGTGTCCTTATCTCCCTATAAACTTCAGAGTACTTCTATCTCAGTGTTGGTTTTCTAATGTTTAGGATTTTTAAAAAATTCTTAAAGAAAAAATGGTGGACAATTACATCCTACAAGTAAAGTCAAATGGCCCCATGCAGAGGTCGTATTCAGCAGGTTCTGACCAGTTCTGGAGAACCGATAGCGGAAATTTTGAGTAGTTCAGAGAACCGGCAAATACCACTTCTGACCGGCCCCACCCCTATCTATCCTCTGTCTCCTGAGCCCCAGCTGATTGGCTGGGTCTTCTTTGGTTGCCCTGCACAGGAGAACAGAACTGGAAAGCAGGTTAGTGGGGTGAGGAAGGAATGGGGATTTTGCAGTAACCTTCCCCCTGGAGTGGGGAGGGAATGGGGATTTTGCAGTATCCTTCCTCTGCCACGCCCACCAAGCCACATCCACAAAACCGGTAGTAAAAATTTTTTGAATCCCACCACTGGCCCCATGATTTTATTTTTTTAACAAGTCTCCTCAACAAAAGGTACATTATATTGTATCTCAGTGCTCTGAGAAAGAAGTGAGAACTAGGCATACTCCATATTTTTCTGTAAAAACATTTCATGCCTTCTAAATAGAAGCTGTCTGATTCACTTGCCCTGAAGAGAAAAGGCAGGTTGGATGATAAGAAAGCAGATCAAAGAAAAGAGAGAGAGAGAGAGAGAGACTCTTCCACTGCCATTTTTGTGCTTAAGTTGGCATGTCTCCAGAGATTTCCTTGGCAGATAGAAAACAGGGTGACCCATATTAAGATAAGCCATATCTAATTTGCCCTGAGTTAAGTGCATAGTGGAAGGAGGAGGCTAGACTTTTTTCTATGTGGCTAGTGTTTAGTATGTAGGGACAAGGGTCTATATCTATCTATCTATCTATCTATCTATCTATCTATCTATCTATCTATCTATCTATCTATCTATACATACATACATACATATATATACATATATACAAACAAATATACACACACAGAGAGAGAGAGATAAACACAGAGATAGAATGGAGGTAGGGATATATGCACACTTGCACCGGTAGTCCTCTTTTAGCAACTATAATTGGGACTGGTCATTAAGTGAGCAATCGCTAAGTGCTTATAGCAATAACACTAAGACTCATATACCACTTTACAGTGTTTTACAGCCCTCTCTAAGCGGTTTACAGAGTCAGCATATTGCCTCCAACATTCTGGGTCCTTACTTTACCCACCTCGGAAGGATGGAAGGCTGAGTCAACCTTCAGCCTGGTGAGATTCGAACTGCCAAATTACAAGCAGCCGGCAGTCAGCAGAAGTGCCCTGCAGTACTCCACTCTAACCACTGCGCCACCGTGGCTTATGATTTTACTTTGGCTTTGTAGATGCAAAGGTTGGTTGCTAAATTACTTTTTCATCACTACGAAGGGATGCTAACCAAGACAGTCAGTCGCTAAACCAAGTCTATTTTTAAATATACATTCATGTACACGCATGTGCACATAAAAGCTTTTAAGCCCATAAGTACTCAGAACTCTGGTCTTAAATACCCTGGACATCCTTTGATGGAAAGTAGGTACTTGCCCTTGTCAAATTTTATCAGTTATATCAGAATTGAAAATGATGGCTTGTTTTACTAAATTAAAGTCTTAATCATAATCGAATGGACAGGCGTACATATATTGAGACCGCAAACTATATCTGGACAGGCAGAAGGCGATGTGCCAGGAAAACCAGAGACCTCCCAGTGTAGCAGAAGCAGATGAAGGGCACCAAGGAGGATCTATGATTGCCACAGATTCCCCCCCCCCCCTATCAGCTCAAACTCATAACTGATGTGAAATACTTCAGGAATTTACCAGCGAGGGTTAAATCCAGCACGCAACTATCACAAATAAATTAGACATCACCAGCACATCAAAACAGCTAACTGAACTGAAGTTCAGTCAGTGTATAAAAGCATTTGGCAGACAGGTGCAATAAAGATTCTGCTTAAAGAATAAACCTGCAAGGCGAGTAGATCTGTGCTGTACTTTTAAGAGCGTTCCACCGTATCAAAATCATTTCACGGGCCACAAGCTGCAGAACACCTAGAACGCTTTTCGCTCCAACAGTCGCATCCAGCTGGCCTAATGCCAAATGCCCATCTGTGTCAAGGAGAGAGAGCTTAAATCATGTAAGTTGGCTCTTCGGAAACAGGATAAGCACTGGATGGTAATAAAGATGAGGGCGCAGGGAAGGTTTTTTTTTTTTTTTTTTTAATGAATTTTCCAGCTGCCCATTTTATTAAAAGCATCATAACACAATATTTTTGCTTTTAATTTTTGCTTAAACTATTCAAGCCTTCAGAATCAAAGTACACAATTTCAAAACTATTTAATAATCTGAACAGGCTTAAAGTAAGTGCTTTTGTTAAAAAAAATCATCTGTTCAATACAATACAAGGTTGGAAAGAATTTACAGAGAGGGCTTCCAGGACTCTGTCTGTCTGTCTATCCATTGGCAGGAAAAGTCTGCAAAGCCAGGACAGAACAGGACTAATTTGGGTCTGGAAATAGAAGCTTTGGAATGAAAAATAATGAAAATGTTTAGGATCTGGTCAGGGGCTTCGAAGAAATATTTTTTAAAAAACGAGTTCACGGTTAATAACTAGCACATAAATAACTAGCACACTCCAGCAATATCACACTACTAACTAGAACATACAAAACATTTGCGAGACCAATACCTGAATACAGCTCATTGGTCTGGAACCCGCACTACGTATCTGATATTAATACAGTTGAGAAAGTCCAGAAATATTTCACAAGGAGAGTTCTCTATTCCTCTACTCATTGCAGAATATCTTATGCCACCAGACTTGAAATTTTAGACCTAGACAACCTAGAACTATGCCGCCTTTGGTCCGATCTAAGTATAGTACATAAAATTATATATTGCAATATCCTACCTGTCAATGACTACTTCAGCTTCAACCACAACAATACAAGAGCACACAATAGATACAAACTCAAGGCAAACCGCACCAAACTTGATTGTAGGAAATACGACTTCAGCAACAGAGTGGTCAATGTCTGGAATACTCTACCTGACTCTATGGTTTCTTCCCCCAACCCCCAAAATTTTAACCTTAGACTCTGTACTATTGACCTCAGCCCTTTCCTAAGAGGTCTGTAGAGGTGCATAAGTGCACCAACGTGCCTACCATCCCTGTCCTATTGTTTCTTTTCTTCTTCTTCTTCTTCTTATCCATTTCATGTATTCATAACCATGTTTATACTTATACCCAGGGGTGGGATTCTACCAGTTCATACCTATTCGCTAGAACCGCTTGTTAACATTCTAAGCAGTTCGGAGATCCAGTTGTTAGAAGAAATTACTGGCCTAATCCTGTAAGGAAGGCAGGAAGGAAACATTCTGGTGTTGCTTACAGAAACTGCCTCTCCGTTAACCCTTATTACATTCTTGGCAGGACGAGACTTCCTGTCTCAGGAACTTCTCTGGAGTTTTTTTCCCCTCCTTTGCTGGTACTTTGCTTGTGTGGAGTGATCATTCAAAGTTACAATGGCACTGAAAAAAGTGACTTATGACCATTTTTCACACTTACAACTGGTGCAGCATCCCCACAGTCATGAAAGGCCAGGTGAGGAGATGCATGCCTTGATGTGAGTAATATTGAGTTGGCCATGCCCAGCCAATAACATGACCACCAAGCCATGTCCACCCAGTCACATGACCACCAAGCCACACCCACTGACTAAGCCACGCCCACAGAACCAGTTGTTAAAAAAATTGAATCCCACCCCTGCTTATACCTGTTATCTAATAATTGTTCGACAAATAAATAAATAAATAAGATCTTGCAACAAATATGTAGGTGAAGCAGAAATTCTCCAAGTATTTCTCAATTGCAAGACTCTTTCAAGTCAATGAAGATTCTCTGTCATCCAGGTAGAATTGACTGAAAGTTGAGTCATGGTAACTGGCCCTCCTTCCTTCCTTCCTTCCATCCTTCCTTCTTTCCTTTCTCCCTCCCTCCCTCCCTCATTTCAAACCAAACAAGAAAAGAAGTCCAGCTGCCATGACTCAGCTTCCAGAAGATTCTTTTCACTACTGAAAAAGCCTGATATGAGGAATTCCTTTACCATATATCACCTTGGAATTTAGGAACCCAGGGTGAGTGGAGATGAGTGGCTAGCTTAATGAAAAACAGAAGATATGAAAGAACCCTTGTCTATATATAACAGCCTCTTGCTCCTCCTGTGAGAATTTATTAAAACAAACCTTCATTCATTCAAACACAACCAGTAGCAGGAAAAAAATGAGGGCATTTTCTCTACCCAGCAACTCTCTATAACACCATATAAACCTTAGGTGATTTGGCACTTGCAACTTAACAGTCCAAATTTTGTTGATGACATTCCTGTCTGTGTCCCTAATAAACTTCAAACCCTGTTTCATTACATTCTCCTGTTAACAGAGTAGATCTGTACCCACATGCAGTCATGCTGGACCTCCATATGGTCCTTCTAAAGCAAAGTCATTCCAGAAATGGACGTTGAGAAGTCGGTGCAAATGATTAGAATGCAAAAAGCACACACATTGTACCAAATGCAAATAATGAGTAAACGACAGGCAATCTGGCTGAACAGCTGTCTGAAGGTCGATGAAACGAGAGACAGTAATGGAAATAGACTGACAAGCTTATATTGACAGGCTAAAACAAGTACAACATTCGGGTCAAGACAACATCCTTCCAGTAATTCTTTCTATAATCAAGTCCAACCTATTTGGATCTTTAGACTTTAATGTTTAACTAAAATCTGTATTTCCCCTTCCTCCCCCATAGGTTGAAATCATGCAAACATATTCAAAACTGTTTGTGTCACCCTTTAATTGCCAGAAATACTTAAATCCTACCAGGATCTTTCTTAGTTGTTCTGAAAATATGAGAAAGAAGATTTAGCAAATAATTTGAAAATTATATTATTATTTAAGGTTTAATCTTCCATTGGATTCACAGTCTGAGACGGTAAAAATTTAATCGTTCCAAGTCCTAACCAAGGACCTAAGAGCTTTTCTGGTCATTAAGGAGTAATTTTCTAACAGTGAGAACAATTAACCAGTAGAACAGTTTGCCTTCAGAAGTTGTGGGCGCTCCATCACTCAAATTTTTTAAGAAGAGCCTGGATAGTCACTTGTCTGGAATGATACAGGGTAGTGATGGCTAACCTTTTTGTCGTCGCGTGCTGAAAGAGTGTGTGTACACATGCGCACATGTGCCTACACCCATACTGCAACACACGCGCCCCCCTGTGCATGTGTGCACAACCCCCGTGCATACTGCGTGTCTGTGCATGTGCCTGTGCCCCCTGTGCATTGCACACCTCTGTGCATGCACATGTGTTTCATGCATAACCCCCACCCCCGTGCACGTGCAGCAGATGCCTGACAATCAGCTGGCTGTTGGGAGGAGCGCACACATGCGCAATGCATCTCTTCCAGGCACCGGCTCACGTGCTGGCAGAAATGCCTCTGCGTGCTACTTCCGGCACGGGTGGCATAGGTTCGCCATCCTGGATATAGGGTCTCCTGTTTGAGCAGGGGGTTGGACTAGAAGACCTCCAAGGTTCCTTCCAGCACTTGCAAAACTATTAAAGGTGGAATATAATCAATCGATTGATCAATCAATCAATCAACTTACATCATCCAATGTTCAAGAAAAAAAAATCTTCCGGTGGGTATTCAATAATCCATATTTTTTTCCTTGAACAATGGATAACCATTTCCTAATGAGGGTAGGTAGTTTAAATTAACAATTTTACCGCTAGCTTATTTGTTTTCCAAAGTAAATGTTAAAAGAATGTTTTTAAAAGTGGAGAGTATGATGTTAAAACCACGTTTTCGGAAAAGTAATGATCTCCCCTCATTGGACCTGTCTCCTAAGAATGTGTTAGTTTGGATTTCCATAGTGACCAAAAGTTTACTGTCAGTTGCTTAAATTGTGTACTTCTGTCCTTCAAAAGTTTGTGCTTCTGTGCTTCATGTTTTAGATGGGTTTATGATTCTCCCACCCTCTGCAAAATGTGAGAAAATATTCTTTCTTTCTTTTTTGTATTTTTTTGCAAAGTGCAATAATAGCATTTTGAAAATCTGTTGACTGAAGCAATAAGCAGTATTTCAAAATAAATTGTATCTTTTAAATCAAAAAACTCCTGAACTGAAGTAATAACTGTGTATTCAAGCAGACTCTAGACAATCTTCTATCGGGGATGCTTTAATTTGGATTTGTGCACTATAATTATATTATTCTACTTGATGCACATAAGTCAGCAAAAAGAACATAACCGTTAGATCAAAAAAGGGTCAGTAATTAATCAGTAATTTCCAAATCATCACACTTTCCTTTCTTCCCAATCATCCTCCCATTAATTTAGTTGAAAGACAGAGACTGCCTCAAGTCCATTCAGGAGGCTTTGAATATAGATTTGATTTCAGGTTTATTTTGAACTTTGGTATCTGAGAAAGTTCTTGAGAATACTGTGGCTAGCCAAAAAAAAACCCAAACAAACAGAAGGATACTCAGTGAGTTCTCACTCAAGGCATAAATGACCAGGCTGAAATTCTCCTACTATGAACACATTATACATTATACATATACACATTTTTGGAAAAGTCTGCAGTGGATATAGAAAATCTACACACCCCTCTAGATGCGTAAAAAAAAAAAAAATCAGATCAAGATATATCGCTTCAGAATTTTTTCTACCTTTAACATAACATATAAGTTGTACAATTCAATGGAAACAAAACTCAAATCTTCTTGAGGAAAAATAACAGCGAATAACTTACAATAACATTGCTGCATAAAGATGCACACTTTTAAACTAATATTTTGTTGAGGCACCTTTGAATTTTACGACAGCATCCAATCTTGCCTTGGGAAACTTGGCCCAGTCTTCCCTGCAAAATCCACTGTTTAATGGCAGGAAAGGTGAAAGTAAAGAGGACAACCAAAAACAAGGTAGATGGATTCAATTATAGCAGCAATGGGTGTCCTGTTGGAAGACCTGATAGATGGGGGTATATATCATCCCGGAGAAAGTCTTCTATGAGTCACTAGGAACTGACACTGACTTGACGGCACATCATCATCATCGTCTCTTTTCTTATTTCCACTTATCTATCAGACTTCTCTAACCTCACAATAAATCACAGATCTCTTCAGAATTCACAACTTAGCTTGGCATTTCAAGTACTTGGCAGAAATTGCATAGACACTGCTCGACAGGATAAGAATTGCAGGTAAGAACAAAGTCAGTCATACAGTAGGTCACTGCCAGTAGAATAATAAAAGTGACTTTCCCACCTCTGATGGTCCAAACTCATTTTGCTCTGTTTTTAAATGTTAATTCTTTCTTTTGCCAGCTTCTCCCATTAATTCTTCTCCCATTAATTCTGTCCCACCCCTGTGAAGATTTTGAAGCATTACCCTGAAGATGGACACAGTGCACAATCCATTTCCATAATTACTTTCCAACATTTTGTTGGGTCTGCAATAATAAAAAGGATTATGCTAGAAAACTGGGGAAAATGTAATCCGTGACTGTAATTTTATGGGTAGTTGTATCAGTGGTGAGATTCATTTTTTTTTTTTACTACCGCTTCTGTGGGCGTGGCTTGGTGGGTGTAGCAGGGGAAGGATACTGTAAAATCTCCAGTCAGAGGTGGTCTTTGCCAGTTCTCCAAAGTACTCAAAATTTCCATTACTGGTTCTCCAGAACTGGTCAGAACCTGCTGAATATCACCTCTGAGTTGTATTTGAGGTAGCAAAGACAACTATATTAATCTCTAAAGCAACAGCTAGGGCTATGCAAGGGCCTAGATTGGAAGCATCTACATATGTTGTTAGTTGCGAAGTCATGTCCGACCCATCGCAACCCTATGGACAACATTCCTCCAGGCCTTCCTGTCCTCTACCATCCTCTGGAGTCCATTTAAGCTCACGTCTACTGCTGCAGTGATTCCATCCAGCCACCTCATTCTCTGTCATCCCCTTCTTCTTTTACCCTCAATGTTAGATATAGATCCTGTCAAGAACTCCTTAAACAAAATTGGTCTCCTCCCTCACAGACACAGATACAGACCCACACACAAACACACACACACTGGGAGATAGCTGGGAGCAAATGGCAGCTACACAAAGGCATAAAAAGATGCAGCTGCTTTCAAGGATTCTTGATAGCAGTTATTTGCCTGCCAATATGGCTTTCGATTGCAGATATCCACACATCCCCAGAAACAACATTCACTATGAAGAAAGGAGAGAGGGAAAGAAGTATTAATCTTTTAAGATGGAATCTTTCCTAGATACAAATCTTCTGAGAAATTTCTAGTGTCCTGGTTCTCATGCAAATAATTTAAGCTTTTGTTGTTGTTGTAGGACAGAGTCCAACATAGAATCCTAAATTATGTACATGCTTTGAATAAACAGCATCTCAAGTTCAACTAATAACAATGAGTTGCTCAGAATTTCCAGCAAAATGCTGTGATTCTAGGAGAGCTGAGCCCAAGGGAGGGGTGAAACATGTCATCAGTCATGAGTCCCTACATGCTCACAAGAGATCTAAGTCCAGCCCACCTTCAATGCCTCTCTTATCTGCCGCTCATTTCTCTTGACCATAAATGGATTCTTCTAGAGAGCTTACACCATAAATCTTTATACTCATTTGAACTGCCTGAATCTTCTGATTTCCCCTGGTCCATGACAACGACAGGGTATTATAGGTTAAAGTGTTAAACAGAGTAAACAAATAATTAATTACAGATGATGAGAACTTTGAAAGTTTTTTTAGACAGCTGCTAAGATAACACAATACCTTTAAATACAAATTCTAAGATCCCTTTTTTAATCCAAAAGGGGTAGGGGAAGAATTATCTCATCCCGTCCAACTTTTATTATGTATTATAAATAAATAAATAAACCCATCCATTAAGATTTACCCTATAATTCAGACTGACTGCTATATCTTACCATATCACTAACGACTATCTGCAAGTTTTACTGCAACCTTTCAAATAAAAGAATAATTTGCACTGAACTATAAAGAAGGCTTGGAACCCCACTGCCCTTTAGACTTTTGCCTCTTTGGCATCTGTTACCAATTCTGTTAATTAATCAACGTGTGGTTCAATGAATGTAATTCTGTTCTAGTCTCCTGTTGAAATGTTAAAAAAATGTTTAAAATTCTCTGGGACTATGCCAGTATTTTTCAACCTTGCTAATTTTAAGAAGTGTGGACTTCAATTCCCAGAATTCCCCAGCCACATATCTTAAAGTCAGCAAGGTTCAGAAATACTGATCTATGCTAACACCATACATAATGAAGTACTACGGAGTTATCCTGAAGTTTACTAAACCTAGATTATCAATTCAACATGAGAATTTTTCGTCTTATTCTAGACAAATTAAAAGAAGTTTCCCTCTGGCTCTACTTCCAGATTTGTCCATGGAGGATTCCAGAATGGTGCTTTTGGCAGGTCTCTTCAGAAAAACCAGAAGAGGTCTTGAAGCAGGCTATGTTCTTGTTAGTGTGTTTCTTTACTGCCTTTTTGTTTCTTTGAATTACTTTTAGCTCCTGTTTTGAAGAAAGTTAATTGAAAAGGCAGTGTATTATCAATTTCAGGATTATCTCTCTGTATTTGACATGATTGTTATCGTATACACAGCAATGTGAAGTCACAGCTACAAGTTCTTCAGCTGATGTTGGCCTTCATAGGCATCACATTCTTCTCAAGAGCCTGGAAATCCTTAGAGTTGCGTCCCCAAGGTCTGTACTTAAATCAAATTTGTATGCAAGCCAAAAGTACATATACAATAATACTTTAAGCAGTATTGTATAATGAACTTGAAACTATTGTGTATTTCACTTGATTAGTGGTGTATTTAGCTCAAATTTTGCTATAATAGGGCTCTTAACTATGAGTAATCCTTAAACCAGGGCATTCTTAATTCAGGACTTGCTGCATAACCAATTTGCTTCTGTAGAAATTATGATGTTCCTAGATGCTTATTTATACAGTGGATATCATACAAAAATGAATTTTTGATTAAAAAAAACTACTTCCATTCCAGCCTTTAAAAAATACTACATGTATATGAAACATACCTATATATGTCTAATAATGTCTTCAAAATTAATTCCCTGACACACCCTAACCAGTGTGTTATTCGCTGATTTGATCCTGCTTCTAATGATGATAATGGAGATATAGGTTTTTGAATTTGCATTTTTGCATATTCATAAACTCTTTGAAAAAGGAACATATCCAGCTGGTCAAAATAATGTTTGGAGAGCATTATATGGTCAACAGGGAATGGTCTTATTACATCTCTTCTTACTTACATTTTGAAGATGTTGGAGAAGAAGGAGATAGCAAAAGCTGAAATGTATTTATTTACAGTCAATGTCTAGCAGAGCAGTCACAACACTAAAACAATATCTAAAAGCAGGCTCAAATACAATACAATAAAAACAACAAAAGCCTAAGGACCTGGCACTTAAAACTTACATGTTTAGAAAATAAACAAAATGTAAACAACACAAAATAGGGCAGGACAAAATAGATAAAATAGCAATGCATTTAAAATAAAAGAATGAAAAAAACTACTTCATCATATTGTTCCAAGAATAGGACAACTTAAGCTTTATTGCAATAGCTGTTAATAAGCACTTAGAAATGTGAGTTTATGGTGATCGTGGTGTTTCAGTGTCAGAACAGGAACTCAACTACTTATTCTGAGCTTAAACCTTATAACAGAGGCATCCAACCTTGGCAACTTTCAAACACATGGATGTCAACTCCTAGAACTCCTCAGCCAGCCAGGTCTACAGTCTACAAGGACAATTCCTTTACATAAAAGACAAATAAGAAAGTGAGAATGAGAGGCCCTCTCTTCTTGACCTAACCTGCTATCCCAATATTATCTCCTAGTTACTTTTAAACTAGCATTATCATGTTTTATAAATTACAAGAGTATAAAATCACTGTTCGAGGAATGAAAAATGTAGCCACCGTACTGTTTATCATAAAAACTCCCTTCCCCAGAAAACAACAACCACAACATCCAAATCACATGCATGGCACCCTCCTTTCCACTTTGCCTTATTCCCTCATCCACAACAGCTGCCATCCAGCTGGAAAACTTTTCTGGGCTGCCAATTTAAAAGAACAGATTTAAATTGTCAATTTTGCCAATTTAAAAGAACAGAGAGCAAAGGGTTTTGACATCCTTACAGGCTGGGAGCAGTTTAGCTATACACATGCTCTGAATAGAAAAGCACACCAAGGATCTGGTTTTCTCAGGACTCTGTAGCTAAAATGAAATAACAGAACAACAGAGTTTGAAGTGGATATTGGAGGTCATCTAGTCCAACCCCCTGCTCAGGCAGGAAACCCTATACCATTTCAGACAAATGGTTGCCCAATCTCTTAAAAACTTCCAGTGTTGGAGCATTTACAACTTCTGGAGGCAAGTTGTTCCACTGATTAATTCAGGGGCCTTCAAATTTGACAGCTTTAAGACTTGTGGACTTCAACTTCCAGAATTCTACCTCCAGTCATGTTAGCTCAGGAATTCTGGAAGTTGAAATTCACAAGTCTTAAACTTGCACACTTTGAAGACCCTAGGGTTAATTTATCTTTAGTTCCAGGTTGCTTCTCTCCGTGATTAGTTTCCATTCATTGCTTCTTATCCAACCTTCAGGTGCTTTGGATAATAGGTTGACTCCCTCTTCTTTGGGGCAGCCCCTGAGATATTGGAACACTGTTATGTCACCCCTAGTCCTTCTTTTCATCAGACTAGACATACTCAGTTCCAGCAACCATTCTTTATATCAGGGGTGTCCAACCTTGGCAACTTTAAGACTTGTGGACTTCAACTCCCAGAATTCCTCAGCCAGCTTTGCTGGCTGAGGAATTCTGGGAGTTGAAGTCCACAAGTCTTAAAGTTGCCAAGGTTGGACACCCCTGCTTTATATGTTTTAGCCTCCAATCCCCTAATTATCTTTGTTGCTCTTCTTTGTAGTCATCTTTTTTTTTAATTGTGGTGACCAAAGCTGGCTACAGTATTCCAAGTGTGGTCTTACCAAATGCTATCTCTATCACCATCAGCGCACACAATACAAAATCTTCATGCCTAAACGAGCATTATACCAGAGGTCCTCTGATGGTTTCACAAACAAAAGTGCTGTATCGTTTTGCTTCTTAAAAAATTTTAAAACCACATCTCTGAGCAGGATGCAATTTATAAACAATAAGCAAGCAATGAAACAGAATTTTGAAATCCTAGGTAGAGCCAGAATATGGCAATGCTGCTATCTTTTAGATTCAATGGTTTAGAATATTCAACCAGGTCTTACATTTGGTGCCAAAGTAAGAGTAGGGTTGGCATTAGGTTGGCCGCCTACAGAAAATTCAGAATGAAATTAATTGTAAACATTATTTATTATTTATTTATTTTATTTATTATTATAAAGCAAATCCAATGTACATGTAATTACTTTCTTTTTGTTTTGAACTTGTTTTTGGCTAACTGGCCCAAATTCTTCTAAGGAAAAAAAAATAAAGCTCTTTAAAAACAAGGGGAAATTTGGGAGGAAACAGCAAAAATAAAATAAAACACACTACTCTTATCGTTTCTCTTATTTAAACAGCTATTCCACAGTAAAATTGATCTTCCTTAGGAGATATTTTTGTTAGGAAGAACTTTTGATTGACTTTAATCTAGGAAACAATAATTATACCTCATATGATTTCCTTTATGTAAGCCAAACAATTAAAAAAAATTAAAATTCTTTATCCATCATGATCCTGAAGGGCTTCCTTTTGGCTGCACCTTGGTCCTACTTTTTCAGCTAAAATTTTCATTTTCTTTCTTCAATGATTTTTGGCAAACTGTACTCTTTCAGTAAGTTTATTTATTTATTTTTTATTTATTTATTTATTTGATTTGCCAATTGTTTACAAGATAATAAGTATAAATAATAAGTATATAAGTTGAATCAAAGTACAGGAAAACTAACACTGATTTTTATTTACGGCTGTAAAGAGGATAGATCTTTTTTTTAAAAAAAAATCTAAGTATTATTTTGGATATCGATTCATTAAAATAATAGTAGGCAACACATATAAATGCACATTATTTTAAATTATTTCTATATATATAGTAAATGTTTGAAGGCATCTGAATTGCTGCTGTCTGTGTATTGCTGAATTCATATAAGCATAATATTTCACTGAATACAAGGAATCCTATGAAAAACCAAATAACAACTACAGTAGTACAATTCCTGATTATCTGTATCGAGATTCAAGAATTGCCTTGGGAGTCTTAAATGACAATGATGCAGGCAGTTGCAACAATATTTACCTCACTGTTTACCACCAAGTTTATCTCATTAGATAATAAAGTAACCTTATAGGAATAAATGTTAATTAGCATACATGTAATATTATTAACTTTCATATATTTAACTTCTTTTACGAAATGAAATATACAGTGTGGTACTTCAGCCATTGAATTATGTTGTATTATTTGAAAATCAATGGAAAGCACCTTTCGTTGCAAAATAAATCAGAAAGTTAATTGACACAAATAGAAACAAATATTTTTAATTCTCCACTCCACTTCTTAATTCTTCTAAAATTTTATTTCCAACTTTAGTAAAATATGGAATAGGCATTGACATGAAAAATCTGCCTGTTTTTATGCCCTTCCTTGGATAGTATGATCTTACTGTTTTCTACTATTACAAGATCACTACCATTATCAGCAGGAGAAAATAAATTTTGCAATGAAGATTAGAATTATTACTGTATACCAAATAGTTATCGTCTAGAATTTAATAATTTTCATAATATCTTCTGTCAATAGACCTTGCATGCAGACCTTAATCAAAGCCACATATACAATTTATGAATTATGTAAAAGTTCATCTGGTTGCTACTTTTTCAGTGGCCATATTTATTTATTTAATTCCTTCATATTTTCTGAGGATTCATGGTAATGAATAATTCAAATCAGAATGCATAATGCATACCCAAAATCAACATAATAATCTTTAAAGTCAAATATCAACAATCCAATTAAAAGTAATATAAATAGGATCCAAAGACCCCAATGCCTTTTTTCAATACTTCTCTTTAGGGCATTCCTGAAACTTAGGAACAAAGCCTCCCGATATTTAATCAAAAAGAAACATAACCCATCTGTCCTGACATAAGAGAAGCAATGCAGAAGAAGAAGAAGACTGCAAAAAGAAATTATAGGATAAATATATTCTAAGTAATGCCCAGTGTAAATATGATCTATCCTCTTTTCAGTTTCTTTCTCTGTCTATCTGTCTATCTGTCTATCTGTCTGTCTATCTATCATCTATCTATCTATCTATCTATCTATCTATCTATCTATCTATCTATCTATCTATTTATTTTCTATCCTATAAGAAATAAAGGCTTAATAAAAATCTTACAGGGTTTAGCCTTTAGCTTTGCTAATACCATTACTCAACGCTTACTACTATTACGGTGCCTAAATCCATATCCAGAAGTCGTATCTTTGTTATGTTACTGGTTTGTGGTGCTCAAAAGACACGTTTTTGCTTATATGAGCTTATTCCTCAACAGAGTGATCAGTCTGCACTGCAGGATTGTTAAAAATGCTGAACCACCCAAGCATGAGGGCAATACCAACATTTAGTGCAGCTGAACTTTATCAACAGATTAGAAATGTTCTGTATTGATACTTACACATCACCATGGATCTCTTTAGAGGTCAGAAATCTGATGGCATTTGTATGATATGAAAAATTTCAGGCATCGATCAGCTTAACTCTCCTGCAACCCCGCTCTGCTTGCAAGTCTTCAATAAGATTCCAGGAAATCGTTTTGCTTACAAATAAGTGATTCCTCTCTAGAAGCCTTAGCCTTCCTGTTACATATTTCTGGGCCGTCTAATGTCTTGTTAGCTCTCTTCTTCATTTTTATACTTAACGCTATTTCTCTCTTTTTTTTTTTTTGAGATTTGTTTTTATTTTTACAACAAAGACAAACAAATAAAACTATCTTTCAATTCAACAGTGTGTCGGTTGGGTATATATATATCCTGTGCACATAGTAATATCATACATTTCTTATTTGTTTGTATATATAACCATTCTAATCAATATTTTATCTCAGATTAATCAACTACTATTTTATCATTAATATTGTAATTATTATCTTTCAAAAATATATTCCACCCTTACCTAAATTATATTCATTCTCTTACTCAATTAAATCAATTAATTATAATATATTATTACTTTTTACTATTATCATGATTCCATTTCTTACTCTTCTGTCTAACCATTCATAGAATAAATTCCAAATCTTATAATAATATTTTTCCTCCTGTTCTCTAATTGCCATTGTCAATCTACTCATTTCTGCACATTCCATTATTTTCTTAATTGTTTCCTCCTCTGTTGGAATTTTCTCGTTTTTCCAATTTTGTGCAAATACAATTCTAGCTGCTGTTAATATATTGTTATCTCTCTGCTGTAACCTTTAGGTAGAATTCCCAATAAAATATATCTGGTTTAAAATCTATATGTTGTTTTGTCATTTTTTTCTAACCACATGCATATTCTAGTCCAGTATTTTTTTAGTGTCAGTGCATTTCCATCACATATGGTAGCATGATCTGGGTGTTCGATGACATTTGCAACATTTCAACGATTTATCTTTAAACATCTTAGCTATTCTTGCTGGGGGTAAGTGCCACCTATAAAACATCTTATACAAGTTCTCTTTGTAGGCCGTTGACATGGTTAATTTATAGTTTCTAATCCATAGTATCTGCCATTTATCCAAATCTATTCCGTATCCAAAAATTTTCCACCATCCAATCATTGCTTCTTTAACTTGTTCTTTCTCTAATTTCACCCCTAACAGCCATATAATTTTTTTATCATCTTCTCTTCAGTACCTGTTAGGAGTTTATCTAATTCAGTCGATTCCTTATAAAACCCAGTCACCTTAGTATCTTTTCCATATCTTGAATGTATTTGCAAATATGAATACCAATCTATATTTATCCCTTGTTCTTCTAATTCTTGCTTTGTTTTGAGTTCACCCTTTTCATTTAAAATTTCCTCATCTCTGATATGTTCCCCTTTAAAAACATTTGGATATGTAAATACCTCTACTGTTGATAACCAGACTGGTATTTTCATGGAATGATATTCCCTTATTTTCTCCCATACTGTTAATAAGGCATCCCTGACACTATGTCTCCTAAAATATATCCATGTGTCCTACTTTCCTTGTACCATAGGAATGCATGCCACCCTAATTGTAAATCACATTCTTCCAATGTTAACATTCTAGCATTTTTCAACACAATCCACTCTTTCATCCACATCAATTCCCCATTGGGCAGCTCAAAGCCTCCTCTCACTTTGCATCCTGCAACAATTTTGTCTTGATTCTTGTCTTTTTCCCTTCCCAAATGAATTTCAACATCATTTTATTTAAGTCCTCAAGATATTTTTTCTTCAGTCTTATTGGAATCATCTGGAACAAATATAATAGTTTTGGCAATATGTTCATTTTGATCGTCGCTATTCTCGCTGTCAAAGATAGTTGCAAATTTTTCCATTTTTCCAAGTCTATCACAATCTGTTGTTGTAATCTATCATATTATCACCTTTAAGAGTTCCACATCTAGCTGTCATTTGTATCCCTAAATATTTCACTTTTTTGTGATTTCGATCTGTAGTTTGTCAATTAATCTTTTCTTTTGTTTTTCTATCATATTTTTCACCAGTATTTTTGTCTTTTCCTTATTTATTTTCAGTCCTGCACCTTCGCCATATTCTTCTATTTTTTCAATCAACTTAAGGACCTGTTTCCAATGGTTCTTCTAGTATAAAGACCAAATCATCTGCAAACGTTTGTAATTTATACTCTTCCTTTTTTATTTTCATTCTCTTTATTTCTTCATTTTTCCTGATATTTCTATTCAATATTTCTAAAGTCAGTACAAACAACAGTGGAGATAATGGGCAATCCTGTCTAGTTCCTTTTTGAATATTAATATTATCCATCAATTCTCCATTTATCATTACTCTTGATATTTGTTTAATATATATCGCCTTTATTGCCTTGATAAATCTGACTCCAAACCCAATCTCTTTCCACTGCCTTAACATAAATTGCCAATTCACATTGTCAAAAACTTTCTGTGCATCTAAGAAAATCAGTGCCATTTATTTCTCTGGATGTGCTTCGTAGTATTCCAGTGTATTCAATATTATCCTCATGCTGTTTTTTTATTTGTCTCTTAGGCAGAAATCCATTTTGGTTTGGATGTATGAAATGATTTAAATATCTTTTAAATCTTTCTGCCATTATTGAGGCAAATATTTTATAATCACCATTTAGCAAGGATATTGGTCTATAGTTTTTAATTTGTTGAGGATCAGTGTCTTCCTTTGGTATAACATATGCCTCTGTCCATGAGTCAGGTATTTTATTTTTTGTCAGGACCTCGTTCAATACTTCAAGCATTATAGTAGAAATGGGTTCTTGTATTGCTTTATAAAATTCTGCCGGTAGCATATTCTGGGCTGAGGCTTTTCCAATATTTTGTTTATTTATTGCTTTTGTCAGTTCCATCGTTGTTATTTTTTCATCTAACATAGTCTTTACTTCGTCAGATATTTTCGGTAATTCTGCTTTTTGCAAATATTGCTGAACTTTTCTTTCTGGTATTGCCTCCTGTTCATATAGTTTCTCATAGTACCTCTGCACAATTTTATTCTTCTCTTCACTTCCATGACATAGTATGCCATTTTCATCTGTTAATTGTACTATTCTTTAAATTTAGATTTGTTTTCTTTTTTTCAGTTTGTATGCTAGCCATCTACCTGGTTTATTTGCATTTTCAAAGAAATTTGGTTTGGCTCCTTTGTTTTTTTGTGCCAGCTCTTCTTTCTCCATTAATCCCATTGTATGTTTAATTATGTCCATTTGGTCTTTAATATTTTTGTATTGTGGGTTACACTGTAGTTCCCTTTCCAACTTCTGATAATCTTCTATTTCTTCATAGTTCCTTTGCTTGCAACTTTGTAACTTCACACACCTGCCCATTTTTCAGTGTCCTCTTAATTATCCCACTCAATCACCATTAATACTTGAAAACGCTTACATTGTATATTGCATTGTCCATGAATGTGTGATTAATGAATATACTGTAGGCATATGGTAAAAGTGATCAATTGATATCTGTGACTTCCAAAATAAGCATAAACAAATACAGATACCTGCAGACTAATAAGGACGGGGCAGGCGATTCACCACATGATGCTAAATCAAATCCTGGTGTAAACCAATAACTCTTCAGTAGCATTCCTTGTCCAAGGGCCAATCCATGCGTCCCGCTAACCTCAGTATGATCACCTTCAGGCCACCTACACTTCAGGAAGACCAGAAGAGATGATGTTATTCTCAGCCTAACCCTAGGATGCTGGGAAGGCAACCTCTTCCTAAGTTATTCCCTTCTGCTGTCCTAAGCAAGAAGACCAGTCTGCCTATTGTGCTTAATTCCATACTCCACATGTCTCTTATTTCCCTTGGTTGATGGGCAAGCCAACCCCTGAACTGAGTACATCTTCAATTGCTATTTCATGCCATTCAGATTATTGCAGTGTGGGTAACCTTACTACCCCCATGGAACTTGTCTCTTGCACTCTACACTAGCTATCAATCAGCTCCTAACTGTAATTCAAAGTACTAGTTGTTACCTATAAAAGGGGCATAGGCCTGGTTGGGATTACCTTCCTCCCATGGTTGATGCCATCCAGTAGGGTTTGACAGGGCAGATTTACTCTAGGTTCCATCTTTAAACAATATTATTTGATGGGATCCTAGAATCCTGTTTTTTCTGTTGCAGATCTGCCCTCTGGAGCAGCATTTTCCTAGAACTGACATGTAGTAAGACTTATTGAGAGAAGAAACAAAGATTCCCTGGTTGGAGAGGCAAAGGGATGGCAAGAACCTCACCTTGACCAAGCAGCTTATTACAAGTATCATTTACTAAGGAAGCTCTAGAAGAAGGGGAATGGCCATGGAGATATTCTTTTCTGGGTTAAAAGGAGTTGGGGGGAAATAATAATCTTAGGGAGTACAAGAATCTAGAAATCAAAATATTTGGAAGCTAGACATTTCCAGGACTGTGTTCTTCAATTAGAACCAATCCAACTTTTGGGATGTCCTAGGAGAAGCTTTTGGACATATCCCATTTCTATGAAGTAAAGAAGGCTTGAAGTTGAAAGATGTTGCTTTCAGGGGCAATGCCTGATGTTGGGAAGAATCTCCGATTTGGTACTTGCCCATGCTGTAATTGCTTTTGAGGAGATCCTAACAACGGAAGGCATTTGTCGATTTAATGGATATCATCTGTGGTTGTACAAGGCAAGACTGCAATTGACCAACTTCTGGCTCCCACCTTGGTAGCTTAAGCCACTACACAAACTGGATATCAATATATGCTTTGATGAACTAATGTTGGAAAATCCAGCATAATATATGCACCCATTATTTCCAATTCAAAAGTGGAATCTCTCCCCCCCACCCAAGGTCCAACAGTATGCGTTTATTGTGAATATTTCTATGTAGACTGATGAGTTAGAAGTTCTGACTCACAAATGACTTTCATTAAATATGTATTAATGCAATGAATTCTAATGATAGCATACTGGCCACATTACCTACATTCAATATTAATTATGTGACACTTTATTTTAATGGAACATTAATTAGTATAGAATTTCAATGGAGATCTATATAGCACATGCATTAATACAAATGCATTCATTTTCACTGATGTAGTACAAGTAATGACAAATAAGTCTGTAACAGTAGGACCCTTCAAATAATAATCACGAATCATTAGGTACTGCATTAATTTATACTGTGTATTACTAATACACACACAGATTCTATGTCTGTTAATACCATTTTGTATGCTTAGTAGTTTATTATTCTAAGTTTCCATCTGTTGCAGTAGAGAGATCGCCAGACACTGAAATGGATTAATTATCTATCTATCTATCTATCTATCTATCTATCTATCTATCTATCTATCTATCTATCTATCTTTTGCTTACCATATTTTACTGAAAGGCATAAGGCATAATAGAATATAATGTATTCAGAGTTCCAAAGCAACAATTATGATTAATGACATTTTAAAATAGTACATATTAACATATCAAAACAAATCCCTAGTGTAGGTTCCTATCTCTCCATGACATTTTCAAGCAGATTTGGCATCTGGATACTATAATTTCAGCTACTTTAATGTAATTTATTATGAACCAGATAAGGTAAATATAAATGTTCCCCTCGCACATACGTGCTAGTCGTTTCTGGTTCTAGGGAGTGGTCATCTCCGATACAAAGCCGAAGAGCCAGCGCTGTCCAAAGACGTCTCCATGGTCATGTGGTTGGCATGACTAAATGCCGAAGGTGCATGGAACGCTGTTACCTTCCCACCAAAGTGGTCCCTATTTTCCTACTTGCATTTTTACATGCTTTCGAACTGCTAGGTTGGCAGAAGCTGGAACAAGTAACAGGAGCCATTACGCAATGCTAGGGATTCAACTGCTGAACTGTTGACCTTTCTGATCGACAAGCTCAGCGTCTTAGCCACTGAGCCACCACGTCCCTGATACATTGATTAGGACAGAGCAAAAAAAATAATAACAACTCCCCTTATTGATAAGATACTTGTTCTTCAACACTGGAAAGCTAAATTGATGGCTCCAATTATTTAATGGACCGGAAACCTGATGATACTGGCAACATATAAATAATTTGCCTTATCTGCAGACTAAGGGTTACTGTGGGTTCCTTTGTTGAAATTTTCTTTAAAATATAAACTCTCACTGGACACACACACACACACACACACACACACACACACCATAGAAAACACACACACATACACAGAGGCATGATATGCCTGTACTTCTTTTTAATTTATTCAGTTTAATTTAATAAAGGAACATGAGAGATTGAATAACAATTTTTTTAAAAAAATGACAAACATGGCATTTGGAATCCTTCCCAACATAATCTGGATACAGGAGACACCTATATTTTCTTCTGTGTAACAAAGTCATGTGTTGCTCGTGTGTGTGTGTGTCTGTGTCTGTGTCTGTGTCCAGACTATTCAAGGGAGCTCATACATAGTACCCAATTCTGTTTTATGTGTATATATGTACAAATGTATCTAAAATAGATGGGTACAAATGTGACATCTCTACATATAATTTTGCTCTTTCTGTGGTCACATCTATGCACATCGAGAAGTCCATGGTGAACTTCTTCCATTATGGGTCTTGTGAACACAGAAGGGCTTAGAATGGAGGAACAGCCAAATTCCAAGCTTCTGCCAAATTAAGTCTCTCTTGGGGTGCAGTAGGGACATCTTTCCACATCTCCCCCCCCCCCATTGTTCCTGTGCTAATCTGACCCATTTTCAAACTTAGTCTTTCTCTCGACAGTGTCTCCCTCACTTCAAATTTCATCCCATTCTGTTCTATTTTCAGAGGGCTATTCTGCTGATGGCCAGAATCTCTTTTGTGTACATCTTTTCTTTCTAACATGCCACTGAACTGGAAATAATGGACAATTATTGTTTTTTTTTCCCCTTTAATTGTTTATTTAACTTGAAGATATCTCATTCAGGGTTCTTCGGGTTTCTTCCCTTGAATTACAACTATTGTTCAGGAAGAGCTTTTGTGTAAGCCTGAGAGGGCATTGAAAGGTTCAATAGCCAGTTTTAAATCAGTTTGAATTTTCACATTTACTTAATGCTTGTTTCCTCGTGTGTCATGATTCATCATCAAGGTGTTTCCGAGAGCAGCCAAGTCATAAATAAATCATTGATTTAGGTTTACAGAATATATGCACAAATGAAGAAGCTTTGATAGAAATTCAACATGGAAATTATAATTAATGTTAGACAAAACTTACAGGTGAAACTCAAAAAAGGTAATTGCAAAAGAAGTTGGATGTTCCCAAAGTGCTGTATCAAAGCACATTAATCAAAGCACATTATGTGGAAGGAAAAAGTGTGGAAGAAAAAGGTGCACAAGCAGCAGGGATGACTGCAGCCTGGAGAGGATTGTCAGGAAAAGGCCATTCAAAAGTGTTGGGGACTTTCACAAGGAGTGGACTGAGGCTGGAGTCAGTACATCAAGAGCCACCAACACAGATGGCTCCTGGACATGGGTTTCAAATGTTGTATTCCTCTTGTCAACCCGCTCCTAAACAACAAACAATGTCAGAAGCGTCTTACCTGGGCTAAAGAAAAACAGAACTGGTCTGTTGCTCAGTGATCCAAAGTCCTCTTTTCTGATGAGAGCAACTTTTGCATCTCATTTGGAAACCAAGGACCCAGAGTCTGGAGGAAGAATGGAGAGGCACACACTACAAGATGCTTGGAGTCCAGTATGAAGTTTTCACAGTCTGTGTTGATTTGGGGAGCCATGTCATCTGCTGGTGTTGGTTCACTGTGCTTCATTAAGTCCAGGGTCAATGCAGCCATCTACCAAGAGATTTTGGAGCACTTCATGCTTTCTTCCACAGACGAGCTTTATGGGGATGCTGACTTCATTTTCCAGCAGGACTTGGCACCTGCCCACACTGCCAAAAGCACCAAAACCTGGTTCAATGACCGTGGGACTACTGTGCTTGATTGGCCAGCAAACTCGCCTGACCTGAACCCCATAGAAAAAGAGGAGAGACATGAGACTGAACAATGCAGAAGAGCTGAAGGCCGTTATTGAAGCATCCTGGTCTTCCATAACACCTCAGCAGTGCCACAGGCTGATAGCTTCCATGCCACATCACATTGAGGCAGTAATTGCTGCAAAAGGGGCCCAAACCAAGTACTGAGTATATATGTATGCTTATAATTTTCAGAGGTCCGATATTGTTCTATGTACAATCCTTGTTTTATTGATTGCATATAATATTCTAATTTTCTGAGATTGTGGATTTGGGGTTTTCATGAGCTGTAAGCCATCATCATCAAACTGAAAAAAAGGAATTAAGCCAACTTCTGATGATTTTTTAAAAACACTTTATACTGAATACAAGTAGCAGCTTTGACAAGGATGACAAGTTCTGGTTTCCCATCAAAATTCTTACATAGGATTTGCTTTATGCCCACACTAAACCATGCAGATGCTGAAAGTATTGCAAAGACAATGGAAAAAGTGGTGTCTGTGATTCTTCACTCAGCCTCATGGAGCTAGTTAAGTCTCATTAAGTCTCATGTGGGTTTATGGCAGAGGTCCCCAAACTTGGCAACTTTAAGACTTGTGGATCAATTCCGTTGAAGTCCACAAGTCTTAAAGTTGCCAAGTTTGGGGATTCTTGGCTTATAAGGGGAAGACTACAGGACCAGCCACTGCTTCAATTCTAATAATCATCTATTGCTTTACTCTACCTTTTTTGGGTCAATATATGCCAAGTGAGGAGTCCTAATAAAAATATCTATCATGAAGAACAAACCATGTTCCATTTCTGATCCTGATATATTGACAGCTTTGCTTCAATACAGAACACAAAATATAGAATAAAAGGAGTTTGAAAGGACCCTGGAGATCTTTTAGTTTAACCCTTTGCTCAGGCAGGATACTCTATATACCATTCTGCATAAATGTTTGTCCAGGCTCTTCTTCACAAACCTCCAGAGTTGGAGCACCCACAATTTCTGGAGACAACTCACCCCAATAATTAATTGTTCTCACTGTGAGGAAATTTCTCCTCAATTCTAGGTTGCTTCTCTCCTTGATTAGTTTCCATCCATTGTTTCTTGTCTTGTCTTCTGGTGTTTTGGAAAATAGATTTAGCCCCTCTTCTCTGTGAGAGCCCCTCAAATATTGGAAGAATAATGTCACCCCAATTCACCTCTTCATTAAACTAGACATGCTCAGTTCTTGCGACCATTCGTTATATCTTTTATTCATCTTTTGAAATAATCTGACTATCAGTGATCAACATTTGGTTGCTCTGCATTGTAGCTTATCATCAGGTCTTCTTCCTTAGAAACTAAGGGACACTGATGAATGGAGAACTGGACCTCTTCAAGTGTTTCTTGTTACCTTCTGCTCATATTTCCACTGCATCAATGTTCCCACACCATAAAGTTGTTTGAATCCAACCTAGCATTGTTTTTACTTCGCTGACCTTAAAAGGCAGAGAATGTGAAGGAAAAAACCATGTAAGCTGGTCAGCACTCACCATGTTTCCTTCCAGGCGACCAAAAGGAAAGTGCAAATAACATAATTTAATGGTGTTTTACTAGACATAGCTTAAATAAATCCACACAAGAAAAATAAAATGATAGTTTCCCCCCACACACACACACACCTTTTCAGGCTTATGGCATTTTTCTGATGGCACGAAAATAAAACTGAGGTTGATGGGATGGAAAACTATGCAAGAGAGGGCCAACTGTAAAATCTGTGAGCAAAAGTCCTTATTATGCTGCAGGAGTGCTTCCCTGACATTTCCCTGTTGCATTAAAAAGGGAAAGAGTTTGAAGGTGGAATGATGGCAGTCCAGTAACATTCTACCTGGGCACAGGAGACATAGCTATGACCAAGGCTGCATGTTGACATAGTGGCTGAACCGGGAAGGGATGGGAGCTAAGTTCTGAACAGAAGCTCCTGTAAGAAGACACCAAACCTTTATATAATAGAAGGAAAAGACAGTAAGAACAATGGTTATCTCAGAAGTAGGAAAGTGGCAGGAATTTCTACCAATGAGAAAGTGGACTACCCAAAGAGACTACAAAACTGCAACAATTAAAGAGAAAATAGCAATAGTGTCAACAGTGTCTAAAAGATCAATCAACCAATGCAACAGAAGTTGCTTTTGGAAGTTGTGGAAGCTTCATCACTAGAAGCTTTCAAGAAGAGACTGACTGCCATCTGTCAGAAATGGTGTAGGGCAGGGGTGTCAAACTCGCAGCTTCACATTGTCGTCACATGGCGTATCACAACTTTTCCCCCCTTCGCTAAACCAGGGATGGGCGTGGCCAGAGGGCCACAAGTTTGACACCCCTGGTGTAGGGTCTCCTGCTTGGGCGGGGTGGGTGGGTGTTGGACTAGATTACCTATAAGGTTCCCTTCCAACTCTGTAAATCTGTAAGATGCACCATACAACAGTATGAGCTCTAAAGCGGTGAAAATAGTGGTTTACGTGTTCTACAGGTATGAATCAGTTAATCAATAAAAGGCGCTTTGACATTCCTCAAATGCACCTGCTTCTGTGCTTCCTGGTGAAATTGCTGATCTATCCATCAATCTGTGGAGCTCTCGATGTTTTCTGAGCTTGGTTGTTTTCTTGCAGACATTTCATTACCCAACTAGGTAATTTTATCAGGATACTGAAACATCTGCAAGGAAACAACCAAGCTCAGAGAGCACCAAGGACCCCCCAGATTTACCCTGAACTTCAGATATTCTCTTTTATTGGTAATCTATCAATCTATTTCAGGACTGGGTGGGAACTTTCCCGCTTTGTTTACTGTCTTTCCAAAACTAGAGTTTTTCTTAGAAAATCTTATTTTATTTTACTTTCCTAATCCCTAATTGACTTTGAACGTAGTATTCAAATAATATTTGTGGTCTTTTCCCCTTACCCATTTTTCCCCTCCTCTTAACCAATAGATCTGGGGTTTTCGGCCACAGCTTTTCTTCCAAAATTTGTTATTAGGATTAAATGAGCCAAATGTTGTAGGGTCATTGTTCCTTTTTTTGCCTCTATTTTTGTTCTTTCTTCCAGATGCAGTAATGTAGGAAGAGGCATTAATAACAAAGGAGACAATAAATGGCCAATGTGATATATTTCAGAATAAACTGGAAAGGAAATAGCAAACCAAAGTCTCTATTAGAATGCTCTGCAGACAAAATCTACCACAAAATCTACCTTAATGCCTTGCTTTCCCATTGCTCTCCCCCTCCCCCATTCTCCATCCCCTCTGAGCCCTGCTCCATTCAGCTTGTCAGACAAAAAGCACTTAGCTCCAACTGTTATATTGGTGAGACATCCTTGCTGGTACATGTAATAATGACAAGCAGGAAGAAGAGGCTGACATGCCGACTGCCAGTTTCATTTCATGTTATTATTATTCTGGGTAAAGCACAGGAACAATGGATCTTGACCTGACAGCTGGGATTCAGCAGCTTGTCTCCCCACACTCCTCACAGAAACTATACCCAACAGGGTCTCTGATAGATACAGATCCTCAGAAGGGGATGCCAACCAATATAAAATGATGAATTTCTTTCAAACCAGGTTCCCTACTAGGCTAAAAGCCACCACCAACTGGATGTTCTCTAATCAATCAGTCAGTTTCCCCATATTGCAGTAGTGATGTTCATTATAAGTACAGTGCTTTAATGTCTACTCTGAGAGTAGTGCCTACATTGGATCTGTTTAATTGTTTAAAACAAACTGATGATTTCATGATTATCCATATAGATGTCATATTGATAATATTAACAGTATATCTTTCAAAATTATTTTGAATAAGACTGTTTTATGGAAAAAACAAGCGCAATTAAATCTTTGTTCATAGAGTACATTATGGAACATTCTTTACCCCACCCCTCCAAATTAAGGTTAGTTCCATCTCTTATTAATGTTCCAGAAGTCCCTCAAGATTTGGCTATGTCATCAGGCATTGGGGCCCCAGGAGACGGGTGAAATCTTGAAATGGCTCCATTATTGTGGTTAACATTCATGCTCTTTTGTGCCTTGTGTGGATTTTTACATTTTAATAATGACTGTTTTTATATATTTAGAGTTTTAATGAATCGCGGTATGCCACTCAGAATCACTCTTTATGAGTTGAGGGCCATAATGAATTTGATAAATAAATATTCCCTGCAGTATTCATTGTACTCTACATGAAATTTTTTTACCCTGATTATAAAAAGCAGAAGATTGCACAAAAATGATACAGGCCCTTTGGAATGGTTGCAAGCTTGTCTAGGATCTATGAATCATGAAAAACTGGTAGATCTCTGTAGGCCTGGTCACAAATTTCCTTTTCATTCAGAGCATGAACACTGCTGGCAAGTGGAAGTTGAATTAATTTGCCTCCTAATGATTTCTTCCTCCTATTTCTAGCCTTAATCTTGCTCCCAAATAAACAAACAAAAAAGATTTTTGAAAGTTGGTGGTCACCTGAACCTTCAGCTAGTTTGGGGGAGCAAATAATCAACCCAAAGAAAGTTGCCACCATTGACTGGTTTGGGATATTGAGCACCTATCAAAGGCCTCTGTTGAACAGTTTGCAAGATAGGCCTGTCCAATCACCTGATGATTATTTCTGAAAGCAATGAAATTGCTCTTCATCATTCTCAGTAGCTTCAGGGTGCTCTTTAACACCACGACTTATTACTGTCTTTTGTCTGAAGAAATAAGTGCACTTCACAACAAACCACTGGGCCATAACTACCTATCATCTTTATTTTCAATTGATGTCTATGAGGTCCATGATACCCTTGACAATTTTGTTCTAATAAGCTAGTGTAGTATAGCATGCTGTCTTGCTATTTTTATTTTTATTTTAAAAACCAATTATTTCTGGTTTGCTTAGACATCCTAGCATGATGTTAACATATCCAGATGCTGAGATGGGGGTTCTATTGTGCCATATTAATATACTATACAGGAATTCTCACAACTGCTTTTTATTGGGTTTTAATATTCTTAATATTTCTGTTGCTTCTGTGCCTGATGAATAAATTGTGGTTTTATTATTTTTGAAAACAAGCACTTGGTTTCATAACCAATAAGCAACACAAATCATATTTATCGTCTTGCCCATTACAAGGTGTCCTGGGGAGTAACACTAAATTAGCTTGGTGTTAAATACCAAAAATACCTCTGAAAATTGGCCCAATCTCCAACTTAAATTGGCCCAATCTCTGACTTAAGAAGCCAAGCTGGTTCTCAGAGTACCTAGTAAATATCAATATCTAATAATTATAAAAAGGAATTAAAAACAATTAACAAATAAGTAAAGGTTTTCTTGTCCAGTCATGTCTTTCTTGAGGGCATGGCTTTCAACTCTGTTTCTTGGCCAGCGTTGACCACAGACATTGTCCGTGGTCATAGGGCCAGTCTGGCTATTCACTAAAGGTGCATGGAACACTGTTATCTTTGATTGCCATTGGCTGTAAAAAGGGATATTTTCGTAGCATATGTGAAACAGATTCGACCTCCACATTGGGATGGAAAAAGTTCATTTTTCATAGAGGTGATTTGGATATCTACCTTTTGTTGCCCTAATAGATAGTATCTCAGATAAAGTTTCCTAAAAACAACATATAAAATATTAAAGTAATATAATATTTTTCCTGTTACCAAAAATCTCAACAAATGTACGTTTATTTTTATATATTAGCAATAGCAAAAGCACTTAAGACTTATATACCATACTTTACAGTGCTTTGCGGCCCTCTCTAAGTGGTTTACAGAGTCAGCCTATTGCCCCCAAAAATCTGGGTCCTCATTTTACTGACCTTGGATGGATGGAAGGCTGAGTCAACCTTGAGCCTGGTGAGATTTGAACTGCCAAACTGCAGACAGCCGGCAGTCAGCAGAAGTAGCCTGCAGTACTGCACTCTAACCACTGTGCCACCCTGGCTCATTAGGACATATAAACATCATTTATATCTTACATATTAGAAAAAAGTATTTCTTTTCGCATTTTCAGATGATTTATACAAACGTTAAACATTAGTCAAAAATTTAAAAACTGGTTAAAAGCATATTTTCTTCAACTTAGGATGCTTATACAGAAGACCAAAGCAGGGTTTGAGCAGATATTGTAAAGTGGAAGGAGCTTAAAAATGTAAATAGCAAGCTTTTTCAAAAACTAAGTAAAGGCTACTTGAAATGGGCCAATCAGGCTGAATGTTCTCTTGGTCTGTCTGGGAGACTCTCATAGTCCTTTTACTAAGCACTTCTTCCTTTAGTCCAGTTCTGGGGAAAGGAAGGTGCTTTGTATCTAATCACCAAAGTGCAAAACATACCCTGTTCCAGTCCTGAAACATAATGGTTAGCTGTGTAGTTGTGCAGACTTGCAGAGAGGAAAAGTTTTAATTAGAAATCTTAAATTAGAAGTCGATGAAGTAAAATGCAGGGGTGGGCTTCAAAATTTTTAGCAACCGCTTCTCTGCTCAGTTGCTGGGTGGGTGTGTGACCATGGTGGGCATGGCCTAGTCAGCCTTCTGCACCATGCCGGGGGGAGGTGTCTCACCATTCCAGGCTCCAGAGGTTCAATGGAGGCTGGAAACAGGCCCATTTCTGGCCTTCTGGAGCCTCTGGGAGTCCTGCTTTTCAGCCTCTGCAAGCCTCTGCGCGGGCCCTACACTAACCTGGGATGCAAAACAGGCGCATGGAGACTCCTGGGAGGGACAGGACGGGGTGGACAGGGCCAGCCAGGGGTCTCTGAACCAGTCACAAAACAGCCATAAAATTAGATACTGGTTTGCTCGAACCGCGGCCAACCGATAGCAGCCCACCCCTGGTAAAATCCCTAAGTATAAAAAATCAGTATGGGGAAAAGTGAAAAATAGAGAAAAGAAAGGAAGGTAACTACAACATAGACAGAATTCTTCACCCCATCCAATGAATATGGATGCTCAGAACATCTTCCTCCTCCTCCTCCTCCTCCTCCTCCTCCTCCTCCCCTCTCAGTTGGCAGTCTTTCTATCAGAGGCCTTAGGAAGACTATAAAACATGTATACAAAATGTTGACAGACATTTTGGTCCTGACAGACCATTCCTAAAAAAGCTACAGAAGCTTCAGAGTCAGAAAGACAACCATATTTATGTCCAGGATATGGGGAAAGGTTGCTTCCTAGTGGTATTTTTTTTAAAGTTTCTAAGAGCAGAGCTTAAATTCTATTGCTATTTCAATGTATCAATCCATCTACATTGCCTGAACAGAATAAACCTTCCCTGATCTTCCCAATCTCATCAACAGTGAAGACCAATAACATGGAAATCTGATTCACTTTCTGTTGTTTTTTTTGTAATCTAGCCACAGAAAAGCATCTTGCCTAACAGTTGCGACCCTTTCAATTCCATTTTGTTCCATTCCAAGTTCCCTTTTCCAACCCCACAGTGATTGCTACCCCTCTTGATTCTAGTGATTAGAAGTGATGGTGCAGCTTCCTTCCTTCCACTTACCCTATTCCCTCTATTATTAAATGTTCCTTTAGTTTGTTTTTAAGAGCCTTTTAATCAGATGGTGGAATTATTTCCACCCTAACTCCTTTTTCTGGTCCCCAGATTTGCGGATATACCTCACCACCTAGCAAAGGTAGGTTTGCAGTACGGCATTAATTTCTAACCTCTTCTTACTCTTCAGAGTAGCTGTAATGAAGCAGAGTGAATAATATAAGCCCCATCTAATATAAAATTGATTAAAATGCACCGCCTGCTTTACCATGTTTCTGTGGTAACTCCAGAGAAGCAATGGTACACTGTTCTTTGACAACTGGGAAAGACTGTAACAATGAGAGCTTGGAAATAAAGAAGCCAGGTAATGTGAATACTTCCATTTTGAGATTTCTATTTCTTTTTGGGAATATAGTTTGGGATAGTTATTAAAATAATAATAATCCCCCCCACACACCATTTTGATATTCCCCTTTCAAACTGAAGAAAGTAATAAAGTGAAAAATGCAAAAAATAAATAAAAATGACATGGCATTAAAAGGAACACTGGAAGAAATGTTTGCAAATCACAGAAAGAGACATTGACAATTCCCATAGTTTAGCATAGTAGATAGCTGGATTGATCACCAGTTCTTTAAATGCACACTTTACAAAAATACTGAGGGGGAGGGGCAAGACGCTAAAAAGGTTTGATTTACCTTTAAGCTGAATTAAAATTAACTATAATTATTACGATTACCTTCCAATTATGTATTTCACAATTTCCCCCTCAATTCACATTAAGAATTCTAATTCGTTAACCACTTTTGGGGTTTTCAGGAGACCCAAAGCTTCTGGAGGCTAAACTTCAGGTGGTACATTTGCAGCCTAATGGTTTAAATTAGCTGGTGCCTACAATCTATTTAAATTTTCTTCAAATGGGAGTTGGAGGAAACTGTTTTAGAAGATAAATATCAAAAAGCTATAAAACAACAATGTTTGGAGAGCTGTTTGGCTACATATATGTATATAAGTGTGTGTTTAATATGTATGTGTGTCTATTTAATCAATACACACACAGAGAGAAAATATAAATTATGATTAACAGTATGATAAAAAGAAGGGGGGAAAGGGAGGGAACAGGGGATGCAGGGGGCTGAGGTGGGTTCTGTTATTGGTCCAGCAAACATCTCCAGTGTGATACTCCCTCACTGGGAACCCAAGCCAACTGGAAGAGTCAAATCTTCAGGCCCTTATGGAAGGTTGGAAGGGTGGGAATAGATTGCACCCTAGGGTCAAGATGTTTCAAAGGGCAGGATCCCCTAAAACGTTTCACTTTGTTTTTCAACTGAATCATAAAGCGTGTATGTTATATTAAAGGTGGAAAAATTCTGAAGTGATTTATCTTGGTCTGGTGTTTTTTTTACATCTAAAAAAACCTGGCATTTTAATAGGGATGTGTAAACTTTTTATATCCACTGAGCAAAACACAATTCTACATTTGCATGACACACTAAGGCAGGGGTCTTCAAACTTGACAGTTTTAAGACTTGTGGACTTCAACTCCCAGAATTCCTCCTCCAGTCATGTTAGCTCAGGAATTCTGGGAATTGAAGTTCACAAGTCTTAAACTTGCCAAGTTTGAAGACCCTTGCACTAAGGTTAAGCCACTTCTCCAAGCAGTAAACCAACTACAGACCATATTCTGCAGAGAACCTGGGAAAAGTGATCTGATAAATTACAGCTGAGCCCAAGTGGAGGAAAATCTGAGGAAAAGCAAAGTATTAAATGTATTGAAGTATTAGCAAAGTATTAAAAGAAAGGAAAGGAAAAGTGAAGTATTGAAAGAGTTTCTGCCACAATCAGTTATCCTAAATTAGTCTGGGAACAGTTTAAAGGTTCTATATTTGCCCCAGACTAGCATTAAGGATACCTTATTGAATTCTGTGGAACTTCGTGGAACTTCCTGCTACATGGGACTTGATATCATCTAAAATTAACAATTCAATATGTTAAGTCACTAATAAGCCAACTATACTATGGCTTAATTTCTTATGAAACTTTATCTCTTCTGTCATAGAGCCCCTTCTGCAAGTTAATTTGTAAATAATTCAATACTCTCAGATCATCACTATATATGCATACTCTCTTCGTTATAATCTAAAAATTCTTTGTATCTTTATAATGCTTGAAGAGCTAGGGGAAACAAAGTTTTATGTGAGGGATGCCTCCTGCAAAACATTTTATACCTGGGCATGAAAAGTATCAGACTACCTTTAAAGACTGTTGGCAATTTGTGCCCTGTTGGGTCATCATTTGAAAGGTATTTCCTTATCTAAACAACAAACAGAATGAACAGAGGTGGCAACAAAAAGCAATAGGAGCAAAGGTGACTTTGGACTTCCTGCCAGCTTTCCCCTTTCCTTTCCTTTTCCTTTTCCTTTCCCTTTCTTTCCTTCTACAACTTCCCTAATTACTTTGATTTTGGGAAGCTTGAAGGGAGAATTTCAGTGGGGAAGCCAGCAGGAACTCATAAGGCCAGCAGACAGGTAAGTGGCTGCTGCTGGGTGGAGGAGGGAGCAAGGGAGTCACGAAGATGTGAATCAGCAATGTAATGTGTTGTGCAGGGGTACATGAGAGATGTCACTTGGGTTGGAATTGTTGAGTGAGTACCTGAGATGCCACATAGATCAGGCAGGGAGCACAGGTGGGCAGTGTAGGTTGGGAAAGGTACCTGGGATATGCAAGAGATGCTGTGTAGGTCTAAGGTACACAAGGGGCTGTACAGTTTAGGGAAGATGCATGAGGATGCACAAGAAATGTTGCACAAGTCAGAAAAATCAGGTGGGGCATGACACAAGTCCTGAAATGTCCACTGAGTGATGGCACAAGTCGAGGAGCATGTGGGTAGGTGGCTTGCACTGGGAAGGCAGGGATTCCTTCTTCCCTCTTCCCTTTCCCTTGCCAGCAGGGAAATAGGTGACTACTTTTGGCTGGAGAAGGAAATGAGGGATTGCAAGATTGGCTGGGAAACTGTCACAGTATGTTGACAACGAAGATCATATGACTGCAAAAGCAGTTAGTAGCACTGAAGCAGCCACAACTTCCCAAGTTTCATTCCCTTGGAAGTCGCGGGGTCTCGGATTTTGAACCCATTAAACTATCCCTTTTGAGGTACATGGGTTCAAAAATTGTTTCCCAATGATGCACCATTTTGTCCAGTTACAGGTTATGATGAGGGTTTTAGAGGTATACAATTATTCTTTTGCCAAAAAAAATGCTCCCTTCTAAAATGCACAAAAGCACACAACGTTCAATATTCATGCATTTTAAAAGCTTCGGTTTGCACATGTTGGTTTCTGCTAACTTTAAGGGGTGCTTAAATTTTTTGTCTTTTATGAATTTTTCAAATATTTACAATATTTCTATAATTTATATTAACATCTAGAAATGTCCAAGATTACAATTGTTTCTTTTCACACCCCTCCCTTTTACACAAATGGTGTATGCAAAGCAATCACAGGCCTTCAAATTCATCAAGAGATGGAAATGCTAACTCAAAAACCAACAATAAAAGTAAGAAAATTCTTCTGAATGAACTTACTTTTAAAAAGAGTCATAATTTCCTTTTTCCACGGTGTGCTTAGAGGAAACCATCCTATTCTAGATGTGTATAGGCAGGAGGGTGTTAAAAAGGGTGAAGGTGGGGGAAGATTTTAATTTCACAGCTTGCATCAGGCATTACAATTCTGGACACTTTGCTATCTAAACTCAGGCCCTATTTCTGTTCTCTGCACTGTATGAAGCTGCTTTGGACTGATGACTTAAATTTTTATTCCCTGATGGAATGAGGATTCCGTTCAAGTGAGAGATCTCTCTGGCCAGGCGTATACATTTAATAACAAAATGCCTTCAAGTTTGAAAGCAGAACCTGGCTGGTCTTTCTGCTGAAGGTTGAAGAGGTATAATTTACACAGTATGGCATACAAGATAAAATTTTCTGGAGAAGGAGCTGAATATCATACTAATTCTTTCCAGCTTCCTATCACAATTACTTGAGAAGCTTTTCCTGAGATTCTTTCTAAATGATAATATTCACATTTATGTAATGCTTTTTAAACGTTCAAAGCATTTAATACACATTTTCTGTAGTTCAACATAACAGACCATACAGATGACCTCGATAATCAGTTTTTAGTGCCATGCATTATGATATTACTCAGGAAAAATGACTTATCTAAACATTAGGAAGAACAACTTCATATTGAATATATCTTTCAGCCTCCAAAATAAGTGGGAAGTTAAACTTTGCCCCTCACAAAAAAGTCACCGATTTTTATTAATTTCTTGAGAATCTAGACACCTGAATTAAAAGCATCAATTAAATTGTGAACATGCCACATTTTCTAGTCCTGAAACAATATTTTGTCCCTAGAAAAATAAGAATTTTTGATGCATAAGTTCCAACAGCCTCTTCATGTTTGAGGTGCAAAAGAAATAGATTCCTCTCCTGAAAAAACTTAGCTTGCCCATTGCAATGATCAGAGATAAGAACATGGTTTCTTTGCATGTTGAATATGTGAAAAATTAAGTTCACGAGGACAGGAAATCTACAATGTTTGAGCTTCAAACCTCCTCCAAGGCACTCATCTCAGCACAAACCATACATATCATATAATCTCAAGAAGACAAACATAACCATCATGTCTTACTACAAAGAATCCCGAGAATTGTGATTTGATAGGCACAGTGCATATTCGGTTAAGAAATCTCTACATAAAATTATAATTCTCCAAAGGAGAGAAAAGATTACATTTTCTATAGAGTTTATGAGGTTATCTTATTATTTATTTACAAGGAGTAATTTTCAGTGACAACAGGTGAAAGTATCATCTGAAGTGACAATTCTGGAATACCTGAGCCAGAAAAAGTTTTTCTCCTGAAAAAAGAATTCTCTCCAGTTTTGTTCTTCAAACTTCTTCTCCCTCCCATTTCTATTTCTATTGTGTTTTGTCAATATAAAGTTTAGTTTTCTGGCAACGGACTCAGGATGAAAGAAATCAGCGAAGGTAATTGCTGAGTGAAAATGACAGCACAGCGATTTACACAGACAAAAATGGGCTGCGGAATACCAAGAGGCAGCCAACGGTGAAGAATCAATATCTCCCTAGAAGTAGGATTATTAGGGAGAGAAAGGGGTTTGAGTGATCCATAAGTGCCTGATGACTCACTATTTCCAAAGGGGCATAAGCTGAATGAGAAATCCCTTCATAGATTTCTTTGGATAACTGAGCAAGATTTGAGTATGTGCACCTTAAAAACAGAAGTAAGGAAGCTGTGGCCAACTCGCCCCCATCCCCACATAGACCCCCCTATTCACACTAGCAACCAATAGTATAGCAATAGCACTTAGACTTATATATTGCTTCATAGTGCTTTATAGCCCTCTCTAAATGGTTTACAATGTCTGCATATTTCCCCCAACAATATGGGTCCTCATTTCACCAACCTCAAAAAGATGAAAGACTGAGTTGACCTTGAGCCAATGAGAATCAAACTGCTGGAAGTCAGTAGAATTAGCCTGCAATACTGTATTCCAACCATTGAGCCACCATGGCTCTTTATACTATAGTATAAAGCATAGTCCTCACTATGTCATCCTATGGTATTCTGATAACTCCAGTCCTTAACAGAATGTTATGGAATCAAGCAACTGGTTAATGGATTGGTTCTAAACCTGTGGTCTGTGGATCCCTGGGGGACCACAATGTCATCACAGGGGATCTGTGACAGCTTAAAGAAATGTTATGATTTAAATCTTGAGTTAAGTCTTGACAATCTCTGGCCATAGTCCAGTCCATGGCCACAAAAGGTATTAAAGGGGGTGAAGAAAAGGTTGAGAACCACTGGGTTAATATATGAGACACATTTGCATCCATATAACTTGTACTTTGTTTATTAAACTTTAAGGCAGAGAAAGATGAGTGAGAAGACAAACATTATGGCTATCAGGGCAGTTGTAAAAAACAATCCTTGGTCATGCATCCCAGTAGATTCTGAAGAATATATTCTCAGGTTAATTTGTTGGGATTGTATCAGTAAGTTGGGAAACTTTTATAACCTTAATCCAATTGGTATATAAAAAAGGTTTGTGATGATGATAATGATGATGGTGGTGATGATGATGAATTAAATTTACATGCCACTCAGTTCCTAGTAACTCTGAATGTTTTATAAATGATTTGAAACTTGAAATATATATACTGTGTGTGTATATATATATATATATATATATATATATATATATATATATATATATATATGTGTGTGTGTGTGTGTGTGTGTGTGTGTGTGTGTGTATTTGTTTTCTTAAGTTTTTGCGGGTACTTACATGTATGGCATTCAGCTTTGTTCGGGTATTTTCCCACGTCATTGTAGTTGTGCTTTTAAAGTTGTAGCAACGTTTCGGCAGAATCTCATCTGCCATCATCAGGCTTCTGTAGTGTTCATCTGCCATACATACATACATACATACATACATACATATATATATATATTCTTAAGTTTTCGCGGGTACTTACATGTATGGTATTCAGCTTTGTTCGGGTATTTTCCCACGTCATTATAGTTGTGCTTTTAAAGTTGTAGCAACATTTCGGCAGAATCTCATCTGCCATCATCAGGCTTCTGGTTGTGTTCGTCTGTTATATATGTGTGTGTGTGTGTGTGTGTGTGTGTGCAGGTCTTGGCATGTTCGGGTCTTTTCCCGTGTAAGATTGAGAGTATCTTGGCAACGTTTCGACGAGGTCCCACTCGCCATCTTCAGGCTGGTGCTTTCGGCTTCGTGCTTGTGTGAGCAAAGCGTGATCGGAGCTGCCATCTCCCTAAATATACTGGTGGGGAGGTTGATAACACAGCCAACCAACCAAAGATGAGATTCTGCTGAAACGTTGCTACAACTTTAAAAGAACTACAATGACGTGTAGAAAATACCGAATATATACAAGCCGAACACCATACATGTATATATGTATATATATGTGATAAACTATAATGATAAATATATATATATATATATATATATATATATATATATATATATATATATATATATATGTATTATATATATATATATATATATATATATATATATATATATATATATATATGTATATATGTATATATATATATATGTATATATGTATATATGTATATATGTATATATGTATATATTTATATACATATAAAGTTGCATCTGAAAGTAAAGGCCAAGCACTTTATTCCTGCTTTGCAATATTAATTTTCTTATTTTAGTGTTTTGATAATGTATCATTATGAATATAGTTGTTTATGTTTATAGTTGTGCAGACTATGATGCAGCTGTCCTTTCAAAGTAGAATACAAAATGGCTTCTCCCTTTTAAAGACCATACGAAGAGGAAGAGTATTTGGTTATTTTTAGAAAATTGGAATATGAACAGGTCGGTAGTTTCCTTCAGCCTTCCATTAAAAATCATGTTCCTGTTTGAATTTGCAACCTAGATCTATGAGAAAAAATATGAAAAGGAAAGTGGTTATGTGACTTTAAAAAAGAAAAAATATGAAAAGGAAAGTGGTTATGTGACTTTAAAAAAGAAAAGTAGGACCTATTCATGGAAATCATAGAGATCACATTGACTGCCTAGGATGGCCATCTACTGGGAGACTTTTGGGCTTCCTTGTGCAGTTGACTGACCACCATGAGAACAGACTGCTGGACTGAATGAGTCAGGGGTTCAATCCAGCAGGCCCCTGCTTATTGATTATGATCCATCAAGTTAGTGATCAACTCTTAACAATCACATAGATTTTTTCCATGAATGTTCTTGCTAGCTGTGTTTCCCTGATATACTAATCTAGCCCAATCTTTGTGGCTTGGTGGTCTGGCTGTTGAGGGGAGGGGAACTGGGCCATGCAAGCACCAAGCTGGTGTACACATGTGTGCACGCAGCTCAACTCATGTGAAGGGGAAGAGGGGTGAGGTGAGAAGCACACACAAAAAAAGAGCATAGGTAGGAGCAAAAAGAATAATGCTGTCTAAATAAATAAATAAATAAATGCTGCCAAAAGAGGAAACGTTGCACTGAATTCCATCAAAGTCAAAACTGGGGGTAGTTTTTCTCCCTGAGTCAGACGGAGAACCCTATTTGGGATATTTTTGCATTATTTAGTTAATTAGATTAAACTAGCTTCTACGAAAGGCAACTATGAGCAAAGAGGAATCTTATTACAGTTTTAGAAAGGAAGGTTATGGACTTTCTTTGACAGCACCAGTTCTACTCTGGATGCTAAAAATGCATATTCATCTAATAAATTCTCTATCACCTTTTTAATTCTGCGATCTTCCATTTTTGCATACAAATATTTTTGTATATTTACTACCCTTCGTTCTCATCCATTTACAATCTATATTTGGGAAAAATTAACTATTTTAAAATAATGTTTTATTCCACTCATGTATCTCATTTGCCTATAAGAAATTTAAGAGAGAGAAATTATGAGCTTGGTCTTTTTAATAAGATTGAAACTATATTGCACTAATTCTGTATTACCTGAACTACAAATATTTGCTGAATGATGCCAATATGTTGTTGGTATGTGCCACTAAGAGTAACTATGCTCCTAACACAACTGCTGTTGTGGAGAAATATGAAGAGGGAGCACTATGGCTGTTACTTTAAATTGAACCAAAAAAAGTGGGATATAAATTTAATTAATAAATAACCAATAATGGGCTTTTGGGGTAGCAATGGCTTTGCTGTAGACCCTTGTGTATCAAGCTTTATTTTAGCTAAAATATAACTCTCTGTCACAATTAGGCATTCTTACCTTTTTGAGATGCTCCAAATAGAATTTTTTGTTTTTACTTCATCAGTCTACAATTTAGAATTTGCCTGGCATGGTTCATAATGGGCCAAAAAAGTAACATGAAAAGTAAATCAAGTGATAATTAACTCTGGCTATCCAATCAAAGCAGACTTAAAATCAAGGAAGGCAGCATATAGGGTGGATCTTGCTTTTCTGCTAACTGCTGTAAAACAAATTTATGGTCAGGAGGAAAATACTCAGCTTAAAGCCATCCTAGTGTCTGTTGGAATTTGCTCAGTTTCTAGTCAATGTTCTATTTGCATATTTAGCATAAAGTTTACTATTCATGCTCAATAAACTGAAAGGATAATAATTGATTTTCCCTTTTTCCTTTTTTAAATAAATATGTTTTCTTTTTTAAAATATTATTTTTCCTTTTTTATAAATGGGAACGATTATATCTCTTTCCCAGTCTTTTGGGAGTACAATAGTATGTACAACCAAGGACAGAGAAGAAGGAAATTGATTGGATTCCACCATTTTAAATTGTTGTGGATGATTTCATCTGTCATAAAGGAAAGGATCTCTTATATAGGAGTAAGGTTAAATAAAAGAAATAAAAGCTGGCTCTTTTTATCTATTCTCCTTATAAAACACATAGATTGCTTGGTTTTGCTTCATGTTAGCATCTTAAAATGTTCTCACTACAATGTCTCTGGATGAGTTTTGTGGAACCAGACAGCTGGAGTTCACTTTAGAACAGCCTAGACCTTCAAAATATGGAAAACAGTTGAAAATCATATTAACTTTTGTGTAAATGTCTAGCTCAAAACTGGCAAGAATTGGGCATGCCTGCATCAGAGGAGTTAGCTATTTTGCCAGGGTCATTCAACCAGCTAGAATCAGTCAACCATTCAAATTATCAGAAATAGCTAGGCCTTGTGCCCGAAAATGTGCAGGAATCTAATATACTGTAAGGCAGTAACTTGGATTTTTTTTCTTGCCTTGATATTCCACAAATCCCTCTAAAAATGAAGTTGAATGCCATCATGACAGAAAGAAAAATGCCACTTTTCCCAAGATGGATATTTATTATGTTTAGGTTATTGTTATTTTTAAATTTACAATTGATGGTTCATTACTAAAGTTTCAGTGACTCACTCTATGCTCCAAGAAGATCATTGCTGCGTTCTACATTTCCATTTTTGCTGAATGAAGTGTAGCCTAAATACCATTGTTATTTTTTTTATTGACTGAAGCTAGTGCAGAGTTCCATTGAGCTGTTGTAATATTTATCTCATGTGAACTCCAAACACATTCTAAATAATGAGCAAAATAGAGAATTGATTTTCACCACTACAGGAATAAGAAGAATTTGATCACACTGCTATATTTATATAACAGTACTTACTACATTTAGATTGTTGTATGATACACCTTTTTCTCAATATAAAGGGAATAAAAAATATTAAGAATGAAGAGATCCCCACTTTGGGCAGTGAGAATTTTAAAGTCTTGTAACATGGACAAGAAGGGGAAAACTACAGACAACACTGACTTAGTTCTAGTGTATGAAAGAATGGTATTCAACTGAGACCAGACAGAATGAAAAATGGAATTAGAGAGGAAAAGCAAGTAGATAAATTAAAATTGGGTGTTAATGCTAAAAATTACAATTGTAGCTATAACAACAACAAAGTGAAATTATGACTGAATCTGAGTAGAGATTTCTTGGGGAATCCACCAAAATTCCTGACCGTTTTGCTGTTAATACTAGGTAATGTACTATTTGAGAGCATAATGAAAAATAAAGCAAAATATATCCTGGAATGCTGGACCTCTGACCTATCCTGAATAGTTTTGTCTAATAGAACACAAATGGCTCAAGTAAACTAAGTACCTGTAAACCTTGTGACTAATTGAAATCAATAATTGTTTCACACATGTTGCAATACAATATTTCTTTGGGAGGCTGACTTACTCCAATCTATAAAACCATACTGTGGTTTGCAAACTATGGATTGTGGTTTAGAATTATATATCAACTAGTTTACTATGCCTTGTTCAATAAGCCATGATTAAACATGGTCAAGTAATAAAAAAAAACATGCTCCCAATGAAACAACTTAAAGTTTGTTATTGGCCAGGGAACACAACACAGTATTCAAACAATTACTGAAGTGCTCTAAACATGCTTTGTTTATGGATGTAAAAGCCTTTACATCAGGGGTGTCCAACCTTGGCAACTATAAGACTTGTGGACTTTAATTCCCAGAATTCTCAATCTACCATGACTGACTGAGGGATTCTGAGAGTTGAAATCCACAAGTCTTAAAGTTGCCAGGGTTGGAGAGCCTGCTTTACATAAATACACTGAAACAGTTATTTGCAGTTCTTCAAGTTAAAATCTTAATCTGGTAGATCAGGGCTGTCAAACTCCCGGCCCACAGGACAGATGTGTTATGCACTGGCCATGCCCAGTTTAGTGACGGGAAAAAAAGTCCTGATACATCATGTGATGATGCCCTGACGATGAGTTTGTCACACATGTGATAGATGTACTTCCAGTTATTTGTTAACTCTTTCCCTCTCAGAATTGCTGGTACAATATTTAGAGTATTCTAATTCCCATTAGGTGATATCTACTAAGACATAATGGGAGCTTGGTATAGTTTTAATATGATTTTATTTGTTGTTTTAACTTTTGATTGGGAAGTGCTCGGACCTGACTAGAAGATGGGTGACTATATAAATGTTTTAAATAAATAAATAGTTCTAAAATGAATTCAATTGAATTCAGTTGGTCTTACTCCTAAATAACCTAGCAGAAGATTCTAATACATATATAGTGTAATAATTCATGTTATGTTTATTTCTTTGTGTTGAAAATCAAATATTCTAGGTGCGTATATAGTTAAAATTATGGCTAAATTTGTGTTTTATTTTATTTGATTAATGTGGATAAAAAGGGTTAAGATACTCAAATTTCCTCTTGGTTCAGGGTAGATATGTAAATGGCACTATTCATAAATGCATTGTTATGTCTAATTCTTAGCAAAAGAAAGATTCCCCTATTTAACACTAAGCACAGTAATAAAGAAATTCAATAAACCTTACAGTGTGACTGGTAGATTTTTGTTTTTTTCTTTAAACAATCCTGCTTTAGTCATTACATGGGGAAATTTAACACCACTTCTACCTGACCAGTCCATTCTGTAAAATTGTATTTTCCTCTGGCACACAATTGCTCTAAATAAATAAAATGGACCCAACACAAATCTGTTTCTCCCACCTTTTAAACCAATTTTCCCCCATTTGAGGGAATAAAGAGCAAATAATATAAATAGCACATTCTGAGATTTGAAACAATTCAAACTTGTAATTCTTTCATTCCAAAACAGCCTTACAGGAAACAGAGAAACTGTCAGCCTGAAAGCCATCATTTATCATTTACCTAATGATAACTATTTGTTCCATGTGTTGTGTTTCATTAATAAATACTTATTTTAAAATGTTTAACTCTCTGGGTTTTTGTTTGTGTCACAACGATGTCTACAAGGAAGTTTCAGATATGTCAAAATGGTGGCTGCAGCCCATGCAGAAAAGAGGTGGATCACATGCTGACACTACCATCTTGACTTTTTTGAAACTCCAGTAGACGTGCCTGTTTCTAAGAATGGTCTCTCACTTCATAGACTTGCTTTGACAGTAGAGTTACATTTTGGAGAAGAAGAATCCTTATTGCTGAATCCAATTAAGAAATGGATTGACACATCTTATGAGTAACCTGTTTTGGTTTAATATGATTCATGGACTCATTAAGACGCAGTTTATCCAATGTATCAAAATTAAACAAAGCATGGTTAAACTGCTGGCCAGTTATAGCCCTGACATATTGGTTCCAGTTTTACCAGCCTTTTTCAGAAGGTAGAAAAGGCCTAGCTCTTCCTTCAGGCATTGCGGTTAGGCTGTTATTTTGTGAAGTTCTGGGTGTGGATATGTATGTATGTTGCAATTTTTAATGCAGGTTTCTCAATCTGTTTTTGTGTCTGTATGTATTTTATGGTGGTCAATGTTTCTGCTTTTACTTGCTGTCTGGAGTTTATCTGGAGAATTGGGCAATCTTATAAATAAAATAAATAAAATAAAATAAAATAAAGTAACTGCAGGATATTAGTGAGAACTTCGTGGAGGAGTCAAATAGCAGTTCCAAATGTTTTCTAAAAAACAACAACATCGGAGTGACAAAATGGTAGGATGTGAATCTGTGATGTATGAATTTATTAAATAAAATATTGTGTGACTGTAATCACAATTGTAATCACTCAGTTTTCTCTATTTACATGTTTAATTAGAGAGGCTTAGGGATCCTCTCTGAAAACACCCCGCCTTACACCATAGAAAAGGCAGGTCGAATCCCAACTGCTAGCAATATCCCCATGCCTGGCCAATGTTAGAGATGCTGGATGTGATCTTTCTACTCCAACGGAAAGTCCACACTAGGTTCAAGCTACCATCCCTGAGCAAAAGGGTCTGAGGCCAGGAACTGCAGATCAGAGACCAAAAGGACTGTACATGGAATATACACGGTAAACTGATGTGAAAAACCATAAATTAAACTGGGAGAGCATGCAGATGCAAAAGTAAGACCCACAAAGAGGAAGCATGAAAATGAGATACTTGCATTGGATGTAGAAAAGTAACACGCATGTGCGGGACTCAAAATAATCTGAAGGCCAGCCTACGGTGGAAGTTGCCTAAGTGAATATTAGAACCGAGAGCCAACAGAATCTATTTTAGGGCTCTCTGGATAGAAGATGATGAAGTTAATTAATTAAGACTTTCCTCGGGTATCAGAGGTGACTTCGGAAAACCCATCTGCAGACAGTTCAATAAGTTGTTGTCTGGCAGGACAGCATGACAAATGCAGCTGGTGTTTAGGTCCCCAACTGTTTTCAGGCTAAGTTTTTTAGGCTTCTCCAGGTCCTAGGGAGTCTGGAATATCGGGGTGCCCCATGTTGGCTTCCCTCCCAGGGTCTATGGCTGAGGTGTCCAACCTTGGCAACTTTAAGACTTGTGGACTTCAACTCCCAGTATTCCCCATCCAGCTTTGATCTGGCCCCAGGGAGAAAAAGGGTCATTTTGCACCCAAAGTCACACCCTGCCTTGTCATGGCTGGCCAAATAAATTCCACAGGCTTGGTGTGCCCCCCCCCCCCGTGTGTGTGTGCCAAAGATCAGACGGGCATCTGCTTTGTGCTCAGGTGATGCCCTTAACAGGACATCAAATAGGAGGGGGAAAGCAACAATAATGCAAGGCTCATGACTGGGATGCTGAGGGGGCTGTTTTTTCAAAATTTTGTCTGGGGCTTAAAGAAAATACTTCCTTAAAGTTGTGGGAGCTCCATCACTGGAGACCTCCAAGGTCCCACCCATAATAATGTGTATTAGATTCTGTATTTCATCATAGAGGGGGGGAAATGAAGAGAACAATGCGTTTTTGCTTTTTGAGGGAGGGAAACCGGGAGCCTTTAATTCTGGAATTAGATACTTGGGGAAGTGATATTGCTCTTTTGGAAGACAAAAAGAATCTTTCACAGAAGAACTTTTGTGTATGATGAAGTCTGCTACTTATACTTTGAAATCTGTTGAACTGCAGGAAGCAGAGAATGATTTCAACTGAACATAATGTATACTGTGTTTGTGGAAAATAACCGGGGATCCATGCAAATATGCAATCACTCTCTCAGCAAGGCAAGGCTAGTAGTTATTCTAGAACTTTGAAGAATATGATTATATTTCCTGAACTGAATGCACTATCTTTGTACATGGATCCATGCATCCCCACAGTAAACATTCATTGACATTACTCCTGTTTGCAAAAGAAATGCTACATGGAAGGAGGATTGGGATTAGAATGTAAGGAGATGAAAGAGGAAGAAATTGCCAGCTAAATCCCTGTTTTTTTAGGTTAACTTCAGAAGAAATATGAACTCTAAACTTATAATAGATGTCCAGTGTGATGACTCCTTCTTATCCCCTCCCCTCTGCTCTTTCTGAATCTAACATCTGTTTCCCTTTTAAACTCAAAGATATGTAAAATGAAATGCAGCAAATGGAACATGAGGACTTTCTAGAAGGTCTCTTTTAATCACACCTAAGTGCTATTTGCTAGTGTTTTTTAATTATTATGAGTATGACATAATTATTATGAATGTGATCTTGTGTTACCCTAGGGCAGAGGTGTCAAACTTGTGTTGTCACGGTGTCGTCACATGACGTATCACAATTTTTTCCCTCTTCACTAAATTAGGTGTAGACGTGGCCAGTGTGTGACACATCTGGCCTGTGGGCTGTGAGTTTGATAACTCTGCCCGAGGGCATTAAGTTCAGATTGTGCTTTTTTTTGTCAATTGCTTACAAGAAAATAGGTATAAGTAAAAACATAGTTATGAATACATAGATACATATAAGAAAAATAAACAATATATAAAAGAAACAATAGGACAGGGATGGTAGGCACTTTGGTGCGCTTATGCACTCCCCCTACAGACCTCTCAGGAAAGGGGTGAGGTCAATAGTAGACAGTCAAAGGTTAAAGTTTTTGTGGTTTGGGGAAGAAACCACAGAGTCAGGTAGAGTATTCCAGACATTGACCACTCTGTTGCTGAAGTCGTATTTCCTGCAATCAAGTTTGGTGCGATTAACCTTGAGTTTGTATCTATTGTTTGCTCTTGTGTTGTTATGGTTGGAGCTGAAGTATTCATTGACAGGTAGGACATTGCAATGTATGATTTTACATACTATACTTAGATCAGACCGAAGGCAGCGTAGTTCTAGTTTTCTAGGTCTAGAATTTCGAGTCTGGTGGCATAAGGTATTCTGCAACAAGTAGAGGAGTAGAGAACTCTTCTTGTGAAATACTTCTGGACTTTCTCAACTGTGTTAATATCAGATACGTAATGTGGGTTCCAGACGGATGAGCTGTATTCGAGTATTGATCTAGCAAATGTTTTGTATGCTCTAGTTATTAGTGTAATATTACCAGATAAAAAGCTACGTAAGATTAAGTTAACAACCTTTTTGGCTATGTAGTTACAGTGGGCTCTAGCACTTAGGTCATTTGAGATGACTACTCCAAGATCCTTGACAGAGTTTGGATCTTCAACAAGGTCTTGACTATTCAGCCTGTATTTTATTTTCTGATTTTTTTTTGCCAATATGTAGGACAGAGCATTTATTTGTTGAGATTTGAAGTTGCCATTTGTTTGACCATTCTGATACATAGTCAAGGTCTTTTTGAAGGGTAGCAGTATTGTCTGTGGTGTTGAATAGCTTTACATCATCAGCGAAGAGAACACAGTTGCTCTTGATATGATCACAGAAGTCATTTTTGTAGAGTATGAAAAGAGTTGGTCCTAGAACACTGCCTTGGGGGACACCATTGTTGACAGGTACAGAATTTGATAGGACACTCCCAATTTTGACCATTTGTTGTCTGTTTGACAGGAATGCTTCTATCCAGTTATGCAGGTGTCCAGACATACCGTAAGATTTTAGTTTTAGGAGTAGTTTGTTGTGTACCACTGAATCAAAGGCTTTACAGAGGTCTATGTAGATTGCATCTATTGCTTTGCCCTGATCGAGTTGTGTAGACCATATGTTTTTGCAGTGTTAGAGTTGCAGATTACAGGATAGTTTTTTCCTGAAACCAAATTGTTTATTAGAGAGTAGGTTGTTTGTCTCTAAGTGGAGGATGATGGATTGGTTAATAATTGATTCCATGACTTTACAGGTGACGCAGCATAAGGAGATTGGCCTGTAATTTTCAACTAGCTGGGGTCTCCCTTTTTGAAGATGGGGATGACCGTGGCTTGTGACCATAGTTTTTGCAAGAAGCTGGTCCTGAAAGTTTTTTCAAAGATTATGCTTAAAGGTTCGACTATGGCAGTAGATAGCTTTTTTAAGAAGTAGGCCATATTCCGTCCGGTCCAATAGATAGAGATGGTTTTAGATTGCATAGTGCTTTTTCAACATTGTCTTCTGTAAAATCGATATGTATTAGATCATTGTAGTTGTCTGTGGTTCGACTAGGAAATACTGGGCATGATCCACTGCTGTTTACAAATACTGAGACAAAGAATGTGTTAAAGAGGTTGGCTTTAATAGTGTCGTTGTTGCAGTCCTTGCCATTAGGTCCTTTCAGGAATGGCATGGACCTTGAGTCTTTTAGTTTGTTGTTTACAAAATAGTAGAAAGTGTGGGTGGAATTGGTGCATAGAAGGTTTTCTTTTTGTTTAATGTGATAATTGGTGCATTCAGTTTTTATCTGGTGGCATAAATTTTTGTATCGGCTTTTGAAGTTGGCAATGTGACCAGATTTGTTTTTCCGCCAAAGTGATTTCTTTTTGGATTGAAGCTTCCTTATTGTTTTGGGTAATTTGTTTTTTCTGGTTTTGGGAGTTGTTAATGGTACATTCTGTGTACATGAAAAAAGAAAATAAGAATAAAGAATAATTGATAGGTAGGACTAGATTGAAAAAGACAGACAGTTAAAGGCTGGAGTTGACTGGAATATTTGAATGATTAGAAGAGAGATAGAAGCAGGAACTGTCAAGGTTTGTTGCTTAGAAGACAGTTGTGATCATATGAAAGCTACTAGCTTTGATTACTGTGGCACCATCTACAGTGTTCTACATTTTTCTACAACTCTGAGATTCAAAGAACTAGTTGTAAAGTATGGGCATACTGATTAACATTCTGAGTCCACACAATGTTGTATTTTAGTAGAAGAGATAAATTCAGTATATCACCCACTGTTACAGAGAAGATAACCTCTGTTCAAGCATTCTTCATTCCAGCATGGTGACAGAGATAAGTCCTCATGTAGCTGTATCTCTTAAATTAAGAATCAGAAATTCTTGTCATTTTGCTAAAAATCACCAGGATTCTATCCCTAAAACCAGATCCTCCTTCCATTTTCATCCTTCCCTTTTCAGGGCATCTAAGAGGACTTACAATAGTTGATTAGCAAATGTCTATGGAAATTCTCATTCACCAAGGTATTGGTTGTCTCAAAGGTGCTTTTTTCGAGACGCAACTGGACTTTCTGGTTTTCATTTGAAGATGTTTTGCTTCTCATCCAAGAAGGTTCTTCAGCTCTTGAAAAAAGCACCTTTGAGACAGCTTATTAGCAAGTTTAAAATACTACATATCCTTATTTTTTTTTATTTCTCTGCAAAGCTAATGGAATGATGAAAGCAAATAAAAGAAACAAAGCTTTAGAACAAGTAGAGTAGAAGTAACAAGAAAGAATTACCAGAAGACAAAAGTAATTATAAATTACTTATGAAGTAACATAGCCAATGCTGTTTAATGTACCTAGCTACATGCCTTAACAGGTGAAAAAAAAACAGTATGTAGCCACATTGGAGATTAGTAAATGTTATGTTTTAATACCAGCTTGATTACCTTCTGGTAACTAATTTTCATAAAGATACTTTAAAGAATTCAGAACCAGGGGATTTCTTTAAAAGATCTAATAATATGCTTTACTTACCTTCATTGGCCTAGGGATAAGATGGAATGTAACTGAGTTCGATTTTTCTTTTCATTAAGGAAACTTGATCACAGAGGCAGGCATTATGGAGCCCTAGATCCCAGTACTAAGGGCAGACTATATAGCACTTAGAATGTGAAATGAATTGGATTAGAAACAAGAGACAATTTCCGTCATTATAGGCAAAGCATGTAAAACATGAGTAGTTCTGAAAACGGTGATGAAATGAAACTTTACTGTTAAATGAATATAATGGAGCCAGAGGGTGGGATAAAAACTAATAGACATGTATGAAAGATGTCTGGGAAATATAACAGGCACTACCAAAGCAGTTTATTCTGAAGATGTAAGGAAAAATGGAGAAGCACATTGCTGTGAGACCTATTTGGGAATGCTATTTTCAGTTAACCTGCTTCTTCTACAAAAACGCACACCAGTTGCCAGTACAACTCTAGCAATAATAAATAATAATAATAATAATAATAATAATAATAATAATAATAATAATAATAATAATAATAATAATCATCATCATCATCATCATCATCTAGTAAACTCCCTTTTTACAACTCTGTAACCCCTTAATTCAGGGCAGAGTCAGGGCAAGTAGATGGAGCTAAGCACTTACTGGCCAGATAACCTTCCAGCAGATATTTTTTGTTTGCGCTCTAGGACAGAAACATCTGCTGCTACCTAGGATTAAACTTCCAACCTTCCAAGTGAGAGGCCAGGACACCACTCATTAATTTTAATCCAATAAAATTAGAAGGAAAATAAAGATATGGAAGTACTGTTAATACCGGTATGATGATACCATAGCAAAGAAAACAAAAAGAAAATGAAGCAAAAGATTGTGGCATTTGGCAAAGCCTCATTGACTACCCCCTAACAACATTTTGTGGCTAAAAAGAAAAAAAAAAAGAACATCCTCTAAAATATATTAACCACCTAAATAGAAATGTTATTTTTCTTTTTTTGGGGGGGCCCTGTCAGACTCAGTGAATGATTAAGTTGTGCTGCTTTTGTTTTGTTTATTACTTCTAATGACTTTCTCATTATCATTTTGCTGTGAAACATAAATGATGGTTATGGGAGAAAATCGTATTATTTAGATGACTTTATTAAATTAGAGCACAAATCTTGTCTATTTCTTGCTCAGGATAAATGTTGCAGACTCCTGGAAGCCCAAAATCATTTCAAACAGAGCAGCTTCAGGCAGTTTTGGAATCAACAGCTACACTATGCTTGAGGCACAAATGGAAAAAGAATTTGAATCTCAATTTATATGCATAAAAACATAATAGTCTAGCAAACAAATCGGCCAAGTCTAGCCTTTCATATCTGACCTTCTTAGCCGATAGCTCCAGGTGGCATTATATTTGTATTGCGTGTTACAGATGTAAGACTGATCCAAAGCTTACAATTGCATCGGAGCCAACTTTTAGTTCACACCTACTGGTAGTCCTCGACTTACAACCAGAGGTGGTATTCAGCAGGTTCTGACCAGTTCTGGAGAACCAGTAGCAGAGAACCGGCAAATACCACCTCTGACTGGCCCCGCCCCCATCTATTCTCTGCCTCCCGAGTCCCAGCTGATTGGCTGGGTCTTCTTTTGCTGCCCTGCACAGGAGAACGGAGCTGGAAAGCAGGTTAGTGGGGTGGGGAGGGAATGGGGATTTTGCAGCAACCTTCCCCCAGGAGTGGGGAGGGAATGGAGAGTTAACAGTATTCTTCCCCTGCCATGCCCACCAAGCCACACCCACCAAGCCTCCCCACACAACCATTCATTTAGTGACCATTTGAAGTCAAAAAAAGTGACTGTTTTTCACAGTTATGACCATTGCAGCATTCCTATGGTCACATGATCAAAATTCAGATGCTTGGCACCTGGCATGTATTTATGACAGTTGCAGTGTCCCAGGGTTATGGGATCCCCTTTTGCGACCTTCTGACAAGCCAAGTCAATGGGGAAACCGGATTCATTTAACAACCGTGTTACTAATTTAATAATTGCAGTGACTCACTTAGCAGCTGAGGCCAGAAAGGTTGTAAAATGGGGCAAAACTCACTTAACAACTTTCCTTGCTTAGCCACAGAAATGTTGGGTGCAATTGTGTTCATAAGTCAAGGGCTATACATATTCTTCTCTTTGAAACATAATAGTAACTAGCAAAAATAATCCTGTGATTAGAATACTAGAGATGAACACTGCAGCTAAAACACTGATTAGCTAAAATGTTCCACATTTATATCAGCAAATAATACAATTTCTGTTTCTATTTTACTATTTTTTTCTATGTTTCCTCCAGAGCGTTTTTTAATGCTATAACCTAGCTTATTAAAAAGAAAAACCAGTTAGCCCTCACCTCAGCCCACCAATGCTATTCAATTTCCAATGAATTTATTAGTGAGGCTGACTGAACTGCCAAGCATTTTGCCTGAGCTCATACACAGCATCACAAACAGATTATTTAGATCTAATTCTTAAGTTATCAGATTGTTTGTTACTCCTCTCGTGGCGTTCCCTACCACAAATAGAACTGATTTATTCTTTCAGTTCCAAACACACAGCAGCCCCTCTCTTCCCATTTCATTGTCCAAGCTTTATAAGTTCACTGCAGCCTTCTAGAATAATGCCATGAAATGAGTCACATTATTAAAAGAAATTAATGAATAAATCAGAAGGAAATCACAGACCGTACCAAGAAACGTATTTAGAGATAAAGAACTTTAGTCGCAAAATATAGTATAGATCTATGCAATGTGCCTTAACACTTTTTCTAGAGAGAATTTAAAAAATGAGGTTTCTGTCCTTTAGTTACAGTTATGTATTTTTAAATTTAGTAAAATAAAAATAGATAAACTTCATTCAGTTGCAAATAAAAACATATAAGTAAACTTAGTGGAAACCCATTTCATAAAGATCCCTCAATTAACATTAAATATATTTATTTTATTTGTTAGAGTTATATCCTTGTTTTCTTCTGGGAACAAAAATCAGGCTACACAGAATTTCCTCCTCCTGTTTTTTCCCCATAAAGTCTATTCTAGGAGGTAGGTTTGGCTGAGAGAAAGTGACTTGTCCAATTGAGTTTCCATATCTGAAGGTGGACTGTGATGATAGCTCATTCGGATATAAACTGCAAACCTTTGTTTATTACCCTTACTGTAGAGAGCAATATTAATAATGATTTTTAAAAAGCCAATGGTAAGAAATATTCAAACAAAGAAATGGTAGAAGCACAAACTGAAAATAGTGTAGAAAATATTGTAGTGTTTAAACCGTTATAACAATTTTATTATTTCCTAAAACGGATCCTGATCCTACTAGCACTATTTCTAAATTACTATAATCATCGCCAATGCATTCTCCAGATTCAAATAGAATGAACAGAAATCTAACAAGCTGCTTTCAAAATGGCCCCAACATGCTAAACAATAGTCTTTACTTTTGCAGTCTACCCTTCTACTAACAATACCCCTATCCATTAATCTCTGCTTGTCCACTGAATAATGGAATTCACCTTAGAATTGCCACTACAGCATCAGGAAGAAGTAAGGGGGGGAAGAAAAGACCAAAAAAAAAAAAAAAAAGCAAATGCCAAAAGGAAAATGCAATGAGAATTGTCTTGATAAAGGAACGTATTTTTGTGTCCCAGAATAAAATCTTGGCATATGAAGATTGTCTGTTTGGTGTAGATTGGGAAGACCACATTTTGATACAACAGAGATTATTTGCTTGACAATGTTTTTGTACTAATCAGGACAATCCTCATCTCTTAAAATTAAAAAAAAAGAATAACATACAGAATATTTCTGTCTTTCTAAGAGGCAAATCAGATATCATTTAACCCTTTCTTTCGTTATTTTTGATTCTTTGTTCCACCTCCTAAAGGTACTTCCCATCAGCCTCACGAGGCTCATCTGTTCTTGAAAATAATTTAAAAGGTATTTTGGGAAGACTGTGAAGGGAGACAGCTGCTCACGAACCACACATCTCTGGAAGCAATGCATCTAAAATCATCAAGATTTTATCTTCAACTGTCCTCCAATTTATGAACGGAGTTGCCTGTAAAGTACGGTAATCAAGGACAAAGGGGAAAAAATTGGCTTTCTTCAAGTAAAATAGTTGAGCCAAAATGACTTCTTCCACATTGCAACTCTTCTCATTCTTCTAACCTGGCAAAATACTTCTCTTTAAATTGCTTTCTGTTCAACTGCACAGCTACAAGAACTCTATCCTTATTATGTATAACGTATAGCAAAAATACTGGCAAAGTTTATATTACCCTTGATAAAATTGTTAACACATTTGCTTTAACTTTGCAATTAACACCATACAAAAATTTTTAAATACATTTTCTTTTTTCCATACATTTTTCCTAGCAGTTTTTCTAAACTTAATTAGATTTTAAAGTAACTCCCTAACTTTCGCTGAACACCTAAAAATAACCTTCTAAACACCTTGCTGGTTTTCAAAACTTTAGTGAAAAACTAATCAGATGTTTTAATATTATCCTTCATAAGACTATATTTAATTTCAAAATATAGTTAAAAAAAAAAGTCATTCTTGAAACAAGTCTCCAATTTGAAGGGTGAGTTTAAGCAACATTTCTTGAGTCAATAACCCTTTATTTCGGGAAAAGTAAAATTAAGTTGCAACTACAGTTAGCAGTTGTGCAGCATAAAAGAACTAACTATAAATTCCGAGCTCAAGCAGATATCATTAGAAGTGGTGGATCATGAGCATTGTTGCAAGTGTTGAGGAAAGTCCAGCCAGGCAGGGAGGAGGGATCAAGTAGGGAATCATGACCCATTATGCAGCCCTACGAGATCTAGAATTGATCCCATCCCCCAAGTTCCATGGCAACTTATCTGTTTGTTCCCAAGGGAAGGCAAGCAGTCTGTGAAGATTCCTGTATTATAGGCAGAACACAATAAAGTAGCTAGCTTGAACCCTACATGTGTGGATCTGGTTGCCTGTGCCAGAAAACTTCTGACTTGATGACAACAAATGGAATAAAACATTTCAAAAGACTAAAGTTAAGAAATGCATATATCTCTACCACCCCCCTTACAGCCCTCTCCTCTACCCTGCTGTGGGCTAGGTTGCCTTTTACCTGACCATTCCCTTGGCTGCATCTCTTTTGCCCTGTCTTCCAAGATAATTCCCACATACTGTACCATTACCAGCAGAGATTACTGTGATAGACCCTATATAACGGCACCATAAATTATTAAAGGGCAACTTTGGCCTTAAAGACCTTATAGTATAAACTTTATGATCTTTAGTATATAGAGCAGAGTACTTGGATGGTTATAACTGAGTAGTTCTGAAAGATTTTTAGCAGAGTTATGATATTCACAGTGTTTTCTTAGTGGCTTGTCCATGACGTATGTCAGTGATGATCACCCCAAGAAGGAGCTAACTTATTCAATAAGTTCCCCATCCATATACCAGTTATATTTAGTATGTCTCTTTCCAAAGACCACTATTTTCGACTTGGCCTTATTAATTCTTAATGGGTTGATGGCGCAGCAGACATCCAGTTTCTACAGCACTCTCCTTAAGTCAAGTTGAGATTACATTATGAGGAGTATATGCTTTACATGCAAAAGATGTAGGAGATGACCAGACTGAGCACAAGGGAGGGGGTCAAACACATCATCAGGCCTCAAGGCCCTTCATGTCCACAAGAGATCTAAGTCCAGCCCACCTTGAATTCCGTTGACTCTTATCTACCATCAATTTGCTTTGACTGTTAGTAGTTCAGATTCTTATAGAAAGCTTAAGCTTGCAATGAATATTCATATTCATTTGAACTGCCTGGATTCCTGATTTCCTGCACTTAACAAAAGGATTTTAATAGATTTGTTTAGAATCTTTGACATATGGATATCCTGGGAGCAGAGAAATCTTGGGATCTCCATTCCCACCCCATTCTAGGGGAAAGATACTGTAAAATCCCCATTCCCTCCCCCACCCCTCCAACCTGCTTTCCAGCTCCGTTCTCCTGCACAGGGCAACAAAAGAAGACCCAGTTGATCAGCTGGGACTTGGGAGGCAGAGAAGAGATGGGGGCGGGGCCAGTCAGAGGTGGTATTTGCTGGTTCTGCAAACTACTCAAAATTTCCACTACCGGTTCTCCAGAACTGGTCAGAACCGGCTGAATACCACCTCTGGTGGTTAGCCATTTATGAAGTATCTTTCAACCAGACTCAATTTAATGGCAAGTAAACCCAGAGGAAAATATTTTTTTCAGGCTGATGATGCAGCCATGCCAACAAAACAACCGTATCTATTTGGAAAATCCATTCTATTTCTCAAAGTAAATGAAAATCGTAAGATTGGCCAGAGAAATATTGATTAAATAATCAGCTACACCAATCCATATCTCAAACTACATGATTTTTTTTTTCAAAATGTATTTAGAACAAAGTTAATTTCATGTGCAAATTGTCTCTTTTGATAGATTTACAAATCTAATTGAGCAAAGAAACCAATATTCTATCAGCATAAATGGAGGACAGTTTTTTCTAATCCCTCCGTTCTTTTTTTAATTTAGCTTTAACTGCTTTCTGCTGAAGTCCCATGATTTTTATGTCAGTGCTTAGTTCATCCTTCCTTTGCTAATTAAGGAAAGTGGCCCAGTTGCTATGAAGTCTAGGTTTATCATGAGCGAGTGGAATTCTCTAGGAAGAAAGGAAGCCTGGGGAAGAGAGATAAGACACACCAAAACTTGCAGCAGGCATCAACATATATATTAATGAGACACATTTAACACTGTCTACATAGCTATCAGTAATACTAGGCTAATGTACACCTCCGTACAAGACACTTGCAAGCACTTGACAAATTTCAGCACTAGGACTAATTGAACTCCTGCCCACCCGCTCTTTGGAAAAATAGCACAAATCTTAATAGTGTATTTGCTATAAGATATTCTTTTATTCCAATGAGAGGAAGAGAGGGGGATGTATGAGGGATTGAAGTTGGGGTGGCTGCCTGCTTGTTTCAAAGTCCCCCCCCCGCCTATTCTCTCAGGCATTTGCACATTCCCCCCAGAATTGAACTCACAGATGTGTTCCAGATGCCTGTCTAATTGAGCCACACCCTGATGTCTTCAAGGACTTGCTGACCTTCAGAGGCAACCTCACCTCAGCCCATCTTTTGGACTTATCAAAGCAGTTCAAGTGCTAAGACAGAGACGGGGAAATGGTATCCTATAGTAGGAAAGGTGATAAGCAAATGGCCTATAGAGGGGAAAGCAGAAGCGATGCCTGAAGACTGGCAGCTCTTACAAGTGGGGAAAAGGTCTGTTCCTCAACTTCCAAGACCACAAGGTTCAGGGTCACTTCCATCCTTCTAGGACTTTGCAAGATAATATTGCCACATAAATACGTAGTCTTTTATACTCAGTTCATAAAAAAGTTCATAAAAAAGCTATGGTGAGCGACATATTTTATTTATTTATTTATTTTATTTGTCAATCGCTTACAAGATAATAGGTATAAGTATAAACATGAGTAAGAACACAGGAAATAGGCACAAATAAATGGGGACAATAGGACAGGGACAGTAGGCACGATGGTGCACTTATGCACGCCCCTTACAGGCCTCTTAGGAATGGGGTGAGGTCAATAGTGGTTAGTTTAAGGGTAAAGGAGTGGGGGTTAGAGGATGTGACAACAGAGTCAGGTAGTGCATTCCAGGCATTGACTACTCTGTTGCGGAAGTCGTACTTTCTGCAATCAAGTTGGGAGTGGTTAACATTGAGTTTGTATCTGTTGCGTGCTCTTGTATTGTTCTGGTTGAAGCAACAATACAAGATATCCTGGTAGAAGTCCAGCTTGGAGCTTTGTCTGGAGCTTGGGGGCAACTAGAAGAGAAGCAACCGCACTGAAACAGTGCCCCATCTCAACTAGTGTGAGAACTTTGGGGAAAGGCAAAGATTGTGTGCTACTTTATGGATTTAGAGACTTTTTTTTTTAATGAACTGAGTATAAAAGACTAAGTATTTATGTGGCAATATTATCTTGCAATGTCCTAGAAGGATGGAAGTGACCCTGAACCTGTTGTTGGGGAAGGGGTATGCTGCAATAAAGCCCTTTATATAGTTTTGCTGCACTATTTCGTTGGGGAACTCATTCTCATACTTATGCTGCGATAATGTTCTAATTTAAAGGCAATTCTTTCTAATCAGATGCCTCACTTTCCTGGCCAACAGGAGTCAGGTTAACGATATGCAACTCATGACTACATCAAAATTGTTGATCTAGGATTCTAATACCCTTAATAATGCAACTATCTGAAGAAAAGCCTTTCTCATCAGTCACTTTTTCCTGATGAATTTAATTCCATTTTCTCAAGCACTTGTCTCTAGCAAAAATACAAGGGAATACCACTCAAAGAAATATGATGATGGTTGCGACGTTGGTAGCAAAACACATTCTTATTTAGGTTAATTTCTCAGTGAGCAAAAAAAAAAAAAAAAAAAAAGGTAAGCTACAGTTAAGCCTTCTGTAGGTATGCAGAGGGGATGGTAAGTCACTTTTCATCCACATTTCCTTCTCTCTCCCTTTTGTCTAGCTGCCATATGGAGTTTCATCAGGATAGCCAGGCTGCATTTGAGGTAGTTTCAATCATTCCTATCACACCGACTGCAGGAAGAGAATGGCTTTCAGCTCAATTACCCTTCACATTCCAATTCCATAACGCTCCAATGAGGCTTTTTAACCCAAAACAACAACAACAACAACAACAAAAGCATGTCTGCCGCAGCTATGCTTGAGAAGCAAATGTGCAGAATGGTCGTGACTAACAGAACTTAAACTGATTTCTCTAGTTTGGAAATGTATCTACACAACTTGCCTCAGTTTCTCCATTGTCCCCGTTTCTTCCTTCTGCTATCCTCTATTTGCTTTTGGCAAGAGGAAACCAAGTATAATCTATAATTATCATAATTTTCCAGCCCTTATAATTGTTTCTCCACCAGTGATAATAATAGTTTTCTCAAAGAAACATCAATCCTAAGCATTGTCTTTTAGCAGGAAATTTCCACACACTCTGGTTTTTTTTCTTCCTTCAACCAATTTTTATTATCATTACATTGTTAGAATGGATACAAACAACCTAATAAACCATGTAATAAACCAAGAATGGCTTTAAGAATGGGTATGTCTACACATAATGAAAAATTTACAGCTGAAATAGCCATTATACTTGTCACCAAGTCAATATCTAATTAACCATTAATCCTAATTCTTGACTTACAGCTAGCTAACAAGCCTTAACAATTATTGCATGGTGACAACTAGTCTTTCCTTAGTAGCTTTTTATTTAATGCTATGTCCATCCTTAAATATGACTACCATTTTCTACTACATTTCAATATTATTGGGATTCAGTATAGGTAGTCCTTGACTTAAAACCAATTATTTAGTGACCATTTCACACAACCATTGCAACATCCCCATGGCCATGTGATCAACATTGAGGTGCTTGGCAAATGGTTCATATTTTGTGATGGTTACAGTGTCCCAGGGTCATGTGATCACCTTTTGTGACCTTCTGAGAAGCAAAGTCAATGGGGAAGCCAGATTCACTTTACAACCATGTTACTAACTGAACAATTGCAGTGATTCACTTAACAACTGTTGCAACAAAAGGTCGTAAAATGGGGCAAAACTCACTTAAAAACTGCCTCATTTAGCAACATAAATTTGGGGTCAACTGTGGTCATAAGTTGAGGACTACCTATATAAAGTACCATGGTAATCAACAAACAACTTCAGTGCTACACTTCGAAACTAAATTTAGGGATAGAAATAGAATAATTACACCACTAATATGTAATTTAGCTGTAGAATCAGTCCAAGGTACCTTGGTCAATGATATCAAAAGTTACTGAAAGATCACAATCCCTATATACTGAATCCGCTAAATTCACTCAGCATGGGAGGGAAATCTGCACTATTTTTCTTATAATGGAACTATTAGATACACTCATGAAACTCTGTTATCACTCAAATTTAATAAAAAAACAAACATCTGATATATTATACTAGACACTATGTTCACATCTTGATATTGCACCAACTAAAACTCATATCTGAAAGGGACGTCATAGATTCAGATCTGAAGGGGAAAGGGTGTTTGTGGGAACATGGTGTGGTGGCTCAATGGGTAAGAATCTGGGCTAGTCAGCTGGAAAGCTGACAGCCCAGGTTTCAAGACCCAAACACTGTGCGACGGGGTGAGCTCCTGTTTTCAACCCTAACTCCTGCCAAACTAGCAATTTGAAAGCATGCAAATGCAACTAGATAAATAGGGACCCATCGTGGGAAGGTAACAGCACCCTGTGACATCATGCTGCCACATGTCCAGGGAAACTACTTTGGATGGGGCTGGCTCAATGGCCTTGAAATGGAGATGAACACCACTCCCTATAATAGGCAATGATTAGTAGAGTAAAATCTTCAGGGACTCCCCATCGTTCAAGAACCTAGTCAACTGAAGTCCCCATACTAAATTGATGGCAATTAAGGGTCAGTGGAATTCAAGAGTAGTTGGGCTTGGACCATTTGTGGGAACGTAATAACTCTAAACTGTTGAAAGTCTATGGAGATTCCGTCATCCAGACCATGGTTTGTCCAAAAGGTGCTTTTGCAAGAGGTCCTCTTTGGGTCTAAACTGATGGTGCATTTAACTCTGCCTACCTTCTTTGCATCTGTCTTCACGCAAAAAGAAGCTATAGCTCAACCCACCAAAAACATAACTGTAAAAGACAGACTAGAAATAAAAGTTAAAATACGCAAAAAAAAAAAAAAAAATAGTAAGAGAATACCTGTCTGATCTTGATGAAAACAAATCACCGGGGCCTGATGGATTACACCCCAGAGTTTTAAAGGAGCTGGCAGAGGTCATCTCAGAACCACTGCACCATATCTTTCGAAAATCCTGGAGCACTGGGGAACTACCAGAGGACTGGAAAAGAGCTGATGTGGTTCCCATCTTCAAAAAAGGAAAAAAAAAAACAGACCCAGGAGACTATAGACCAATCAGCCTAACTGTCGTGTCCGGCGCAGGAAGGAAGCTCGGAGTCAGTGACTATTTTCAGCTCTTTATTGTGCTCGGTTACAGCTTAAAACTTGGAAGGAAAAACGGCGGCTTTTTATTTCCAAACCGCGGTGGCGCGACCAATGGCACCGCTTGAATCTCCCGCGCTTAGCTCACCCAATCGCGGGAGATTCCCAACGGGCCAATCAGTGCGGCTCGCTCGGCCAATCCGGTCGCCGCGCGTGCTTTAGCCAATCGCGACGCGGGTTTACGAGTATGTTAATTGACTGTACAGAACACCCTCCCTCTTGGTTCGGTCCCTCACGTAACGTAGTCCCGTAAGTAGGCGGGGCTTCATGCTTGCCTACTGGACCTGCGCAGATTAGTTGTTGTTTGGCTTTCGACCAGTTCGGCTCGAGGCCTCTGTGTCTCTTGGCCTCATCGATGGAATTGCCTGGAAGGTGTTGCCGGGCCTGTCGTTGCAGCTCCCTCCCGGTCTACCCGGGTTGGTCGAGCTGCGACTCTCGCCGCTCCCGCCTGGTCTTTCCGGGCTGGTCGAGCTGGCCTGGCTGCTTCTCCCTGGTGAGGCTTCGAGTTGGCTGTTACCCGGTGAGTATTGCTGGTTATTTTCTATTCTTTCTTGGCCCCCTGTAGATTCCCTCCCTCTTGGTGTGTTAATGGGGTCGTCTGTGCTTGCTTGCGTGTCGGTTGTGTTTCTTGCCCTTGATCTTAATTGATCGATGTGGCGTTTCCATGATTGTCCGTCCGTTGTTTGCAGTCTGTAGGAGTGGGGGCCTGTCAGTTGGGTTATGGTTGCCGGTACCCATAGTGGGTCTCCGGTAAGGTTCTTTGCATGACTGCATCGCCTGGTGCAAAGGCCCGTGTTTACTTGATGAGTCTGGGGCTTTTCCGGGTTGTATGTGGGGTGCAGTCTGTCGAGTGGGGACCTTAGTTTCCTCCCCATTAGTAATTCTGCCGGGCTTTTGTTTGTTGTTGTATTAGGGGTTATATGTTGTATTAGGAGCATTTTATTTATCTTTTCTTGTATGTCCCGTGTTCGATTTTTGGATGGTTTTCTTTGTAAATTGAACCATCCGTTCCCCCCATTGGCCGCCGGATGTGCTGTCGCTGTCAGTGCGTGTCGTATGCCCGTCCGCTAGGAATTTTTCGAATTCCAGCGAGGTGAATTGGGGCCCGTTGTCTGACACGATGACATCCGGGAGACCGTGGGTCGCAAACAGTTTGTTGAGTACCTTAGTGACAGCTTCTGTTGTGGTGGTTTTCATGTTGCTTACCTCCAGCCAATTGGAGTAAGCATCCACCGTGATGAGGAATGTGTTTCCTCTTGTGGGGCCGGCGAAATCTATATGTATTCTGGACCATGGCCCCCTGGGGGTCTCCCATTCTAGTATCGGCGCGGCAGGGGATTTGGTCTGGCTTCTTGGCAGCGTGAGCACCTGGCCACCCAAGCCTCAATTTCTTTGTCCATGCCTGGCCACCAAGCGTAGCTTCTGGCCAAGGCTTTTGTTCGTATGATGCCCGGGTGCCCTTCGTGCAAAAGTTTTAATACTTTCCCTTGTAGCTTTTCTGGTATGACCACCCTGTCCCCCATAACAAGCAACCTTTTGCAAAGACAGTTCTGTTTGGCGGTTTCGGAATATCTTGAGCGATTCGTCGTTGTCTTTTTCCGCCACCCTTTTTCTACCCAATGCAATACCCGCGCCAGACGTTTGTCTTTATTAGTCTCTCGGGCAATGTCTGATGCGGTTATGGGTAGGTCGGGCAATGCCTCTATGCTGAGGGTGGTCGTCGTGGGGCTGGGTCGTCGTCGAGGTCGGGTAGTGGCGAGCGGCTCAGGCGCTCTGCATGGGTGATCGTCTTACCGGGCGGTGTGTGAGCCGGTAGTCGTGGCGGCGAGGAACTCGGACCACCTTGTCATCCTGGGGATAGGATGTTCGGGGTGGCCTTGTTCCCCGTCAGGATTCCCAGCAGCGGCTTGTGGTCCGTGACAATGGTGAATCGGCGGCCGTAAAGGTACTGTGGAACTTCTTTACTGCTGCAACGATGGCCAGGGCTTCCTTGTCCAGTTGGCTGTAGTTTCTTTCTGGTTTGCTGAGTGTCCTCAAAAAGAAAGCAATGGGTGCTTCTTTTCCATCCGGGAGTGTATGGCTGAGGACGGCGCCGACGCCAAAAGGTGAGGCGTTGCATGTGACGGCGAGAGGTAGAGTCTCATTGTATTGTATGAGGACGGCATCTGAGGTTAGCAGGTCCTTGGTTTTCCTGAATGCGGTGTCCTCATGCTTCCCCAGGTCCATTTTGCCGTCTTATCCAGGAGCCTATGCAAAGGCTCTGCCGCGTGTCGCTTTTGGGGCAAGAATACATTGTAAAAATTTAGCAGTCCCAGAAATGCCTGCAACTCTGTTTTGTTCTTGGGGATGGGGGCTTCCTTGATGGCTTTTATTTTGTTTCCAGTTGGGTGGATGCCATGTCGGTCTAGGAGGTACCCCAGGAACTCGACTTGCTCTGTGCAAAGCTGGCATTTCTCTCTTCACTTTTAGACCGGCCCTTTGAATTTCTCAAGTACCTCCCTTAGGCGACCCTCTAGTTCTTCCCGGTTGGCTGCTGACACTAGTACGTCGTCCGAAGTAAGGGACCACCCCTTTATCCCCTGCAGTAGTCTCTCCATGAGGCTTTGGAAAATCCCTGGGGCCACACTGACTCCAAACTGGAGTCGGTTACAACGAAACGCTTCCCGGTGGGTGACTATCGCTTGCGCCTCGGCGGTTTCTTCGTCGACCGGCAGCTGCTGATAGGCTTGCGCCAGGTCGAGCTGCAAAACTTTGCCCCCCAGTGAGTGAAGTAGGTGTTGCACTACTGGGACGGGTAGGCGCTTTGTTGCAGGGCGCAATTGAGGGTGGCCTTATAGTCCCCGCAGATCCTTACTGACCCATCTGGCTTAACTGGGGTGACTATTGGGGTCTCCCACCGGGCGTGGTCAATTGGCTGCAAACCCCCTGTTTGACGAGCTTGTCAAGCTGCTCGTCTATTTTTTTCCGTAGTGCGAAAGGCACCCGCCTCGGTTTTAGGCGTATGGGGGCGATGTTGGGGTCTAGGCTGAAGGAGATAGGGGGCCCTCGGTACTTGCCTAGGGTGCCGTCGAATACTTCTTGGAAGTCCTTAGCTAGCTGCTGCTCCCAGTCGGCTTCCTCGATGTGGTTTATGCTGGTGACCTCAATGCCAAGTGGTGCGAACCATTGGAGTCCTAGGAGGCTGGGTCGGTTCCGGTCCACGATTGTCAGGGAAGTTTTGCAGTGCGGCCCTTGAAGGTCACCTCGAACTGTCCGGCCCGATGACGGGGATTCGGTTCCCTGGTAGTCCTTGATCACCAATTTTGGTTCTCCAGCCCTCCCTTTTGGATGGTTGGCACCAGCCGCTTGATTTCTTTCCAGGCGATCATGGAGAGGTAGGACCCGGAGTCCACCTCCATCCGGCAGGGCTCGCCCGATGTTCACTTCTACGTAGACCTTGCGGGCATCGGTGGTCTCGGCGTGGCCAATCGTGACCGTCTGATGGGTTTCCTCCCTCTGGCGGTCTTCCCCATTTCGTCGCCCCGGTTGTCTCGGTTCCAGCGATTGTCGGCTTGGCGCTCTGTGCCTGGGGGTGTGTCGCTCGCCTCCGGTTGCTCGGTTCTCGGCGGCGGGGCTGTATGTTTTTCTGAGCCGGCAGACTCGGGCGATGTGGCCCTCTTATTGCAATGCCGGCAGGTCGCGTCGATGAAACGGCATTCTGATCGGAAGTGGTTGCCCCCACACCCGGCGCACTGGGGCCCCGACTTCGATCTCGCGGTCTCGACCTGCCTGGAGCCGATGGACGTCTTCTTCTTCTTCCGGGGTGTCCGAGGTGGAGTCCAGGTCCCGTGGTGTGTGGTGGTCTCTCGGTGGCTTGCCTCGGGGTTGTCGGCGCGGTCCACGTTCTCTGCCTTCCGCAGTCGGGCCGCTGACTTTTTGGTGGCTTCGCTGCGGAAGCTTCCGCCATGGCGGTGGCGAGGTCGATGTCGCCCTTCGCCATCAGGCAGCTCTTTAGTGCCTGGTCCCGGAGACCTAGGACCACACGGTCTCGGAGGGCATCGTCCAAGTCCTGGAACTCGCACAGGCCCCGAGGTCCCGCAGGTCAGCTATGAAATCACTGACGCTCTGCGTCCTGCCGCTGGTTCCGCCCGGTAGAATTGGTCCCGCCCGAATGAGGATGGGCACGGGGGGCGTGAGTGGTTTTGGAGTAATGGCTCAAGGTCGGCCCAGTCCATCGCCTTTACATCTGCGGGTTTTGCGAGGGCTTTTGCCATCTTGAACACCGCGGCCCGCAGTGCGTCAGGAAAACGGCCCTTTTTTTTCTGTCTGTTCGCATCCTTCAAGTTGCTACTCGAGGGAACATTAGGAATCGGTCTGTGTATGATTCCCAGTCCTCAGTAGCCGGGTTGAATGGTGCGGGCGGGATGATGCCGGCCATCTAGTCGGTCTTTGTCTTCCTCCGGACACGTGCCGGTGGTTCTTCCTTGATCTCACCCTCGCCGCCAGTGTCGTGTCCGGCGCAGGAAGGAAGCTCGAGTCAGTGACTATTTTCAGCTCTTTATTGTGCTCCGGTTACAGCTTAAAACTTGGAAGGAAAAACGGCGGCTTTTTATTTCCAAACCGCCGTGGCCGCGACCAATGGCACCGCTGAATCTCCCGCTTAGCTCACCCAATCGCGGGAGATTCCCAACGGGCCAATCAGTGCGGCTCGCCGGCCAATCCGTCGCCGCTTTAGCCAATCGCGACGTGGGTTTACGAGTATGTTAATTGACTGTACAGAACACTAACATCAATACCCGGGAAGATACTGGAAAAGATAATAAAAAAACAGATCTGCCAACATCTAGACACAAGTAAGTAATAACTAGCAGTCAGCACGGGTTTGTTAAGAACAGATCATGCCAAACCAATCTTATTTCATTCTTCAACACAGTGACTAAATTAGTAGACCAGCAAAATACTGTGGACATAATATATTTAGATTTCAGCTTGGCATTTGACAAAGTAGACCACAACCTACTTCTTAGTAAGCTAGAAAAAAGTGGAATAGATAGCACCACCACTAGATGACCTTGCAACTGGCTGGCATGGAGGGAAGTACGCAGTGGGGTGCTACAAGGTTCCGTCTTAGGCCCAGTACTCTTCAATATCTTCATTAACGACTTAGATGAGGGAATAGAAGGGGAGCTTACCAAATTTGCAGATGATACTAAGCTGGCAGGAATAGCTAACACTGGACCGTATCTAACAAAATGAATTCGATGTAGAGAAAAGTAAAGTCCTTAGGCAAGAAAAACCAAAAGTACACATATAGACTGGTTGAAACCAGGCTCAATAGCAGTAACTGTAAGACGGATCTTGAAGTCTTAGTGGACAACCAGCTAAATATGAGCCAGCAGTGTGCAGCAGAAGCCAAAAAAGCTAATGCAATCCTAAATTGTACTAATAGAGGGATACAATCAAGATCAAGGGAAGTAATAATGCCACTCTATAAAGCCTTAGTAAGACCACACCAAGAGTACTGCATCCAGTTTTGTTCACCACATTATAAAAAAGATGTTGAGACTCTAGAAAAAGTACAGAGAAGAGCAACCAGGATGATTAGGGGACTGGAGGCTAAAACATATGATGAGCGGTTGCAGGAACTGGGCTTGGCTAGTCTAGTAAAGAGAAGGACCAGGGGAGACATGATAGAGGTCTTCCAATATTTGAGGGGCTGCCACAGGGAGGAAGGGGTCAAGCTATTTTCTAAAGTGCCTGTAGGTCAGACAAGGAATAATGGATGGAAACTGAACAAGGAGAGATTTAACCTGGAGATAATGAGAAACTTTCTGATAGTGAGAACAATCAACCAATGGAACAGCTTGCCCTTGGAAGTTGTGGGAGCGCCATCACTTGAGACTTTCAAGAAGAGATTGGACTGGCATTTGTCAGAAATGGTGTAGGAACCCATTGCTTTGGCGGTGGGTTGGACTAGATGACCTACAAGGCCTCTTCCAACTCTGTTAAATCTGTTAAATCTGTTACCCCCTCCAGCTTTGTCTACATTCTCCCACATTTCCTATGGCACTCACAGGTTGCCAAGAAAACTTTTTCCACAAGAAACAGAAGTTTTTCTGCTTCTGGGCCATTGTGATGAAATTCAGGAGAAAAAGAAGGAAGGCAGAAATGGATCACCATCACAGAAATGTCTTCCAGGTTGACTTTTCTTTCCGCTTCCCCCTTCTACCATCTGTTCCACAGGAATGTTTCTTGAGCAAGTAAAATCATAGTGACTTGTGTGAATAAAAGACTGGAGCTGTATCCTTAAAGGTGAGATATCATTAGTAAAACAATTCAAGAAAGGAATTGGATTTTTAATCTCTATCATAATTAAAACAGAATGCAGCACTGCGGTGTATGTATATATCACCACCACACATGATAGTTATCAACTGATGATGATCTCATCTGTAAATCATTTATTCAAAGTACTGCAGAATGGATTTACACTTGAGTTTCTGTAATTGGCTTTAAATTTATTTTATAAAATCTGATATGCATTAGCACCTTTTTACTATACTTATCAGATAATAATGGTGTAGAAGGAAAACCTAAGCTTTTGTTATTTAATAGAATTCTAGCATACTTTTTCAGCGTAAAGATTGTCAACTACTTGATTACAAGTGCAAACTAAATAAGCTAACCCATAAAACAAAACAATATCCAGTACATAATTAATTCATATAAATAAGAAAGCTGTAAATAATACAACTGCTGTTAAAAGTCCAGAGAATTCAAAACGGACTGCAAGATGGAATAAATAAACCTTTAAAATTATTCTAAAAGGAGCAAGGAAATATAACAATATGCACACACACACACACACACACACACACACACACACACGAAGTATAAGTACTGCTTTATAAAAGCCTTAGTAAGGCCACATCTGGAATGCTGCATCCAGTTTTGGTCACCACATTAGAAAAAATATACTAACACTTTGGAAAAAGTGCAAAGAAGAGCAACTAAAATGATTAAAGGCCTGGAGACTAAAACATGTGGGTTTGGCTAGTCTAGAGAAAAGAAGGAGTAGGGAGGACATGATAGCAGCATTCCACTATTTGAGAGGCTGCCACAAAGAGGAGGGAGGGTCAATTTATTTTCCAAAGCACCTGAGGGCAGGACAAGAAAAAATGGATGGAAACTAATCAAGGAAAGAAGCAACCTGGAATTAACGAGAAACTTCTTAATAGTGAGGGCAATTAACCAGTGGAACATCTTGCCACCAGAAATTGTAGGGGCTTCATCACACACATACAGAGAGAGAGAGAGAGAGAGAGCACATTTGTATTTTTTGAAGAAACTCCCAATACTTTGAAAAGCCAATGCAACCTAATCCTAGAAATTTAAAGTGACGTAAGAGGTAAAGATTTACCTGCAAAATATTTAAAAATAAGTTGGGGTTTTTTTCTCTCCTATTTCACTGTCAGATCTCCTCCTCCTCTTTATATAAATATAGTTTTGGTTTGCCAGGAGAACTTGGCTACTAATAGTTCTTTTAATGCGATCCTTCCCTTTTGTTCTACGTGCTACCATGCGATAACAGATGCTCATGTCTTCTACCTGCCTCCCTTCTCTGGAATATTCTGCCTCTTTTCCCTCCTTCCTAAGCCCAGGAGCCATGCATAATCATTTTTGATTTATACTTTGTTCTCTTGCGCCCTATTTTGTTTTTGTTTTTGCTGCAGTCTTCCTCGCCACCTTCATGGAAATGACTGTAATCTCCAGGACACTTTAGACATTACTTCCACACCATTTGGAGCTTTCCGCCCCAGTGCTCTTTGTTGTGCCTCTCTTTTCACAACTTGGGTCCATGTTTTAAAAAGCGTTGTTTTAGGATTTGCGGCGGAGGTCAGACAACTGTAGAATTCCCTGGTACTCTGGGCTGCATCAGATTTTGTGGCAAAAGAAAAAAGAAAGAGAAATGTGCATTTCCCTCTCCCCTCTTGTAAACTACCTAGACAAGATCTCTACCCTGAATGATGACCTAAGCAGATATTTAATAAATCAATAAAGGTTAGCATAAGATAGCAAGAGGTAGGCAAAGCTATCTCATTCTCCTACAAGTTGCTTTATCGCTTTCTCATTTCTGCACACAGTTTTTTTTTCTTTCTCTCTCTCCCGACACCTGAAAGACCTAGCAAATAGTTCTATGGTATAATTTTTTCATATGAATTTGATCGTTCTTAATTTAATATGTATATATGGGTCTGCTCCAGAAAGGTTTGCTATATATTAGCATATTTTCTTTGTTGCTGTACCTTTGCACTTTTTGACAAATACATTCCTTCATTAAAGATCAGGCAAACTAATAATCCAGATCCATAGAGGAGAGATTTAAAAAAAAAATACAAGAGAGTGACAATGGGCACCGATTTTTCTGAAATGGAAGAGATCAGTTTAAAAAAATCATTCTAGGAGTCCTGAACTCATCAGCAGCTACGTTTTGGATCTGTACATATTGAATTCTAATGTGTATTATCAACACATTATTATTATTTTTCTTAGCACCTGATCAGGTTTTGAAATAAAACCAATCTCTTTCTAGTATCTATCAAGTCAGAATAGAAATGGATTTATTATAATACAAAGGTTTTTCTCTTATGAGAAGTGATTACTGATCAAGCATAGTTCCAGGCAAGGATCATGCAATCATCCTGGCTTAATTATAGAATTTTATTGTAGGTTCAGATGACACTTTCTTCCACTTGAAGCCACCTTTTGATATCTGCATATGTGCATACATGCATACAGTATGTGCATCCATTAAGAAGAAAAAGATGCAATAGTCCCACGTAGTCTGTTGGCAGACGCTGTTAAGATTTGACCATTGGAATTTATGCACACATTTATGTGTGTGTGTATATGTGCACAGAGTTGGACATAATGGTTTCATTCAAAGCAATTAAAATGAAATAACAATTTCTTCTCACTGCTTGCACCTTGGCTTGCACTATTTCACTGTGAAGTCATTAAAGGTTGCAAAATAATCAGATAAATTTTATAATGTCATCAAGCTTGGGAAGACTAGGTCTTTCCCAAGACACATAAAAGCTACCCATTTGTGACTGATTCTTTAGTACTAAAATGAAAGTATGTAGATCCTGTTTTGTTCTATAAAAGAGTTCACAATAAATGAAATTAAAAAAGAAAAATATTTTAAACAGTTATGCAAGGATGAAAAAGGGAAGTGTCCCCCCCCCCTCACTATTTTATCTGGTGGTAGAATATTTTTCAGTGTGAACACTAGACACACACCTTACTTCATGTACTAAAATGTAGTTATCTAACCTTTAGAGCCTAAAGGCTCTAAAATACTATCATGGATAAGTTAAAGGCAAGGGTTAAACAAAAAGACATCTTTGAAGAAAGCCACATTAAATGAGCTATAGCTGCATGAGCTTAAACATTGACAATGCACACAGTTGAATGAGTTAGAAAGGAGAGTCGTGAGTTTGTAAATTAGACAGCATCCCTTTGGAACATTGGTGAGCTGCTCCGTCATAGAATGGCTCAGTTTCCACTTAACAGGAAGCCTGAAAAATTGCAGCCATTAAGCTCATAATCTGAAACTGATAGAAGCACCAAGAAACAGCCTTAGTGGTTTAGTTGACCCCAAACTGTCCAAGCCTGACAGGCTTTAACAAGTATACCCAGGTAGAGTGAGTTGACTTCCTCATCCTTTTGACTTTGAATTCATTCTGTTCTGTTTCTACATCAGTCTTAAAATTTACTGCAAAACCCATATTCCTTTCCCTATGAGTCAGTGGTGGGATTCAATTTTTTTTACTACTGGTTCTGTGGGCGTGGCTTGGTGGGCATGGCAGGGGAAGGATACTGCAAAATCTCTATTCCCTCCCCACCCCACTAACCTGCTTTCCAGCTCCATTCTCCTGTGCAGGGCAACAAAAGAAGACCCAGCCAATCAGCTGGGACTCAGGAGGCAGAGAATAGATGGGGGCAGGGCCAGTCAGAGGTGGTATTTGCCAGTTCTCTGAACTACTCAAAATTTCTGCTACTGGTTCTCCAGAACTGGTCAGAACCTACTGAATACCACTTCTGCTATGAACGTCTCCTAATATTTCCCAGGTACATTTTTTCAGATATCTAACACTTTCCTTACAGCATTAATAACTGCTTTATTTATTTATTTGCATCCCATTGTTATTATTTTTACAAATAATAATTCAAGCAGGTGAACATATCCAATACATTTTTCTCCTCCTAGTTTCCCCACTACAACAAGTGAGATGGGTTGGACTGAGACAGAATGATTGGCCCAAAGTCACCCAGCTGGCTTTCATGGCTAAGGCAAAAGTTGAACTCACAGCCTCCAGCTTTCTAGCCTGGTAACTTAACCACTAGACCAGAGTGGTTCTCAGGTCTCACCTATGAAGCAATTTTTCCCAGTTCTGATGTCTTCTGTACAAAATGAGTTCCTTCCCTCAGTCATTAAGCTCAACTGTGATGACTTGGAATTATGGGAGGTAGTTTGGATAACATGAAGTTATGGATAAAGATTTAGAAAGTCTAAACTGGAACTGTTCCTGGGCTTGATTCTCCAGGAGGTAAGAAGCTGAGGCTTAAACAAAACCGAACAAAACTTGCTGTGACAAACAAGATTTGTTGAGCTAACAGACATAAAGGTTACAATGTTGTATTGTTAAGATTTTTCACAGTGCACAAATAAAAACACTCTGAAAGATTTATTGGGTGTAAGAGAATGAAGTGTGATATCTATTTAAGGAGGTTAAGCTTGAAGGACTAAAATTTGTTTTAAAACATTATTATTATTATTATTATTATTATTATTATTATTATTATTATTATTATTATTATTATTATTATTATTAGATTTTAACTACAATGGGACAATGGATCGACTATTTATTGCCAAATCACTGAATCTGAGAACAAAAAAAATTACCATCAAACCGAAGTTCCTGGGTAACGTATATAAAATTAATGACAGCATTGAATTTACTTCTGGCACCAAATCTTTACAATGACGATATGATGAAGTTTTATCCACATAAATATTGTCAGTAAAACATATTTTCAGGCAGGAAGGATTAATTCAGGGATGTCACTAGGTTTACCCAATAAAAAATGTGGCATCAGACAGCCTAATCATCTTTGCAAAAGAAAGAAAAAATGTGAATATTCAGAGAATTTGGGATTAATTTAGAGTACGTTTTGAACAACAGCTGCAGATGATGAAATTATCGTCCTCTTGATGGGTGTTTGGGGGCTACTTCTCTTATTTTATTTTAGTTCAGTTTATTTATTTTGAAGTTTAAGTATAAATAAAAGGCATTTACAAATATATGAATTATATAAATGTGAATGCATGTTATCTGAGAATTGCAAATGGCAGCAGCTCTCCATGGAATATACACTTGCGGCATATTACACTTAGCCACAGCATATTAAATGAGATGGCTTATTAAGAAAAAAAGGTTATAAGAACAAATTAATCACCCTAAAAAGTTGGTGAAGCTCCAGATATTTAAGTGCTGCATTTAAGTGCCCCTGGAAGGATACAAAAAGAAAAGAGAGCAGACATGGTTCAGACTGACACAAAGAACCATATTGGAAGAATTTTCTCACCACAGTCATTCCCAGTGCTTTCGATTTAAATGATCTTTATTTAAAAGTGGGGCCAACAGAAGAGAAAAGGAAGACGAGGCCAGAAATCTGCAACTGAGCCACTAATTTAGCTGGACTGAGATGTAACATGCATTCCAATTGCTTCTTATTTATTACTTCAGGACCCCGTGGCCATTCCAGTTGAATTATATTGCCCTCAGAAGATTCCTGAGGCTAGGCCACCAGGGAAGTGGATATAATTATGAACATTATTGTCATTAAAATAAAACAATAATTTTAATTACAGTGTAAGTCTCCTTCCCTCTCTTTTCCTGTCAATTGATTCCCTGGTAAAAAGAAATGTCATCTGCTAATTTTTCCAAGAAAGTTAAAACGTGTTGAGGATATGGGAGAATGAAATAAATTAGGACAATGAAAATAAATGGAAAAATGACACATGTTTAGAGCAAGTCAATTATAAAAGAAGACAGTTATCATAAATTTGTAATATTTTATCATTTTTGTATTAAAACATAAATAACTAGAAAGAACAAACTATAGTATTGTGAGTTCAAGATCCTGTCCTGTTCATATTGGAGGCACCTTTTAAGGTGCTTCTGGTTGAAAGGATTAGCCGGTGACATCACCATTGCTCAGGAGCTGGAGCAAATAATGGGAGCTCACCCCACCATGCAGCAGCACTCAAACGCAGGCTTGCTAACCTCCAACCCAACGTCCTAACCATGTGGCTTGCTAACCTCCAACCCAACGTCCTAACCATGTGAGCCACCACACTCTTAAGTTCAGAATAATGAATCATTACATATAACAAATAAGGATTTTTTTTAAAAAAAAAAAGATTGTCAGCTGCCCAGTTGAACTTTTACCTCTTTTTCCCCCCTGCTCATTGTGGGTGTCAGGAATGGCATCTGGCCCATAAAAGCTCATTCCATTTACCTGCCCCAACTCTACACTTAGCACATCACTACAGTAACCTTCCCCCAGGAGTGGGGAGGAATGGCGATTTTACAGTATCCTTCCCCTGCCACGCTCACCAAGCCACGCCCACAGAACCGTTAGTAAAAAAAATTGAATCCCTCCACTGCTAAGAACTATAGTTCCTGAAGACTAATTTCACTTCCAATTACAAGGGGAGAAAATGTGAGGAGAAACTCTGTCTTTCTCTCTTAAATATCCAAAAGCTGGCCACTTTGTGAGAAGCAAAATTCTGGACCTTGGTGTGATTTTAAAAGGCTATTCTTAAATTCTAACTGTACATTAACTTCAAGAATGTGCTTTCTTGCACACTTAATTAAATATCTTGACATCATAGAATTGTTAAAGAGATTTGCCCAGGTTTTTTTTTCCAGACCCTGTTGTTCATTAATGCCACAACCTAGGCCCATCCCAAGCTCCATAAAAGTCCTTTCTCAAAAAAGCAGATTTCCGGAGTTAGAAAAAACCATAGAAAGAAAGAGTATTTTGCAAATCCAGAAAGCAACATCATCCTTACTGTTCACAAAATCCTCCTGAAGATTCTCTTATAGACAAGTCCTGTGTTTTAAACTCACAGGATTGCAAGAGAACCTACAGACATGATCTGAGGCACTCATAATAAACAATAATCAGTGTGTTATCTAATGAAGTTGTGGAAAATCTGAGAGTTACATGGAGCAGATTCATGTCAGAGAAAAGATACAATTTAAGAGCAATGGGTCTGCCTGGTAACATTGCCTAAGAATTAAAGTACAGATTTTATATATTAATCTTTAATAACTGGGAAGCCATTTTTGGAATAGTTTCCATAACAAAAGGAAATAGAACATAGAATAACAGAGTTGGAAGGGACCTTGGAGGTCTTCTAATCCAACCCCTTGCCTAGGCAGGAAACCCTATACCATTTCAGACAAATGGTTATCCAATCTCTTCTTAAAACCTGCTCCAGTGTTGGAGCATTCACAACTTCTGGAGGCAAGTTGTTCCACTGACTAATTGTTCTAACTGTCAGGAAATTTCTCCTTAGTTCTAGATTGCTTCTCTCCTTGATTAGTTTCCACCCATTGTTTCTTGTCCTGCCTTCAGGTGCTTTGGAGAATAGCTTGACTCCCTCTTCTTTGGGGCAGCCCCCATGAGATTGGAACACTGCTATTATGTCTCCCCAGTTCTTCTTTTCATCAGACTAGATATACCCAGTTCCTGCAACCGTTCTTCATATGTTTTAGCCTACAGTCCCCTTTATTGCTCTTCTCTACACTCTTTCTAGAGTTTCAACATCTTTTTTACATCGTGGTGACCAAAACTGAACGCAGTGTTCCAGTACTTTGCTAGACCAATACTCGAATACAGCTCATCAGTCTGGAACCCATATTACGTATCTGATATTAACACAGTTGAGAAAGTCCAGAAATATTTCACAAGAAGAGTTCTCCACCCCTCTACTCGTTGCAGAATACCTTAGGCCACCAGACTTGAAATTCTAGTCCTAGAAAACTAGAACTATGCTGCCTTCGGTCCGATCTAAGTATAGTATATAAAATCATACATTGCAATGTCCTACCTGACAATGAATACTTCAGCTTCAACCGTAACAATACAAGGGCAAACAATAGATACAAACTCAAGGTTAATCGTACCAAACTTGATTGCAGGAAATACGACTTCAGCAACAGAGTGGTCGATGTCTGGAATACTCTACCTGACTCTGTGGTTTCTTCCCCAAACCCCAAAAACTTTAATCTTAGACTGTCTACTATTGACCTCACCCCTTTCCTAAGAGGTCTGTAGGGGGCGTGCATAAGCGCACCAACGTGCCTACCGTCCCTGTCCTATTGTTTCTTTTATTTTTCTTATATATATATCCATGTATTTATAACTATGTTTTTACTTATACCTATTAAGCAATTGACAAACCAAATAAAATAAAAATAAATACTTCAAACTACTTCAGCATACATATATCTTTTTTTAGAAGACTGGATCAAGAAGCACCAAGCTTTCAGAGCAACCAGAAAAATCAAGATTCATTAGAAATTCTTTTGCTAAATGCACAAGCAAGAAGACTCTGATGATTTATTAGTCTGTATACAAAAGATCAATAAGAGGTGGTTATAGATGCAGCAAAATGCTACAGAAAACAGAATCCTGGTCTAAATAAATATATCCTGTCAAACTACAGGTATTTTGGGGCTGGTGGGAGGTAGGGAAGAGTCTGCCATTGTGCAATGGTAGCAAATGCAGTGATATTCTTGAAACAAAGACATGATCATGTGTATACTATATGCCACCCTATTTCATATTTATTAACAAAAATGTAAAAATATCTAAGGTGTGTTTTAATGAAAGAGCAAAGAATGAGGAATATATTGCTGAAAAATCCATGAAATAATATGTCTACAGATGTAAGCAGCTAATTGAGATTTCTGTTCTTACTGTGTAAGTGTGACAGTGTTTCTGAAAGTTTGGTCCCTTTTGAAGTGCCTTTTTTTGGGGGGGGGTCATTAAACTTTGGAATCACGACTGAAGAATATTGCAATTAAATACTTTTTCTTTCTTCAAGCTTTCCCACATTTGAGAGTGGAATTTACAGCCTGAATACTTATTTAATCAGAACAGGGTGCTGCAAAACTGTAGGCAAAGTAAAAGGTCACAGCAGGGGAAAAACAATAGTACCAAGCTAATAGTAAAACAAAGACAGGAGTCAAAAGATGCCTCTCGACTTCAACAGGTGAGTGACATCATCAACAATGGAGCGGAAAGCAGATGATTGAAGATGTATATTTGGTTTCATACAGCATGTATTAAAACACACTTTGGTTTAAACCAGGGGTCCCCAAACCCCAATCCGTGGACTGGCACCGTGCCACAGCATGCCAGCAACCGGACCACACAAACAAGTGAAGCCACATCTGTGGGATGCAGGCAGCATGCAAAACCATGCCCTGGTCCCTGGTGCCCAAAGGGGCTGTTGTTTTAAACAGGGAATCATAGTAAACAGAAATATTTGCCATGCTTTGGGGCAAGGCCTTGGACTCTCCTTACCTACCATACTCGGGTGGCCTGGATTCTTTTCACAGCACTTTGCTAAACTATCTGTCCGGTCACTTAATGATCACAACTGGGAAAGCTGGGATTGTGGTTGTTCGGTGAAGTAGTCACGTGGCATCTCACTGAATGACCGGGCCCAATAGTGGTTGAAATCGGAGGACTACTTGTGTGCCTCCTGAATATTGTTGCCTTCCGTCAATGTCTTAAACTCCATCTCCTATGTGTGACAAAATTAAAAAGCCAAACAGCACAAGGACACAACACTGGCTGTCCCTACAGAGGGCAGTCCTCATCACAAAGAATCTGGCAGATCATTTAAAAACCCATGAGAACTGAGATGAAAATCAGCAACAAAAAAGAGACAGAAACAGATAACAAGTAGAAAGTCTCAGTTGGCTCAATCTTGCTGTGGAGATAAATATAAATGAAGATTAGAAATGAAAGTGCTTCCCATTAAGTGATGTAACTTCTCTTCATTTTTTTAAAAAAGAATTTTTAATATTGTATGGTTTAAGACCAACACATCTGACCACAGATAAACACAAGGCAACATATGTGCAAATGGAAGGTGATGGAATGAAACATTATACTAGCCATTAAGTTGTGTTTGTCTGCGCGCAGACACACAAACACAGTAAATTAATTGCACGCACACACTGTAAATTAATTACACACACACACACACACACACACAGACACACACACACATTGTAAATTAACTACAACACACATTCTGCAAATCAACTGCACTTAACAATGCACACTCACTTATATCCAGCAATTCATGATGAATTTTCAGGGTAGTTTAGATTAAAATACTGAAAATACAAACCTGTCAGGCATTAGGTTGTAAAGTTTAAAGATGCCATGGTGGGTAGCAGGAAGATGAAACACAGGACGGAGAAGGGCTGAAAACTATTTTCTTTGCTTGTCATTTACTTGCGCTTTTTTTGCCAGATGAAAAATAAATTAAACAGTCCTTGCTTTTTAACATTATATTTGCACAATTGCATATTTTACTTGGTTCCCTCCATTTTAAGGCTTATTACATGACAGTGTTCATTTTGTGGAACTGATATTATGAGAACTGATTGTCTTTCCTTTTTAAAGTTTGAGGGCTACTGCCCATTACTCTGAAGAAAATAAAATCCTATTCAGTCCTTTTGGTTTGAACAGTCCGTCATTGAAATGCATATTTTCTGGCTGTTCATCATAGGTTCTCTACTCTTTCAAGAGGAGGAGAGACAAGATCTAGTCCAAAGCTAGCATGTTATAACAAGGGTCCTCAAACTTTGCAACTTTAAGACTTGTGGTCTTCAACTCTGGGAGTTGAAGTCCACAAGTCTTAAAGTTGCCAAGTTTGGAGACCTCTGTGTTATGACATACTATTGAGATTCCTCAATAGCACCCTATCTGTAATAGATGTTTGCCCTTGCAGTTAAACAACAGACGGAAACAGAAACAGTGCAATTGGTGAGAGGACATATTGAAGCAGATAAAAAGAGTTTATTTTAGTCCCAGGCCAGGGTTCAAAATAAAACATGTTAAAAATATGAATAACACACAAAACAGTATAAGAAGTTTACACCTAGCAGCAGATTTGTCACTGATGCAGTCAGAGTGTTTGCTATTTTACAGGCAGAATAACCAAACTTAGCTAAAATTCAAGGAAAGTAAAATGTACTGATCGGATAATAATAACTGTACACACACACACACACACACACACACACAAAGATCAGAATTTCCTGGGTGCTTTACTCGGTAAGGTGTTATAAGGTGGGTCCTAAGATTTCTCTGGAGCAGTATTTCGCAACCTTGGCAACTTTAAGATATGTGGACATCAATTTATGGCTGGCTGGAGAATTGTGTGAGTTGAACTTTGCAGATCTTAAAGCTGCCAAGGCTGACACCCATGGTCCTGAGGGTACATTATAGCAGAATGTGAAATGTAATTTCAATAGCCCCATGTCCGCAGGGGCACAGTCTTAGCTCATAGGGAAGTTTTTTTTTTAATCAGTTCTTCAGAACTCTTATGGGGAGAGTGTTGAAGCGTGAATGATCTTTGGAATTTGGACTTTTATATAATGTAACTACCTTGCTGGTTTAAAAAACAAACCTTGACTGCACATATGAAGCACATAAAGATCCATACAACTAATTATGTTTAAATATTCAGTTCAGACTTCCCATAAGTAAAACCTTTCCCTTTAAATACATCCAAGAGTCCATTTGGACTTTGCATTTGTTTTAATTTTTCATTGTAAAAGTAGTGTTTAGTTGAGTAGTAGAATGGTTAAACATTCTTCCATGTTTATGAAAGAAAAGGTGCATAGGTAGAACGTTACACAAAAGTAGTAATTGTGTTGGCTTTTGTAAGCTTATTAAATTAATATTTTTAAAGAAAGATCTAGTAATGCAACCCTGATCCTATAAACAATGGTGTCTTTTATTTTAAAAAAATAGGAATATATTTCTAAATTCCTCTTTCAAATGTTCACTTCATTGGGTCCCTTCCTATATGAACTTCACAGGTAGAGAGTAGGAAAACAGAAAGCTGTTGAGGAAGTAGATTCTGCAGAGAAGACCAGGATGTAAAACAATCAAGTAGAGAAGGATAAACCCTGAAGGTCAGGATGGCAAGTGCACAGGTGCCTGACTAACACACTGGAGCAGCCCTGAGCTGCACAGACATAGGCAAACACGTTGTAGCAAATTGGAAAGCCATAAAAGTCTATTATACAAAATCAAACAGCAGCCAGCATGACAGCCATTAGCCTGAAATGAATACATGGGAACTTAATGAGGTCTGTCGAGGCCAGCTTGGAGTATTAAGTTGCCAATTCCAGTAGGATTTCCTCTTTCTTTACAGAGTTGAAAGCATCAGTACTGCCTTGTTAAGAGTTTGACGAGTTGTGCAGGAAAAAAAAATTGCATAATTATTTGTAGAACATGATTATGCAAAGCACAGGAAATGCCTTTTTCCTGCAAGGACACATACATGCACTTCTTCCCTGCTAGCTCAGATTGCAATTAAGTGGAAGGCTATCATGTTCTAGGTTTGATGTGAAGCACAAAATAAAAGAAATGATTTATACCCAGTTATTGAACAAATATTAATCCTACATGGCAAACCAAACTTGGAAAAAAGACACACAAGCTAATGCAATACTTGATATAAGTTTTAGTAACGAAATATTGCAAGTCTGAATGTGCTTCTGCACTTCTTCCCTTTGTATTCATAAGTACTAATGCATGTCATGTCTGAGATTACATTTCTGCCTTGGGTCGGATTTCTCTTATCTGAATGTTGTCTTGGTTGTGGATCTTCCTCCTGTTTCTTAAGGTTATTCTTTCTGTCTCTTACATCAAGGTTCATGATGCCAAGCAAGGATTCATATCACAACATGATCTGAATGATTTAATGCAGGTAAGCATCACTGCATATATAGTTCCTCCACTAAACCTGAAGTATCTCCTTTACACAAGTCAACCAAATCTTGACAATTGTTGGTTAACTAATGAATCAATCAATTTAGCTTAAAAAACATTTAATGATACAGAGAACTTCAATACCGTTGCTTTTAAATACATAGAACTCAATTTTATGGTTAGCATTGTCTTCTTATATTAGTTTACAGAAGTAAAGATCCTTCCACTAAATAAAGGTGATTTAAAAGTCCTGCTAATTAAAAAGTTGCCTAATGTTTGAAGTCCAAATTTAGACAAAGGTACTAATTGTTAAGTACATGAACATAGTTTTATATTATTAGTTTTTTGTTGACTAATTTACTATAAACTGTCCTATTTATATTTTCTAAGTGATACCGGCAGCAATACTGAAGAATTTGAGAGGGCTTTGTTTTTAGCAGTACCCTCAGCATGGCTGTGGACAGCTTTTTTCATGTGGCTCACTCTAATAAGAAATACACCATGGGAAAGCCATGGTACACATAGCTGGGAAGGAAGCAAGGATGTCATAAATTTCATTGACTTATCTTTAATGCTAATCTGGGGTAAATACAGAATCTAGGAGACTGTAGCTTTAGCTATAGTGAGTTAATTAAAGCAGAGTCTTCTTGAGGAGCATTTCCCCAAATCTCTCACTGTCTGAACTGAATTGCCATTTCTGAGACAATCTTTTGTGTCCTCAGCCTTCTCACAATCTCTGCAAGTCATTTTTCTGGTATCAGTTGTGTCCATATGGACAGGTCATACAAATAACTACAACTGGTGGCTGCAATGAATCCACAAATTTCTAGGGGAAAGTGAAATACTGAGATAATGCTCAAATTCTTGACTCCAGTTTTGGATGTCATATGCCCCTGAACATCAAAGACACCTAAAGCTACTTCAGGCTTCCTATAGGAGAACCACCAAGAGAAACATGATGGTGAACTAATTGGGCCATTGAACTGATCTAGCAAGATTCATCTTATGACCAAGAAACAAATAAGCATACCAGAAAAAGAAAATATGAATGTAATACTTATTCTATTTAATTTTCCATCTTTTCTTATTTTTTTTTAGGTTTCTTTCTGTTCTTCTACCTCCAAGTTTGTAGAGTTTTGCACCTTTGTGGCCAAAATACTTCAGAACTCATTGTTAAGATCTCTCTAGTGCATTGTTCTTTTCTCCACTGTACTCTACTTAATTTCATTAGGCAGCAAATCCTTCATCTTTATTCCAGAAATCTTAATATGGATCATAACCACTGGGTTTGGGTTCCCTTAGATTGTTTAGGTGCTGATCTAGCTAATTTCACTTTCTACATCTAGAGTTAGGCATAGAAAGGAATAAGATTATCAAGATTATCACATTATAATACTACATTGCCAATATAAAATAGAGTATCTAGTTTATCTGTAAGCCTCACCATTTGAGCTTCAGAATAACCTACTGTCATGTAGCTTCCATCTGTATTGATTGATTTTTCTTGCAGAGCAGCTTGGATTGTCTTCCAGCTTTTTACCATTCCATCTTCTCTGGCTCTATTTGCCTTATACTGCATTTCTTAAAATGCAAATACCATATATAGTCTTTCTCCTGTCACTTCAAAGCAAAATCTACAGCAAGCAGCTGGCTAAGTACTGGTCACAAAATCATGCCTCACAGTTTTTCAAAGAGCCTCCTCTCCATTCTAAATAATTTACATTCTTTAAACAAGCCCACTTGGTAAAGCAATGTTATGCATATTTTAAATCAGCATTATAGGAGGCAAGTTTATTTCACATTCCACTTATTTACACTCATCTTTTTCCAATGTTCCAGCTGCCAAACTGCAGTAAATTTGAATAGCCTTCCCCTACTGCTCTACCCTTTAGCTGGAAGTGCTGCAACTGAGAGGATTATTCATGTCAAAGCAAAAGAACAACAACAGCAACAAAGCTGCTTTCAATGCCTCAAATATTGCTAATTAGTAGTCTGTGCCAAGGCGGGCTTGCTATACAGCTGCCTGTTTTGTATATTTCCCACCTCAGCCTATTATCTACTGCACAACCAGAAGGGAGATGGGAAATCAGCATTTTGGGGGAAGAAGCATTTCTTCACTCCATTCTTGTAGAAGAATAGTCCCTGTCCTTTCCAAATCATGGTGTACATTTAAATCCAGCCTGAAATATGGGCTTGATTTTCATTGATTGGAATATATACATTTGTGCTTGGAATGCTCCAACACTGGAAATTTTTAAAAAGATGTTGGATAACCATTTGTCTGAAGTGGTGTAGGGTTTCCTACCTAGGCAGGGGGTTGGACCAGAAGACCTCCACGGTCCCTTCCAACTCTGTTTTTCTATTCTATTCTATTCTATTCTGTTCTGTTCTGTTCTGTTCTAACTCTGTGTGTACTTCCTCTTTGTGTATCTGATGAATCACCCATTCCTCCTAAGCCGATGGAGAAATTCCACTAATTTTGCTACTGCCTTTGGGTAAATTGTACAAATTGAACCCTAAAAGAGATGATAACAACGTGGACACTGCAGCAAACAAGTGCCTTATTCAGGAAGGGACTCCACTAAGCACATCAAGCCAAAAACAATTTCTACCCACACTCACCCTAATTTATTTATGCAGGTCATTGTGGAATCATATGGTTGGAAATCTGCATTTTGTTAAAAGGAAAAACTCTACTCAGATATTTCAAAAACAATCATACAGACTAGCATAGACAAGAGAAGTAGTTTTGGTGGACTTGATCAAAAGCAATGTCCATGGCAGCATCAGTGTGCACATACATGAAGAGAGTGAGAACTATACAAAGTGCAGAAAAAGAGTAGCTAGTATGAGCAAAATAAAATATTAAAGGCAGTAAATAATATACGAAGAAAATTACTCACTTTTGTATTCAAATCTTTCCAGTACCCATTCAGTGTTAACTTTCTCCCTTCTTATTTCACTACACTGACTGCTTTGGTAATCAGTTTCTATTTCATTCTAATTACTTTTACATTTCTTCTAACATATCCAAGTTCTGCTTTGATGTAACAAAACAGGCATGTGCATTTTCACAACAGACTACAAGTACCCACTATTTTTTTATCTGCATAGCCTTATCTTAAAAGTACTCTACTTGCCCACTTTTAATAAGCCAGAATATATAACTTTTGCCATTTATGCATAACTTTGCTGTCTGTGAACAAAAATGTCTGCATCAATAGTTTGTCAACATTTGCTACAAATCACTTGTTCTCAGCCAACTCAGCATCCTGTTCATTCAAACTCATATGCAGAGTCTTATCCCCAAACAATGCATTTCTAATTTCTCTATAGGCATATCTGATACATAAATGCATTCCAAATCAAGGGGACATCACACATCCTTGTCTTTTTTTCTGCTCAGAATTTCATTTATTCTTTTACTTGGCACACCCGCATCATGTACTGCTCTTATTGCATTCATTAACCAATATTAAATTCCACATTCTTGCAAAATATTCCATAATTCAAGCCATGTCCACACTTCGTTATATCTGAATTAAGAAACATACAATAAACATACAATCTTTCTCACATTTGTATATTTTTAGAGATTTGTTGAGGATCTGTATACCCCCAGCTATTAAAAAGTTGCACTGAAATTTTGACCCTCACCGGTGACACCCATTTAACTGGAATCCTTAAACACCTCTCAAGCATGTTTAACAAATTAACTGTGGTATTGCACTCACTTCTATTACCTTTTCCTTATATAATGTAACAATAATGGCATCTTTCCAATCAGGACAGAGGTGGTCTTTCTCCAGTTATACCATCCACACATGCATTTATTCATTTTTTCAACATTCATGACCTTTTTTCAACATTCATGACCTAGCATTAATTATTATATTATGTATTTTATATATATACAGTATATGTATGTATGTATGTATGTATGTATGCATGCATGCATGCATGCATGCATGCATGCATGCATGTATGTATGTATATGTATATGTATATGTATATGTATATGTATATGTATATGTATATGTATATGTATATGTATATGTATATGTATATGTATATGTATATGTATATGTATATGTATGGTATTCAGCTTTGTTTGGGTATTTTCCCACGTCATTGTAGTTGTGCTTTTAAAGTTGTAGCAACGTTTTGGCAGAATCTCATCTGCCATCATCAGTCTTCTGTATTGTGTCCGTCTGTGAGTCAGGCCCCCACAGTTGTTTCAGTTTTAAATTTGGGGCAGCCTATTGCTGTGCCAGAATGGTTTTTTCTTCATCCTGATTGGTTGGGAATCTTGGTCTGTGTTTATTGGTCTTGGAGTTTGCTGTGTTCTGCTTGATTGGTGTTTCTAATATCTTCTGTCTGTTTTGTGGCTCTTTTTGTATCTTGATTGGCTGGCAACTTTGTGTTCCTTTATTGGAGGCCTTTAGTGCAGCTTGGCTCCGGGTAAATGGACGGTTATCATTTGTTAGGAAGCTAGGTTTCATCTGGGTGCCTGGTTGGGGTGTGTTTGAGCTGGAGGTATCAGGGGGGATCTGTTTGTGCCCAGGTGTTTGCCTGGCTAGTGGTCTGACGACGAACACAATACAGACGAACACAATACAGAAGCCTGATGATGGCAGATGAGATAAAGCAGTATATAAGTCTAAGTGCTATTGCTATTAATTTCCACCCCATTTTTTGACATACCACTATCATTCCACACAGGGCTTTAAAATATTCTTTCCAATATTCCTTCATTTCAGTGTCCTTCACCATATTCTTAATTCTATTCACTGCTAACCTATGTTTAGCCCTTATTTCCAACAAAATCAAAATTTAAGAAAGTTAAAAAGTATTATTTCTATCATAGACAAACTGAATAGAGAAAAATAGGTAGGATTGTTCCTCCTTGCCAACTGGAAAATTATTTAATTCAAATATTGACATATAGCAGATATCAGGCAGTCTATTGTTGGAAATCGGCGGTAGATTCATCTTTCAATACTTTTGGTTATCCTCAATTGTACAAAGGCTTCATAATTTTGAATACTTTCATACATTCCAAATACTCCCGATATCAACAAGATGAAGATTAATATTCTTGGGAAACGTATCTTCTACTATTAGAAACACTCTTTTCCCTGTATGTTTAGCCTATTATCTTCAAGCAGGGTTTTGGTAAAGGTGAGGAGCTATCAACAAAACCTTATTTTTTATGCGAGTTGGAAATTTATTTATTTTATCAGAAAGCAATTTTAACATTTAATCAATGCTTATTAAATTCTGTTAACTCTTTAATAAAGAGGCCTCTAGGGGTCCCATTATGGTGAATAATTTCCAGTTGGCAACTGAATAACTAAGGTCCAGTTCAGTTCAGGCCTGGATTTCTGCCATTCTCTATGAAAGAAACAAGGTCAATGAAAAAAAAACCCTTTCTTTGTTTACTTCAACCATATTGCCTTTCTGGAGAACCATGCTAGAATGAACATGTAAAATACTATATGTATTTTTTCTTCCTTCAGGCTGATTTCTGAAATGCTAAATGATTCTTTTTCAGCACTTCAGCTGTTATATATGCTGATTCCTTACCTATTTGACCTAAATAGTATCATTGGGAGAAAACATCCAAAGATTTCATGTAGTTTTTCTTTTACTACTAGGGAGACCACTGATATTTTAGACTGGTGCCCAAAACAATTAATGGTCAAAAGAAGGTCAATTAATTTATTTTAATTCAGTCAAAATAGAAGTATTTAAATTTTATTCACTGTTTGAGATGTTTATGTGGGGATATATTCAACGTAAATATTAATATTGAAAGTATATTCAGAGTAAACAAATAACAATGAGACTAGCTAGGCTCCCTCTCCAGAGTCACCCTTAAAAGGAAGCAGTGATTCTTACTATGAAGAATCATCACATATACAAAAAAGGAGAGATTTTTCTGTTCTGCAATGGACAGATATTAGCAGGTGCGTTGAGTCTCTGAAGGTTCTCCTGGAGGATTATGGAGAGCCACAATTTATTATTGTGCCTGATGTTAACTGTAACAAGATGGAAAGAAGACATGAAGTTGCTACTGCTGTTTTTCTCTTTTCAATGTGTTCTTTGTAATTAGATATTCTGGGACATCATCACACTGTCCCAGCTAGACAAAACCTAATATGCAAGCTGAGACAATGTGAGCTCTCATTACATTGTGAAGAATGAAAATGTATGTCGCTCTTGCAGTTCTATGCTTCATCTTCTTACAACACCAAATTCCATCACAAGTTCTGAAAAACGTCTGTAGGGTATAATTAGCATTTGTATTGCAACCTATCAGGTAATTAGGATAGCCCACATCAATTCTGACGGGGGAAAAACATAGTCCTAGGCTGCTTCAATAGAGAGATACTATGAAGTGTTCGTACCACTTTATACCGCTTTGGTAAGACCACATTTGGAATGTTACATCCATTTTTGGTCATCATGGTACAAAAAAAGATGTTGAGACTCTAGAAAGAGTGGAGAGGAGAGCAACAAAGATGATTAGAGGGCTGGAGGCTAAAGTATATAATGAATGGTTGCATGAACTCAGTATGTCTAGGCTAACAAAGAGAAGGACTAAGGGGTGACATGATAGTAGTCTTTCAATATTTGAGGGACTCTCAGAGAAGAGGGAATCAACCTGTTCTCCAAAGCCCCTGAAGGCTGGACAAGATGTAATGGATGGAAACTGAACAAGGAGGGAAGCAACCTGGAATTAAGGAAAAACTTCCTAACAGTGAGAACAATTAACCAGTGAAAGAGCTTGCCTTCAGAAGTTGGGGGTGCTCCATCACTGGAGATTTTTTAAGAAGATATTGGACAGCCATTTTTCTGGAATGGTATAGATTCTCCTGCTTGATCAGGGGTTTGTACTAGAAGGCTACAAGGTCCCTTCCAACTCCATTATTTTGTATTTTGAGCCTGGAAACATATGGCTTTAAAAGCAAATACAATAATTAGAAGAGAGGATTTACTGTTTCTGATATAAAGTCAAGCACCAGAGATTACATTTTACCCAAAGAAGGCTGATGAAGGATTCTTACATGCACACAAAAGTAGAGCAAAGACTCAAGTTTAAATCAAAATGGGGTGTCAGGTAGTAAATGTATTAATGGAGCAATTATCAATAATGTAATAATTGCTACTTTTAAAAATACTACAGGTAGCTCAATTTCACAATCCCACTCTCACATACAAGTTCACCTGCTTGCTCACTCACTAGCTTGATTGAATGGTAAAATTATCTGTATTAGGCAGGGAGATAAAACAATGGAATGCTAAACTGTAGAGAACTAAGCAGTCTGAATTCCAAGAAGAAGGAGAGAGACTGGAAAGCATCTTTTTCTCTGATTAATGGACCTAGAATTCAGGAAAACAAAGCTATTAAAATGATTTGTTCAGGTTGTCTCAAAGCCATACCAAACATTCTGGGACAACTACAATCAGATCTCCTATTTATCAGGAATGTGATAGCAAGAAGGTGGAGCAATTAAGGTTGGAGCCTCATCATTTTTCTTTTATGGGTCACATATCATGTCTGCAGAAAAAGACAATTCCAATGGTAATAATGGGAAAAGGGGGAAAGTTTAAATGCACCTTAATCTTTGTGTAGTAATGGTGCTGCAGGTTTTTTTTACAGGATTTATAAACCCAAAATACCAATAGCAACATATAAAACTACTGTCATAGAGATATCTCCAAAATGACATCCAATTTGGCTTTTAGTCAACAATTTTACATTCCAGTGTTGGTAAAATTTACATACAGTCATTTAGATCTAGGTGCACTAACATATACTAATAATTTAAAAATAATTTTAGTTAAATTCACAGGGTTTTATAATCCTAGAGAATGGTTTATTGATTTGATTTATTTCTCACTTCTCTCTACAATCAAATAACTGAGGTGGTTTAATATTTTTTAATTGATTTAAATAGGTTCTTCTCCTTAAAAAGGTCCTCCTGGACCTTTTTCTATGTAATAAGAAAATCATATTTCAAAATTTATTATAAATGCAATATTTATATCAAAAATAAAAAAATAACAGACTTCAGTTTAAAAAACGGAAATGTAGCAAAGGAGAAATCTGAAAAATGTAATTTTGTTCGATTTTTCTTTTAAATAATTCCATTTTTAAAAAAAAAAAAACAACTCACGATAACTCATACATTTGTGTGCATACTTTTCTTGTGCATATCTTCTGTGATAGCAACTTTCTACATTTTTTCCAGTGTTGTGAAAAAGTAGCCATGAGGAAGTAGACTTCATTTGTCTTGAGAAAGACCAACAAAAATGATCCAGGGATAACTATCACCAACATCTCTTGTTTCCACAAAATGCTGTTAGATTGAAAATGAATTAGAAACAAATAAAACTCCAAATTTCACTTAGCAGTTTCCAGTGAACCAACACGATTTACATTATACATGAAATGAAATGCATCTGTCCATTGGAGTATTATTCCCTTCTGCAAAATGTGTAATATAATTCTTGGGTCAAAATCAACAAAGTATTATACAAAATGACCTATTTTAACATAAAATACCTGTTTCAAGATAAAATGATTATCAACACATATCAAAACAAATGCATAGAAGATTTTCTATTGTGAACTAGGAATTTTAACTGAAAGGTAGCTAGGCTTAAAATACATGTTTGAAGAAAATGTCACTGAATGAATTGTCTATCCCTATGATTAAATAATATCACCTTGGTTCTCATTCCTTCCACACTAGGAATTCAAACTGAGACTCTACTCTAAATCTGAGAAAATTTTGGACTATTATTTTCACAGCACAAGGAACCATAGGAATGTAGCTTTTGGATAGGGATTTATGTATTTCAAACAATTTTTTATAACACTCACCAACATGATTTTTTCAGGATATTTTTTCAAAGTAAAGACCATCATAATTGTGGCATGGTGGTACAATGGTTAGAATGCAGTATTTGCAGGCTAATTCTACCAACTGCCAGCAGTTCGATTCTCACTGGCTCAAGGTTGCCTTCCCATCTTTCCAAGGTTGGTAAAATGAGGACCCAGATTGTTGGAGTCAATAGGCTGACTCTGTAAACCACTTACAGAGGGCTGTAAAGCACTGTGAAGTGGTATATATGTCCAAGTGCTATTGTTATTGCTATTTTTACTTCTGCTTTTTAAATGTAGGTGCCAATGCCCATATAAGCCAACAACACACTGTTTCATTCAATAGGAAATTGTCAGTAACCTTAAAAAATTTTTGAGACTTTTCAGAAAATGAAAACATTTTTACAGCAAGAACCATAATGAACAATAGGATCCACAAAATATATCAAACAAGAGTTTGGTAGTTACAGAATTTTGACTGAATGGGAAAAAATAGATCACACACCCTTTGGCAGAATGGAAATAACATACAGGAAGGTTCCACATGATAATATTTTGTGGCAAGACTACTTAGTATAAAAATGATCAAGATTTTTATAGAAATATGACTCCATCACTTGCTCCACTTAAGATAATGGATAGGGACAGAACATACAGTTCTCTGATCATATATGAGAAACATTATTCTTCAGTTAGTTAAAGAAGGTTCCAATTATAATAAATCATTCCTTGAGGAAAAGAAAAGATGGGAATTCTACTAACAAAATTAATCAATGAGTTCATACCTCAGGGATGCGGACACTGTATGGTTGATTGTGAAATCTTGGTGTGTTGTCATTGACATCTCCAACTTGAATATTCACAGACCCCTTTATCACCTACGATCAAAATGATTTGGAGCAAAGTTACTATAATTGCAACAATTTCTTCAATTGCAGGGGTAACAATATTCAAAAAAATTGAAAAAGTTAATAAGCATTACTACTGTAGGAAAATTATCTCTGTGTAAAAAGGAGAATTGGATTCTAGGGATTCTTATTTTGAATCCCTTTCAGTTATGAATGAGAGCCTTCATTAACTACTCAAAGAATTTTTGAGTTGTGAATGCTGGATCCACAATTTAAGGCTTGGGATTGCAATGGTGATAGTCATTCCATATTAACCAACTTAATGTACTTTCTAGCTAAAATTAATATGCATCATTCCCATGTATCACTCATTATTCCTTCAATATGATGAGTTGAATCTGCTGCCAGTGGTGACCCTCTTTAAACACAGTAGAAGTTCAATTTTTAAAATCTAACTTAATTGAAATAAAGCATGGAATCCATATAACTAGTGTGGTATTTATTATTAAAGGGTGGTATCAGGTATCTTCCACCAAGGTGATGTCATATGATATTAAAGATCCTTTCTTTATAGCAGAGAGATTGTACATAAGTGTTTTATTCACAACTGAAACATGTATGTTGCAAGAGAACTTCATATTTGTGTTTTCAACATTTATGCATGACTTGATTTTTGGTACATATAATATTCTGACATTTACTTTATATATTATTATATTAGAATAACTGCCACACTGTCTGCTGAATATTTTCATGGTGGCTAGAAAAAGAAGAAAACATGTTTCATTTTTAGAATGGATTGTTTTGAAGTTATTCTTATGTACAGAATCCAAAAATGCTGCTTTAAAGACAGAACTTTCTCCATAATTGAACATTTTTCTAATTTAAAAAAAAATCACATTTCCTGTTGCCCTAACAGAAAAATGGCTATTTAAATGTGGATTTTCCTAAGGTGGTTCTATATTCCATAAATATAGTTATTCTATATTAGTTATTCTAATATAAAGGATGTTTTTCAAAGCATTTCCAGGCTTATCACAAATGACTTTGAAGCTGTCCATATCTGTAAATCACACCAGCTTTACACTTAACTGACCTAAGCATCAATATTTCTTGAGTACAGTATGAGCTTCTATATAACACAACAGGTTGTCCCACGGTGTGCCATGCTTCTACTTTACAAATAGGAGAGAAAACAGACCCAGAGACCAAAACTGCCTTGTTCCCTGAAGTTTACACTTCTTAATATGACTGGAGAGGGAAACAGATGGTGGGACTTCCACACCATTTCATAAACTGCTGTACAGAAAGAGCGAATGCCTGAGATATCCACCTGTTTCTCTTATAACAATCACACTGCTGTATCCCTGGGAGGATTCCTTCAGAAAGAGGGTGGGATTGTGACAGCTTTCCTCTCCTCCCCATAGTGTGACCTCTCCATATCATCTCTACTCTGGTCTCCATTTAAATCATGGAACAAATGTTACACTTACCCCTTGGCTGTCACTGACAGAAAATTCAACTGTGAATTCTGACTTCGTCTGAAATGAAAAGAAAAATGATATAATTAGAGATGCCACAGTGGTAATCTGTTGATAGAAGGCTTTGGATTTGAGCCGAATATAATTACATGCTTTTGTGGCCGGGAAGAAGATGAAGCAGTGCCTCGGCAATAACTGAAAACCTCACTGCAAGATTGCAATAGTAGGATAATTTTACCTAGACATCAAAGGGGTTGGTATAAATTAATTAATGTAGGGAAGTGCTAAAGTTACCTACTTTTTCATTAAAGAATTAGATCAGTGGGGTGTGAAAAGCAGAATAAGTATGAACAACAGATTCAGCCTTTAAAAAAGTAATGTAAGTTCTATGTCACGATGTTGTAGTTAGATCTAAAGAGCTCTTTTACAGAATGCAAAACAATCTGAATATTGGGTAACATAATTGTAAAAATCGAAGTGCCCATGTATGCCATGTTACACTGAAATGATAAAAGGAATCTAATCCTCTAACAAGTCTGCAGTTTGACCTTTTTCAAATGGTTGAATTCAAACACAATGATAAAATGGTTATAAGAAGAATGAGTCAGTCATCTCCAGACGTACATCTTCTATCCACTCCTTCCCCCGTTTCTGGGTCCATTGCTTGAAGCTTATTATCACAGCTCAATTCAGGTACAATGTCTTTCCCCCTTGAACTAAACCACTGTTTGCTATAGCTAGGTTCTTTTCTTTTTTCAATAGGTCAATGTAATCTGGTTCACATATCACCCTAAGCCAAATCAAATTAAATGTATTATAACTTTGTGTGATGTGTAGTTGGTTACTTGCCAACTAATAGCTGAAATGAAAATAATGTTTGAAGCCTGGAATTATTGGGTTAGATCAGGGGTCCCCAAACTTGGCAAGTTTAAGACTTGTGGACTTCAACTCCCAGAATTCTTCAGTCAGCATAGCTTGGAGACCTCTGGGTTAGGTGGTAAAGTGCTAGATACTGAAGCCACAAGTTTCAGTCCCATGGACATCTACGGCAGCAAGATAGGGAAGTAATGAATTGTGCATTATAGTCTGATGAAATCAACGCTCCACCACTTGTATGGAAGGGCACTATGATGTCACTACTCATGTGTTGTCACATGGTATTACTGGAGTTAGGTATAGACACTTATGTTCCCTTTTCCCTTTGACTGTTTATTCTGGAGAAAAATCCAAGAACATTCTACTAAAACAGCAGCTTTCTTCCCATGAACACTAATGAAAGCTAAGAAGAGCTCATAAAGGATTTAGCTCCTGACTCAATGCATGAAGTGTGTGAAAGTCAAATGCCAAGCTTAAAGGAGCCATTGTCCATTTGCTCAAAATGGACGTATGATTTCTCCCATTCTCTCCTTCCTTCTCTACCTGAAAGGGTCTTGTTTCAGCTCCTATAACAGCAAACAAACAAAATAATATCTAAGGAAATAACGTTGTAGAACATGAAGATGATAGACTAGAATAGAAATGGAGTCAGCCTAGATAAAATAACTTTACAACAACATAGTATGATTGACATGCAATAAGTTCACATGGTGCGATAGGTTTGTGTGTTTGTTAGTAGGAGTCACTGGATTAGGGATTTTCTGTGTTTCACTGTGAATTGTATTGTGTTGGGAGTGTGCATGAAGGGAGGCTCAGCCAATCTCATTGTACACATGTTGTATTCTGACAATAAAGGTTGTAATTGAATTCCAAATAACGTTTATCCCATATGGTCCATTCTTTGGTTCTGTTCTCTAGGCTTAAAAGCCCAGAGTCTAGATCCAGAATCTGGACCCAGAATCTGAATCAATTGGAAAAACAATCTGATCTGGTATAAGGATCTCCCTAAACAGAACACAGTACAAATAAAAAGAGATACTGGTAGTCCTTGAGTTATGATTGTTTGTTTAATAATGTTCAAAGTTATAATGATCTTGGAAAAAATGCTTCATAATATGTTCTGGCATTTATGATTGTGGCACCATCCCCATGGTCATGTGATCACAATTTCGGATATTGGCAACAGACTTGCATTTGCAACTAGTTGCAGCATCCCGCAGTCCCGTGATTGTGATTTACCATCTTCTTTTGCCAGTTTCTGTCAAAAATGTCCATTGGGGAAGCTGAATTCGTTTAATGACCATGTGATCCACTTGAAATCAGGTCTTGTCATATGAAGATTTGACTTACAACCATATTGACCTACACCTGACATTTTGTTCTCAATTGTCATAAATCAAGGACTACCTGTAGATTTTTTTCAATATATAGCTTAGTATTTCCTTCAAAATATTTGATCTCTCCTTTCCCCCTCTTCTCCTTTCTTTATTTATAGGCTACAAATATATTTGCTGCTAGTATTAACATATAATGCCTATAAGCAAATTTAAAATTGTAATGATTTTAAAATTCAACATGAATGCAATAATAATAATAATTAATAATAATATTAAATTGAAGACACGCAGCAAGAAAAAATCACAAAGTATCAGGACTTACAAATTGAAGTTGAGCGACTTTGGAAAAAAGAAATTGTGTGTTATCCCAATTGTAATTGGAGCCCTTGGAGCAATACCTAAAGGGCTACCTCGCTATTTGGAAATTCTGAATTTATCAGACTTGAATACCATGATTTTACAAAAAACCACACTACATGGAACAGCTTATATCCTCCGACGCTACCTGAACAGTTCCTAGGTCCTTGGTTAGGACTTGAACTGTTGAGCTATCAATCAGCCCCAAAGGCTGTGAATCTCACTAAAGATTAATGAATGAATGAATGAATGAATGAATGAATGAATGAATGAATGAATGATGATGATGATGATAATCACAAAAGGGGAATTTTCTTTAGAAAACTTGAAGTGGTTTGATTTTTTCCTTCTAGCAAGATATTTTTTCTACTTTGCAGCCCAGCCTGTAACCCTGGGTTTTCCTGATGGTCTTCCATCCAAATACTAATTCTATTTAGCTTTTCAAAGTCAGCTAAGGTCAGCTGGGTGCTGAATGCAGTGTGAAGAAGGGCTCAAGTTGTAATACATATTACAGTTTAATGCAAATCATTCTGTGTTACCTCTCTGTCTAATGGTTGTCTGAGCCAAATGACACCAGTCATGCTTTCCACTGCAAAGAATCTGCTCGCTTCCTCCCCTACTACTCCAAATACAAGGGGGTCATTGTCTAGGTCACGGGCAAGCAGCTGTGTTACTGATGAACCTATAAAAGGTATCAAAGGAAGAAAAAACATGAATTAGTTAGCAGCGTCATGAAAAGAATTGTGTTCAAACACCAGCATTTCTGCACTTGATAAAAACAAATCACACACATTGTAGTAGTTAGCAAAAAATTTCTGAAGTACTCTGAGAATTTTAAAAAGTTAGTTGGCAGAAACAAACACCGATTCTGACAGCTGCAAAATTGACATATAGAATAAAATGACATATACGCTGTTGAGTTTATATACATTATCCAGCTTCTACGTATCTTCAAGATTTGCATATTATGGTTTTGGGAAGGCAGTTGCCTGCAATACAGGTAAAGGAAGTACAGCGTATCTGTACATACAGATTTAAGGAGACTAAATTTAGGACTAACATGAACATCTGTTCTGTGTGAAGTCCCCCCCCCCCAGCTTTCTCCTGAAAATCTACTAACAGCAGGTGTCCACCATAAGTAGAATGTTAATATTACATAAACAACCAAAAGGCTCACAGGGAACATAGCCTCAGAACAAGTGATAGATGTCATGATATTATTTCATTTTATTTTTTATTTTTTAACAAACTTTATTCAGTTTTTCACATTAAAAACAAAATTCTCTTTTTAGTGGACAACATATTTCCGGGTCATCACCTTTACATACAAATATGATAGCAATTATACATTCATATATCCATACTTAATTCTATTATTACCTTTTCCATTCCAAATTTTCAGTAAGGAGAGAAACAAACACATTAATTCTAGCCTCTTTCATTAATCTCAATCGAAACATCTTTTTGTTTCATTTCAATTATTTCAAATATAATCCTTTAATATTTATTTTAAAAATAAAGATAAACAATATGTTTGCCTAATAATAATAATAATAATAATAATAATAATAATAATAATAATGATAATAATAATAAAAAAGTTACCAATGTCTCTCCTTGCTTTTAAGTCTATATTAACTTATTAATTTATTTGGTTCTTTAATCTGTCATATTCCCTTTCCATTACACATTCTTTTTATAAATTCTAGATTAATACAAATTTTAACACTAAAAAAAAAACAAGTATAGGTTTCCCCTCTTTTACTGTTTTGAGTGTTGACACCTCAATGATTAAAATATAACTTTATTCCCTCATCTTAATTCCCAATAAACCATTATTTTTAAGAAGTTACAACAATAATCATTACATCTTTTCATTTGGATTCCGCAGCATATTTTTCCCCCTTGATTTTTAATAAGAGTTATCAGTATCTATATTACCCTATTTTCTAAATATTTTTAATTGCAGAAATATTCTTATTACCCCTTGTCACCATGCAGAAGCTCCTTTTTAATTCATCAACCATTATCTCTGAAAAAACAATTTCTTTTCAACATTTTACTATTTCCGTATTTCTTTATTTCATGCACCTGTTTCTTACTGCTTCTCCTCCCCCTCTTTTCCCCATATCTTTTCTCATTCCAATTTATATCCCTCTCTTTCTTAATATCTTCCTTTCCCCTTTTCTGCTGGGTCTTTCTGCATTTCCCGACTTCACAGGTATTCCCCCTTGTGATTGCCTTCTTAAACCTCAACTTTTTAACCTTCCTTCTTTCCCCACTTCTTTGTAGTGTTTTTTTGTGTTAATTGTCTTCTCCTTGAGTCGACTCCTCCTCCTCTGAAGCTCTTTCGTCTTCTTCTTCAATCACCATTTCCATTGTTTCCAACACAGAGCAAAGTGATTCGCCTCTTTCCTGTAGTAATTCTCTCATATTTTTAAGTTCCATTTTTAATTCCCAAAGAGATATCATCATTACACACTCTTATATTTTTTGATCGTTAAAGTCCACACACACAAAAAAAAACACTTTTACTTTCCTTCTTTCTTCTTTCAATTTTCTACAGTTCTCAGTTATTCCAGCCCAGGGTCTATACCAAAAACATCAATCAACCCCACAGTCAGTCTTTCCTTGCTTTTTTCTTTATTCTGGTTGTGCTTTCACTTTCTAAGATTCTTACTTTGTTTCAATATTTCTTTAATGTTATATCCACACAAGTTCATTCAGAAACAGGATGCTTTCCTTTTTTGTTTGTACTCAAGTTTTTGTCAAAAGGTGGCACTCTCCATTATACAAAGTCTTCACCTTTTCCCCCTATTTTTTTATTTAGGGGTTTTCAAACCTCAATATTCCAGCACAGTCCAGTTTCCAATTTGCAAATTTTATTATTATTATTATTTGACAATCTTAAGTCCAGCTTTATTTTATGCCTGTTTATTCCCAAAATATTTTAGTTCAATTTAGTTAAATCTTTAGTTCCAGCTTCTTCCTTTCCTGGTTCGAAGCCCTGCTTAGCTGTCAAAAATATTTTCTTTTCTTTTTTTTCCTGTCCCTTTGTAATTTCGCTGCTCACTTTTCTTTTCTTAAAAATTCCATGTTACCTTAATCCCGGGGTACTTTTGCTTAGTTGTATTGCCCAGTTGTCCCAGTTCAGATGTTATCCACCTCTTTCTTCCCTCCTGCACAAATCTTAATCCAGCTGAGTCCTCCTCTTCGGGGTGGCCATTTTAAACCACCGCTGCAGTCGTCTTCGGGGGGAAAAAGACCAAGTCCAGGGGGGGAGATGCGGCTCCCCTCAACCTGGCTTGCGGCTTCCCTTTACTCCACCGCCCCTCTAAGGCAGCTTCAGCCCCTAATCGTAATGATCGGGGCTCTCCAACGAAAGAGCACAGACCATAGCCGCAGAGAGTCACGATCTACAGTCTGTCAGCGAGGAGGCTCCGCCTTCTTCTCAATATTATTTCATTTTATTTCAAGGGGATTGCATGAAGTAATGGCATATACACAGGGGTGGTTCTCTGCCAGGTTGCTAGGTGGGTGTGGCCATGGTGGGTGTGGCCTACTCAACCTCCTGCATCATGGTGGGGGAGGCATTTTTGCCCTCCCCATGCTCCGGAGGTTTTCCTCAAGTCTCTGGGAGGGCGAAAATGGCCTCCCCGGGCTCTGAAGGCTCTCTGGAAGCCAGAAACAGGCCTGTTTCCAGTCTTCCTGAACTTCCGGGAGGACTGTTTTTCACCCTCCCTAAGCCTCCACGCGTGCCCTGCACTTACCTGCATCCAAAATGGGGCCGTGTGGAGATTCCTGGGAGGGGAGGGGTGGGTGGGGTCAGACAGGAGTGGGATTTGGGGGTTCTCCAAACTGTGCAAAATCTTAGCAAGGGGTTCTCCCAAACTCCTGTGAGCCCCCCTTGCATATACAGGAAGTACTTAGTGAGATATATTTTAAAAAATCCCCCTGTTCACTGAGAAAGATTTAAAAATTAAGAAACAGCATTCTGTTTCCAAGTCAATATTTTATAGAAACATTGGGAGGGAAGAATATAAGGGGTTTGTTTCCCTTTAAAAGACTGTATATGTGTATGCAGGACAGCTGAAGTCCATCCCCTCAAGGTATAGATATTTCCCCCTGCAGGATATGGTTTCCATTACTGTTCCTCAAGAACAGTTTTTCAAATCATCTCCTATTGAAATGGATTTAAAGATTTTCTTGATTGATTTGTGTTTGGATAGGCCATGCTGTAAGAGTTCCTTTTAAGCTACATTGTCCCAGCATTTTATAAAATAAGCAGTTATTATTCCTCACTAAAGAGAGGTATAAAGAGCTCTCCTTTTCCTTTTGCCTACATATTTCAGAGCCAGCGTGTCTTTCAGGATGAGAAATATCAAATTTCAGCTATTCCCAGTCTAAAAGACAATTATCTGAAATCTAAAATCAATATGACTCAAAGGTGCATTTTTTCAAAACACAACCGGACTAAGTTTTTTCCTTGAGGAAGAAGAAGACGTTTTGCTTCTCATCCAAGAAGCTTCATCAGTTCTTGGATAAGAAGTGAAACATCTTTCTCAAGGAAGAGACATAGTCCAGTTGTCTTTTGAAAAAAGCACCCTTGAGACAACCATGACCTGGATAACTCGGAATCTCCACAGACATCTAAAATCAATATTTGCAAATAGAAATTGATAAATGATTGAAAATAAGTAGGCATCTTTCCCAGATGACTTTAACTGACTTTTCTAATTGATATCATTTTGCTCATTATTCTATTGTAAACTCTGCTATTAATCAGTCTTCCGTGCATTCTTATGTTGCATGTTCCTTTCAATTTAAGAGCATCCAACCAGGTGAGTGGGTGGAAAATTTAAATAAAAGTCAAAACTATGTCCTTCTTCAGGTGAACCATTCATATGATGCTTCATTCAAAAGTGGCCAATATTTTGCCCCTGCCCCCTTCCTTGTTTCATTTTGTCCACATTGGACAATCAATATATGAGAACCAGTTTGGTCTAGTGGTTAAAACACTAAGCTAGAAATCAGGAGGCTGTGAGTTCTAGTCCTGTTTTAGGCATGAAAGTCAGCCGGGTGATATTGGGCTGGTCACTCTCTCAGCCTACACAGGGTTGTTGTTCAGGAGAAAATAGGAGGCTGCCTGGACTTACTTATAATTTATAATAAAGGTGGGATATAAATAAATAGATACAATATTTATATTAGTTGATAGCTACATTATCACAAGTAAAATTATTTAAACAGTATAATATAACAAAATATATAAAAAGAAATTTTGGACATTTCCATAAGTTATATTTATTCCATCATTTTATTGCAGAAAGTTTCAATAATAAGCTGAATTGGGTATTGAACAGGTGTCTTTTCTTATATATTTTCTTCCTTTTTTAATCCAAGGAAAGATATGTTGAAAATAAAAATCTGCTAGCAAACATTAGTACTCAAATTATTTTGCATCCCAGCTACAGATTTCTATTTTATCTTTAATCATTACTTTCTCTGCAATGGATGCCACATCCCTTCTTATGTTCCTTTTCCACTTGTCATTGCTGAACACAGAAAGCTTTAAAACATAATTTGATCAGAACTGTACATTTTGCAAAAATATTTTTCTCTTCTTTAGTACAGTTATTCCAAGCAATTGTATCCATCCCTCTCTTCTCTTCTCTTCACTACAGTACAGACATAGATATTCTTAGCCAAACACCTTCCTCCTGTCTTCCTCCTGTCCCCAAGGACATTCTCACATCCCACCACCAGTCTTCAAGAACTTTTCCATCTGCATGTTAAAGTTAACAAACAGATTAACTAAGAAGGGCTACTCATGAATGAGTTGCTAAAGGAAACCAAGATTGACTAGGTACATCTGTCAGACATTTTGGGTATTTGAGGAGCAATGCAAACAGGTTGGTGAAACAATGTCTATCTGTGAATAACCCTGTTGCTCCCAATATCACAGATTCATAGCTGCAAGAATATCCCTGGGTATTTGACTTTGGCTTATAGTCTGACTTCTCATTTTGTTTATTCCTTGGATGTGCTTTTCTTAGGAGAGCTTAGATTTATGTTCTGAACTTGAACTAGATTTATGATCACAAGATTAATCAGATGGATTTATTACACAGTAACGTAGAATTACATGACATTCATGAGGCCAGGACAGCGGCAAAGCAGAGTAGCTTTGACTGAAACAGAAGGGGCTGGACACTTCATATAAAAGAGGAGAAACGACTATAGGAAGTAGCACTGAGATAAGAAAAAGCTCCTAGCTGTTGGCTTTAAGTCAGTTAGGCTAAGAAAGAGATACCCAAACTGCAATTGATCCCTGCTTCAAAACTGTCCTCTTATTAGACTGGTAATCTTTACATAATTATTTCTTAGTTTTATGGTGGTCATTAACCAATACAAGAGTATTCATATTCGAATATTCACAATATCCAAAACTAAATTGACAATGCTTGCTCAGGCTACACATATACAACAAAAAGAAATTAAAGTTAGCAATCGGGATGATATAAACTATATATTCATAAATAAAATAGAAATATCCAAAATTGATTTAAGAATTATAAACTTATGTTAAAGACACCTATCAAACCTGAGAAAAATATAATATAATACAACAGCTGACATGCACATACACCCCAAAGCCAATGATTGATGCTGAGTGTGAATCATTTTTGGTTATCCATTTTTGGCCATATTCAGGCAGGTTCAATTGCTCTTAATTATTGTTTGCCTGATTTGCATGCCACCACACACAAAACCTGGCAACTTTGTATGTTATTTCATAAGTATTTCAACATATGTTTGCAAATACGCATTTGCATTCAAGGGCTCATCAGAGAATTAGATTTGGCAGCAGCTCCTTTGTGGAATTGCAACATCCAAACTTACAGTCCAGATATGGTATGAAAAAGCCTGTAGTTTAGTCCTTCAATATACTTGCTGGTTTCAGTGGCTAATGATCTCTAGTTTTTACAGATTCTCTAGATTTCAAAATGTCCCCAGGTGTCTTTTAAAAAAAAAAAAACCCCACCCCTGAAGAAATTACACTATTTGAAAGAACAAAATTATTGCTTGCTAAAAGACCAACATTAACCCAGAAGATAACAGTCTGATTTTGCCCCTGCCTGAGACAATCTCAGAAAAAAATTGGATTTAAAAACTGGTATGTAAGTCACTCAGTAATGGAAGGAGGAGCAGCATCTCCACAGATTAATACAAAGACACCTTTCACAATTCAGCCTCAGTCTAGAATGTTAATACAGTGGTGGACTTTATAGCATTTTATTCTTAAAACCCAGGAGCGGCAAGAATTTGCAAAATTGTGGAGTTTTCCTTTTTCTTGGTGTTTGACTAATATACAGTCTCTCCTCTTTGTATGAATTGCATATATCTTATACATATATAGTTCTTATATAACTATACATCTGAAAGGGATTACAAGGATCACCTAGTTCAATCCCTACATCCTTTAATCAGGGGTCTCCAACCTTGGCAACTTTAAGACTTGTGGACTTCAATTCCCAGAGTCCCTCAACCAGCTTTGCTGGCTGAGGGACTCTGGGAATTGAAGTCCACAAGTCTTAAAGTTGCCAAGGTTGGAGACCCCTGCTTTAGAGCACAGGTGTCAAACTCCCTGCATCACGTTGCCATCATGTGATGTTTCACAAAACGTAGTCACCAAACCGGTAGTATCACCAGTTGAATCCCACCCCTCACACACACACACACACACACACACACACACACACACACACACACACACACATGCATATACACACAATTATAATAGTATGGGGGGAAAACAGCCTTATTCACATTGCTCTTATGTGTGGACTTTAGAAAGAATATATATTCAGGATTGTTGTTGTTTTTTAACTTCTTGGAGTATTTAATTAGGAAGTGGAAGATTCTGCAAGATTAAAGAAGATCCTATATTCAGCTTATGTATGATCATTTGTTTTAATAGTTCATTATCTCCTAACACTCATTTTCTCTTGATTTTTGCCCAAAGACGATTCTGGGTGGATTCTGTTATTTTTATATAGGATCATTTTGGAGAAAGTTATCGATGTCCTGAAAGTATTATTGTACTATTATGAAGAACATCACCACAGCATCAAACTAAACACATAAATTGTTTCCATGCTAATATCTCCAGGGAAAAGTACTAAAGGAACAACAACTGAACAGATATTTCATTTCATCAAAGATCATAATCACGTGTCAATTTTTATTTAATAGTTTAGCGTTAACTAAATTTTAATTAGCCTTGAGCTTCTGCACTTGGTCATGGCATAGAAAACTATCAGAAAAAAACTAATGTGTCTCTAAGAGGTGTTATTGATAAAACAAATCTCAAAATAACATTGATTCTACTTAACATGTTGGCAGCTGAATTTCAAAGTATCATGGATACTTTCTGGATGCTTGACACATGTACATTTACTTTAAACCCTAACCCTAACCTGCTTCATTTTTTACGTTTCTCAACCCAGATTCCCTGAAAATACCTTGCATCAAGCAAATGTATTGCTTTTTGGTATGGTATATTTCTGTTAATATAAATGATATGGTACAAGAGAAAACACAATTAGTGTATATCTTAGGACAGAAAGGAAATTTGTTTGCTTCACAATTTAATAAGAAGTACTTTAATTTATGACATGAATACATAGCACTGTAGTTCTAAACTACATTAGAGAAAGGGGTGAACAAAAAGTAATTATGGAATTAATCATATATATATATATATGGAATTTGTTTTCAAACACTCATACAGAAAAGAACAAAGTGGCCCTTTTAAGAATGTGCACAATATAATATGCAAAGAAGATTGTCCATCTCTACTCTTAAGTCATACAAATGTCAATCACACCAAGGAATTTATGAACAATGCAGAGATAAAACCAGACATTTCTGTAAAATGCTTATAATAAAAAGAGATCAATTTAAATACTTAGAAACTGAACACCTGTGAATAATTAGACTGCTAACTATATGTCACCATCAGCTGTCACCAAGCCTGTAATTTTATCACTTTTTATCCATTTATCAATGATTATCCACTTGCCAGAAATAATTTTTAGCACTGAAAAGAAGCAAGTACAGCACTTAAACATAATTGTAACCACCAGTTTCTAAAAACATTCATTTAAAATATATTTTACAACTTTGCATTTGAAAGATAAATATTTCTTATTTATGTCAAAAGACAGACTTCAGGATATAAAGCTTAGCCTTGCCTTTAGTTGTTTGTTGTTGTTTTTTTTTAAGATGCCTTGTAGCCATCAGGGAAGGAGAAAATCCAAATTTTTAATTGCAGCAACCTCTATGGTTCTTTTTCTTGCTAGGGACATCGGCAGGGAGAAGATCAAAAAAGTTAAGCCGGTGACCATGGCCATGTGAACTAAGCCCCGCCTCTTCCATGTGGTTCATAGATGTCAACATGGGGGAAGCTTTGATTTCATGGCCAGCAGCTTGACATTTTTGAGGCTGCCATCTTGACTTTCTTTTCCCCTTCTCTGCAAGGAAGTCTGCTCTTGCCCCATCAATCATGCATCTACCATTCTTGGGACACATAGTAGGCTTTTCCATCAAATAGATAGAGACTTATATACCACTTCACAGTGCTTTTACGTCCGTCTCTAAGCGGTTTACAGAGCCGGCATATTGCCCCCAACAATCTGGGTCCTCATTTTGCCCAACTCGGAAAGATGGAAGGCTGAGTCAACCTTGAGCCTGATGAGATTCGATCTGCCAGATTCCAAGCAGCCAGCAGCCAGCAGAAGTAGCCTGCAGTACTGCACTCTAACCACTGCACCACTGCGGTGATGTAGTAGGTATTGTAGGAGATAATCCCTAAATAACATGTGCCTAAACCCTTTAAAGTCCAGTTCTTTCTCTCAACCCCATGTATAGTTTTTCAACGGTGAAGTCCAACTAGTGCAGTATACAGATCTATTTTCCTAAGATAAGGAATTACAACAGGGAGGGAGGGAGGGAGGAAGGAAGGAAGGAAGGAAGGAAGGAAGGAAGGAAGGAAGGAAGGAAGGAAGGAAGGAAGGAAGGAAGGAAGGAAGGAAAGGGCAACTGGAATGTAACTGTCTGCAACAGCTTGAAGCAGCTGTACCTTTTCCTTTGGATTGTATGGTTGTTATCAACTCCAAGTGCAGAACAATATCAGGAAAAAAAATGAGCTTCATTTAAAGAGTTACCTACAGGTGTTATATCCATACCCATCTGCACTTTAAAACAGGTTTTTTTTCCTTTTGAATCTGATATCCTGCAGAGCCCTAAGATTTTCCTCATCAGCTTCCATGGATCCTAAAGCTATATCAAATAAACACAACACATGTAGGTTTTTTTTTCAGTGTTGCTTATAATTTTTCTGCTTGGGAGGAAAATGACCAGATATCAAACTAAAGGAACAAAGCATCGGAAACAAGTAACAGGCAATACCAGCACAAGAAGTAGAGTATTACATAAATGTTAAATGCAATTTTACTGTTTCTGTTTCATTACTAGCTGCCTTGAATGTCTCTCAGCATCAAAGGTAAAACTAAGATAATGTTGACTTTGACGATAAACCAGTGAAAAAAAGTTCGTTTCTTCTCAATTAATATAGCAACTAATCCAGATACTGCCATCTAATTATTCTTTTCTACAAATCACATTGATGCATTTTTGAATAACTGATATCTAAAGACACAACTTTAATCTGTACCTCTCAGTGCAAACATAACACCTATGCGGTTATTAGTTCCTCTGAGAAATCAACAGAAAGGATCATTGCCCTGTTTCCATCTAATGTGTCGAGTTTGCTAATTCTCCTACATGCAGAAATCTCCCTAGTTTTTTAAAAAAAATGGTATTACAAGGTTTTCATTTCAAGTTTTGTCATTCTTAATTTTGCAGTGATGCTGAATTGCTCATTCTTTATGTGAATGCAAAGCTCACGTTGATGTGCTCCTCAATAATAATAATAATACTAACAACAACAACAACAACAATAGAAAATGAAAAAGTTAAATTGCTCTGGAACTTCAGAATCCAGGCAGACAGGCACCTGCCACATTACACCCCGGACTTAACAATTGTCGATAAGAAAGACCAAAAAGTCTGGATAGTGGATGTGGCAGTGCCTGGAGACAGCAGAAGAGAAGAGAAAGAACTGGAGAAGATGACAAAATACAAAGAACTATGGCAAAGGCGATCAAGGGTAGTACCAATTGTTAATAGGTGCCTTGGGTGCAGTCCCAAAACAACTGGAGCACCACTTAAACACCATAGGCATTTTGCCATCAGTCAATTGCAGAAGGCAGCTTCACTTGGAACAGCTTACATCCTGCGGCAATATCTGTAACACCATCAAACACCCAGATTTGCCTATCCCAGGTCCTTGGTAAGAACTCAATAGGTAGACAAAAGTGCCAAACCCAGTCTGAACATCTGGCTGACTGTTCAATGAATATTATTATACACAAAAAACAACAGTATAGACAGCAAATGAGATAACCATGCTGGATTTCGTATCACAAATCACTAGTCGAACACTTCCCAAGTGTTGAGGACTGCGTGATGTATCGGTGGATTATGCGAGCAGATCCCAGTAAGGTGTCCTTCTGCAGCTGACCAATGGTGATCTTGTCAGCGGCAATTGTTTTCAAGTGCTTGCCTAGGTCTTTAGGCACAGCACCCAGTGTGCCGAGTACCACTGGAACCACCTGCACTGGTTTATGCCAGAGTCTCTGCAGTTTGATTCTCAAGTCCTGATATCAAGTTGTTTCTCATTGATTCTGCTGTCACCAGGTATGGCAATGTCGATGATCCACACATTTTTCTTCTCCACAATCGTGATATCCGTGCTATTATGTTCCAAAACTTTTTCAGTCTGTATTCGGAAGTCCCACAGTAGTTTTGCATGCTCATTTTCGACTACTTTTTCAGGCTTATGATCCCACCAGTTCTTTGCTACAGGCAGATGGTAGTTGTGACATAATTTCCAGTGGACCATCTGAGCGACTGTGTTGTGACGTTGTTTGTAGTCAGTCTGAGCGATTGTCTTGCAACAGCTCAGTATATGATCGATGGTTTCATCCGCTTCTTTGCAGAGTCTGCATTTGGGGTCATCAGCAGATTTTTCTATTCTGGCTTTGATTGCATTCGTTCTGATGGCTTGTTCTTGGGCTGCAAGAATCAGGCCTTCTGTCACTTTCATCAGTGTTCCGTTGGTCAGCCATAACCAGGTCTTTTCCTTATCTACTTTTCCTTGGATCGTTTCAAGGAACTGTCCATGCAGTGCTTGGACTAAATTATTATTATTACTATTACTATTACTATTGTTGTTGTTGTTGTTGTTGTTGTTAATACTTAGGACGCTGGCAGAAACTTGTATCAACCATTAGCATCAGTCACTGGTATTTGTGATACATTTTTAAATGTTCAGTTGTCTGAGTTTCATGTTTAATGAATACAAGAGATAAATAATAATAATAATTTATAGTTATATAATAACTGTCTGCTCACTGACATACTGTCTTGCCAAGCATGGTGGCTACTACTTTGTGAAATACTTCCACACTGTCATAGTAGCTGCCTTGATGTTTTTTGTGGCCCATAGTGGACATTCCTGAGACGATGTTTTCTAGGCAGTCCTCACTGCAAAATAACGTACTAAGTACTTTCCAGTCTAAAACCATGAGAACAAGCTTACAGAGTATAGACAAAATTGTAGACATTCCCAGCTAAGTTACTATGCCACTCTATTACACAGTATTTGGGTTGTCTCAAAGGTGCTTTTTCAAAATGCAGCTGGACTATGTTTTTATTCTGAGGAGGAAGATGTTTCCCTTCTCATCCAAAAAGCTTCATCAGTTCTGAACTTCTGAACATCTTCTTCCTTGAGGAAAAAACATTCCAGCTGCATTTTGAAGAAGCACCTTTGAGACAACCATGACCTGGATGACTGAGTATAAACACAGCATTCAGTTGTCATTTCCTACATGTTAACTATAATTTGATGAAATACTAAGATCCCCCCCCCCCAATATTTGGAACTATGACATCCATGAGTTCTTCAGAAAAGAAGATCTGCTCAGTTCTACTTATTACCAACAATACTTCATACATCAGATGATAAGCAAAGCTGACCCTGCAAGCAGTTTTGAAAACACAACAGTTTCCACCCCCCCACAAATGTAAGTGTGATGACATAAATAGAGAATACTGACAAGAAAATTGAGAAAACCCACTGGGGAAAAAATGGTTAAAGAAAACAAAGAGGGCTTGTAGCCAAATCAAGTAATAATTAAAGTTACACAAAAGATAGGGAACATCTCCAAGTTGGTGTTAGAGAAAATATATTCTCTTTGATTCAGAAACAGTGAATGATTAATTCAGAATGTGCTAGCCTCTTTCAGTTGGTTTGTTGTGAAAAGAAGACTGAGAACGGCCAGACTCTTCTCTGTTGTGCTGTCTCCTTTTACAGCTACAGGAGCCAATATATGTTAAATTGCCGTGCTCTTTAAACCACTGGCATTTAAAATATTTACAATATTTTCTGGTTCATGAAACATTTCCCCTGCGTTCTATTAAATATTTTTTTTCTTATTTCCTTTCATGGTTCTGTTCAGCTCCCACATATCTCTTTCCCATCAAAGAGATTATCATCTGTTTTTATTTTCACTCCAGGAAAATGTCTTGGATAATCTTCTCTGGAACATCTTGGCAACTGGACTTATCCCACAGTGGTATATGAAGTAACTGAATCACCCAAATGGTACTGCAAAACTAAGAAGCCTTCCATTCATTAAATCTTGTATGCTAAAATCCATTATATGAAAGTTCTGTGGATATGTTGCACAGGTGGTGTCATTTCCTTAGTTTCTTTGTGCACTGCAAAGAATAAAAATAGTAATATTGTGCTTTTTCCCCACATCCAAGATTAGTAGAAGAATAAGAAGAACTGAGCTAGCTAAGCTCAATAAATATGGTGTATTTATAATAATATTAGTACCAGACTGAGGAACAAACTGCTTTCATTAATAAAGAACTTACAGGCTGATTCCTTCATTTGCTGCTTTATAAATTTAGATGCAAAACTAGTATCTTTACTGTTCAGATGCCACATTGCCACACATAACACACCATTTTATCCTTTCTATATGTATGTATATATGATGTTATGATGCTCTGTATATGATGCTATATTTATCAACAAAAGAAGCATCTCCTTTTTCATGAAGAACTATCTTGCAAACTAAATTCATTTTCCTTTTCTGCAGGAATCATGGAAATCATCCCTGAAAACTTCAGACAAAATTCAAAGTGCTTCTTCAAATTATTGTTCCTTGGATGTTAAGCCCTGAAATTTAAGCCAATGGTCATTACAGCCAAACTACTATAAAACCAAGAATAGTTTCTAACACTGTTAAATCTTTAGGATAATGTGCTACTCCTGGCTATGTTAAAAAGCCTTTGTAAGACCATGTGATTTGCCCACAGTTGCATCTCTATTTTCTTATCCGTAATAAAATGCTATCAATATTGTCCTCCCTGCAAAAGGCATTGTAAAGTTAATGCATTAATATTTGTCAAGCACATGAGACCACTGAATGTAGGTTGCTGTATCAGTGATTATTTGGCTATTCATTAAAAAAGAGATGAATGACCTCTTAGATAAGCCACACAGAAAGTGGATGCAGTACCAACCTCCATTAAGCATTTTGCTTTACTAAATCAGTCTTCAGTTCTGGTCTATTTTTCTTCGTAGGGCTTGTGAGAATAAATACAAATAAAGGAATTTATTTTGGCCCAAGCCTTGGTTACAATTGAGAAGGGCTATCATGCTAGATCAGTATTTTCAAGCAGCAATAATATGCAAAGCTACACATAATGTTAAACAATACCACTATTTTATTTTCATAGCAAAATCTACTTATTAAATGTATGTACCCACCCATCTAGACATTCTTGACACTACTTAATATTAATCCAATTCATCATGAAAATAACTCCAATAATCATATGTGAATTACATTTTATTGATTAAAACCACACTGCAACACAACCAGGGTGGCATCACTGTTAACATTCTAAAACGTTCCAGAACAATTAGGTTTTAATTTATCTTCAGAAGGATGTTAGCAATGGAGTCAATCTTGCCTCTAGATGGAGGCCATTCCAAAGGGACAGGACCATCATGGAGAAGCTGCACCTTCAGGCTCCCCACACTCACCCAAAATGGGCATTATCAGCAATGGCTCTGAGAAGGGGTTTGTTCCATATTAGCAGGCTTGAAACCCTGCATTCCCATTAGTCCGTTTCAACTGCTACCTGATTGGACAGCCTGGGTGGTTATGATTAGCTTGCTAAGAGTCTGCCGCGATTGGTTAAAACCAAGCGCGGGAGACTTAAAGCGATGTCATTGGCCGCCAAGCCACAGCGAGCTCTATAAAAGAGCCGCCACGGCTGCTATTGCCTTAGCCTGATCTAGCCTGTAAATAAAGAGCTGTTGTTTACTGAACCTGAGTCTCTCGTCTCTATGAGCCCGACCTCCCGAACTTAACAGGGTTTATGATGGCTCGGTGGTTAAAGGCGTCGAGTTCGTTAGCTGGAAAGCTGACAGCCCAGGATTGAGACTCAAGGACTGTGCAATGAGGTGAGCTCCTGCTCCTTGCCCCAGCTCCTGCCAACCTAGCAGTTTGAAAGCATGCAAATATGAATAGGTTAATAGGTTCCCCTTTGGTGGGAAGGCAACAGCTTTCCATACACCTTTGGCAGGTAGCCATACTGACCATAGGGACATGGAAATTGTCTTCAGACAATGCTGGCTCCCTCATCCAAGAGGGAGCTCGCTCAGAGAGAGGGGCATTGATTGCACTCTAGAACCAGACAGGACTGGACAGAGAAGCCTTTACCTTGACCTCTGCTCTCAGAAGAGAATTTCCCAGTGGAAAAATGTTTGGAGACAGTGATCCTTAAGAGTCGGAGGGTGACAAGCCATAGAAGATTTCACAGACTAAAATCAGCACTTTTAATGTGTTTTCCCATTTCCCAAAGAATGCTATACAAATCAGAGTTGATGCGTTTTACAATACAGTTGCCCCAAAAAATGCATTAAAAACTATGGTTAGTATTATTGTGTAAAATAGGCTAATCCCGTCATCAAGGCTTCCTTTCCCATGGTCATTGGAAGCAAAAAATTGGACCTTCAAATGGAATAGCAGAACTTAAACAGATATAGAAAGTCATGCTTCTCATCATTATGCCAGGCCTGGTTTCATGAATCTTGTCAATTGCTAACTAGTTTTCACCCTTGTACTTCCCATTTCTGCATGAAAATACTATGAAGAACCCACTAAGCTGGGTAGAGTAAGACTTCCCGGCAAGTAAAAACGATAGAACACTATTGTTGCATTCTGTTGCTAAACTATTCTGAATTACCACTCTAAATCCTAGATCCAATCTGGAATTCAGATCTGTTACACCAAAGAAGAAAGCAGAGGGGGTTGGTTTCTTTTGGTTTTTTTGGGGGGTAGGGGTGGGGAGCAACAAAATCCTGAAAAGTGAAGTATCAGCTTCAAACAGAAAGGTGAGTTTATCTGAAGGCACAACCTGAGATTTGGATGGCATGCTTTTATCTGATACTGTAAGGTTAATGTAGCTTTTCAGAACCATTATGTTAGAAGTGCTATATTGAGAATATGGAATAAATATAAACCCAGGCTGTGCCTGAAAATACCTTTGTGGATCTCAGCAGAAGCAGACAGACAGGTAATCAGAGTTGGAAGGGACCTTGTAGGTCATCTAGTCCAACCCCCCACCCAAGCGGGAGTCCCTACACCATTTCTGACAAATGGCAGTCCAATCTCTTCTTGAAAGTCTCAAGTGATTTTATAGAAGCATTTTATAGAACAGAAACAGCAGGCCAAGAGAAATGGTTGACATATATCAAGGGAATAAGAACATGGAAAACGTAAGATTGAAGTCAAAAGAGCAATTGACTTCAGAAGGATTTAGTTTCCAATGACTTTCATATGTATAGTTAAGAAAAATATTTAAAGTAGAAAAAAATTGGAATTGGACAACTTGTAATTTGTAAAAAAAAAAAAAAAAGCTAGAAAAGTTTTGGTACACAAAATGAAACAAAGAAATTTAAAGATTAATATTCAAATAAAACTATAATTTTTTTTTGCTGGGATTAAGGGACAGATAACTAGAAAAGACTTATGGTGAATTGTTTTTGAACACACATTACCATGCACAAAACTGGAAAGTGCTTGGAACATTTCTGTAATGGTATGAATTATACTGTATTTTCTAAAGTAATATCCTGGATCCTAGATCCACACAGTAAGTGTGATACCCAAGACCTTCTGTACTTCGCATGAAGATAAAAGTAGGGAGTGGGAAGACTTGCAAGATTCTATTACTGTTATTGTAAACTTATCATAAAAGTAGTGTTAACAGTTATAATTGAGTCTGGGCCTTCGCTGAAGGACTGACATCAATCCTATAAGTCTCTATTCTTTTTTAAAAAAAAAGCCACAAGAAGAAAAATAAAATACAGTGTCAATATAAAACACCTTAACAAGCACCATAAAACTAACTTTTTAAATCAAAAAGCAAATTACCTTAAAAAGCATATGTTTCCATGAATGACAACTAGTTCTACCATCTCACAGGAGGCAATTGTTAAATTTTCTGGAATTCTGCAAATTGCTTGAGAGCAAAGATGAGCTGTAATGAATGCCTAGCACACTGATCAGCTATTTGGTGGCTAGCAGCAGCAATGGATCCAGCAAGGCTGGTTGTTATACATTTACCAGCATACCACTGGCTACAGCTCACTTCATCAGGACTCAAAGCAACAACAAAATAATATCAGAGCATGTTGACCTTCCAGGACATTGTCTGCAGCTCTCAATGTAGTCAAAACCAAACCTCACAACTACAATTGAAGGATTGTTGAATTCATGTACATTAAAAGTTTCAAGTTACCTCTGAATGTCTCAAAAACAACAATGGATCTTTAGCATATGACAACTTCATAAGTTTTCGTTATCTGTTTGACATGTAGCATCGCCAATCAGTTTTCTGACTTCCCTTTCTTTCCACCCCTGACTCATCCCAGGTTAAACCCTACATCAGTGTCTAGGCCAATGTTTTCAACCTTGGCCACTTGAAGATGTGTAGGTTGGCTAGGGGAATTCTGGGAGTTGGAAGTCCACACATCTTCAAGTCACCAATGTTAATTAACACTGGTCTAGACCAAGGGTCTCCAACCTTGGCAACTTGGAGTTGAAGTCCACAAGTCTTAAAGTTGCCAAGGTTGGAGGCCTCTGATGTAGACACTCTATGCATCTGATAAAGTGAGCTATAACTCACAAAAATGTACGCCTTTCAATAAACGTGTTACTTTGAGAAGGTGTTTGCTATGGGTGCATCACTTGGAACCCTGACAAGTGTTTCCAGAGTTCTCTTGATTTATGATGGACATGAAACCCTGGACTTTTTTTTTTTTTTGTATGAACAACCTCAGCATAGGCTCTGAAAACCCTCAAGGTAGGACAAAGCCAGTTCACAAAGAAAGACTGATAGGCAGGAGACAAACTCTATGCTAATGGTATCCCTGTACTGCTTTGCCACCCAGCAGCACGCATTCTAAATACCATCTCTTCCAGACTATTGCACTCCTGCTGAGATCATCAGTAATGTACAATTGAGGAGATAAACAGCAGGGAAGCACCGCTGATTACAACTCCAGTAGAAATATTGTGACAGCTAACTTGGGTTTGTACAGAATATCAACTTTTACATGGGAGGGGGAAGTGGGAGGGGGAGAGAAAAACAAGAAAAGCAAAGATGCCCATAAGCACCAATTTTAAAGCTGAAATAATAATAAATAGGATCAATATTAGAAAACCATAACACATCATAGAATAGAAGTGATGGAATACAAAGTTACGCATATCTCTTTAGTTTTTTTCTCTCCAGCTCATATATTCCATTCCAAGAGCAATGACTTTCTTTATTCAAACCCCTTTTTAAAATAATTTCCTTTCTACGTTACCTAGAAGCCTCCTAATTACCTACAATGATCACAGAACCATTCATTTCGTCTTAAAATTAATGCATCACTTTTGAAATGGTATCATACTAATTTATCACAAGATTTATGAAACTTGCACATTTTCTAATGAGTTTTATGCAAATGTCGTTCCATCCATTGTTTGTGTTGTGAAAATGTGCTATGTCAAACCATCTTGTTGACTTTTTAAAAATGCCTTTAGCCTTAAACCTTTTGCTTTTCGCAAAGACACCATGTGACAATATGCCCTTAACTTGACCAATTCTGGTTATTGAGACATAGCTGATGGGGCATAAAAAATTATGCTTCATTGAATCTAAAAGAAAGAATTGTTGGATAACATGGAAACATCTCATTTAACATGGAAGTGAAAGTCTCTAGTGGAAGTCACAGTAAATATAGCAAATAAAATAAAAGCTTTACTTATACTAGACACTCTTGTATTACTAATTGACAATGCTTGTCAACACAAGATTCAGAGCAGGATATTGATTTTTTTTTAACATGGACTAAAAGGACACGGAAAACAACAAACATCCATTATTTTAGTTCTATACACTAACACAATTCTGTAAACGTTTTATAATTAAATATCAGAACAGCTTGGGTATATAAATATCCCAATCTAAAGAAGTTAAGCATGTTCAATGAGCATCCAACATTATTGTAAGCAAAGGTAAAGTATCAGAGGACTAAAGAAATGGAAAGTCAGTTTCTTGCAATAATTGAGAAACCAGAAGATCATGAGTTCTAGTCTTGCCTTAGGCCACTGTCTCTCAGCCCCACAAAGAAAGCAATGGCAATCTATTTCTGCAATTAAAAAACTGTAGGATCAAGTCTGGGCAATCACCAAGAGTCAAGACAAAGATTCACACACATATACACACACAGAGATACAAATATTAGAAAAGGATATGGATGACTGGTTGACACACTAATCAAGAACACTCCATTTCAACATTTTGTGTTTGTGTGTGTGTAACCCTAACTCTAGTCCTAACCTACACGCCCACACAAAATGTTGAAATGGAGGATTCTTGATTAATGTGTGTGTTAATAATAACTTGTGTATGTGCATTAATAACTATCCAATTCTTTCTTTTTTTGTGACTGCATGCATACATATATCATGCCAACCTCTTTCAAGTAATATCCTATAACTTTTCCAAGGAATATATAATTTTTTTTTATTCCCAACCACCGCTCCATTGTCTTTCCTTTTTTCTATGTCCTTCAATCTTATCGAGCATGGTATCTTTGTGTATATGTACTTGTGCATGTGTATATGTCTGTGTGTTCATGATGTAAAAAAAAAAAAAGAACACCAAAATAAAATAGAAATTACTGTGTTTGACAAAGGATGCTAAAAACAGCAAAAAGGGTTTTCTTAGGTATATTTGAAATAAATATTAAAGAAAGAATCAACATACCAGCAAAATGAAATAAAGAAAAGCTACAACAACTCAACTTTTATTGAGGTTCAGACTTCTTCCAAAAAATGTATTCCACCAAGTAACAAATGACAAAGTGGTTGGAGCGTGAGATTCTTCAGTCTCCTGAAATCCTTTTTACTTTGAGTTTAAATCTTCAGAGCTCAATCAGTTTCATCCAAAATGATGAAGATTCTAACTGATATGTAGCCCAGTATTTGAGAAATCTTTTGAGAATTGGTTCTACATGTCTGAAGGAAAGAGTGACTACTTCTCTACAAAAAGGAAAGAGCTAAGAAGCCACAAACTTTGGTACCAAAAAGAAATCCAGACCAGATCAGGATGGAATCAATCTTAAGAACATTTGGGGGGGGAAAGGTAGCACCTCTTTGTCAAGGGCCTTCTCGTTTTTTCATCACGTAACTTTATTAACAAATCATAGGAAATCCATAGGCATAATATACAGTGCATTCAGAAAGTATTCAGCCCCGCTTCATTTTTGTCAATGTTGTTATGCTGCAGCCTGATTCTACAGTTGTTGAAATTCATTTTTTTCTCATTAATCTACACTCAGTACCCCATAATAACAAAGTGAAAACAGATGTTTAGAAATGTCTGTAAATTTATTAAAAGGAAAAAAACTGAAATATCACATTGGCGTAGGTATTCAGACCCTTCTCTCAGTACTTCGTTGAAGCACCTTTAGCAGCCTTGAGTCTTCTTGGGTATGACAAGACAAGCTTTGCATGCCTGGATTGAGGGATTTCCTGCCATTCTTCCTTGCAAATCCACTCAAGGTCAATCAGGTTGGATGGTGACTGTCAGTGGACAGTCATTTTCAATTCCCTCCAGAGACGTACAATAGCTTCAAGTCAGGGCTTTGGTTTGGCCACTCTGGGACATTCACAGAGTTGTTCTTAAGCCACCCCTGTCTTGTCTTATCTGTGTATGCTTAGGATTGTTGTCAGGTTGGAAAGTAAACCTTCAGTCCAGTCTGAAGTCCTGAGTGCTGTGGGACAGGTTTTCATTGAGGATAGCCCTGTACTTTGCTCCATTCTGACCAGTCTCCTAGTCTCTGCTTCTGAAAAACACCCCTACTGCATGATGCTGCCACCACCATGTTGGAATGATATTGGGCAGGTGATGAGCAGTGTCTGGTTTCCTCCAGACATAACATTTAGAATTGAGGCCAAACAGTTCAATTTTGGTTTCATCAGACTAGACAATCTTGTTCCTCATAGCCTAAGAGTCCTTCGGGTGCTTTTTTGCAAATTCCAAGTAGGCTTTCATGTGTTTTGAACTGAGGAGAGGCGTCCTTTTAGCCACTCTGCCCAGATCAGTGGAGGGCTGCAGTGATGATTGTCCCATCTCCCAGCTCAGTTAGAGTGACCATCGGGTTCTTGGTCACCTCTCCGTTCTGACCAAGGCTTATTGAGGTACTAACAAGCACACGTAAGTCCCAAAACCCTTTTTTCTTTATTTCAACAGCTGTGAATTTTAGTCATTCACAGCCCATAATGAGTCTCAAACAATTTGTAAATAGTCCCATGGAAGTCTGCCAAAGTCCTTCAGGATAAGTCTGATAAGCACGCACCCTTATCTTCCTTGAAGTGCTGCCGACTAAATTTCCAATTAGTTATACAAGGCCAGCTGGAGCACAAATTAAACACAGAGCTTCAGGTTCCAAACCCACCAGTACAAACAAAGTTGCTTCCTGCAAAGGTTCCTGTCCCTTTGGTCCTCCTTTATGTCTTATGGAAGGGTCAATCACCTCCAAGCCTTACTCCCGAGTCACCCCTTTTGTCTTAACTGCTCTTGCCTTCTGGCAGCTCTGCGCATGTGTGCACTGGGAACAGGCTCCCCTTGTTCCTCTGCCTCGCTGCTGTCATATTCTTGAGGCTCCAGAGTCAGCACATAACTCTCAGATGGCCCTGGCCCCATCTCTGTATCGGATGCAGGACCCTCATCCGAGTCTTCCCCAGACTCCCAGACTGGCCTATGTTCCTCCCCACTGTCTGACTCTGCTGCTGTCTCCGCAGGCTGCTGGCGGACCACAACACTCTCTTACTAAGGCCTTTCTCCCCCAAGTTTGCTCAGTTTGACTGGGCAACCAGCTCTTGGAAGAGTTCTGATTATGCCAAACTTCTTCCATTTGAAAATTATGGGGGCAACTGTGCTCTTAGGAACCTTCAACACAGCAGAAATTTTATTGTAGCCTTCCCCGCATCTGTGCTTTGCAATAATCCTGTCTCTGAGCTCTGCAGGCAGTTCTTTTGAGCTCGTGACTTTTGCTCTAGTACAGTAGGCATTGTCGGCTGTGAGGCCTTCTATAGAGAGGTGTGTGCCTTTACAAATCATGTCCAATCAATTTAATTTACCACAGGTGGACTCCAATCAAGGTGTAGAAACATGTTAGCAATGATCAAGAGAAATGGGGTGGCCCCACTGGAGCTAAATTCCAAGTGTTGTTGCGAAGGGTCTGAATACTTATGCCAATGTGATATTTCAGTTTTTTTCTTTTTAATAAATGTACAGACATTTCTAAAAATCTGTTTTCACTTTGTCATTATGGGTACAGAGCGCAGATTAATGAGGAAAAAAATGAATTTCAACCTGTAAAATCACGCTGCAACATAGCAAAATCGACAAAAGTGAAGGCGTTCTGAATACTTTCTGAATGCACTGTATATTTATCTCAGCAAATCATTTCATTCTATGACATTCTGTTTAGCAGGTCAATTAAACATGCACTGAATAGCATGAAAATTAAGTGGATACATAACTGGTTCAAAATTCATATTCTTCAAGCTAGAGAAAGATACAAATGAGATGTCACGATTCATTGCTGATCTTTCTACTCTACAAAATTTTTGATTTATTGATTAAATGAACAAATGCTAAATTTGTAGGTGACATAAAATTGGGTGGTATTACAACAATAATGATAATGAAAAGATAGTACCAATAGTAATAGGTGCTTGGGTGCAATCCCAAAATAACTGGAACGGTACTTGAGCACCATAAGCAATGGCAAAATCACCATCAGTCAACTGCAAAAGGCAGAATTAGTTGGAATAGCTTACATCCTGCGATGATACCTTTAATAGAATCAAACATCCAAATCTGCCTATCCCTGGTTCTTAGGAAAGACTCAATAGGTAGACAATAATGCTGAATATCAGGCTGAATATCAGGCTGACTGTTTTATGAACCATAATAATAATAAGACCTGGCAATGACTAAGAGCAGGAAAGTTGAAGAAAGAGAAATTCTGGCTGAAAAAGACCAAGCCTTAAGAACGAATGTATACAAAGCCAGAATTGAGAAGACAGGAACAAAGCAACAAGTGCTACCTCTTCAAAGAAGCTGAAGAAACAGTAGGCCGCCTGGTTAGATGCGGCAAGTAGACTGCACAGACTGACTACAAGAAAATGACACAACAAAGAAGCAGCAATGGTGCATTGGAAGATCTGCAAGAAATATCATTTGCCTGCAAGCAAGAACTGATGGGTCTACAACATAAGAGAAAGCACTAGAAATTGAAGACAATAAAGTGCTCTAAGACTTCAGAATTCAAACTGACAGCCACTTGCCATATAACATGCCAAACTTAACAACTGCTAATAAGAAAGACAAAACAAGTCTGGCTAGTGGACATGGTAGTACCTGGAGACAGCAGAACAGAAGAGAAGGATCCTGAGAAAATAATAAAATATAAAGACTTGCAAATAGAAATAAAACAACTATGGCAAAAAAAAGCAAAGGTAGTACCAATAGATGCCTTGAGTACAATCCCAAAACAACGGGAGCAACAATTGAATACAATTGGCATTGACAAATTAACTATCAGTCAATTGCAAAAAAACCAGCTTTGTCAGAGTGTTAGCAGCATGACTACCATTATGAGACAACCCAGGAGCAAAACGCAGCAGAGACTTAGACTTAACAGTGGTTTATATACAACATTTAACAGTGGTTTATATACAACAGTTATATACAGACATATATATGGTAGGCAAAATACCTTACAAATAATCTTTCTTCTTCTTAACTCTAACAGAGAAGTTCTCTGCAGTTGTGCTTTAGGCAAATCTTTCTCAGACGGCTGCTTGGAGCCACTGACCAATTTTCCTCCAGATGTACCTGAAACCAGGTCATCTTCCTCAAACCTGACATCTGGAGAGGTATATGGAGAAGTGTCTGGGGGAGTCATCTTATTAGGAAGGACTCAATAGGTGGATAAAAATGCCAAATCCAGTCTGAACATTTGCCAGATTGTGCAATGAACCATAATAATTTCACCTTGTACTGTTTTGGTCAGACTCCCACTGAAACTTTTGAGTATTTTACTTTTGAGCTTTTGGTAAGTACACCAAATGCATTGCATCACGAGCATATTTATTTATTTATTTATTTGTTTGTTTGTTTGTTTGTTTGTTTGTTTGTTTGTTTGTTTTGTCAATTGCATAAACAACTGCAGGACCAAAAGCCTAGGAAAGTGCACTCTTAAATGGTTCTTAAATTATCAATCACACAGTATTAGTGATTTTCAAAGGGGGAATGAACCCTTTTGGGAGGTTGAGTTTTCAACTTGGAAGCCGTATTTCAACTCACTCCCCAGCATTCAGTCTCCCAACCTCTCCAAGTCCTGTAGAGATGGTGAAGAGAATTTGGCAGGTGGCACATTGGTACCTCGTCCACAACTGCTTATCTGTGTCTATGCCACCACTCTGTGGTAAATTGCCTGTTGATAAATGAGGCTATTTAGGAGCAAGTGATGCCAGCATTACAGTTATTAATGACACCAACCTGTGAAGACATTTAAGAGCAGCCTGGTGTTCTATTGTTCTCTCATATATGAGTAATGGGGCATTTCAGTTACAGGAGTTAAAAGTAGCTCAGGTTGTTTAACAAAAGACATAAAATTGGGGAAACAGGCAGATTTTGCAAGACCGGTAGTTCACAAATAAATTAATAAAGCCCTTTCTAGGTCTCAGTTATGTTTCCTGGTATCCCTCTGAACTAAAACCTGACTATTACAACTTGCTATATATTTAAATTCTTCACCTATCTTACAATCTACTCTCTGCTTTCCAGTACAAACTTCGTTCAAAACTGAATGAAAATGCAAGCTCTGGGGAAGAATTTGTCTTCTCTACTGTTTCCATTTTCAAGCTATTTATTACAGATTACAGGTAGTTCTTGACTTACGAGCACAGTGGAGCCCCCAATTTTTGTTACTAAATGAGATATTTGTTAAGCGATCATGTTTTGCCCCATTTTATGACTTTTCTTGCCACATGTTAAATGAATCCCTGCAGTTATTAGATTAGTAACACGGTTGTTAAGTGAATCTGGCTTCTCCAAGGACTTTGCTGGTCAGACGGTCGCAAAACATGATAATATGACCCCGGGACACTGTAACCGTCATAAATGTGAGTCAATTCCCAAGTGTCTGATTTTTGATCATGTGACCACTGGGATGCGGTAAGTGTGAAAGATGGTCGTAAGTGACTTTTTACAGTTCCGTAGTAACTTTGAACGGTCACTAAATGAACATTTGTAAGTTGAGGACTACCTGTACATTCATGTTGAGTTTTGATTCACATCAAGCTATGGAAATGAATATCCCAGAACAGCCCTTTGTTCTTATGAGAAACATTTCTTTGATTAATTTCTATGGCTACCCATCTCAGCCAATGATTCTGGGTGGCTTACAATTAAAAAAATATGATTAAAAATTTAAAAACATTTTAAAACAATAAGACCAGTAAAATCAGTAAAAAGAACTTTAAAACGTATATGCAGATCAGGAAGCCTGCAGTAGTAATATTTGTAATATAAACTGCTCAAAAAAATAAAGGGAACACAAAAATAAGACATCCTAGATCTGAATGAATGAAATATTCTTATTAAATACTTTGTTCATTACATAGTTGAATGTGCTGACAACAAAATCACACAAAAGTTATCAATGGAAATCAAATTTAGCAACCCATGGAGGTCTGGATTTGGAGTTACACTCAAAATTAAAGTGGAAAAAAACACTACAGGCTGATCCAACTTTGATGTAATGTCCTTAAAAACAAGTCAAAATGAGGCTCAGTAGTGTGTGTGGCCTCCACGTGCCTGTGTGACCTCCCTACAACACCTGGGCATGCTCCTGATGAGGTAGCGGATGGTCTCCTGAGGGATCTCCTCCCACACCTGGACTAAAGCATCCCCCAACTCCTGGACAGTCTGTGGTGCAACGTGGCGTTGGTGGATGGAGCGAGACATGATGTCGCAGATATGCTCAATTGGATTCAGGTCTGGGGAACGGGTGGGCCAGTCCATAGCATCAATGCCTTCGCCTTGCAGGAACTGCTGACACACTCCAGCCACATGAGGTTTAGCATTGTCATGCATTAGGAGGAACCCAGGGCCAACCGCACCAGCATATGGTCTCACAAGGGGTCTGAGGATCTTATCTCGGTACCTAATGGCAGTCAGGCTACCTCTGGCGAGCACATGGAGGGCTGTGCGGCCCCCTTAAGAAATGCCACCCCACACCATTACTGATCCACTGCCAAACCGTTCATGCTGGAGGATGTTGCAGGCAGCAGAACATTCTCCACGGTGTCTCCAGACCCTGTCACGTCTGTCACATGTGCTCAGTGTGAACCTGCTTTCATCTGTGAAGAGCACAGGGCGCCAGTGGTGAATGTGCCAATCTTGGTGTTCTCTGGCAAATGCCAAACGTCCTGTCCCCACCTGTGGACATCAGGCCCTCATACCACCCTCATGGAGTCTGTTTCTAACTGTTTGAGCAGCCACATGCACATTTGTGGCCCGCTGGAGGTCATTTTGCAGGGCTCTGGCAGTGCTCTTCCTGTCCCTCCTTGCACAAAGGCGGAGGTAGCGGTCCTGATGCTGGGTTGTTGCCCACCTACGGCCTCCTCCACATCTCCTGATGTACTGGCCTGTCTCCTGGTAGTGCCTCCATGCTCTGGACACTACGCTGACAGACACAACAAACCTTCTTACCACAGCTCGCATTGATGTGCCATCCTGGATGAGCTGCACTACCTGAGCCACTTGTGTGGGTTGTAGGCTCCGTCTCATGCTACCACTAGAGTGAAAGCACCGCCAGCATTCAAAAGTGACCAAACCATCAGCCAGAAAGCATAGGAACTGTCACCACCTGCAGAACCACTCCTTTATTGGGGATGTCTTGCTAACTGCCTATGCTTTCCACCTGTTGTCTATTCCATTTGCACAACAGCATGTGAAATTGATTGTCAGTCAGTGTTGCTACCTAAGTGGACAGTTTGATTTCACAGAAGTGTGATTGACTTGGAGTTACATTGTGTTGTTTAAGTGTTCCCTTTATTTTTTTGAGCAGTGTACATTTTTTAAGTGAAAAAATTAAACTAAAATTAAAGAAAACCAAACTAATAACAAAGGATAGAACAATCAGAACCAGCAGTGAAGATATTTAGTCTTTAAAATCAAACATCAACAGTAAAGAAACAAACAGTCAAGAAATCACAAACTAGAACTTGATACAGCAGCCATGAAGGCCTTGGAAAAAAAATACAAATGCTCTAATGTGTTTATACCTATAAAGGTAGGAATCCTGTAAGCTATTCCCTGTGACACTCCATGGAAGTCAAAGTTGGAATTTGAAGAAACTAGATAGGAAGCATATTAGCACTTTTAAACTTTGGTTTTGGAAACAATATTGTGAGAATACTATGGATAGCCAAAAGAATAACTCAATAGATCATCAAACAAATCCACCCAGAGTTGAGGCAAAAATGACCAGGCATTACTTGAAGATCTTGCTCTCTGCAGAAGACACTAACATTGGGAAAGGTAAAAGGAAAGATAAGGAGGAGATGACCACCAACAACGTAGATACATTTCACCATTCAAATACCAACAAAGGTCAGAAGTTGGCCAATTTCTATCCCATCTCAGTTCTTGGAGTCCCGTTAATCCATTTCATTTATCTTTTTTTTCTCTTCTCCAACTTCTTCAGAAAAAAAGGGAAGAATAGAAAGAAGTGGAAGTTATCTAATGGTAGGATCATAGATCCCAGAGCATATGGGGCTTGTCTACACACCACATGCATACCAAGAAGAGTCTCACAACAGCCTCCATATCACATTTCCCATTATATTCTTTGATGTGAAGACCAGATGTAACATTGAAGTGAATCACTTTACACATACCCCTGATTGCCAAAGAAGAGTTTTTTCAACTTACCCATCTAGGCTATATTCCCAGAATTTCTTGGTAGTCTCCCATTTAAATATAAATTGGATCTAACCTTGCTATTTAGCAGGGACTCCAAGCTTTAAAAAATAATTACTGTAGCATAAGCATACATTCTAAAGGTCAGTGGATTGTACCCATGAAATTATTGGGAATGTCATCTGCATCAAGAAAGAAGAGAAAGAGGGGGAGGAGGAGTGGGAGAGAGTGAGTGAGAGAGAGAGAGAAGAAAAGCAAGAGAAGGGTTGAACCACAAAATGTTTGATTAATATTTGGTAATAAAATGTCTTCAAGAAAGCCACCAAGATCAGATGGCACCAAGGACCCCAGAGTTTAACTGTGAACTACAAATATTCTCTCTTCTATTGGTACTTATATTTCCTCCATGTGGGCAGCATTATTTTCCCTATCAGTTTTGCACTATTTACTGTATCAATCAGTTGCTGCTTTAGAATAATTTTTAAATGGGTCTTATATTGCACAAAAAAATAATCAGATTTTGCTATGCAGTCACAGACTGCAAATGAAGACAATTCAATGAAATGGATTATCCCTCGCACTGAAATAGTTTTCTTTCTGAGGTATTTGTGGTCTAATGAGGAGAATTTAAAGATTGTAACATGCTAGGAAAATGATAGGTAACTGGGAGTCATTCAAAACTTCATTGCTATGAAGGCAACCATTTCACCAATATTTTGCAATCTTTCATGTATATATTTCCAAAGTGATGCTAGGAGAAAAAAATGCTTTCTGCATAAAAATCCCTCCACATTTTAGTTCCGAACTAACCTAACTTATTACTCTAGCCTTTCTTTTGGATTTCTTAGAAAAAGGTAATGCATAAAATAAATAAATAAATAAAAGTTATCCGTTTGTTATGAACATATTTCATTCAATGTAGTTAGCCACTTAAAACACACTTCTTAAAAATGAATTTATAGCTCCCAGTGAAATAGGTTCCTCAAACCAACATTTTCCAATGTTTTATCCTCACTAAATCTTAAAAAGCATTGGCCAGGTATCACTGATATGTAATTAGTTTATGCAATGAAAAAACAAACAAACATGGAGTTTAAATATATTATTGAAACCACCACCCAACATTATTTTGCTTCTTTTTAGATTCTGTCTTTCAATTTTGTCACCTGATTGGATGCTAACCATCTATACTCAATAAACAAAGCAAAAATGCATATATAATGATGGTTCAAGGGCAACATGTATGTTTGACCATTGCAACACAGGACCATTTCTGTATACACCATCTAATTTGCCAAAGATAAATTATGTTTCCTTTTTTTTAAAGAAGGGCATCCTGAAAAGAAAATTCAAGCCAAACAATGTGTATTCGCTACATTGAATAACATGGAAATTTGCAGCCATCTCACTTGGGGCTATTTTTGTTTCCTTGGCAAAAGCACTGCGTACTCAGTCATATGTTTCATGCAATTCAGAATAGCTTAAACAACTCTCTAGATTCAGCTTCATTCACACAAACATCTTGTAAATAGTATTTAAAGCGGAAAGATTGGAACTGGTCCAAAGTTTTCCAGTGAATTTAGTGGTTGAATGGGGATATAAGCTCAGACCATCCCCATTAAATTACAGCACCTAGCTCACTTGGCCATGCTAACTTGTAATGAACTGAAAAATATACAGGTAGTTCTCAACTTACAACAGTTTGCTTAGTGGCCATTCAAAGTTACAACGGCACTGAAAAAAGTGACTTATAACCATTTTTCAGACTTACGATCGATGCAGCATGCTTTGGGTCATGTGATTGCCATTCGGATGCGTGACCACTGACTCGCATTTATGACAGATACAGTGTCCCAGACCTCACGTGATCCCCTTTTGCGACCTTCTGACAAGCGAAGTCAATGGGGAAACCAGATTCACTTAACAACCGGGTTACAAATTTAACATTTGCAGTGTTTCGCTTAACAAATGTGGCAAGAATGGTCGTAATATGGGGCGAAACTCACTTAACAAATTTCTCACTTAGCAACATACATTTGGGGCTCAATTGGGGTCGTAAGTCGAGGACTACCTGTGTTGTGGTTCGCCGGCAGCAGGTGTGGATGGTCGAGGTCTCGGAGATCGAGGACTCAGATGAGGGGCCTGTGTGTGATACAGGGATGGGGCCAGGACTATCAGAGAGTGGGGTGCTGCCTTCGGAGATTGTGGAGGCTGGCAGCAGCGATGAAGAGGTTCCCGAGGAGCCTGTGCCAAGTGTGTGTGTGCACAGAGCTGCTCGAAGGGAAGAGAAGCTGTAGCAGCATGGGCGACTCGGGAGTAAGGCTGCAAGGTAATGGCCCCTCCCTTAAAAGATAAAAGCCAGCTGAGAAATCAGAGTTCTTTGCAGGAAGCAAAGAAATTTTTGCACTCAAGCCTTGTGGACGTTTGGATTATCTTGATTGGTGTTTGGAGACTTTTTGCATTTGAAATAGTTCTTGGGAACTTTATCTAGTGTTCTTGGCAGCCTTACACAACCTTAGCAAGGCTCGTTCTTATCAGAGACAATGAGTTTGAAATAGCCTTTTAACTGTGAAGGAATTCATAAAGAATCATTAAAAGGCTTTGCTGTTACCTCCTTTTGGTATTTGTTTCCTTGGAACAAGATTAGAACAATGTATATTTACCAAGACATGTGTCCCTTTAAACATCAATGGTTATTTACTTTAAACTAAAGTAATAAACTTTATATTCATTAAAATAAGGGAAATGCTTAGAATTCTACCTGTGACAGCAGTCTTGGAGCATTAAAATTATTTGCTATCAGGCTGTCATGCTGATATAGCAAATAATAAATACATACATACAATGGAATAAACTAGAACTAAAAACAAGAAAATAAAATGTTTCTATCCTCAAAAGAACCGAGCAAGAAAATATATGCCTGTTCCCTTCCAAGAACAGATGAACACTGCGACCATATAACCTCTTGAGTTTTCTCAGTTTCAACACAGATTATCACTATCATTATTAAAAAGTTATAATAAACTCCTTCAGCCGGCAGTGAATGAGAATGGAATAAAGAAAGGATTTCCTTTGCAGCAAAACCCACAATACATTCGTAATTCCATTTAATGCCTATGCAAATAAAATGGCCCCCAGTGCTAAGCCTATTTTGCACTCAGCCTTCTCTTTATATTCAGCAGAAAGTAGCTTCCATTTTGCTTGTTGCTTTTTTTGTTCAATGTGCAGACATAACCGTGCAGTTTTTCTAGTTTAAATACAGTTTTAGATGTTTACATAAATTTGGAAAGCTGACTCTCACCACTGACTGGCACAGAGTGTAATACTTTGCTGACCTTCAAAAAGAAAACAAAATCTAAAAATGAACCTCTCCTCCCCCAACAACCACAAAAGAAAGGTCTAGAAGGTTGGATATCACACGTTTGACAAGATAAGAAATTAACACTCCATGCAATTTAAGGACAGAAAGAAGCTGCTTAATGACTACATATTTAAATGTGTGAGTTAGAATTACTATGAATGCCATTTGAAAAGGTTATAAAGAAAGTAAATGCTAGGTGCCTAAGAGTGATGTGCTCTGGTAGAAAACAACTATTTTATCTATTTATTTATCTTATTTATGCCTGCCACAAATTGCTCAGATACCCTGTATTTATAAAAAGTGCTAAAATAAAGATGTGGTCATAGCAAAAAGTTCTGGTCCAGATGTGATTTGAATTGGTTAATTTTTCTGCTGCATACAGAGAAAATGTCTACAGAGAAAGGATCCTCTTATACATGAGCACAGGAAATTCTCTTTACCTTCTACAGTTGGGACCATCCGGACCAGTGACTCTGTCACTAAGTTAAGCAGTCACCCTAAGTGAGAAATCACATGATCCAGACTGCTTTCCAGCTCAAAATTGACAAGATCGACCAGTTGTATACCTTCAACTTATCCTTGCCTCCAAACTGCTCCATTGGAATGTGCTCACAGTTGCTGGGTGCTGGGGTTATTAGCAAGAAGTGAATTAACATTTATATTTACTGGGGAGGACGGGATTAAAAGAGAGTAAGCAGGCATACAGTGGAGAATACACAGTAAAAGCAATGTGCTGGCATTGGCAGCCACAAATACACTAGGCCACAAGTGTCAAACTCAATCGCGTCGCATGACATCACATGTCATATCGCAACGTTTTGTTGCCTTTGTGGAGCCGGGGTGGCCACAGCCTGCGTGTGATGCATGGGACACCAGTTTGACATTGTTTCTTTTATATATTTTTTATTTTTATTATATGTATCCATGTATTCATAACTATGTTTTTACTTATACCTATTATCTTGTAAGCCAGGTGTCCCCAACCACCGGTCCACGGACCGGTACCGGTCTGTGGAACAAGTCCTACCAGGCCGCTGGTTTGCTGGGCGCCGCCATCTTTTTTTGATGAAAAAGTGCTTCCGGTGAGCTTTTCACCATTCTACCGGAAAAGCACTTTTTTGATGAAAAGTGCAGTTCACCGGAAGCACTTTTTCATCAAAGATGGCGGCGCCCAGCTGATGCCGGTACCGGGCCGCGCCATAAAAAAGGTTGGGGATACCGGGCCGCGGCATAAGAAAGGTTGGGGATCACTGTTGTAAGCAATTGACAAATAAAATAATCAGTAATCAACCCCTGGACTAAACAAACAGCTTGGCATTCCTCATTGCGTGTCTGCTTACACTCTTTCAAACCCTTTTCTCCAATCTCTCTGCTCCATGAGAGGGGAAGGGGAACAAATTAGTTTGCTGAACAAAGCAGTTGGAAATAAGAACTACTTGTATACACACCCAATATCACGACAGTGCAGATCTTGGATGTTCAGAAATGTAACAGTAAGGGACCTTTTCATGCTAATTAGGGCAAGCATATCAGGAGCAGATCCAGTTGATACAATTCTACTGCTGCTTAATTATTTTGAATCATTTAATAACTCTATGATGGAGCTGTATAATTCCAAAAACAACAAGTGGAGTAAGAATTTTTTTTTATTATTATTTCTTTCTCTCCTTCATACAATTGGTTCTCAACTATGTGATACACATAGGATTTTGGGAATGCAGAAGTAATCTAGGAGGCTGTTTTGAAGCAAATCTTATCACTTGTTATAAACATAAGCAAAATGACAGACTTTTAAAATGAAAATAAAGTATCTATGTGTAATGTTGAACACAATATTAAAAGGAAAACCTATTTTAGCCTTGGTAGAAATGATTAAAATAGATGTTAGAAAAGAAAAGCTTTATTAGCTGCAATTTCAATGGCACTGGCTCTTCACGCTGCATGATCTAATGCCCCACAACAGGGCAGCGGGGTGTAGATAAGGAATTAAGAATTTATTATGGGTCCGCTTCTGTGTGTCACTCTGCTTTCCCTTTCTCTAATAAACCGCTAATTTCAAGTCACTTCTAGCTATCATTTTTCTGATATAGCACATGTTCCTCGACTTTCCTGTTTGTAATATATAGCTAATTGGGTGCTAGACTTTGCCCGAAGCTATTACATGTTTTCTTAAATAAATCTCCTTTCTGTTATCATTATTAAAGCAGCTTTGAAAATCATTGCCCAGGTGAGATTCCTCTCTCTCTCAACCACAATGCTTTTGTTTCCAACAATACTCTGGGCAGATGCTGTGATGTCTAAAAATATTTGTATGCATTTTAACAACTGGCCCCTTGAATGGTGCTTGCCAAATGACACTAGACCTAAACAAGTAAGTTTGCATGGATTTATTGAAAGACTGACACACACACAAATAAGCTTAGCTTTCAGCATTCTTCAGTGTCCCAATACACTCTTCCAAACCAGCTCCAAATGCTTTGACATTACATTCTCTTCCAGACTGGGAATTCCATCTCAAAATATTAGTAAGGCAATAGGTTGGGAAAGACTGATCAAATTACCATAGGATTAAGCAGGTCCCAGAAATGGCAGATGACTTAATATGATGTTTTTAAACAATTTGTGTGCTTAACCAGCATGCAAGATGACAGACCTTGGAAGTCTGGGCATTAATATTGGAGATTTATAGTTAAATCTGTCACGGATGGGGAGCTTTTCCCAAGAATGACTTACCTGAAGATTATTTTCCTTGTGGAAAAGTACAGAAAAACTTTATCATACATAATGGATAGTAGGGAAGGAGAAATGTTAATTTATGGTTTCTGACTTTTTCTCTTAGATTTGGGGGAGGGGAGGTTAAGTATTTCTCAGTACTGATTGTTGTTATTTTTATCACTTACTATTAGGTTAAATTTTGTGGAAGCACAGTATCATGTACAGATCCACGAGTCATTTTTTCATAAGGCATGTCTCTATCAAGCAATTTAGGAAGCTGTACCTCTTGAATATCTGCCTGACACATTTTTTTCCTAGAACACAATTGACCTCAAAGATCAATATGAAATACAGCAATTCCCATGTATGTGACCATGAGAGCATAAGAGTTTGAATGAAGACTTTACAGCTTTGGGCGGTATATCAAAATAAGTCTTTGCTATCTCTTTGAAGCATGTAGGAATTGGATTAATGTTATTTGTCTTACCTCAAACCTATTCTTTAAAAGAATAATAAAATAATTTAAGTATAGTGTAGAAAACTGACCAGTCTAACAAATGCCAATTTATTCTCTCAACTCTTCCACAGTATTTTTGGTGGAAGTGTGGACACTTTAATGATTGGGTAGTTGACAGTGGTGGGATTCAAAAATTTTTTTTTACTACCGGTTCTGTGGGTGTGGCTTGGTGGGCATAGCATGGCTTGGTGGGCATGGCTTGGTGGGTGTGGCAGGAGAAGGTTACTGCAAAATACCCATTCCCTCCCCACCCCACTAACCTGCTTTCCAGCTCTGTTCTCCTGTGCAGGCTAACAAAAGAAGACGCAGCCAATCAGCTGGGACTCAGGAGGCAGAGAATAGATGGGGGCGGGGCCAGAGGTGGCATTTGCCGGTTTTCTGAACTACTCCGCTACCGGTTCTCCAGAACTGGTCAGAACCTGCTGAACACCACCTCTGGTAGTTGATATGTCAATCAAAGTATGGCAACTAGAAGACCTTCCCCAAATTCATAGTTCAGGGGGAAGATGGGAAGTGGAAATTAGATTTGGGAAATAAGGATGCAAGGACAGGTGAAGGAAGTTCAGTCCTCTTTTAAGGAGATATGATTAGCAATATATTTAGTAATCAGGATAGGCAAGAATTGGCTAGCTAGTTAAATCAAGTAGAGCTGTAATTAAACCATTTACAATTGTTTAAGGATTAACCAAATGATCCTGCCACCTGCATATCTCCTGTGTTCTATTAGTCATGTTGTCTTAGATTTAATGAAATAAAGGGAAAAACAAAATGTCTTCTGAAACCTTATGATCTTTTCTTTATTGTTGTTCTTACCTTTTTTAACGCAAGGGCATCTGGCACCATTTAGAGGTAGACAGCTTCTAGATTCTATTAAACATATAAATAAAAAATAAACTAATTTCTAAAGTAGGAAAGGAATTGGCGACACATACCTTTAGCATCTCCTGGAATTAATGGGGATTTTGAAGACTTTAAAGACAAGACAAGGATCCACTCACAATAAGGAGGGTACATGATGCCCAACTATTGCTTTGCCTGTATGTATTCGAGCTGTCAAACAATCCAGTGTTGAATGTCTATGGAGATTCTCAGTTATGCAGATCATGGTTGTCACAAAGGTGCATTTTCAAGAGGCAACTGGACTTTCTTGGTTTTTTTCTTTCTTGGACTTTTCAGTTCAGAACTGAAGAAGCTTCTTGGATGAGAAGCAAAATGTCTTCAAGGAAAAACAAAGTCCCGTTGCCTCTTGCATCTTTGGGACAATCCAGTGTTGGAGAAGTATGTAAATTACACAAAGAACCTTAGAGACCAGTCCTTCAACATAAGAAAAATAAATTTATCCCCCAATTAATCAGTGGATTGAAGAAATGATATTACTTGTGAATTATGAATGAGTTGCTTACAGACCTAGATTATGGATGGAGAGTTATAATGAAATATGATTGTACTTTATTCAAACTGCTATTTAAAACACACACAACCACCACCACAACCTCTGTTTCCCTCTATGTAAATATTTGCAGCATTTATTAATTTCAATGTCACACAAAGATCTACAAGTAGAATCCTGAAGGATTGTCCATTCAGGGATTTCTTTCCTGCCTTTGCTATCTTTAAAATTCATGTAAGGAACTGACAAAAAAAAGTGGCTAAAAGACACAAATATTTGCAGCATTGTAAGAGGGAGAAACCATTAACATTCATTGAAGCTAGGCTATCAACTCCATGTGCAGAATTTGCAAGTAATCATTCTCACAGTACCTTACTCTGCATGCATCTTAAAGATTTGAGTAGGTAATTACATTGTGGTTTTTAAAAATCTGATTGAGACAGAATGCATGCATCCTAAAGATCTGAGCAATTATATTTTTAAAACATAATTTAAGAGACAGAATTCTTAAGGCCTTGGTTTCTCCTTTCCTCCTCCTCTTTTGTTTTATTTTGATAGCTTTTTTACTCATATGCTTCCCCCCCCTAAGTTTCACCTGTTGTATCTCAATGATGATAGCTGAGTATCCTTTTATACTGGACCTTCCGTCTCCTTTATCCTCATTAACATAGATTACTTTTTAGTCTTTCCCAATGCTGGCTGTTGATTCCTTTGACACACTCGGTTTAAATGTTGTGCTCCTGGTGAAATGTTTTAAATGATTAGATTTTAAGCAAAGAGAAGAATGTTGGGTCCAAGTATAGGTAGTCCTTGACTTACAATCACAACTGAGCCCAAATTTTCTGTTGCTGAGTTGTTAAAGAGAATTTTACCCCATTTCGTGACTTTTCTTGCCACTGTTGTTAAACAAATTATTGCAGTTGTTACATTAATAATGCAGTTGTTAAATGAATCTGGCCTCCCCACCGATTGTCAGAAGTTTACAAAAACGTGACCTTGGGACACTGTAAACACCTTAAATAGGAGTGAGTTGTCAAAGGTCTGAATTTTGATCACACGGGCATGGGGGTGCTTCAATGATCGTAAAGTGTGAAAAACGGTCGTAAGTCACTTTTTTCAGTGCCGTTGGAACTTCAAATGGTCACTAAATGAACTGTTATAATTTGAGGACTATCTGTAGTGAGTTGGAAAGAATTATTTATCCTGCAGCAACAATATTAGTGCAATTACCCTTTTCGCTAAACCCTAGTCTCAAATTCAGTTTGACTTCAAGCTCTCGTTGCAAATAAATCTTGCATTTTTATCTGGTAATATTTGGTTTATTTGAAAGGGCCATTTCCCCTGCCCTAAGATCAGGGGTGCTGTTTTAGAAAGCTCACTTCTGATTGACACAGGCTTTTGAGATACCCAGAATACTTCCTGTGCGATGCATGAATTTCTAACAGAAGCAAAAAAGAGGAAACATTTGTCCATCCAGAGTTAATAAAAATGCTGGGCAATATGCACATTAATAACAATAAATATGTCAAGCTTTTAGATAAGAAGTTAATTTCACTACTACAGGCACTATTAAGGATGCTATTATCCTGCCACCTGAGGTCATTTCTGCTTTTACAGCCCAGCAGGTTTCAAAAGACAAAAGTGGACCAGAATGGAAGAAAGGACCAATCTTAGGGAACAATCACTTGCTCTCCACCAATTTAGTGAAATACCTATTTCTATCTTTATAGCCAAAAAGAGGCTCACACTCCAATTCACATTTTACAACTGAGAAGACATTTAGCTCACAAAATACCCTAAGACCGTGATGGCGAACCTTTTTGTTGTGGTGTGCCGAAAGTGGGCATGTGCCGGCACCCAGAATGCAATGCGCCCTACCCCCCCTGCGCATGCGCATGTAACACCCCCGCCCCATCCCCTCACCTGCACTGCACATGCACATGCACGCACCTCCCAGCTGATTTTCAGACCATTTGAGGCCATTTTCGCCCTCCTGGAGGCTCGACGGAAGCCTCTGCAGCCTCGGGAGGCTGAAAACTGGCCCGTTTCGGCACCTCCAGTATTTCCAGAAGGCCTGTTTTTTGGCCTCCTGAGGCTGCAGAGGTTTCCCTCGAGCCTCCAGGCAGGCGAAAATGGCCTCAAACGGGCCGAAAACCAGCTGGGAGGCGTGTGCATGCGCAGTGCAGGTATGTTTGGCTGGGGCTCGCGTGCCTGCACAAATGGCTGTGCATGCTTCCTGTGGCACGCATGCCATAGATTCACCATCATGTCCCTAAGAGGATAGGAACCACAAGAGTGTTTCCAGTGATAGAAACAAGGATTTTTTTATGCCTTCTTTTCTAAAGAGAATAAAAAGTTTCCAAAGAATAAACTAGATTTCCTCTCTGATTTTTTTTTTTAAATGTCTCTTACATTGTAAAGGCAAAACTGAGGGGCTGGTCCCAAATTCTGAACATTGCAATCCATTATTGTTCAATGGACTGCTGTGCAGAACATAAGTTGCTGAATTAATGAATTTGAATTTTTAACATGCCCTATTTTGTGCATCTGGGGATTCGTGACTCTTCCGCTTAAGGATGCCTCTGTAGAAAATTTATTTTATTTATTTAATGTATGGCATCTACAGAGGTCATGCAATCACTGATGTACAAATATATAGATATGTGGACAATACAATATAGGAGATAAATATTAATTTAAGACAAAACTGTAATAAAATCACCCTCATATGGAACCACAGAATTGCAACGGTAGAAAATAAAGGGGGTGCACTTTGGATTCTTCTGCCCATATAACCAGGGGTGGGATTCTACCAGTTCGCACCTATTCGCTAGAACTGGTTGTTAACATTCTAAGCAGTTCGGAGAACCGGTTGTTAGAAGAAATTACTGGCCTAATCCTGTAAGGAAGGCAGGAAGGAAACATTCTGGTGTTGCTTACAGAAACTGCCTCTCCGTTAACCCTTATTACATTCTTGGCAGGACTAGACTTCCTGTCTCAGGAACGTCTTTGGAGTTTTTTGCCCCTCCTTTGCTGGTACTTTGCTTGTGTGGAGTGACCATTCAAAGTTACAACGGCATTGAAAGAAGTGACTTATGACCATTTTTCACAGTTACGACTGTTGTAGCATCCCCACAGTCATGAGAGGCCAGACGAGGAGATGGTGCCTTGATGTGAGTGATATTGAGTTGGCCACACCCAGCCAATAACATGACCACCAAGCCATGTCCACCAAGCCACGCCCACCAACTAAGCCACTACCACAGAACCAGTTGTTAACAAATTTGAATCCCACCCCTGCATATAATCCAGAAATATAGAGTTTAACACTGTTGTGAAACCACAAGTAGGGTAGTTGTTCAATTGTGCAATCCACCTGCAGTGCCCATGAGGAATAAGTTTAATGAGCAATTGGTTTGAAAAATACAACAAAATCAAGAGATATAAAGGGGCATGTAGGTAGAAAGAGGGGAAAACTGAAAGAGAAAGCAATCCCACACAATTCAGGAGAAATATCCAGTGGCTGTAATGAGAGACAGGTGTTTCATTCATTCTGTCCTGCATTTTACATCACCTCTTCCAAATAAAATCTAGAGCACTGCACAGACCTACTAATTACATAGCAGCTATCCAAAGAAGGCCTTGGGTTTCAGAATATACAGTGAGATCACTGCAGAAAATTTGAAAGGAAGAAATCTTAACCTCTCATTTAACTTTTGTAAAAAGACAGTTCATTGTGTTTCTCTACTGTCCTCAAAGCAATTTTCATATTTTTACTAAAAAAAAATGTGAAAGTCAGACAGATGTTTGTTTTGAGATACAACCCATACCTGATGACATTGTCTTTGCCAGCAAATCAAACAATTACCTAATGGTTTAACACATTTTTAATGGCTGGCTAATTGGACAATAAAGACACCAACCAGTTCTAACTGAATAATAAAGTAATGCATGAACGCATCTTACATTGGGGGCACCATTTAGAAAAAATAGAAACTAGCACTTCTCTATTCAGTATGTGGCCAAAATATGACATGCTCAAAAGGACATTGTTAAATCAAATTTACATATTTGGGGTGTGGGGGGTGTTACAGATGGTATATTGAATAAATCACAACTGATTGGATTTGCACAACATGCTAAACCATAAACAGTAGTTTAAAAAGGACCACCACTGGGTACACACATCAACCTAAGCCAAAACTGAACAAAAATGCTATTGCATTATAGCTTAATGAGATATTTGAATCTTGCTAGCACTATCCAAAGTGCTAATTTTTCACTTCTTTAGATCTGGCAATCATTCTTAAAACTGATTTCATCATAGGGTTCTGTACACACACACACACACACACACACACACACACACACAAAATCTGAATTTTTACAGAAGCTAAAATCCAAGATCTCAACAACAAATCTTTTAGATCCTAGATGCTACTTGTGCACCATTCATGAACATGTTTTTCATTTGGTTTGTCTTGTTTCATTCCTGCCAGTGTAGGACTGTGATTGTTAATTGATTTAAAAAAAAAACACTTTGAAACAGCTCAACTATTGAATCAGGAGGCAGAGTTTTTAAACAAAAAACAGTAGCATAGTTAGATTTCTTCGGGAAAGCTAATAGAAGTCAAGAATTTGGAGGCAATACCATAAAAGAACATTTTCCTATCTTCCCTTCTTCCTTTCTCACACAGAGGAAATAACACTTTCCTGAATTTGCTTGTGACAGATGTTTGCAATGAATAATGGGCTTTCCCTCAAAAATATTTTTTCTACACAATATAGTAATTTAATTTAGTAAATTAATTGACCAATTAAAATGTATATAATTATCTAAATATTTCTATACCCAAATGACAACCCTCAAGCAGGAAAGCTATCAAGAGTAATGGAGGCTCACTTTAAAAAAATGTTAAGTTTAGGGCTGTAATTTTTTTAACTGTAATCCACTTCACGATTTCTTTTTAAGCGTAGCAATATAGAAATATTCTAAAATTCTTGTTATTTTATGGTGCAGCTCGCTATCTTTATCAAACTACTTGTCAAGTTGCTCATTGTAAAAAAGGAACATATCAATAGTCTCCAAATCGAGCTGGGAGGATAAATATGATAGCTCTTCAAAAGAAAGATATCAAAAATGACATAACATTTAAAAGGGAATACAAATGATACAGACAGGCAACCTCTCCCATCTTTTTGTGTTTTAGTGATCTGAGCTATACAGTACATTCAACAAAATCCTGCAATGGGATTTTTCTGGGCTCCTTTCTTTACTTTTTTTTTCTTAACTTCCTCTTTTGTTAATACAATATTTAACTTTTGATATTATTATGTATCACCTTGGCTTTTTGTTAAAACTTCTAAGACTAATTGGTTCAGAAATTTGATAAGATAAAAATAAAAACAAACAGTATTGAAAATAAAAAGTCTAGCATAAAAAGAGAAACACACAAAAGAATGTATTGCAAAAATTATTGCAAAAATACATTACAAAAGAATAAAAAAACACTACAGCTTGAGAGTGTGTATAAATATATTAATAAACATATTAATAGTGTGTGTATAAAATGTATAAAGTGTGTATAAATTAATAAACAAACATATTAATAAACATAATAAACATAGTTATACAGATGTATAACATCCAGAGGTTTTTGGTGCTCCATCACTGCAGGTTTTTAAGAAGAGATTGGACAGCCATTTGTCTGGAATGGTTTAGGCCTCTGGCTTGAGCAGGGGGGTTGACTAGAAGACCTTCAAGGCCCCTTTCAACTCTGTTATTCTGTTACTCTGTTAGTTTTTCTGCTACCATAGTTATTCTGATATTCGGACCAGAGAAGGACAGTGTGGTTGAAGTAATCTATTAGGAAGCACAGTGGTGCAGATATAACAAATGAAGATCAAATATGAATAGAGTTATCTTCAGTTGAAGAAACTGAACTGTATCCGAGATATTCTGAGACTTAGGAAGTTGCATATCAGTGGAGTGAATACTTGCCTGTGACCACAAATGAATGAAGACTTTGGGTATTTTTCCATATTCCTATCTTTCACTTATAACATCAGAGACATGACACCTACATTTTTTTCCAGATTTTCTCAGCCACTCAATGAAGTAAAATCAAGACTGTCTCACTAGCTATTCAGAGAAGGTATATTTCTCCTCTAAAATTTAGACCCTTTCCTTAACGCTATCCACCCGTTTTTTTTAATTATCAGAAAACCTGACAAGCAACAGAGTTGATGAACTCATTTCTGACTCTCACTCCCTTGTGTGTCTCTGTTTCAAATCAATGCAGCCACTCAAGTTACTTCCAAGGAAGATTAATATCTTTTATATTATTTGGCTGCTTTTCACAATTTCAGAATAAGGGAGAAGTTATTATTTGAATGCAAGTACAACTAAGAGTAACTTAAAGGACAAAATGAAGAAAGCTACTTGGGATAGAAGAGGTAAAATCTTTTGCCATGGCATGGAAGTGCAAATGGGGAAATGTTCTCCATGTGGCTAACCAAGTAAAAGAGAAGTTTTCTCTAAGTTCATTCCCGTGACTACCCGGACATAATTGTATAATTTTCTTAGCAAAAATATGGAACAGGTTAGGCTTTTCTTTCTTTTGTGTACTTTCTTTTGTGTACTTTCTTTTGTGTACTGGCATGGCTAGTCTTTGAGGGGCTGCCACAGAGAGGAAGGGGTCAAGCTATTTTCCAAGGCACCTGAAGGCCAGACAAGGAATAATGGATGGAAACTGAACAAGGAGAGATTCAACCTAGAAATAAGGAGAAATTTTCAGACTGTGAGAACAATCAACCAATGGAACAGAAGTTGCCCTTGGAAATTGTGGGAGCTCCATCACTCGAGACTTTCAAGAAGAGACTGGACTGCCATTTGTCGGAAATGGTGTAGGATCTCCTGCTTGGGTAGGGGTTGGACTAGATGACCTACAAGGTCTCTGTATCTACTTTTGTACTTCCATTCTAGCCTATAGCCTTGGCAATTCTTGATGATCTTCTATCCAAGTTTTAAGTAGTGCTGACCCTGTTTACTGCCTAGGCACTGATAAGATCAGCCAGGTCTGAAGCTTTATAAAAGTAAACTACTAGACAACTCATGACTCCTTGGGTCATTCTTTCAGAGATATTTCCTTACCAGATCCTCAGTGCCTTCAACGGTGGCAGAGCTTCTAATGTATTTAAAAAGTTCTTAACAATTCAGGGAGACATTCAGAGAAGTTATCTGCCTTGACTGCAGCCCCATCTTGAACTCAGACAAATGTCAAGTAGTTGACCACAGGAAATGTTTTATGATATTTTGTATTATGTCATGAAATACTTTTTGATGCTTATGTCATTAAATATTTTGTAAAATGTGCCAGATTTCAATTCTGTGAGAGTTATAGTCCCAGATTTGGGACACAATCTGTACATTAGACCATTTAAGGTAACTTGTTCAAAAATTGTTGCCCTAAGGTTATGGAAAGGAGAATTTTAGCAATATGTTGATTACATACATCTATATAAAGCTGTCTAAAAATAGAAAAGCAAGAATAGAGTCCCAGACATTCAGATCTTAATGTTTTCCTTCATGCTATCAGAGGTTTCACTCTCAATACATGCAACTAAGGTCTACTAGTAGTATTTCTATATTAGAAAAGACATATCTGAGATTGAAATAGTATAATAGCCCTACAAAGCAACTCAACACGGTGATATTTAAGTTCCTGGTGGGAGGAAAAAGTTATGTGGTCCAGTGTTGTTACCTGAGTACAAGACAGAATTAAAATGTGAAAGGGAGAAAGTTTTATCTTCAGGAAATGAGAAGGTAATTACAAGCAGTTGTTTCACTGTTGATGTGTTATACAAACAATAGCAGAGAATATAGAGCAATGTTTCTCTACTTGGCAACTTTAAGATATATGGACTTCAACTTCCAGAATTCCTCAGCTAATATATTGGCTAGAACAGGGGTCCTTAAACTTGGCAACTTTAAGACTTGTGGACTTCAACTCCCAGAATTCCTCAGCCAGCATAGCTGAAGCCCATAAGTCTTAAAGTTGCCAAGTTTGCAGACCTCTGGGCTAAAGGATTCTGGGAGTTGAAGTCTATGTATCTTAAAGTTGCCAAGGTTGAGAAACGCTAATATAGACACTGGATACAAGAAAAGATGCTTAACCTTCACATAAAAAAGGAATGAAAAAAAAAAACCTGAGCCTGGTTTCCCACCATTTCAATCTTGTCCATTCTGCATGGACAGATACATTCAGTTAATGGGACATTGAATAATGCCAATTACTCAGAACTATCTGTCATGTCTGCCCTGGGCCCTTCCCTGGAGGAGGAAGTGTCAGGAAATTATAATGAGGCTCTGGAGGTGCCTGCTGTGACTCAGAGCATAGGGCAGGGAGTGGACGCTGAAGCAGAACCAGTTCCTGTGACATTTTTCAGGCTATGCAGCTACCATCTATTATTCATAGCTACTGAGCATCAATGATGCCAAGAGAAGGAACAGAAGAATGAGCTGCAGGGGAGAGTCAGGTTGCAGAGTCAGATTCCTTGGGAAAGCCAGCTTCCTTACGAGTCAGAATAAGGACAAGGACCAGCTGGGCCATAGGACTTTATGGGTAGGATCAGAGGCAGATATGCAGCAGCGATGGCCGAGTGGTTAAGGCGTTGGACTTGAAATCCAATGGGGTCTCCCCGCGCAGGTTCGAACCCTGCTCGCTGCGGTATGCGGGCTTCTTTTGTCTCTTCCCCAAACCCCAAAAACTTTAACCTTAGACTGTCTACCATTGACCTCACCCCTTTCCTAAGAGGTCTGTAGGGGCGTGCATAAAGCGCACCAACGTGCCTACTGTCCCTGTCCTATTGTTTCTCTATTCTTTTATTTTTCTTATATGTACCCATCTCATGTATTCACAACTATGTATACACTTATACTTATTATCTTGTAAACAATTGACAAATCAAATAAATAAATAAATAAATAAATAAATAAATATCTATAGGGAGCAATGTTCTTTCAGCTCATCCCACAACCTTATTTTGAAGCCTGAGATTATGGACTGTTTACCTGCATGGTTCAAGCTCCACCTGGATCACAAGCATTCCTGGAGCGTGGCCCTTTTTCAATTAAGTACTTAATTGGTTTTGGAGTCTATGGATTGATTTGAATGGTCTACTTCAGGGGTGTCAAACTGTTGGCCTGTGGGCCAAATGCATCACCCGCTGGCCACGGCCACGCCCAATTCAGCAAAGAGGGGAAAGTCATGATACAACAACGTGACGACGCGAGTTTGACACTCCTGGTCTAGTTGTAGCTTCTTGATAGGAGTTGTTCAGTGGCTTTTATCAACTAGTTCGGTGGTGGCTAACCTTTCTCAGCTCCCATGCCAATAATTGCGCTCATGCTCGCTTGCGCACACTTGCATACCAACACCCAGAAGGCAATGCGTGCTGCCCCCCACACTCCCTGTGCATGCACATACAACCCCCCTCACACGCTGCACATCTTTGCACATGCATGCACGATTCCCCCTCATGCACCATGCATCTTTCAAAATGCATGTACGATTCCCTCACGGACCATGCATCTGCGCATGCACGTGTGATTTCCCCCTTGTGTGCCATGCATCTTTGCACATGCGTGCATGATTCCCCCTCGCATGCTGCACATCCCTGTGCATGCGTGCGAGACTCCCGCGCACCCTCCTTCGCCCCCTGTGCATGCACGCCAGATACCTGGCTGTTGGGCGGTGAGGCATGCGCGCATGCGCAGTGAGGCTCTTCCAGGTGACCTCTCGCGTGCTGTGGGAAATGGCTCTGCATGCCACTTCCGGCACGTGTGGCATAGGTTTGCCAACACGGGACTAGTTGATTCCCCTTGGCCTCCCCATTTTTTTTTTTTTTTTTTTTTTTTTTTTTTTTTGTTTTTTTGTTTTGGGTTTTGGGTTTTTTTTTTTTGTTTTTGGTGTTATGGGTAATGGGGAGAAAAAAAAGGAGAAGGGAAGAAGGGGGGGGGGGGGGGGGGTTTGGTGTGTTGTTTTTTTTTTTTTCCCCCCTTCCCTTTTTTTGGGGGGGGGGGGGTGGTTATTGATACTTTTTTGTTTAAGTTTTTGGGTTTGCCATCCCTTACCTCTGATAGACAGAATATCTTCTCATTAGATAGTGTAGAAATGCATTTGTTTTTCCTAGAGGACTTAAAGATTAAAAGTAAAAGCATTCAAATTACTTTGCAATTTGGTATTCCATTTGTATTAGCTACAATGTATATGACTTTGAGTTTTAATCTGTTTTATTGTTTCCTGAGCCTGGATGAGTTCTCACTCTTTGATTTAGTACAAATTTAGGAGTTTGAGACTGCGTAGCAAATGTAGAGCTACCTTACATGGGCTAAATATATACAGACATAAGTAGAGAAATACAGAGAACTCTAAATATTCCATGTCTCCAGTTGTTGTCCGTGTTTAGATGCAGATACATAATTTTACAGATTTGGTGGTCTTACTCATGGCTCCTCAGGAGTTATACTTTCTCAAATGTTCTAGTCATAAGTGAGGAGTTACTGTTTGTTATAGTAACAAATGACCTAGTAATGAAGATGCCTTTGTCTAATGCATCACCCATAAAACCTAAGAGAGCTGAACATTGAACATGTAAGCTCCCTTCCACAGAAATATTTTTTAAAAATATGAAAACAGCTAAACATAGGTTAGGTGGGGACAGAAAATAATTCAAATATTATGTGTATTCATTTTAAAAGATCAAGAAATGTAGACATGTTGCCAAGTGGACATCCTCCTTCTTTACATGCATTGGATGACATGCATGTTAAAAAGAAGAGGGACATCAATCAGTTATGCTCTCATCATGACTTTTTTATTCTCTCCCTGGACATCCCTGTTTGATATATTACTATTTGTCTTTTTGGAAACAAGCTTCTACAAACTCCTGAATTTATTTTCTGATGTTGGATCAGGAGAACTTGGCCAGTGGCTGTAATGTGTTGGCTCTTTTTTCTATCCGTTGTAAAACTAGCAGTGTATGACACATGGAGGAAAAATGCTTGGCTTATTCATACCAGAATATATAAATTTAAAGTGATGGAATAGCTCTTGTTGTACAAAAGGGCAAGAAGAACTGAACCTCTATAAATTGTTGTTTCCCAGGATTCAAAGTCTTGGGCCCGTCCTTTGTTTGGAGTGCTAAATTCTGCTTTACAAAAAAAAAAAAAATTACAATCTGGTGCATTTTGGAATAATGGCATGGAATTTTCTTAGAAGTCAGCACTGAACATTAATTTATGACTATTTTTCAAACTCCACTGAAGTAAGAATGTAATAGCTTTTGCTTGATTTACTTTCTATAACCTGCCACTCACAACCAGGGGCCGACAAGACGGCAGACAGACAATATTCCAGTCACAAGGCTGAATTCCTTAGGACGGTGAAAGAGACTATTCGGGGAGAAGAGAATTTCCCCCTCCCTTTTATAATGAAAAAGCATCAATAAAACATCTGTTTAAAAAAACCACACAGGCAAAAGAAATCTGTCTTAATCAAAGAAGAGGGGGAAAAACAGTGTAATGGTTTTCAGTGGAATAATATGGTATGCTAATCCAGTGTTTCTTAAAAGTGTAGTCCTAGGACCCTGGAAGTTCCCTCTCAGTGTTCCTCAAAATCAGATTTATTTACCAGTTTATGAAGAAAAATTATACACTATTAAAATCCCATCAAACTAATGAGAGAAGCAGCAGCGAATATGGCAATTCTAATTTTTACTGTGGCAAATATCAATAAGCCATACAAACAAAGCTCCTTAGGGGGCCCTTCCTATCTTTTCATATGGGTAGTCCTCAACGTGACCAGAATTGAGCCCAAAATTTCTGTTGCCAAGCGAGATAGTTGTTAAGTGAGTTGTGCTCCATTTTGTGATCTTTCTTGCCACAACTCCTAAGCAAAACACTGCAGTTGTTAAGTTAGCAACACGGTTGTTAAGCAAATCTGGCTTCCTCACTGACTTTGTTTGTAGAAAAAGGTAGAAAAAGGCAATCACTTGACCCCAGGATACCGCAACTCTCATAAATATGAGTTGGTTGCCAAACATCTGAATTTTGATCACATGACCATGGGGAATTGGGGATGCTACAATGGCCATGTGAAAAACGGTCATAAGTTGCTATTTTCAGTGCCGTTATAACTTCGAATGATCACTAAGCTGTTGTAAGTTGAGGACTACCTGCAGTGGGAAAGATTCCTGGGAGATTTAACAAACACTGTCGTAAGAAACCAATTGCTCAAGCAGCACTGCAATTTAAAATGCTAGCAAAAATAACATAGAGGCTTAGAGGTCTTCTTACAATGCTTAAACGACCTTCTCCCTTTGGGGTGGTTTTCTCTGTGGCTGCCCCCCAGCCCTTTGGAACAGCCCATTCCCCTAAGATCAGGAGGTCCCTATCTCCTTAGCCTTTTGGAAGGCTGCGAAGACCCGGCTCTTCACCTGGACTAGGATGAGAGTAAAAGCCAGTACATATAGAATTGATGCTATCTGGGTGGGAATGCAAGGTTTTATTTTGCACAATGTGGGCCTGCTCTCTTACCTTTATGTTTTAATTGACAGTTGTTCTGAGCTACCCAGAATTGATTAATGGTCCTAGAGATCTCATAAAGATATAAATACGTTTTATATTAAATGAATTAATTAAATGAACCTTTGCTAGACCAATACTTGAATACAGCTCGGCTGTCTGGAATCCGCACTGTATATCGGACATTAATACAATTGACCGTGTCCAGAAGTATTTCACAAGAAGAGTACTACACTCCTCTGTTCGCAACAGAATACCCTATTCCACCTGGCTTGAGATTATGCATTTGGACAACCTAGAATTACGCTGCCTATGGTTTGACTTAAGCATAGTTTATAAAATAATCTGCTTTAATGTACAACCAATCAATGACTTTTTCACCTTCAGCTGCAACAACACAAGAGAACACAATAGATATAAACTTTAATCTACACCACCCCAAACTTGATTGCAGAAAGTACGACTTCAGCAACAGAGTACCTGGAACACACTACCAGACTTTGTTGTCACATCCCCAAACTCACACTCCTTTTCCCTCAAACTAATCACTATTGACCTCACCCGCTTCCTAAGAGGTCTGTAAGGGGCGTACATAAGCACACAATCATGCCTACCATCCCTGACCTATTGTCCCCCATTATTCATACCCATGTCCTGTATTTATACTTATGTTTATTATCTTGTAAGCTATTGACAAATAAATAATTTTAAAAAAGAATTAAATGAATGGTTGTAAGTCAAACACTAAATGTAGTCTGTTTCTTCTATGGAAGACAAATTTTGCTTCCTGATATGTAATAAGATTGATACTTTCAAGTTCCCTCAGTACACCTTGCTAATCCTTACAGAGAATAAAAACACAATTTCTCTTTGTTGTTAAAATGTATTTAAACGTGACCTACTTCATGAAGAGTGGGAAGAGCTTTCTACTTACTGTTCTCACCATTCTTCATGAAGCACTATTTTGTACAGGTTATAATCTGGTCCCATATTGTATTTCTATAGCTTTTATGCACATGAGATCACAAATCAAATACATTTTTGTAACCTTACATTTCATGAAAACTGTGAAAATGAAGGAATCAGCTACAGATCAACTTTTTCTACTATTTTATACCTTTTTCAATTCTAATGCCTTTTATTATTTTTCTATTCCTAATGCCTTTTTCAGATGTATGATTATGAGTCAATTTCTTATCTCTGAAGTGGCATATCATCCTTCTGATATGTTCCCAAGAATTTACTTTGTTTAGTCAAAATTAAGTTGTATGGAAATAAGAGAGAGGGAGGGAGAGAGAAAGAGAGAGAGAGAGAGAGGGAGAGAGAGAAAGAAAGAAAGAAAGAAAGAAAGAAAGAAAGAAAGAAAGAAAGAAAGAAAGAAAGAAAGAAAGAAAGAAAGAAAGAAAGAAAGAAAGAAAGATCTCCTAATAGTGCAAGTCATAAACTGTTTCTGTCCTGGATTTTTCTTTTTTTTTTATTTGCAACTTTAACCTCTGAATTGAACTGATTCTCTGGAGCGAATTAGAATTTCATGCTATGAAAATCTGCATACATTCAATTAATTATTTCTGCTGAATTCTGTGAAATATTTTAAAATATTGCAATTGTTTCTAGAAGTTGTTTAACTTAGGTGATGGAACTTTTCACCATATTTATCTAAAGGGTCTGATAGTATTAAGTTCCTAAAGTAAGATGACCCTCTGTGTGTGTGTCTGTGTGTGTGTGTATGTGTGTTTAAGTGGGAGGCAATGAACTAATAATCTTTAACCCAGAGCTACCTTGCAAGAGACACATTTTTAGCGGAGATCTTTAACTATTCTTATCTCTAACATAGGTGAAACTTCTCAACAATTGATGTCAAAGTTAATAGGGCTTTTTTCCCCATTCCTCCAGAAATCCTTTAGTAGCAGAAATATTTCCATTGAATTTATGATGCTCAAAACAGAATGTGTATAACAAGACATATAGAGCTTAAAAGAAGGTCACACTTATTCAAGTGTTCCTTGCCTTTATTGATACTTGTCAGTACAAACAAATACATTTAAGGAATTTGACTATCAAAATGTCTTAACAAAGGTTACCTCTGCTTTTTTATGGGGTTAATAATAATATAATGGTTAAAACACATTGTACAGATCAAATTATTTTGACAGCGCACCTTGCTGGAATAAAATTTTATTAATTAATAAACAATATGATTTTAACCCCTCAAATAAAATTTAAATTAATTTTTAAAGGGGTGTGGGCGTGTATATTTATGTATAATTGGATTTCAGCCCCTGAAAGCTAATGTTTCATTGAGTTATTTCAATTTTTTAAAAATGTATTATATAAAGAGCAGACAAGTACTAATTTGCAATTTTTAAACAAATGTTTGCTCATTTTTATGGTTAATAAATTTAGCAGATGAATTCTTCGGAAACTATAAAATTGAGAGACTATTTATACATATGAGTTTCTTTTTTACTTTCATACATATAAATCTACTTAATTAAATTCCATAGATGCAGAACATTCTTTCACCAAAGTTCTACTGGTATTTAAAAAAAATGATAAAGGAGTCTGGTACTATCTTCTGTAGCTAACAAATTTTATTGAAAGACATAAGCATTCATGAGCTTTTTAAATAAAATTAATAAATCCAGACTCTTCCTCATTTTTAGTACTGTAGTCTAATAATTGCTCTTCTCCAATGATGTCAAAACATAATTTTTTAAAGAATACAATGTTAGCAAAGTTATTTAGCCTATATTTAAAACTTAACAATGAACTTGTTGCTACCTACCTAGTTTTATTATGCTATTTAAAACTACCCTCTGTGTGTGTCTTTTGTTAATACTTGTGCTTCTATATTTTATAGTGAATTCCTTTATCAGGCTCCTAAGTGTGATAAATCCTAAATCCTACATATATAGTGGAGAGAAACTTTTCTGATTGGGACAATTCTTTAATTGTTTGTTGTAAGATATTTAATGATCATTTGCAACATGCATTCAAAATATGCCATCAGCCCCCTTGTTACATACACCTTCTCTATGCTTGCACTATGTTCATTCTATCAACTTTTAAGCAAACAAAGTATTATCATAATTGGTGACAAATGAAATGTGCTATATGGTTGTTTTAAACAGCGATGCTGTACTTTGCCCCAAAGGCAGGACATAAATATTGCAATAAATAAATAAATTCTAAGAGCAATACAGACACATTAAAATGTTCACAGCCTCAGCAGACTTGCAATCTAAGTAACATTACTTATGTAATAAAGATGAAAGGAAATTTGCTATACATCATAAATATAGGAAAGCTACAAACTGAAAGCACAAACTTGCATACACTTGTGTATACTTAAAGGTAAACAGGAAAATGTTAGGTACCCTCCATATATATTTATCTGCAAGCAGAGTTTCTAGCCACAAAACAGTTAATAAATCATGGGCTTAAATATGCCATGAAACTAGTGTTTTAAAACAATGTAATTGCCAACAGTAATTTAATTCTTAAAACTCTTGAGCTCATTCTGAAAAAAAGTACTTTAAAAACTTGCAGGCTCTTAGGGAAGAATTGAAACTGTGAAAATTAAGCTTTGATTTACATCTTAGATTAATAATCTGAACAGAACTCTGGGCCAATTCTGCCTCTCTAGCAACACGTACGGTTTCACATCAGGGGTGGGATTCTACCAATTTGCACCTATTTGCTAGAACCGGTTGTTAGCATTCTAAGCAGTTCGGAGAACCGGTTGTTAGAAGCAATTACTGGGCTAATCCTGTAAGGAAGACAGGAAGGAAACATTCTGGTGTTGCTTACAGAAACTGCCTCTCCGTTAACCCTTATTACATTCTTGGCAGGACTAGACTTCCTGTCTCAGGAACGCCTCTGGAGTTTTTTGCCCCTCCTTTGCTGGTACTTTGCTTGTGTGGAGTGACCATTTAAAATTATAATGGCACTGAAAAAAGTGACTTATGACCATTTTTCACACTTATGACTGTTGCAGCATCCCCACAGTCATGAGAGGCCAGGCGAGGAGATGCATGCCTCAATGCGAGTGATATTGAGTTGGCCACGCCCAGCCAATAACATGACCACTAAGCCATGTCTACCCAGTCACATGACCACCAAGCCACGCCCACAGAACCGGTTGTTAAAAAATTTGAATCCCACCTCTGTTTCACATCCACAATGAATATTCCACACACGTTGTCAACGTGGGATCTCCATGAATTATTATAGGGATTTCGTTTCTATACAGAGGAGGGCATCAGGCTGTTGTTAATTTGGTTATTCCCAGTTTGCAACATGTCAAACTGTACTTCATTCAGATGGAATTTTATGCAGCCACACGAGGTGGACACAATATTTGTTTATGGCTAAATTATACCTCTAGAACCCTGCGTCCTAGCCTCAGAGGACCTGATGGAATCAAGTATGGACCAATTTTGAAGCCAGTGTTCACAACACTCCTTATTTCCAACATTTTTTTTTTCTTGCTGGTTTTCTAACTGGGAGCAAAATAAATTCTGGAGACAACTGCAATGCAATTGAGAGGGCACCTTGGCTCCCCATTGCCATACATGCAATGAGATGGTTATATGTTAATGGATAGTTTTCAGTTTTGACTTATAGCCTTTTCATTATTTTCTATCATTCAAGGTCCCCTTAATTAAATGTTGCAATGGGACCTCTTGGTGGTACTCTGGAACAGCCTTCCATCTGAGATCTAAGGTATCCCTACACATAGGGATACAGCACCTGCAGGCCAGACAAGGAACAATGGATAGAAAATGAACAAAGAGAGATTCAACCTGGAAATAAGGAGAAACTTTCTGACAGTGAGAACAATCAACCAATGGAACAGAAGTTGCCTTCAGAAGTTGTGGGAGCTTCAGCACTTGAGATCTTCAAGAAGAGATTGGACTGCCATTTGTCAAAAATGGTATAGGATCTCCTGCTTGGATGGTGGGGGTTGGACTAGATCAGCGGTTGCCAACGGTGGGCCGCGGCCCAAAAGTGGGCCATGAGAAAATTTTGGTGGGCCACAGAGAAATCTCACCCCCAAAACACCCTCCCAAAGCAATTAATCCAGACTGCGCAGAAACACAAGGCTGCATCGCCCACATGGCCCGCGGGAACTCTCCCCACCCACTCACTCCTTACCCGGCAAACTTGCCTGCTAAACTGTTATTTTTCCTTTTTCCGACCATCATCTGTTCTGCTGTGCCAGGAGATTTAGATTAGCTAGGAAGCAGGAAATGGTTGGATTTCTTGCTTTCTAGCGAGTCTTTAGGTTTTTGGCTCAGCACAGCCAAACCTCCCTTAGGACTGAAGGTTTGCTTGCAAGCAAATTCAGTGCAGACTCACGGCAAGCAAATTTGAGAGACTGAGCTAGCCGATGGCAGATAGATAGATCACTAAATGATTCTGTGAGCAACTCAATCTGCCTGTTTTGCCTGATTTTGAGTAAAAGTTGCTCTTTTTATAAAAAATTCAATATTTACATGCATGGTGTGTTGTGAGGTAATTTTATGAGTTTGCTTGCAAGCAAATTTTATGTGACAGACTGAGCTAGCCGATGGCAGATAGATAGATCTCTGAATGAATCTGTGATTCTGTGAGCAACTCAATCTGCCTGCCTGCTTTGCCTGATTTTGGGTAAAAGTTGCTCTTTTTTATAAAAAAAATCAATATTTATATAAATATTTATAATATTTACATACAAGCCATGCCCAGCCAGTCACATGACCACCAAGCCACACCCACAAATTAGGCCACGCCCACAGAACCAGTTAGTGGTCCCTGGGATCTAAAAGTATGAGTTTGGTGGTCCCTGAGGTCCAAAAAGTTGGTGACCCCTGGACTAGATGACCTACAAGGTCCCTTCCAGCTCTGATTATCTGTTATCTGTTATTTTGTCATATATATTCCCGGAGGGCTGTTATCTGGCTCTTCCCCCAACAATGGACTAGGATGGTGGTTGAATTATGATTGGTCTGGCACCTGCGAGAAAAGTACTTTTGTTTTTAACTATGTTTTTAATTATTATTGTGAGCTGCCCACAGTCATTACATGATATATAGGCCAAGTCCTATATATAAACAAATCAGTAAAATAATGGGACTCAGGTAACAGACTATTGAAAGTTTCATTTAAGAAAAAGTAAAGAGAAGTTTACAATTTGTCATTTATTTGCTTAGTTATTTGGCTTCTATGTTGCTCAACTATCATTTATTTATTTGGTTTCTTACTATGGCTTCTATGCCACTTCAATTCCCAAAGACCCTGAGTGACTTATATTCACCAATAACATAGAATTAAAACATAATGCTCTTCAAAATATATCACCAAGCATCTACTACATGTATCCCCCCCCCCCACTAAAAAAAAGAGCAGGCCTGGGTTTTTTTCCGTCTCCAATTTGGGTAGCACCAAGTATGTAGTAAATCTAACCTGCATTTTTATTCCTCTAAAAACTCTATTAAGCCACTATAGGAGATTAAAATAGTGTCTGAATTTCAGAACCCTCAGACTCTTCAGATCAATCACATAAAAAGACATTGGCAGATGCATGAAATATGGTTGTACTAAACTATTATTTAAAAGTAAATAACAAATTATTACATAAATGCTTACAGTGAAACAGATGCAAACCAAAACTTACATTATCCGAGATCTGAATATAAGAGTTTTTTAAAATTGAGAACCTTCAATTACATTTTTATTTTGTTTAAAAAGACAAGAAAAGAAGTCTTCAGGCAAACTTCTATAGGAAGATAGCTCCCTAGCAGAAGTTAATCGAGAAATTTCCTGGAATACTACCGTAGAGCTGGAATAAATGATAAGCAGAGCTTCAGGATATAAACAGTATTAAAGACAGTATTAAATAGATTATCTCATATATTACAGACCAGGAGGATTCATTAATTTTTACTGCTTTCATGAAGAGAAAAGCTGGTGCTATATTAAAAGTATTCAAATATATAGATTTGACATTAGATGAATATTCACATTGCAACTTGTAGAGTTGTAATTGCAGGAATATTCCAATCTCGGATGGCAAACCTCAGATAAAGAATGTTTCCAAGCAAATACAACTCAGGCAAACAAAGTCACTCATCTAAAGGAGGATTAGAGAGAGGAAGTAAACATATATTAGACTTTAACTAGAGATAATTAATTGTGTTGGTTGCTATGATAAACAGTAATGAAAGTTAAGCAGAAACCAAAGTTAACCAGTGATTGAGGAAAACTAAAAATGTGTATAAATGCAAGACTAGACTCCAATAAAGATCATCATGATTCAGTTGATCATGATCAAGCAACTCAACTGCCTCGTCATTACAACAGCAACTTCTGCTTCTAACGTGCCATGGTTTTTTCAAAGGCAACTGGACTTTCTTGAATTTCTTTGAAACCCTCCCTCAACAGAGGGGGAAGGGAACAATACCATTTATCTCCTGTTTACAATAAGCCCTTTCAGCGCTCCCAAGACAATTCCACACCAATTAACTAAACCCCCCCCCAAGTGGTTTCAATGACCCTCAGAGTGTTAATGACTGGCTGACTGCAAAAGTATACATCCTTTCTATTTCCCACCCATTAGTTAGTACTGGATTAAAAAAAAATGAACCGTCTTCAAGGAAAATCAAGAAGGTCTCGTTGCCATTTTAAAGCAACTTTGAGACTAGTTTTTAACAACCCAAAATCAAAGTGAAATCATTATGAATTTTAGGGGGAAAAAAGCAACAGGAAACAGGGAAATTTTCAACAGAAAAGGGCATGGGGCAGGGGTGTCAAACTCACATCGTCCCAGCGGCGTCATGTGATGTATCGGGACTCCCCCCCCCTTTGCTAAACTGGGTGTGGGCGTGGCATGGAGGAAAAGATTAAGAAGCCTGAAGTTTGGCTGCTTTGAGAAAATCATAATTAATATTAATTCAGTTTACCAGGTTCTGACAACTGCCAAGCTGCAGTGATAAAAAGATGATAATGAAACCTTCTGAATCTGTAAACTCTCTAGATTTCACTGAGACCAAGACCATTTTGCAAACAGGAGCCTTGGGGAAGACTAGGTTTCTTTTGATAATAATAAACCTTGATTTATCTCGATGCCAGCATGCTTCATCAAGCTGTAGGCCCCATTAATATCTCAAAGGAGAACTGTATGGAAATTTATCATTTTAAAAAAGTCTCACGTACTCTAGGAAATCTGCAGGCAAAGCAATCAAAGTTATATTGTTAGGACTCCTACACATTCATCTGGCTGCACGTTATTTCACAAGAGGGACAGGCAACTTGGTGGTCCAGCAAATGTTTTCAGATTTCAGTTCTCATAACTGCAGCATCCACAACGTCAAGGGATTGTAGGTCTTATATCACTTCAACAGTAGATTGCCAGGACTTTAAAAATGCATCAGGATGGGGACCTCCACTGAGAAGGAGAGGAGTGCAAAGATGGGAAAAACATATTGTCAGAGAAACATCTTTAATTTAAAGAATAAGCCACAAAATTCCCCCATGAAATTTTGAAAACGAGTGGCAATAGTGGTTTTTTTAAAAAACAAATTCTTAAATACTTTAGTAAATATTGCATACACCTTGATCTTCTCTGTCTCTGTCTGTCTGTCTATCTATCTATCTATCTATCTATCTATCTATCTATCATCTATCTATCGATCGATCTATCTATCTATCTATCTATCTATCTATCTATCTATCTATCATCTATCTATCTATCTATCTATCTATCAATCTATCAATCATCTATCTATCTATCTATCTATCATCTATCTATCCATCTATCTATCTATCTATCTATCTATCATCTATCTATCTATCTATCTATCTATCTATCTATCTATCTATCTATCTATCTATCTATCTCTTCACTCTGAATTAATGAATGTCTTGGTAATCTTTTTACTTTCCATTGTTTCTCAAAAAAATTTCTTAAGCAAGCTTCATTTATTTAAAACAAAAAAATACATATTTTCAGGCTCCCAGAAAACGATACTTTTTAAAACTTTTTCAGAAACTAAGTGTTATTAATGCAGGTTGGGCAGTTCAAGGCAGTGCTAGGGCAAATAGCAAGAATTACTTTGTTGTTACTGCAGATAAACGTTATTAACTCACTGTTATGCTTTCCAGCCCCAAGAAATTTTGGGAAGACATTATGTAAAGGGGTTGTGACTGCCACACAGAAGGATGACTCCCTGAAAATTAAAAGCATCAGATTGCATAGGGCAGGGGCATCAAACTCAAGGCCCATGGGCCAAATTCGGCCCACGGGTGCTTCGATCTGCCCCATGGGGCCATCCTGGAAACAGTGAAGGACCAGCCCGCGATGCCTCTGCCAGCAAAAACAGAGCACAGCCCAAGCTCCGTTTTCAGCTGTGATGGCCTCCTGCAAACCCCTGCTGAAAACAGAGCAGCCGAAAACAGAGATCGGGAGCTTGTTTTTGCTGGCAGAACTCTCGGGCTGCCACAGACACCCCTGCCATGAGTGATGTCGACCTGGCCACGCCCACCTCAAGTCAAACACATTCCTCGGCCCTCAATGAAAGAGTTTGACATCCCTGGCATAGGGAAAAAGAAGCTGGCAAAAAAAAAAAAAGATTGTGGTCAAATATGGACCAGATCCTACCAAGGAATGCAGAGAAACCCCACCACTCCTATCCCCGCCCTCACCAAATCCAAGGCACTTGTATGGCATTGCCCACTCGTTGGGCAACACCTTGAAATGCTTGCACAGGTGGTCTTCAACTTACGCCCACAACTGAGCCCCAAATTGCCATTGTTAAGCAAGATAGCTGTTGAGTTGTGCTCTGTTTTATGACCTTTCTTGCCACCATTGTTAAGTGAATCACTGCAGTAACTAAATTAGTAACACAGTTAAGTGAATCTGGCTTCTCTGTTGACTTTGCTTGTCAGAAGGTCAAAACAATGAGATCACATGACCCCGGGATACCACAACTGTCACAAACACATGCCAGTTGCCAAGTGTCTGAATTTTGATCATGTGACTATGGCAGTGGTGGGATTCAAATTTTTTTACTACCGGTTCTATGGGCGTGAGCATGGCAGGGGAAGGATACTGTAAAATCTCCATTCCCTCCCCACTCCTGGGGGATGGTTACTGCAAAAATCCCATTCCCTCCCCACCCCACTGACCTGCTTTCCAGCTCTGTTCTCCTGTGCAGGGCAACAAAAGAAGACCCAGCCAATCAGCTGGTACTCAGGAGGCAGAGAATAGATGGGGGCAGGGCCAGTCAGAGGTAGTGTTTTCCGGTTCTCCAAACTACTCAAAATTTATGCTACCGGTTCTCCAGAACTGGTCAGAACCAGCTGTATACCACCTCTGGACCATGGGGATGCTACAATGGTCGTAAATGCAAAAATGGCCCTATCACCTTTTTCAGTGTAAATACGGTCCGTTTTCAGTTATAAATATGAATGATCACTAAATGAATGGTTGTAAATTGAGGACTACCTGTAATTGCACCATTCTAAGGCCTTATGTCTCTAGAGATTTTCAGTCACCAAGATCACGGTTCTCCCAAAGATGCTTTTTCAAAAGGCAACTGGACTTTATTTTTCCTTGAAGATATTTCGCTTCTTGTCCAAGAAGCGTCTTCAGTTGAGACTGAATGCTGGGGAACGGAAGGATTCTTCCTCCTCTTTTTTTGTACCATTACACAAAATGAACCATATAGTGCTGGCCCTATACTTCCCGGTGCATAATAGACACAAACACAGAGAGATGTAACACAAGAAGAGATCAAAGCACACAGGCTTTGGTTAAACCAGGGGTCAGGAACCTGCTGCTCTAGAGCTGCATGTGGCTCTTTCACCCCTCTGCTGCGGCTCCCTGTTGCCAGTTGGCTTCACAATTGATAGGGAGAGTTAAGAGGAAAAAGGACGCCGTGCTAGGAGGAGACTCTATGGTGGTGAGGGGTCGCCATAGAGTCTGATCGGCTCCAGAATTGAACGTGGGGCTTCCGGCTAGGACCTTTGTGGCTCTTTGAGTGTTTAAGTTTGCCAACCCCTGGGTTAGACCCTCCACATACACATTTCCACCCATAGAGAAACAACAGATTAACATCTGAAGAAGGAAACCCTATGCCCTTTTTCGGCTAAAAGAATGGGAAAGAATTCCAGCCATGGTCTGCATGCCTACCCAACCTTGTTTGTATCTCAGTTTTGTTTTTAAATTTTACCAACCACCTTGAGTACCTGACAGAACAAAAAGATGAAGGATACATCAAATAGACCAGATAGATATATGCCATCCAAATTGGACAGCGGAAGGGAGAAACCTTACTTCTTTCTCAGCAATCCTCCCACATTTTATGTTTAAATGTTTAAGTTGTTTTAACTGATTTATTAATGTTTTTTGTTCCTTAAGTCTTTGATCTCCCCCAGAGTTGCGCATGTGGGATAGGCAGCTTTAAAAATTGAATAAATAAATAAATAAACAATGATGGCTGCTGGTTCCAATCTGATCCCTGATGCCCAGCAAAGGTTAAGCAAGACTCTGAATAATAGCATTCCATCATGCATTTAGTCCAAGCCAGAGGTGGTATTCAGTAGGTTCTGACCAGCTCTGGAGAACCAGTAGTGGAAATTTTGAGTCATTTGGAGAACCGGCAAATCCCACTTCTGACTGGCCCCGCCTCCATCTATTCTCTGCCTCCCGCGTCCCAGCTGATTGGCTGGGTCTTCTTTTGTTGCCCTGCACAGGAGAATGGAGCTGGAAAGCAGGTTAACGGGGTGGGGAAGGAATGGGGATTTTCCTTCCCCTGCCATGCCCACCATGCCACACCCACTAAACCATGCCCACAGAACTGGTAGTAAAAAAATTTGAATCCCACCACTGGTCCAAGCTGAATGTGAATGCTGTCTATTTGATGGAAACAAGATTGTACATTATTTTATTTTTTGAATGTAGCGTATTGTAAATTGCACAATAGGGAAATGTTAGCAATATTGATACAAACATTTATACGTTGTTTTTTTTAATTCTTCTGCAAAATCCAAATAAGCAGCTCATGATTTGTATGCTTTTTGGTACATGGTTTGTCTTGGGAAATTATACTTGTCCCAAGACTCATGTATTAAAAGTCAATTATAAATAAAGTATATAAAGTCAATTAAGTATTAAATGTAATTAGAAGTCTTTTGTTCTCCCAAAAGCTGTATTTACACTGCAACTGTATGTTGTCATGGATTCATATTTTCATCCGTACATCTATTTTATATACATCATAAAACAATTATTTTTATGGTCATAATGGTAACAGCGCTAAGGAGGTCCTGGCTGACATTATGCAGAGTTGGGAGGGCTGAAGAAGAATCATTAGGGACAGTGAAAGGAACAAGGAAAAGTCAATAGAAAGATATGAAGAACAAAACAGAAATGGGCCAAATGCACAGAAATTCAGGAATGTGGATGTGGATATGGATGGCAAAAACAAACAAGTGGATTATAGAATGAAAGAACGAACGAATGAAGTAACTAACATAATTTTATTACAGTTGTACACCAGAGACCAGAACAAATAAAAACACTCATAAATATACAATTAAAAATTGTAGAATAAAATAATAAATCACGGATAAAATCTATGATATAATCCACTCTGTCAATTATACATGGTCTAGCTAAGGCAGAGGTCTCCAAACATGGCAACTTTTAAGACTTGTGAACTTCAACTCCCAGAATTCTTAGAGTCGAAGTCCACACGTCTTAAAGTTGCCAAGTTTGGGGAACCCTAACTAAGGGGACACGGTGGCTCACATGGTAAGACACTGGGCCTGTGCACCACTGAGGTCGACAGCTTGGTAGCTCGGTTCCTGTGAGCAAGTAAAACCATGGGGAGACAAGAATATCTACTGGCATTCAGGCAGACAAGAATATCTACTGGCATTCAGGTAAGGATAACACTGCCCAAACAAATTCCTTTCACAGAGGCAGGCAGCCACCTCAGTGATCCCTGGCTAACACGTGCCATACGCTAAAGAAATAAACATGGTCTAACTATACAAAAATCACAATCCATAAACTGTGTGGTTAGTTAGAACAAATTAATCTGTAATTCTCACTTGAGACATGCACACCTAAACTAAATTATCCTCCCTCCCTCCCTTTGGACTCATTACAGGAGGGCAAAGTCCCTATTTCTAGGAAAGTTGAAAGAAAAGGTCAACCAAGAGAATCAGAAAGGTGAATGGACTCAGCAATAGATGCACTGTTGTAAATCATGAAGCCTCAAGCTGAGGATAAAACATGGTCACTAGGTGTTGATACCAACCTCCTGGAATATAATCAATTAAATGACAAAAATGTGGAAACCCTGATTAGAAGATACTCAAGTCTTTTGTGTATTGTCTCAGCAACAGTACCTAATGGTAGACTATAAAGCAATTTCACCTAGCCTCATAGTAATCGTTCCCAAATTTTACAGAGAAGATAAAAAGTTGCAACGGAAACTTAATTTCCCCATCATCACGCTTTCCATATTAAACCATGCAGAAAAAGGCAGGAGAAAGACTGAAAACTGGAAAAGAGCACAACAATTCTGCGTCCTGAAAGACTGAGTGGAGAAAAATAACTTCCCCGGTGTTGAAACCATGGTAAATACATGATGCAGGCCTTGGATGAGGGAATCTGCATGCATGTGTTACTTTAATATAAATACACACACGCATTCAAACAGTTTACTCTTCACACTGCAGTAGGTTGTGTGTGTCAGTCATTACTTCTGGGTGAAATAACTGACGAAGGGGTCAATCCACCTGAAAATTGCTCTCTAAAGACTAACTGAAACAGATGGGCATTGATGGTGTTTTCAAGGAAATTAATCAGCTTGGACTAGCAGCAATGCCAGAAGCTCCATAGGTCCAATCTAGCCTAATGAATTCCGAGCTCTCTGTCTTAATAGCTCCTGACAAGACTAATTTACTCATGTAAGTGATTAGAGAGGGAATTATCTCTTTAATTGTTGCTTAACACTCCTCCAGGTATCACATGGAAAAGGGGAGGAAGACAGTTACACTCAATCGAGGTAAAAAGGACAGGAGATTTATGAGAGACAGAACAGAGAATGGGAAGGAAGAAAATAGATTTATTAATGTACCTGAGTTATAGGAGTTATTTAAATAAAAAAAAGCTAGCATAGCTGGGTTGATCATGAGGCAAGAAAATCCAAAGTGTGTCAATGCCTCTATTAAATATGCAAAGGCTTGCAAATGTTGAAAGCTCAATAAAGCCAAATAAAACCAATGCAGTTTGTTCTATGGAATCATTAAAACAAAACTTCTCATGTCACTATACTGATCTTTTGCATCATTTTTAGTTTGAAAAATAACTATTTGTACCAAGAAGTATGATATTTTCGCACATCTTTTTATAACAAACACATGGTTGGGAGCAAATACAACAAATTCAGGATAAATAGGTTGGCAGGTAGGTAGAAAGAAGGAAGGAAGGAAGAAGGAAAGAAGGAAGGAAGGAAAGAAGGATGGAAAGAAAGATGGAAAGAAAGATGGAAAGGACCTTGGAGGTCTTCTAGTCCAACCCCTTGCTCAAGCAGGACAACTTATACAATTCCAGATAAGCAGCCTCTTCTTAAAAGCCTCCAGTGATGTAGGACCCACAACTTCTGAAGGCAAGGCAATTGTTCTCACTGTTAATTCTAGGTTGCTTCTCTATTTAATATATTCCCATCCACTGTTTCTTGTATTGCCTTCTAATGCTTTGGGAAAAGGGTTGACCCCTTCTTATTTTTGGCAAAGCCATAAATATTGGAATACTATACTGCTCTCATGTCATGCCTAATCATTCTTTTCACTAGATTAGCCATACTCAATTCCTGCAACCATTCTTCATATGTTTTAGCCTCCAAGGCCCCTAATCATCTTTGTTGCTTTTCTCTGCACTCTTTTCCAAAGTTTCAACATATTTTTTATAATATGGTGATCAAAACTGGATGCAGTATTCCAGATGTGGTCTTTCTGAATGAGGCCCCTTGTCTGAATGAAGCATTGCTTCATTCTGAACTAGCTTCATTTTTCCTACAGCCTCATTCTCCAATATCTGAATACATGTTAACCTATTAAGTTTAAATGTTCTTGCTAAATAAAAGGTATTGAATAGTAAATTAACCAGGAAAGCAGTTGAGTCTACATTACAAGAAATGCATGGATTCATTTTAATGCATGTTGGGATAGGAAAATTTCCACCCAGTCCTTTCCTTCTTGAGAAAATAGCAAAAAAATAATCTGAAACATCACTAGAGAAGTATAGTCCCTGCTGCCACGTTATTTTTGTGCAAGGAGGGAAAACATAAATATCTATCCTGTCATCTTTATTTATTTATTTGGTGCCTTTGAGTCAATATTTACTCCTGTTAATTCATGAACAAGTCCCAGAAGTTTTCTTGGGACCAACACCCATAGTCTCCAAATTTCTAACCTGGTGTCTTACTTACTACACCCAACTGACATTCTATCTTATTACTACCACCAATATTCACTGTTATTGAGAATACATGAAAAAAATGTTGGTTAAGGTACTCTTAAGCAAGAATTGCCTGTATTTATCATACCATTCAGTTTACCCTTAACTAGCTACTATTCAGAATGCAAAGGATTCTTTATAAGACATAAGAATTTATTTGTCATTACACTCGCAAGCGGGTGCAACGAAATGAGGTGCTCTTCCACAGTAAAACTGGACAAACACCACTAAAAAAGAAAAAAAATTAAACTAAACACAACCAACCATACAATAATCTCTATACAATTTAAAAATGTAAATACCCCACTACTCTCAGCCATTAGACTCCACAAAAATCTTATGACCCTGCATTCAGACTCAAAACTGCACTTGGATAAAAACTGTTCTTAAATCTGGTCGTCCTTGTTCTTAATACCCTAAATCTCCTTCTCGATGGTAATAGTTCAAAGAGCTGATGTCCTGGATGAGAGGAGTCATTCAATATGTTAAGTATCTTCCTCTTACATCTATTCCTATACAGTTCTTCCAAAGAGGGGAGTGAGCAGCCAATGATGTTTTGGGCCATCTTGATCACCCTCTGAATTGCCTTTTTCTCTGCCACTGTGCAGCTCGAGAACCATACACAGAGACAGTAGGATAATATACTCTCAACTGAACTCCGATAGAAGGTAGTCAATAGACTCTCAGCCAGTTGTTGTTTCCTAAGAATCCTTAGTAAATACAACCGTTGTTGTGCCTTCTTAATTAAAGCAGCGGTGTTTGCACCCCAGGTCAGGTCATTTGTAATGATGGTCCCGAGAAACTTACATTCAACCACACGAACTCCCTCTATATACAGTGGCTGAATGTCTGCTCTTTTTTTCCTATAGTCCACTATAACCTCCTTAGTCTTCTTAATATTAAATAGAAGATTATTATTTTTGCACCAGCGGGATAGCTATAATACCTCATCCTGATATGCAGACTCATCATCCCCAGAAATAAGTCCTACAAGCGTAGTATCGTCTGCAAATTTCATTATCCTATTGTTGGGATGTTTATTTGTGCAATCAGATGAATAGATGGAGAACAGTAGTGGACTAAGGACACAACCTTGTGGAGTGCCAATGCTAAGTGTCTTGACAGTAGAAGTATAATCATTCAGTTTAACTCTTTGTGGACGATTTGTTAAAAAATCCAATATCCATAAACAAATAGAATCTGGAAAATCTAGATCTTTGAGCTTGGCTATTAATCTGTGCGGTATGATGGTATTGAAAGCAGAACTAAAATCTGCGAACAACATTCTTACATAATTCCCCGGTGTTTCCAAATGGGATAAGACCATGTGAAGCACAGTAATAATTGCATCCTCAGTTGATCTATTTTCTTTGTAAGCAAACTGAAGCCCATCAAAGGAATCGGGAAGGCAGGAGATAATATAATTTCGAACTAGCTGCTCAAAGCACTTCATTAAGATGGAAGTTAGTGCCACCGGCCTATAGTCGCTCGGACCATTTGTAGGCAACTTTTTAGGCAGTGGAACGATGGTGGAAGCCTTGAGACACACAGGAACCACACATTGTGTCAAGGATCGATTAAAAATTTCGGTCCATACCCCAGCTAACTGATCAGCACAATCTTTTACCACCCGACCAGGAATTGAGTCGGGCCCAGCTGACTTTCTGGAATTAACCACCTTCATTGTCTGCCTCACATCCTGCTCATTCATAATGAAGGGGAGGCTCTGCTGAGTAAATGATGGCAAAGGGACAGTTTCAGTTTGATGGATCTCAAATCGAGCAAAAAAGTTGTTCAACTCCTCAACCACCACCACACTACCATCCGAAGAGACCTTTTTTGCTTTATAGTTCGTTAGTTGTTGAACCCCCTGCCAAACCTGCCTCATGTTATTACTGAGAAAGCAATCTTCAATTCTCCTCTTATATTCGGCCTTAGCTTGCTTAATGCCTCTCCTTAAGTTCGTTCTTGCAGCACTATAATCTAGATCATTCCCAGACTTAAAAGCCTTATTTCTTGCGTACAGCAAGCGTCTAACCTTTCCGGTCATCCAAGGTTTTTGATTAGGATAAACCCGGATTCGTTTATCCACCGTGACAGTATCAATACAGTGTGCCATATACCCTAACACCGCAGCCGTGTGATCATCGAGATCAGGATGATCAAAAACTTCCCAGTTTGTCTGTTCGAAGCAGTCCTTTAGCTGCTCCATAGCTCCCTCTGGCCATCTTTTCACCGTCTTGACTACAGACCCTGCCTGTTTTCTCAGAGGAATATACTCCGGGGCTAAAAGCAGGGACAAGTGATCCGACTGGCCCAGATGTGGTAATTGTAATACCCTGTATCCATTTACAATATTCGTGTAGACTTTATCCAAGGTGTTCGACCCCCTAGTAGCACACCTTATATGTTGATATAATTTAGGGAGGACCACACGAAGATCCACATGATTAAAATCTCCTGCAATAATGTATACAGCATCTGGAAATTTGCTTTGCAAGTTGCCAATTTCATCACCCAAGAAGCCCAGAGCCAAATCTACATTTGCATCCGGCGGAATGTAAACAGCAAGAATAATAACAATGCTGAATTCCCGTGGAAGATAGAAGGGTCTGCATCTCACAGACAGATATTCCAGCTCCAAAGAGCAGTGACGTGTTATAACCTCTGAGTTTGTACACCAAGTCTCTTTAACAAACATACACACTCCACCTCCTCTGCACTTCCCCACATTTTTGTCTCTGTCCAGACGATGTAATAAAAAACCGTCCATCTCAATGACAATGTCCGGAATAGTGGGGTTCAACCAGGTTTCGGTGATTAACAACACACAACAGCTTTTCACAAACTTACTTGAAGAGACCTGTAACCTTAAATCATCCATCTTGTTTACCACGGATCTGGCATTAGTCAGAAAGAGACTTGGGAGCGGTAGCCGCTTCGTTTGTTTTTGCAGCCTGTATAAAACACCAGCCCTGCAGCCTCTTTTCTTCCCCCTCTCCCTTCGTCTTCTTTTCCTTCTCACCCTCTCTCTCACCAGAGCCACAATCCACGGAGAGCCGGAGAGCCGGGGAGCCTTGCAATCTCTGACGGTATGTTATGTTTCCAAACAAACTTAGCTGTTATCTCTTGTTTGCTTTGTAGTCCAATCTTCACAAGCTCACAATTGCTATAGAGTATGTTCACCCCACAGGAGGTGTTCACAATACAGGATAATCCACACAAAAACATCCATAAAAAACACCAAGTCGAAGAGCACTGAGCTGCAGCATGTGAATGCGCGGCCATCTTAATCTCTAATCTTAATAAATGCCTTGATGAAAATCCAGATAAATTATAACTACAGCATTTCCAGGACAGAGATTATTTAATTGGTATAATTTAGACTGGCAAAATGTATCTGTGACTTATATACGATCAATCATATAATCTGTTCTTCCTAAGTGTCATTATCAGATTAATTTGACTCTTTCAGGGTTTTCACGTAAATTTTCACTTTTTGAATATGACTACACGTGAAATTAACATTCCATTCATTCTCTAAGGTGTTCCAAAAAATAACAAAGAGGGATTCAGCTCAACCATCAACAAGCTTCTTGGATGATGCCTGGTTATTTCATAAAAACTGGTTATTTTTTTAATTTTTGCCAATCCCAAGTCTCAATTTGTCATATATTGTTCTTTGAAATGCCAGATAGAAAATATACTGTCTTGTTGGACAAAACTGGACTTGAATGTTTTTCCCTTTTCTTTGTTGTCTGTTAGTATACTGCCTCCTTAACTGAGCAGTTGCTTTGCAGATTCTTTTCTATGATTTTGACAATATTTAAAGTTCTTTTTAATTTTTCCTTAATCTTTCATTAACTTTAGCCTAACACTCTCTCTTCAATTGTGGATGAATTGTATCTATTAATCTTTGGCAATGGGTTCCTCTATCTTTTTTCATTTTATTTTTTTATTTTTGAGCTATTAAGATTTTTATTCAAATGTTAGTTTTTTCTGCTTCCTTCCATTTTACCCCTTACTGAAATTGTTTGCAACCATCCTTTAGTATCTCCTTTTAAAAACTAAGTTCCTTCCACCTGTAGCTCCTTTGCTTATTAGCTTCTTCTGCCATGTGTACTATGTGAAGACAGAGTCAGGGAGAGGGTGTGTGAAAAGGAGAATCAGCCTAGAATCGATACATAGCCACAAACAAGGTAACCCCCCCTTGACTGCCATTGTCCCTTATTTAACTCTAATCAACTGTTGACTTATTAGTTGAGAAGATTCCTGTGCATAGGCTTTTAGCAATAAATCAGTCATACTGAGCCTTCACGTGTGGTCTTTTGTGCCTGACACTTTGCCTCATTGCTTAAAATCCATGTGTAGGCAAATGTCTATGGAGATTCTCAGTTATACAGGTCATGGCTGTTCCAAAGATGCTTTTTCAAGAGGCCTTTCTTGTTTTTCTTTGAAGGCATTTCACTTCTTATCTGAGAAGTTTCTTCAAAAACGCCTTCAAAGAAAAACAAGAAAGTCCAGTTGCCTCTTGAAAAAGCACCTTTGTTGGAAATGCCAAAGCATAGAAGGTACCTTCTTCCATATGTGGTGGTCATACAAGGAAACCCAGAAGTACTGGCAAAAAATTAGGCGCTGGCTAGAGGAAATAACCAAGGAACAAATTGAGTACAAACCAGAGTCCTTCCTTCTTGGAATTTTCGATAAAAAAATACCCAAAAAATCGAAGTATATTGTAATTCATATCTTAACCGCAGCCAGATTGGCATTTGCCCAATGCTGGAAATTACCTTCTATCCCCACTGAACATATGGTTATTCAGAAAATTTTACAATGCGCCGAAATGGACAAACTAACCCAAGCATTAAAAAATAAAGAATCCTCATCCTATTACAACAATTGGAATCCTTTGTATAATTGGCTAAACCAAAGATAGATCACCTCTAGGAAAACTATGGCCGAGGGCCTCCGAAGCAGAGATAAAGAAAAGCACTGCCGACGATATTTTTGAAGAAGAAAGGATCTAACAGACAGTCACAAAATATGGTTTTATTTTAACTGTTTTCTCTACTCTACCCTTCCCCTCCCTTACTCTTCCCTTTTTCCTCTCTTAGGCTTTCCTCTCTTTCCCTCTTGGCCTATGCTAAGGCCTGTTTGTCTTTTTGTTGTACATAACTTGTAGTTGTGTTGTGCTTTTAAAGGTAAAACTAATAAAGTATTTTTTTTTTAAAAAAGAAAAAGCACCTTTGGAACACTTTAAGGTAGTATTCAATGATAATTACCTTTACTTTACCTTAAAACTAGGAAATCCAACATTAGATGGTCACTTTCTCCCAACTGCCTACTCATTTCACTTCTTCAACTAAGTCTTTCCTTGACCAATCATATCAAATGTAGCTCATCCTCTTATGTGTTGTTCCACCATCAGCTTTTGCAGACCCTGAGAATTCTGCCAGCTGTAATCCAGAACAGTTAATAGTTAGACCCATTTGCACATTGCAAAGAAAGATGCTTTGAACCCTGGAGAAAATATGGGCCATGTGTATTATAATTCTAATAAGATGTAAGGCTTTCTTTAAGGATCTGAGAACTGCTGGAATTTTATAAACCTGTTACTGCTTATCAGATTAACTTTAATCTTTTCATAAAAAGATCTGCCAAGTTTTATTTCAGTTTTAATGAAAATGTGGGAACAAGCAGTGATATGAAATCTCCCTGGCATGAACTCAAGAGAGAAAAGGAGAGAAAAGAGGCAGTATATAGAACAATGTTTCTCAACCTTGACAAGCTGGCTGTGGAATTCTGGGAACTCAAACCAACACATCTGAATGTTGCCATATTACTGGACTAGAAAAAGTCCAGGAAGGACAGCATACAAATCTTAAGAAGGCAAGGGGATTAAGACTATTCTCCTACTGAGGCTTTTATAAACACAAGTTACTCGCTAAACAAAGAGCACAACCTATCGCATTTAAACTATGCTGGTGTGTATACATAGGTCGTACAATCAATTCGAAGAGTATTACAATCCATCCAAACAAACTGACTGAAGATCAGGCTTAATGGACTGAGAGTCTAGAAACGGGCTGAGAAAAGAGCCAATCAATTTCTACATTTACTAAAACTGATTACTGACAAAATAAAGAAATAGAAGCCACATCTGTTGATTAAGCTCTGACATAGTTTGGCCAAAGGCACAATTAAAAGCACACCCGTCATTTTCTCCTCTCAGTCAGGTCATTAATAACAGAGGCATGATGGATTGGCGGGTTTTATTTCATAATTTTAAACATACTGCAGATTTCTCAGCCCAAACCTTCTCTTTTGGTATGGTTGTTAAAAAGAACAAGGCTCAGAACATAACAAAGCAAAATGACACAGAATTTTTATCCAGAGATTTGAGTGAATTTCCCCTCCCCCAAAATTCCTGTCTTTAGACTCCAAAAATCTTTAGACTCCAAAGAGCCTGACACGTAGCTAGGCAGTGCATAGGTGAGTATACAGATGATTTCATCTTTATTTGCAGTCCAAGAATACTTTCAATTGCTAATTCTGAAGTTCTCCTTTAAAAAGGGTGAAAGCCTCTGGCAATAGTACCTGCAATCCTTTGGATTCAAAAATAGATTAAAGACGAATAAAAACAAAACACAGAAGTGGCACTCATAAACACCCATAGTAGAAGAAGAGCCATGTACTGGTCTATGTAGAATTGTGTCAAACTAATTACTTTTAATTTTAATTTTAAAGCTTAAGCTTTAATTTTGTACATAGGAGGAAATATAAAACCACTGCAAAAAGCCACAAATATTGCAATGTTTTTCCTTTTTTTAAAAAAAAAAACCTCTGGATAGTCTTGTAGTCAAACTATCAACAACAAAAATGAAAATAGAGCATGAAACAGTAAGAGAATGAGGAAAATCTAAATTACTAATCAGAAGCTTGTTAGCACTTCCTCCCAAACTTTAAAAAAAGAATTGAATCATTGAGCCTTGATGTACAAGCACATTGGTATACAAGCACATTTTACATGTAATATTTTTCTGCATTTGGTTTAATTTTTACCTGTTTTAGGAGTTTCAGGTTAATTGTGGAAATGTGGGACGGTTTTTAGATGTGTTTCAGTGGCTGGCAAGGCTGAAGGGCAAACAAAGTTATTTTTATTAGGGGGGGGGGGGGGGGGGGGGGGGGGGGGGGGGGGGGGGGGGGGGGGGGGGTGGGGGGGGGGGGGGGTGGGGGGGGGGGGGGGGGGTTGGGTTGGGGTGGGTTTTGGTAAAAATATATATATTTATATATGGGAAAAAAAATAATTATTAAAAAGAAGTAGAAAAAAAGAGAAAAATTTTAGGGGAGTTTCATAGGTTAATATGCTTGTGAAAATAGCTCCAAATAGAGAAACTGTGATATTTTAGCATGTGATTCTTTTTTATTTGCAAATGTATAATTTTATCCATTAAACACAAATCTTAATATACTTACCCACTGGAGTGTCTTCATTGATCAACAAATAAGTGTCAAAGAAATAATTTATGAAGTATGGCAATCGATTGCTCAGACCTGAAAAAGTTGAGAAATATAAAAATTATATTCATAACATTGAAGCTTTGTGTGTGTGTGTGTGTGTGTGTGTGTGTGTGTGTGTATTTATTTATTTATTATTTAGTTATTTACTCATTTATTTATTTATTTATTTGGTTTGTCAATTGCTTACAAGATAATAGGTATAAGTAAAAACATATTTATGAATACATGGATACATATAAGAAAAATAAAAGAAACAATAGGACAGGGACAGTAGGCACGTTGGTGCGCTTATGCATGCCCCCTACAGACCTCTTAGGAAAGGGGTGAGGTCAATAGTAGACAGACTAAGGTTAAAGTTTTTGGGGTTTGGGGAAGAAACCACAGAGTCAGGTAGAGTATTCCAGACATTGACCACTCTGTTGCTGAAGTCGTATTTCCTGCAATCAAGTTTGGTGTGATTAACCTTGAGTTTGTATCTATTGTTTGTTCTTGTGTTGTTATGGTTGAAGCTGAAGTACTAATTGACAGGTAGGACATTGCAATGTATGATTTTATATACTATACTTAGATCGGACCAAGGTTTAGGTCTAGGTTTTCTAGGTCTAGAATTTCAAGTCTGGTGGCATAAGGTATTCTGCAACGAGTAGAGGAGTGGAAAACCCTTCTTGTGAAATATTTCTGGACTTTCTCAACTGTGTTAAGATCAGATACGTAATGTGGGTTCTAGACTGATGAGGTCTATTCGAGTATTGGTCTAGCAAATGTTTTGTATGCTCTAGTTAGTAGTGTGATATTACCAGAGGAAAAAACTACGTAGGATTAGGTTAACAACTCTTAATGCCTTTTTGGCTATGTAGTTACAGAGGGCTCTAGCACTTAGATCATTAGAGGTGACTACTCTAAGGTCCTTTACAGAGCTTGGATCATCAACAAGGTCTTAACTATTCAGCTTGTATTTTATTTTCTGATATATTTTTTTTTGCCAATATGTAAGAGAGCATTTATTTGTTGAGATTTGAAGTTGCCATTTGTTTGATACATAGTCGAGGTCTTTTTGAAGGGTAGCAGTATTGTCTGTGGTGTTGAATAGCTTTACATTGTCAGTGAAGAGAACACAGTTGCTCTTAATATGATCACAGAGGTCATTTATGTAGAGTATGAAGAGAGTTGGTCCTAGAACACTGCCTTGGGGGACACCATTGTTGACAGGTACAGAATTTGATAGGACACTCCCAATTTTGACCATTTGTTGTCTGTTTGACAGGAATGCTTCTATCCAGTTATGCAGGTGTCCAGACATACCGTAAGATTTTAGTTTTAGGAGTAGTTTGTCATGTACCACTGAATCAAAGGCTTTACAGAAGTCTATGTAGATTGTGTCTATTGCTTTGCCCTGATCGAGTTGTGTAGTCCATATTTTTTTGCAGTGTAAGAGTTGCAGATTACAGGTTAGTTTTTTTCTGAAACCAATTTTTTTTATTGGAGAGTAGGTTGTTTGTCTCTAAGTGGAGGATAATGGATTGGTTAATAATTGATTCCATGATTTCACAGGTGACACAGCATAAGGAGATTGGTCTGTAATTTTCAACTAGGCTGGGGTCTCCCTTTTTGAAGATGGGGATGACCGTGGCTTATGACCATAGTTTTGGCAAGGAGCTGGTCCTGAAAGATTTTTCAAAGATTATGCTTAGAGGTTCGGCTATAGCAGTGGACAGCTTTTTAAAGAAGTAGGCACATATTCCATCCAGTCCAATAGATAGAGATGGTTTTAGATTGCGCAGTGCTTTTTCAACAATGTCTTCTGTAAAATCGATATGTATTAGATCATTGTAGTTGTCTGTGGTTCGACTAGGAACTACTGGGCTTGATCCATTGCTATTTACAAATACTGAGCCAAAGAATGTGTTAAAGAGGTTTGCTTTGATGGTGTCATCATTGCAGTCTTTGCCATTAGGTCCTTTCATGGGTGGGATGGACCTTGAGTCTTTTAGTTTGTTGTTTACAAAATTGTAGAAAGCTATCTATTGGACTGGACGGAATATGTGCCTACTTCTTAAAAAAGCTATCCACTGTCATAGCCGAACCTCTAAGTCCAAAAAGATAACAAGCCAACTACAATAAGGAAGATGCCCTACAGGGCATTTGTATCCATGGTGAATAAATTTTCTCCATAGAGCTGAAGTAGAGTAAGGGAAAATTAATAAATACTTTTCTCATCTGTGTTATAAAATAGACACATACCTTTCTTCATGATTATACAGATTAACTGCATTTTCCAAGGATTCAAAATGTATATTTGGGAAATATTTTACAGCAACACATTCATACTCCTGTGATAGTAGGATTAAATGAAGCTAATTCACAAACTCTTTATTTCTAATTATTTCATTTATATCCCACCTTTTTCAGGCAATGATTATCAACACAGCCATCATATAGCTCATTGCTGCTGCTATAAGAGCCACAGTGGTGCAGCGGTTAGAATGCAGTACTGCAGGCTACTTCAGCTGACTGCCAGCTGACTGTAATTTGGCACTTCAAATCTCACTAGGCTCAAGGTTGACTTAGCCCTCCATCCTTCTGAGATCGGTTGGGGGCAATATGCTGACTCTGTAAACTGCTGAGAGAGGGCTGTAAAACACTGTGAAGCAGTATATAAGTGCTATGGCTATTGTTATATACAGATCTTTTCCTGAAGCATTTTTTTTTTAAAAAAAACTTATTTTCCTCTTGATGCATGGGAGTGGAATAGAAAATATGTCATTCTTCCTTAGCTCATTATAAAACTTAAAAGTTGTCTGTGAGCCTTTTGCGCCTAGACAGTCTTGATTCCATCTCAGTCTCTCTTCCTTCTAATAACAAACTTCATTACTTCGCTAATATGAGTAAATAAACATATGTATGATTGGTTCGTTGCTTTACAGCTTATTTATTCAGAGTGGGTTTATAGCAAGAAGTTACAGAAATACAGTCTTGATTCTTTGATATTATTATCTATTTCCATAGCACCTCCACTGTCAAGAAGTTTCTTTACATAATGCTATTACAGTCATAGAAAGCACTTCTCCTTTATTATTGTTTTAAACATAAGAAACTGTGGTTGTTTTCAAGAAACCACACAAATCAACATATGGGTTGATCAGAAAGAAAAAGTCAAAGCCAAGACATACCAAAGTATAAAGAATGAATGGCCCCTCGGATACAAACTAAAAAAAAAAGTTGATTATAATAGTGATGGCAGCTAAAGTAATTTCCTGCACAGGTTTGAATGTACATATGACAGATGGGTTTACTTTGGTTTCCAGCCAGTGTTACAGAAGCCAGCACTGTGTCTTATTAAGAGATCCACTTTAGCTGCCAGACTTTATTGAACAAGAAAAATAGGGTATTTAATTGGCCTGTCAGAAATATTTTGCATCTTAATTCTACAGAATCCAGCCACTCACTTACCCATAAAGCAGTTGCCAGTCCTTAACGCAAACTACCAATAGAGTAACTGAAGGATTACTGGCCAGCAGCATAACAAAATGAGCTTTTGACATGGTATTGTGAAATATATATATTATAAACCTCTACAATCATCTAGCAGCTCAGAAAGATATTTCAGGCAATGTTGGAGTGGTTTTCTTGACAATCCATTAATGCCACTCCATGAATGAATGTGTCATACCTGAAGTGCTTGGAATAGCATCTTTGACTACTCATGAAATCTTTAGCCTTTCCATTTAAAGGTAAGGAGGTTATTCCTATCAATATCTCTTTTGAAGCAAGCTCCCTTGAACAATTGGAATTCTGAATAAATATTCACTAGATTAGGAACACAAAAGAGTTATGAGTGCAAATACACTGAAGGTCTATAGACTTTGTTATATATAGGGGGCAACCCACCAATCAGTGAATGTTGAAACTTATCATGGTGCTGAATGGGTGGTACTTTATTAAATTTATATGCTGCCCATCTTGCTATCAAGAGTGGCTTTGGTTCCAGGTATCACGGTTTCTGCCATCACATCACCCCTGCAGTTACATGATCACCATCTGGGTACTTGACAACCTGATCTGATTGTTGCAATGTCCTGCAGTCACGTGATCATAATTTGTGATTGTCCCTGCCAGCTTCCCATAAGAAAAAATTATGGAGAAACCACCAGGAAGTCAGAAATCACAGCAATTTAAGGTCCTCACTTAATGACCAATAGTGATTCTCTTAACAATGGTACCAGGGACTGGCAGAACTGCCATTGTTAAGTTTCATGGTCACGTGCTGTCCACTTTATGACCACATTTAGTAACAGAAATTCAAGTCCCAATTACCCTCATTAAGCGAGGACTACCAATACTCCATAAAGTATTGGAATAGGAAGAGAGTTATCCAAGTTTAGTTGTCCCCATCTGCCAGAAAAATTATCAGAATGATTTTGAGACAGTTGCCATCCACAATTTACCTTACAGACCATATTTTGCCTTTTAAAAAAAGATAAGGGATGCAAAGTGTGTTCAACTCACACTTAATTCCAATTCCACTAAATGATCTATAACTCGCATATCAGTAGCTGGTATAGATGTCATAGGAAGCAACTATTGTACTAGTTCTACTTCTTCTAATTATGTACCAAACAGCAAATACAGAACATGAAATTACTTCCTCTTTAATTCATCTCTATAGCATCTACTCTACTTTATAACCTCTGAAAAATTTAAAATTTGCATTCTCTTCCCAAAGGCATAACATTTTATATAAATAAAGGACTCTCAAAAGGTTGATTTTAGGACCGAATAATTAAGAATTAAATATATTTTTCCTCCCAACTTTTTTAGAAGGTGTATTACTAATTTGTAAATATCTTCCTTGTTATATCTTGCTTTTAGAATAGGAAAAACGTGGCAAACTTTTAAAAAAACATTGACATGTCATTCAATAAACAAAGCTCGTTGGAAGATGGTGTTTTTTGAAATGCACATGTTGTGTGAAAAGTTATGCCAGTATACAAGAGAAGAAGGAAAACAGATGGAAGCTTCTCTCATGGGTGGCATAGATTTTGCAGCATTTGGGTTCTTTCCACAATATGAGTGTTCCTTTGTTTCTCATAAGTTAAAATGTTTCAAGATTTAGAACCATATTTATTATCATTCAAAAGCACAATTAGGTTTTAATGCATTTTTCAGAAGTGTTGGAAATTCCAAAAAAGGATTAAGATTATTTAAATCTAAGAGCCAAGAGCTTTGAGTCAGAAACTGCTGTTCCATGTAACCTTCTTGGCAGTACGTTCCTTGTCTGATGTTTAGTCTATGCAGCTGTTTCTCCTTCTTCCTTCCTTCCTTCCTTCCTTCCTGATCTTGTAAGCAAGCACTGAAGCAATGTTTATGTTTAACTCCCTTCTGATGTAGCAGAAATATCCACTGAGTGAAGACTTCGTAGTCCTCAATAAATTTTTCTAATGTTTATACCCACTAGAAATATATCAAGAGTTCCACAGATATAGAAGGAATAGTTCTCCCAGATTTTATTGAAATATACAGAAGTTGAAAACAAAGCAGTCTACTAACCAACAGCCAACCATCCACAGACATTATTTGATAAGAAATGAAGTACATTAATAGTTGGAACTGCCTTGGGAATTAGAAGGAATGGAAAATAGAAAATAACTCTTTCTGCATGGAAGTTCCATTTTATTGGTCACAAAAAATATCTTCTTTTAAACTTAAATCCCTGAAGTTCCTTTCCCATTTTTCCTGGTTGTAAAATAACTATAGAAAATTTCTTTAAAAATGGTATGTAAGCAAACAGTGATGCAACAGAGCCTCAAAAAAATTAAAGTTCCTAGCTCAAGAAATCTCACAGAAACTCCAAAGAACCCCCATGGTATATATGCTTAGGGGAAGGGAGTTTGTAACAAAAGATTCTTTCAGATTTTTTAAATAGTGGTATTTTGAGAATAAAACTGCACATTTGATCCTTCAATGCACCTTTAAAAACAAATCATCTTCATTCCTGCATCCAGCTCTCAGTACTCAGATTTCTAAAGTGGCTCCATTTCCTAAAAAGCGCTTGGCTGCTTATGACAAATTGATCTATTCTGGTATTGGTCACCAACAGCTGAGATATCAATTATTGATGTGTTGTAACACTAGAAAAGGGTGGCCAAACACAAATGATTATTATAGCTTTACTGTAGTGTGATATTCATCGAATAGAACTATAAGGGTTTATAGCCTTTAAGATGGCAACCTGTCATGTTTGCTTGTTGATAAAGCACAGCAAAAACAGTAGAATTTATCTTCCAAGTAAAAATCTGGCTACATAGCAAATGTAATTCAGAGGAGGAGGAGGAGGAGGAGGAGGAGGAGGAGGAGGAGGAGGAGGAGGAGGAGAGAAAGAACTATAGTGCTATTACTATTCCTAAGAATTACAATCAACACCACTTATCTTGGAGGAAGTGTTCCAGTCACCAACAAATGTCCTTTTTTTAATTTAGAAACTTGTACCATTTTCAGTCAGAGGGGGGAAAATCTAAATGCCTTTGTTAAGTCAACTGGAGCTATACAAAATTGTTTCAAGATTTGCGTAAATAATAATAGGAGAAACCAAGGGATGAGGCAGGAAAAATACAAGTGATGGATTTCAGACTTTTATATGTGTAAGATACACCACCATATGGAATGTGATTAAAATTGGGATTTATCAGGTGTAGGATAATGTTTGGTTGCAGTAAAAGCTGCCAGTATATCTGTGAATTCTCCAGTTTGGAAATATGAGTTTCTACTTCTAATAAAATCACAACTGCTTCCATTTTTATCTGAAATACAGAGCAGCTAAGTGAGCTAAATGTGAACTGAATTATGCAGTTGCTTGAATAAGACACTAGAGGGAAACAATACAATATTATTCAGTGGAACCAGAGCTCCAGGTAATTTTAAGAGCCTTTATTTAGGAAGACTTGCATTTGAGCTTCACTTCCTTCTTGTAGCCTCATCACCTCATCTGTGTTTTGTACAACTCTTTCTCACAAATGGAGTTCCAAGCATACCTATGAAAATTGTCACAAAGGCTCAAATATGGCACCACTAATGGTGCAATTATATAATTGTTGGATTTAATTGTGATGTTGATTCACTCAAGTGACTTGCACAACTGATGCAACATTGGTAACTATCCAAATAAGGCAATTTCTAAAACCAGCACTATTAAGGTATTTCTCATGATTGCCAAATTATAATACCAATTATCATAGTTGTGGTAAAACAAGACACCAAATGCATTATTAAAACTGTGTTTAGAATTGGAAAAGAAATAAGCTAGTCTTGTCAAAATTCTTTTAGCCTCTGTCTCTCTCCTTCCTCATAGACACAGAATTATACCTTTTTTGGGGGGGGGGGGGGGGGGGGGGGGGGGGGGGGGGGGGGGGGGGGGGGGCCGGGGGGGGGGGGGGGGGGGGGGGGGGGGGGGGGGGGGGGGGGGGGGGGGGGGGGGGGGGGGGGGGGGGGGGGGGGGGGGGGGGGGGGGGGGGGGGGGGGGGGGGGGGGGGGGGGGGGGGGGGGGGGGGGGGGGGGGGGGGGGGGGGGGGGGGGGGGGGGGGGGGGGGGGGGGGGGGGGGGGGGGGGGGGGGGGGGGGGGGGGGGGGGGGGGGGGGGGGGGGGGGGGGGGGGGGGGGGGGGGGGGGGGGGGGGGGGGGGGGGGGGGGGGGGGGGGGGGGGGGGGGGGGGGGGGGGGGGGGGGGGGGGGGGGGGGGGGGGTAAGTGTAAAAAATATTTCTGCACGTTATCACTTTAAAAAAAATGGTTAATTTCCATTTCATAACAAGTGGACCAATTAAGGATGAGGATTCAGAAGTTAAATTGTTAGAAGCACAGCCATGGTGCCTTAGCCTGTTATATTATGTTGGCATTTAAGGCCATGATATTTATAAGGCTTACTTTACTTTTCTCACTAAGCATGGTAGCTGACGATATGAATTTGTGAACTTATTATCAATATGAATACTATATGAACTTGTGAACTTATTATGTGAACTTGTGAACTTATTATTGTGAAATTATTGTGAATATACATGACTATATGAACTTGTGGTTCAACTCATTGATATAAAAATACTGATTCTGAGATTCAGCCAATGTCCACTGTTTTCATTCTGTATGCCATTTTCATGAGTACTTTATAGTAAAGATATCTGAGACTCAAGTAAACCCAATTCCATGTGGAATAATGTCTGTTTGACTCATGTAAATCTAATTCCATGTGGAATAATGTCTGTTTTGACTCAGGTTTTTCTCCAGTGAGAGGTGAAGTGAGTCAATTTTCCAAGCTATATGAATATAGAACTTTGACTATTTTTTGCCTGAAATGGGAATGTTTTCTAGTATGTGTTACAGGAGAAGAATGCTTGACCTGAACCTCTTCCAGATAAAGGGTCAGAGGCTTCAAGAATATTGATGCTGAATGATTGACTGATTAATTGGAAAGCTAGCCATGAAGATGATCACCATAAATATCTCTTCACTCAAATATTTGATCAAGCTATATTGAAACCACTGGAGAAAAAGTAACAAAACATTGCAAGCATCTTCTCATGGTGGCTTTGAGTCATACCAGTTATTTTTACAGAAGTTCAAATTTATCACACAAACTTGGTTCCTGCCCCCCTCAAGTTCAAAAACAAACAATATTAAAATGCAGATTAAAGTCAGGGAAAGTTATTACACTATGGGGGATTATTTATAAGCTAAAGTACAGAACATTTCTGTGACATGTTCAGTTTTAAAATCTTAGCTTAAAGCATCTGCCAATTATAATTACTGGTTGCCTGGACATCTTAGCTGCCTGCTGGGCACTGAATTTCTGTACTCCCTCAACCTTCAAAAACCAGAAAAATTTGAATAACAATAATTTTTTTTACTTTGAACAACAAGGATGTGGTGGGCAGCCAGTTTTAAATCAAATCCTGGTTCTGTACAAGAAAGTTGGTGAATAAAGATAACATTTTTAAATAATAATTAAATAATAATCTGCATAAATTGCATAAATTACAACATGTGCAACTCATTGGCAATTACCAAAGCAAAGTGGCTGGGCTTAGAGGACACTGGTATCCCATCCTGTCAGGTATAAAAAAAAAAGTGTGAAAAGGATAAGGTAGCTATAGCTGACTTGCACAGCAGATGTTCTGCCACCAAAATGTGAATCCACAAAATTTGCTTTATGAAGTCCTGGAAAACTGCTGGTAGTAATAAAAATCGTGTGGACCTCCATGCCCCAATCAAACTCAGCTACTTTCCTATCTAAGCCATGTTTCATTCTTTATCCTCTTCGGCTGGTAATTCAAGCACCTTGAATTAAAAGTTTGAACATCTTTTAAAGAAGTTTGTAAAATCTTTTTAAAAACTACCCAACTGAGGTGTTAAGGCTTGAAAGAGACAGACACCTGGGAGTTGACTAGTAGTAAATGTTAACACCACCATGTGAAAGTCTTGCCAGGTTGCTTTTAGGCAGCTGCTGCTGATCTTTTCAACACATTGTTACTAACTTTAATTAATTGTTTTCTCTCCCTGCTCAGCAAATGAGTACATCAGAGGGATCAACACAAGAATAAGGAGGAGAAAAATCCTTTTTTCTGGCTGCCAAAATGGCATGAATTTTTAAGCATCCCAGTTGAAGAAAGACACTTTATAGCTGAGATAGGGGTGCTATATATTACAGGGCATATATTAAAACCTACTGGGCTGGTAACGTGAAATATGTTTAAAGAACATGGTAAAAAAACTTAACATCTTACTTATGATGAGCTTATATGAGGCATTAAAAGAAAAATTTGACAAGAGTTTACATTTTTCAACTTGTGTTTTCTTCCTACTGACTGCATAGACACTTACTTCCATGTTTATGGTTAATGTCAACAATTCAGAAGGACGTTTGTTGCTTTCAGTCCTGAGAGAGCTAACCTGGTACAGCCTTTTCAAGATCATCTCAGGTTGGCCAGTGATGTCACTTCCAAAACTGAGAGACTGAGAGTCATGGCATGAACCAGGGGTGTCAAACTCACATTGTCACGGTGACATCAGTGACATGTCGGGACTTTTTTCCCTTCGCTAAACCAGGTGTGGGCGTGGCCAGTACGTGATGCATCTGGCCCATGGGCCGGAAGTCTGATATCCCTGGCATAAACAAACAATAGCTGCTATTGTACCAGTATTCTACTGGGCCACTATTCTCCTTATCAATTATATGTTCATTGAATAGAGAATCCAACCAAGTTCAAATTCTAAGTATAAGCTAAAACAATATAATTATATTTGGGATATGTTGGGCCCACAGTTTTAAACCAAATACATATTTAGGGATGCCGAATTAGAAGAAGATAAGCATGGCTTTAAAACTGGAGGAAGAAACAATAATAGTCTGAAATATGCTGATGACACTCCTCTGAAAACACAAATGATCTGGAAGCTGAAGCTATGAAAGTCAAAGAGTACATGAAAAAAAATGGGACAAAAATTAAATATAAGTCTGAGCTAATGACATGGGTACAGCAACCAGCCTTATAATGGATAATGATATTCTCAAAAAGGTAGATACTAGGTTCTGCTTTTTAGGATGAACCATCAACAGTAAGCAGGCAAGAAACGGGCCATCAACTAGCACGCTGTAGAACAATAATAACAGTGTAACTGTGTTGCTTGTATCTTTACAATTTATATTGTTTTGTTTCCTAGTATGATTTGATTGCTTATTAGTAACCTATGATTGTCACTAGGTGTTGTATCTTATGGTTCTTGATGAATTTTATTTTTTTCTTTGTGTACATTGAGAGCATATGCACCAAAGACAAATTCCTTGTGTGTCCAATCACACTTGGCTATTAAGGAATTCTATTCTATTCTATACTATTCTGTTCTGTTCTGTTCTATTCTAATAAAGGATTTGGAAAGGGTATTCAGATATTGAGATTCTCTCTCTACCTACAAAGATCAGGATCATGCAGACAGTGGATTTTCTTGAGATACTCAACGGAAACGAAAGCCAGAATTTGGAAAAAAAAACAGGATTGAAAAAAATACTAATGCTTTTGAATTTTAGTGTTGAAGAATACCCAAGAAAATGAAGAACTGGATCATAATGGAGTTATTGAATCAGAGTTCTTGCTCAAGGTACAAATGGCCAGACTCAAATTATCATATTTTGGACACATTGTGCAAAGATCTAAGCTGCCTTGAGAAGCCTATAATGGTAGGAAAGATGGAAAAAAACAGAAACAGGTTGACCAACAGCAAGGATTGCCTCAATTACAGCAGTGATAAAGAGCTGCAGAACTCTATTGGGGACAGATACATGACTGAAAGCACAGAATTAAACATGTTATATCAATATGCACATTCAAAAAGTTATTCTTAACTTTGAATCACTCAACTTTGCTGTATTATATGCTACACTATTAATGTCTATGTGTATGCATGTATCTAATTCCTAAATTTCCTATGAATAGTTCTGCTTTTTATTAGCTTATAACAAAGCCATCAGCCCCTATTTAGTCACCTTCCTCTTAGTTGGATTTTGTTACTATCTGCTGTTCTGAATTGTTACCTAAGCATTGGCTTTGCAATTTCTCAATTTTCTTATGCAAAAACACAAATTACTCAGGTTTCTGACCTCTTGCTTTAAAAACACATTTAAAATTAAGATAAAATATTGGAGCTAAAGTGAGAATTATTTTAAAAATAAAACATGCAATGACACAGCAGTGTCAAACTCCTGATATAAGCTATAGCCCATCGTTAATCCAGCAAAGGATTTGTAAAATTTCTGATGGGTACAAAGAAGCTTTGGGTTTGATTTTTTAAAAGTCACAAATCCTTTGTGAATTAGTTGATTTGGGGCAAATTCATACAGTGTTTTTCTCACATATCATCTGTAATAATTACTGAGCTTCCTGCACTTGGGAAATTACTTACTCTAACAGCTGCTTTGCCATTCTCTCTTACACAATTGCATCACATTTTTTGTTCCTTAAGTGGATTGTGTGAATTCACCTCTTGTAAGGAAAAGGTTGTAGCATAAGAGAAGGAGCTGACACAGTATAAATTATTATAAACATTTATTTGGGCAAAAGGCAGACTTAACCAGAGATCATTCTCTAGGGTCCCATCAGCACTCAGTTAAGGAAGAGAGGAAATTTAGAATAATATTTTAGCTTTGAACCCCAAACTATTTGTACTTACCCAAACACACAGACTGCAAGAACAAAAGAGCAAGGAAAATACTCTTGGCCACATAAGGAGACTTCATGTTTCCTGAAAGAGAACAGAAATCTTTATCATTTCAGCTCTACTGTAAGTAATAGGCCTGCCTTCTTAAGGGGCACTCATGCCATCAAATGAAATAAGATCACATCCCCAAATATATAATAGCCCCAAAACACATCTAAGTGCAAAAATAAAACAAAGCTTTGAATTGAAGAAAACAGTATGTCGTTATTTCTTAAAGGGACGACATAAGTAGAAAAAAATTATTCTGTTTGCCCTATTGCCTGACTTATAAAATACTAAGTGTATGTACATGATCTCAACTTTGCAACACTAGAATATTGTGTTTTTTTCTTATATATAATATTGTTGGCTTATTTGCCTCTTGTTGCACACCAGACACATGGCATGTATTACTCTTCCTTTTGTCCCCTACTTGTGACTTACACACCCATACCACATTCTGTACTGGACTATTGATAAAGAAAACAACCCTGTCTCATTCTTTACACAAGTTTTGATTGGGTGATTTACCACATTGCTCTGCCAACTGGCCCTAACCCTGCCCGGTCATTGTTACAAGATTCCAGTAGAATGTAAGAAAAACTAATTGTTTGTTGAAAAATGTAATAATTCCAGAATTTCATAATGAGTTAGGAACAGCAACAAAACAGGCAAGGCATAGAATGAGCACCACTACCACAAATATTAAGATATCTGAACTAATGCAGTTGTAAATAATGAATACTATAATTAAAATTGCAGTTGTGGAACAGATCAGATTAGCCTGTCTTTCAGCCAAGGTACTGAGTTGAAGCTGTGCTTCTTGTATGTACTTAGTGATCAAAGATTGGTAGCAGAAATTCCACCATATAAATCTTACTGGATAGCCCAAGGCCCGGAGTATATGGCTTATGTTGACTGTGCATCCTAACAAGGACTTACTCATCTGTTCTGTTTTTGACAGAGCTATCTCCCCTCAAATTGGAGAACATCGTGTTCTTCTGCCCTAGATGCTAAGTAAAATTATACTGAGGTGCTTCATTAGATCCAATCAGTATTGCAATATAAACAGGTTTGCCATTTTTTCATCTATCTCCAGTCATGCAAAAATTTGTGCTTGGCAAGCTCTAAATGTATATAACCTTTCAAAGCAGAATTAGGACAGAGTGCCATGGTGACTTCGTCTTTGTAGAGGAGAACCACGTTCATGGTGGCAAAAGCATTGCATGAAGTAAGATGCACCTCACAAAAGTTTATGTCTGACTGATTCCATGATTTAGAAAGGATCACTGGCCTGATCACCAGCTGCCCTCAAGTCACTGATCCTGAATGACTCAGGGACACAGATGCACTTAGCAGACCAAGTTTATGCAACAACAGAAGCTATTTTCCACAGTATCCCACCATCTGTTCATAATATTGTCTCTTTCCTATAAAATATAACTATGATTCACATGCTACTATCTCTGTTACCTTAAAACTAGATTATTGAAATGTTCTCTATAATGCATTCCCTAAAAATGAAATGGAACATCCAATTTAAGCAAAAGTGATGCCATGTCTAATTAATATATTGTTTAGCACTTGTTTCCTGCTATATTGTTCTAGCTGTGGATCACTGACAAAACAGTTTATTTTTAATACACCTGTTTTTGCCTTATCTTCCATGATGTATCAGGTTCCCTGTGGCCAATCAAGGATGCTGCCTCATCATAATCATTTGTCCCATGAGGTTCTTGAGCAAAATGTATAGGCTTATTTTCAGCATATACAGAATACTATTTCTGTGGATTCTTGATACTCATGGAGGTTCAAGGTCAAAAAGCTTTGAAAGTACCATAGGCATTCTTTTAGTGGACTGATTCTCAGAAGTTTAAGGTAAGATGGAAGAGTTTTCATAGTACTAAAGAAATTTAATTTCAAAATCAACATTTTTTTATCATGCTAATTTGGGTATCAATTTTTTTATTTTGTTTTAGATGTTTCTTGAATATTACTATATGGCTGCATTTCTGGTAGGATGAATTAGGATTCTAAATAAAAAAGACATAGATTTTCAAATTCAAGATATCACAGGAATGTCAAAGTATAAAGAAGGGACAATAGCATTTTAAAGGGAATTAAAATTGCCTAAAGGAAAATATTCTCTTTTTTCAGTGGAGCTTCTACCAAAAAAGAGGGGAAAAAATCCCAGTGGACTATTTCTAGTAGAAGATACTTTATTCTAAAGTGTTCTTACACCCTGAGCACAGCTGTGATATGCTAGGAACTATATTAACATGCAAGCCAACACAAGCATTTTACTATGCCTCCAGGAAAATTGCAGACATGGATTATTTGAGCATACATTTATAGATACTGGAGGAGGGAAGGGAGAACAGAATGAAATATAGCTTCAGAGTGATTTCACTTGTGTCCATGTTGCTTCCTTAGAACCAGCTGAATTAAGAGCAAGAAAACTTGAGTTCTCATCCTTGCCTTCAGCACAAAAGCCAACAAAACTATTATATTCTATTGTGGCTGACACCCACTGTTTCTTCCTATGATCAATTGACCATACTTCATGCTGTCAATTGAGAGTAAAGTTACAGTACTATACTGGACAGGTACTGTAGCTATTTCAGATCATGTTCCAATAACATTACCAATTACTACAAGCAACATGAAGATTATCCTTGCACTGTGTGATCTATTGCCAGTGAAAATTTTATGTTCTCCAAACACACTGCAAATATAAGGTTCTATCTACCATATGAAACTCTGAATGGTGAAAAAGCAGAGAGATCATAACTTATTTATTCAAAATCCCAAAATGTTGTATACTATGCTTTTTGCCTATTCTTCCAATCTTAGAGTCTATCTATTGAGTTTTATAAGAACAAAAGACTGAAAAAAAAATATCTCGCTACAATTTGGCATGGCATGTATGTAGTCCAGGAAATAACCAGGGAGCATTCAATGAATGAAAAGAGTTTCAACCGAAAGTTAGGTTAAAGACAACCATAGATGATCATAAGATCAATCAGTTCAGAGGAATTTATTTACTGGCAAAATATTCATTACAAAAATGCCTGCACCCAAAATCTAGACTTTTGCACGGTACTTCAGATGAGCTGCACATGCCAAACAATGAAAATATCCTTAAAATCACAGAGCTTATGGCTGAGTTTGATGTTGTATTCTAGAAGCATCACCAACCAAGTTATTTATTTTGGAAAACAAGTCAGAATGAGATCATACAGTTACTGGCAACAAAAGTCAAAGAGAAGATTGCTGCATTTCTGAACTCAACAAGACATTACGCTGTTATTCAGGACCATATCTATCGCAAACCAAATGGAAAAAAATGACTTTAATGGTTCATTTTCTAACAGCAAATGAAGTGGAAATATCAGAGCAATGGAGATCTCCAGAGAGCATTCTCTCAAATGCCTTTAGACTGACAATATTCCAGAAGATGGTATGATGAATGTGCTTTTTAAAATGCTCGAAGATAAAGAAATTACAACAAATAATACAAGTGTTGACACTACTACACTGTCCACCTGAAAGAAAAGGACAGATAAGTGCAAACACAAATCTGAGAATTAGGTCTTCATACATACACACATACATACATACATACATTTCTTATTCCCTTAATACATACATACATTTCTTATTCCCTTAACTTGGTGGAGGCAGCACTGCTGAGCTTTTAAAATGTAATTCAATGTGTCCATCTGCATTAATGCATTAATAGAAAACATTGAAGCAACTTCTGAGGCATGATGGGAAAATTGAGTGGGCACAATTAAGCTACCAAGCACCAATTCAGAAGCTAGATGATGCCCAATTGCCATGTTAGATAATGCTTTCACTGTTGATGGAGGGGAAAAATGACCAGAAATACTTAACTTCACATTTCTAAATAGTTTAGCTCAAGAACACACAGGTTATACAGCTCAAAACAGCAGCTTGGGTGCTGAATAATATTTTAAAATTCTTCCTTCAACCTGAGGAAGATCTTCACCAACAATGCAGGGCACTGGGTTCAGTTTTGACATGATAAATGCATGACAGTGAGTCAGATGATAAACTAAAAGATATAATTCCGTCAGATCAACTCCAAAGACTATTCTATATAGAAGTAGGATGAACACCTTCTTTCGAACTGTGTTTGTTGCTCTGTGAGTTCCTTTCCTGTAATAACTGCCAGTAGAGAAGACAGCCACTCCAAACTGAAATTAATGAAAACAGATAAATACACACAAAAAATCTAGTTAGCCTTCCTGCCATTTCAGTGGCCTATGGACCTTCAAATCTTTACAAAAATAAGACACAGAAAGGACCTACCTGGACTATTCACACACATTAAAATGCTAGTCTTTACTGTGCAGGTAGGAAAAATGACATTTGCTGTTTATTTAAAATAAAGCAGTGAAAATAAAATGTTGTGGACATAGAACAAACAATAAGATCTTTCTTTTCAGCTGCCCTTGCAAAGCTAGTACATGACAGCTTGGGCTATGACTACTTTTAGGATTTCAGCTGGGACGCGATAACTGAGCATACATCAATTTCCTTTTAAAAATGTTGTCAACCTCTTTAATTATGAACATTTACCTACTTATCTAAGAAGTCCTGTGCTACAGTGGTGCAGACTTCAGTCCATCATGCTATTTTTATTTTCATTCTACCTCTGGATTCCTACTTTTCAATGTTCTAAAATTCTACTTTAAGGCTTCTTTTTAATATTTTAGTTTCCTAGGCAAAGACCTAGGTCTATGGAAAAGGTGTTGATGCTGGGGGGAAAATGGAAGAAAAGAGAAGAAGGTGGGCAGACACAGTTATAGTGGTGATGAATACATTGTTATACCTAAAAGACCAGAAGAGTTCATCAGGGGAGGGAAATGTACTAACAATTGACATTGACTTGATAAACATGGTCAAAATGTAAAAGAAAATTCAGAAGCCCAAGCAACTGTAGTTTAAAATAGAACAACACAGGGAGGGCTGAGTCTCAGGAACCCATTTAATCAATTTATCTCCTTGTTACTTCTGAGAATACTTGTTCTGCCTAAACACTTGTGTAAGCTTGGGGGGGTTGTTGTTGTTGTTTTAATCCTTTTAAAAAATGCCAATCCAGCAGTGCATTTTTCTAACATTCTAAATACTAACAAGACAAGTGTCTCTTCGAGGTAACACGAGCTTCTTAAAGGACAGGTCAACTCACCAAAGAGTTGACTTGGCAAGTTGAGCAAAAGCTTTTTTTTGTATAAGAACATTTTTAAAATACTGTTTAAAAAAACACAAATGTGTGGATTCATTCAAAGAGACTGTTGACTTTAACTTTGAAACAACAATATCTGAGACACGCAAACCTGAAGCCATGGTTACCAACTTCAAGGAAATACTCTGTTATCATGGTTGTGTGTGTAGGGAGTGGGGGTTACTTCTCAACTGAATACTAAAACACCAGCAGGATCAGATATAATAGAGATCTGTTTACTAGGGTGTTCAATTACATCTGTCTGAAGCACTTACTGTATTTTCTTTCTACATTCAACAGTCTGCTACCAACTCGCGTGTCTCCATCACATATAATAAAAACCTTGTCTTAAAATTATAGATGCCTTGTTATATAGAATGATTTTGTTTTTACATAGATTGGGTTTAGTAGTAACTGGCAATTTGATAACCAACTGATTATATTCTTAATTTGTTTGGCTGAACTGTACCAAGTTCTAAAATATTGACAAACAATAGCCAAGGAGTGGCTGATTAAATTTGGAGGAGGGGAGCTGGAGAAATGCCTAAATAATAATACAATTGCTCACTATTAGATTTAATTAGACTTACTAAAGGTCTTATTGCACTATTTATAACTAATGCAGCTTTAAGATATTAGAGATTGAAATTATGAATGAGATGTACAAGAAGAAAATTTGTAAATAGGTACATGTTGGAGAACTTTAAAACATGAAACAGAATATTCAAAGAACTTACCAGTGCTGCCTTTTTTTAAATAGTATCACAGTGTTGATTAAAATATTAAGCATTTTTTAGTTGTGTTGTTAGAATTGTGTATCTTTTGATAACTATAGAGCCTGTTGCTCAGTTATTTTTCACCATTCTTAAAACTGGATAATAAGAAATTTCAATAAGAAATGGAAAAATAAGGTTTGGAGTAAATACTTTCATTTCTGCATGAATGATGCTCAAATCATAATTCTTAAAAATAACAGATAAATATATAGGATAAGCAGAAGCAAAATTGATATTGACAAATGTGTTTTTCTTCCTCACAGTAGGTGGTTTATTTTAATTTAATGAGTTTTGTATTTTCTGAGCTTTCAGATTCCATGATGAAGAGCTGCCTGCAACTGGAATTACAAAGTACTTTGGAATATTGTAATTTTATGGCTCATTTTGTAAAGACTGTTGAAAATGAGATTTGTTCCATGAAGAATCTCCCCATCCTACCCCCACTGCTCAGGGTGATTAAAAATTGTTCCTTAATAAATAGGGTTTATTGGCATTTTATTTAGAGAATAAACATGATATTAAAGCATATGGCTATTGTGGGATGGTAATAATAGGACAGATAGGGAACAGTCAATCAAAATCTTTAAAGTTGTTTTCAAACCAGAGCAAGAAAGATGATAAGGTGTCTGGAGGCTAAAATATATGATGAATGATTGGGGTAACCAGGTATGTCTAGATGCTTGCTGCTGGTGTTCATATGCAATCCAGGACTCAGACAAAAAGAAAGACCGGGGTGACATGATAGCCGTTTCCAATACCTGGGGGGCTGCCACAAAGAAGAGAGGGTCAACCTATTCTCCAAAGCACCTGAAGGCAGGACAAAAAGCAATAGATGGAAACTAATCAAAGAGAGAAACAATCTAGAACTAAGAAGAGATTTCGTTTCAGTTAGAACAATCAATCAGTGGAACAAATTGCCTCCAGAAGTTGCAGGAGCTCTGTCACTGGAGGTTTTAAAGGAGAAATTGGGCAGCCACTTGTCTAGAATGATATAGGGTCTCTTGCTTGAGCAAGAGACTAGAAGACCTCCAAAGTCCCTTCCAACTCTGTTATTCTATGTTATTATACTTGGGAAGGCAACACAAGCCATTATTACTACATCTTTTTACATGCAGGAGATCCTTACAACTGATATCCAACATCAGAGCCGGAAGCATGGATAGATCCTTCCAGTTGAAGTAATTAATAGCAGGAGAACAGAAGGAATAAACAAAATGTACAATACTCTCAGTTTCAGGCTACCTCATCTATTCAGTTAAATGGGCTTAATGACTCAGGTGGTATTTCTGTTGTTACATGTACACACTCCCATATAGATAGTTCTTAGATCAATGCATGAAATATATATTGTGCAAATAATCAACTTTGGAGATTCAGTCAAAGTTAATTCAGTGAAACTTTGTACTAAATTGAAAGGTTAATGCCTCCAAATCACTTTATTTAATTCTGGACATTTCAACCCTGAGGTGTTTTTTTTTTCTTGAATCTTCTCTCAAAACTTTATATTTATCACTTTTGATTACCCTGAAGTTGATCATAAATTTAAAAGAGTCTCTTGATAGTTAGATGGACAGCATATAAATTTAACAAATGTTTTTTTAAATAAATAAATATTTTTCACAAGTAGATTTGGGAGATACTTGGTAACAATTCCCCCATGTGCATATGGTCATTCAGGCACTGCGGGAAGCTCCATCAGCAAATGTACGTCTCACTGGGAACTCAGTTTTCAATTTGAAATTTTGAAGAGATCAACTCTAAGCCAGAAGCTTCTCATTTGATTCCAAATACAGGAAGAAATAGCATTTAGTCATTTCTCAGGCTCTCAAATAAATGTGCAAGCAAGTTAAGGAATCAAGGATTGTATATGAACACCACCAGCACGCAATGCAAATATAAGAGATTGGAAGAATATTAACTTTTAAGTACAATTGTGGAAATCTTCCAAAAGAGATCCTTCTAATGGCATGGCAGTACTTACAAAGCACCTGTTTCCTATTTGTTAAAGTCAAAATATCATTTTTTTTCAGGCTTCTAAGGTTGCTATGAGAGTTGCTACTGACAGTTTCCAAACTCATGAGTCTATTCACCATTTTGCTTCTGATATAAACATTTACTTCCTCACACAAAGTTTCAGCAATTATTACTATATCTAAAGATAACTGCAATATTGTACACCATGGTAGTATCTTTAGCTTGGAGATCAGCCAAACACTTCCTAAATACTAGTGCCAAATTATTTGAGTGCTAAAGGTAGCAAGAGAGGCTGTCTTATGAGGCCAAGATAAGTTAATTGTACATATTTGCAATGCATTGATTACATCAGGCTGCACTTTACCTTCTAATGACTTTTGTATATCAGAGGCACAAAATAACTGGATTCTTGCAGTTTATTTCTTATACATTATCACAATGCAGTCAGAGTTAAAAACCTGTGAATCCTTTCCTCAGGAGAGTTCATCATTACATTTTAATTGAGACCATGAAGCCACTCCGGTCAAAGAAGCTTATAATTATGGCAGTGTTGTACTGGATTTAATATGTGTATGATTAAAATGCTCTTCATGAATTCAAAGTCAAGAAAGTTATTAACAAACAGAAACAACTTAAGAATGATTCTGATATTGTATTAAGGTAGAAAACAGACATATACAGGCATAAAAATTGAATGAATAAATAAAACAGACAGTAAAAATTGCATGACAAAAGTACTGAGAGCAGCCAAACATTTACTGATTAAATTCTATTTTCCCACTAATACCTAAAAAGAAATCACACTAATTAAAATTTACTAATTTCACTGATGTTCTACTTTTTTTGCTTTCCCAGTATCACTTGATTGTCACACTCGAGTTGACACATTAAGACATTAGAAAAAGAACAATGGTGATCTTCTGATAGAACAAATACACTTCCCAATATATTTGCTAATATTACATTTAAAAGTGATTACTCTTTAAACAGAGCCTAAAAATGTTTTTAAAAGAATGATAATGTTACTATTGACTCTTTATGCATGACATAATATTCTTTCTACCATCTAAACTATTTTCAATCACACAGATCTTTGTATAATTTTGGAATTAAAGAATAAAAGGAGGAGCCGTGGTAGCACAGTGGTTAGAATGCAGTATTGTAGGGTAAACTCTGCCCACTGCCAGGAGATCAATCCTGACCGGCTGAAGGTTGACTCAGCCTTCCAACTTTCTGAGATTGGTAAAATGAAGATCCAGATTGTTGGGGCAATATACTGACATTGTAAACCATTCAGAGAGTGCTGCAAAGACCATGGAGCAGTAAATAAGTCTAAGTGCTAGTGCTATTGCTAAAACTGTCTGGTACTATGAGCAACAAATGTTTAAAAAGATTTGGATATGCAATACCTCATGTTGGTTTGTTTGAGCTATAAAAACATTTGACATTTCCTAAACATTACAGAGTACTTGACTCTGCTCACAAAGTAGTTGAGATCTCAATTCTTACACAGCATTTCATAGATTATGCTAACATATAACTGGTGTTCTGGATAGAAATATTGAATATGAATGCAATGTTTGCACTTTTCCTGAAGATTATATGTGAATGTATATAGCTATAATACCATATATTTATTTAGGCATATTATTCAAATTTTAAAATACCTCGTAATAATTATACATTAACAAATCTTTTAATAATGACCAAATATGCATCTTGATGATTTCACCCCAGTCATCATACACGCCCCAAACAAATGAGACACATAGAGCATGCAGGAGATTCCAAATAGCATACAAAAATTAAGATATGGAACCACAACAAGCAATTGTATTAATAGCAGCAGAGCACACCTAGCCTCCTGTTCCAATTGCTGATTGAAACACCCATGTCTTCAGATCTAACAAGGTCAGGATCATCTAAACATCCAGTGAGAAACTGTTCCACAGTGCAAGTGTTGTCGCTGTGGAGGCACAGCACCAGAAAAGGGACACAGAATATGCCCTCTGCTACATTTGGTGAGTTGCGAGGAAGAGACTCCCACAAATTTTAGCTGGGGGAAGCAAAAGAGCTAAGAATTAGGACATAGCAAAGCAAGTGTTTATTTTGGAAAGGGGCTTTGGAAATACAATGTTTTCTGCTGGTGGACAGTTCTCAAGCCAAAATGAAGACTCAAGAACAGACTTTACTATTAAGGGGATTGTGTAACAATGTGGGAAATGCCTAATTCAGGGAAAGAAATTATCCCTTAAAATAATCAGTGGAGTTCAAACATTACCTTTCCTAATGATCCATTCAACCCGATTAAGGAATAGCTGGAGAACAGAAGTGGCCTGAGCCTATGCCTCAAAAGAACAACAAAAAGACCCAACTGGATGAACACATCCATGCAGAGCTCTGGACCTGAGATTGCACAACCACAATCCTTTTCACTTTTCTATAAGCTTCAGGAATTTCCCCTTTTTTTATCCTAGAAGTCTTCTTGTGAAAATTCGAAGTAATTTCAAATGTTTGGATTCCACATTAAATTCCATAACTGCAATGTCTCCTCTGCTTACTTTTAATTTTGAAAGTAGAGTCAAGGGATTTGGGCAGCATATAAATTTAATAAACTATGATTGGTTGCACAGTCAGCCAGATAATCATCTTTTCATTACCCCTTATAGATAAAGTATCATTCTTGATACCTTGCTAAATTCCAAATATGGATATCTACCCAAAGACAACAACATATGCACCTTTGACAAATAACCATCATTCTAAATTAATATGGCAACCCTACGAATTTCTGTCTAAAATCTGGCAATAGTAGATCAGAGCCAAATCCAATGAGACTGAATTCTAGCTAAAAAATGCATTTCTCAGAGTAAGTCAACTATAACTCAACTTTACTGAAAATCCCCAATTGCCCATTATATACAAAACCAAATTTTATGTTCTATTAATCCCATTTTATATCAAAAGAAGCTAGTTTACTGTTTAAAACAACATGAAATTGATTTTTAAAAACAAATCATTATTTGGTTATTGTCATCTATCAACTTTGAGATAAGGTATTAGTTTGAGAATAACTGCTCTGAGGCTGTATTTCCAATAACTTCAATAATTCACCTTTTCAGAGACAGCAATGGAATTGGAAAGGAGTTGAGTAAGTTGAATAAATCGCCAAGAAGCATTTGACAAAAATCAAATTCAATTTTAAGTTGTGCAGAAGTTTTAAAAAGTGCTTCAGCAAAATTAAACTGGATTGAGATTATATTAAACAGCCCCCCCCCTCCCGAAAAAAAAAGAACTGATGTAAAATCATATTAAAGACGCTTTCCTTTCAAGAAAATTGCCTGCAAGATGTTAACAGTAATAATTTCAGCACTTCAAGGAAGGACAGCTCCTAGTCATTCCACTTTAACATCAAGACTACCCTATTTTACTCATTGTTAAAAAGCTTGCAATCCAGTAATAATTTTAAGCCCCAGAAAGATAAGCAAACAACTTTTAATTAGCTTGTTTATCAAGTTAATCAAATTTACATGGCTGCCTGTCTCACAAAACCTTTACTATTACTCTTAATAATATTTATTACTTTAGCATATTACAACGTATTAGAACTAGGGCCTTGGTTTTTTACACAATTTGGAGGGAGATCGATCTATAGGCAGGCAAGCAGGCAGGCAGGCAGGCAGGCAGGCAGGCAGGCAGGCAAGGAAGGAAGGAAGGAAGGCAGGAAGGAAGGAAGGAAGGAAGGAAGGAAGGAAGGAAGGAAGAAAGAAAGAAAGAAAGAAAGAAAGAAAGAAAGAAAGAAAGAAAGAAAGAAAGAAAGAAAGAAAGAAAGAAAGAAAGAACATTGTTTATCATTCCAGGATATAATAATGTAATAAATTATAGCTTTTATACGGAACAGCACTTCCTTAAAGATTTGGCTACATCTAAGCAGCACATGCAAAGATGTCACGGGAACTAACATCAATGTTCATCACAGTCTAACTGCTTTTGAGAAAAATGAATATAGCACAGCATGACTTCCAATTTAAAGAAGCAAAAATTAAAAGGACAATGTCCTCTTCTTCAAAGATTAATCTTTCTGCTACTGAAGTGAATAATTCTTTTGCTGAATAACTGAGTTTTACAGACTGGTGTGACAATTTAATTTCAGTACTTAATTGTGAAAGGTAAGATTTTCAGATTTTTTTTATTTAAAAAGGATAGAATTTCTTGTTGATTCAAGGACAGTAAACCAGGAAGTGTTAATTATTAATTAATCAAGATTAAAAATATATACTTTATATATTTATTTTAGCTAATTTATATAGCCATTCAAATTAAACATGTTACTCTGGGTGACAACATAGTACACAATACATTTTATAAAGCCAAAACAGAAAAAAGTAAAACACAGTTAAAAATAGTCATAATAGTATAATCAATGAACCTCATAATCAACTCATTACACCTAACCACATACATCCTGGTTTCAAAAATTTCCTGGCCCTAATGCCTGAGAGAAAACCTGCTCATACTCTTTGAATCAGGGCCATCCAGAAACTATCAGGGCCATTGGTGGAAACTTTCTATGCCATTCTTCTTAAGTTGTCTACTAATTAATAGTAACAACTTGACCCTAGCTCTTCATAAGACTATGGAGGCACACCCTGGCTAAATGCTGCCAATATTTCCACTCTTGAGACCTACTTTGTCTGCATTATTTTTAATCTGCTTTAGTGTTGAGATAATTCCCCGTTAGGAGAATGAGAGCATACAGGGAGACGTATTTGAAAGTAGTGTTTGAATAATACACACACAGCACACAGATACACTGTACAGTAAATGTAGGTTTTTACTTCCAGAAACGTTTAAGCAAAGTTCAAACACAGTCCAAAGTCATTCATAGGTAAGATCAGTCAGTTTTCATCCAGGGATAATCCAATAACAAAGTCCAGTGTCAAAAACAGTTCAGTATCAGACTTACATCAAATCCATGAATAACAGTCAAGTAGAACGGCAAAATCCCTCCAACAGAAGGAAACAGAGAAACTCACTGAGACACACTCTCTTCTGAGACTAAGACTAAGACAACCCAGGTTTCTGGCTCCATCTTATGGCCATTTGAGAAACCACACCCAATTACACTTTTAGGATTCTCTTAAAGAGACAGTATTAAAATGTCTATCCTGGTTTATATATTGTCCAACCCAAATAGCTGTTAGGTGACTTACATTCCTAACATTTAGTTTCCTCTTTGAGTGTTCAGGAAACTTTAACACGGCTTTTTCTTCCACTAGCATATCAGTTAAACTAACACAGGCAGTAAATCACAGTAATTCTTAATCTTTATTATTTTAGTAAGCCCTGGCATTCAGTTTGGCTGCTTTCTCTTATTTCTAACCTGTCACTCTCTTTAGCTACAATCAAGTTTTCTACTATGAACAACCACCAGAGCACCTGAGGTCTAAATCATATCTTTATTCCAGTGACAACATATGCTTTTAAAGAGAAAGTGACTCTTTCTTACTTTGCCTTAGGGAAAAATTCCATGACATGAGGTTGTTGTTGTTTTTTTTAAACAGGATCATAGATCACTGGCCAGAGGCACATAAAGATAGGGCTCTCACATTTTTAACAGGAATATCAAAAGACATTGTTCCGCTGAAATTCCCTCTTTCACACAGCTCTTAATTAAATAGCTCTGTCCTTTTCTCCCTTTGGCTAATAATAGATTTTGGTCTCCCTAAAATTGTAACCCTCAATGAACAACAGTATTTTTTTAGGTAGAAAAATGAAATGAAGAATCCCAAGAAGTTAGGCCAGGGGTGTCAAACTCACATCGTCATGGTAGCATCACACGACATATTGAGACTTTTTCCCCCTTTGCTAAACCAGGCATGGGCATGGCCATCACATTGAAGCATCCAGCCTGCTGGCCAGGAGTTTGACAGCCCTGCTCTAGGCTAATCTGAGGGAAGAAATTCCAGAAAAGAGTAATAACCTATTTTTGTTTTACTTCCATGAAAACTACGTTCACAAGGAGTCAAATATAACTTGGCTACTTTACTTTGATCTGATGCAATTATTTAAATAAATGATCATCTTGAATTATATGCTGTCCAGATAAGAAACAGCTATGCTGAATCTCACTAAAGGCTATCCTTTTCTTCCCACAGACACTAATCAAAACCTCATAGGAAACTCAAAAGTGGAACACAAAGACAACTGATGTCCCTTGGCTATTAAGATTGAGGTGCTTCGTCTCCCCTCTACTGCGGGAAATATATAACCATTATGACTAGCAGCCAATCTGCTGGTCTGCATATTTATTAAAAATTAGTCAAGTGGGTAGTGGTGAACTATATTTTGTACAAAATATCCCAAGTTAACTAAATGCTATATGAAAAAGTGTATGTTTTAATACTTTGGATGACCCCAGCATTAAGAGATAAATTAATCCCTTATCCTCTTTCTCCATACCATTCACTGATTCACTGTCTTTCCTACACACAGAGAGGTATGTGTGTGTGTGTGCATGTGTGTGTGTGTGTGTGTGTGTGTGTGTGTTAGGGGGAGCTATGGAGTTTGGTTTTAATGGTTGTTTTTATCCAGACTGTCTTGTTTTATTTCAATGTTTTTAATTGTTTAATTATTATATTTTGTAAACTGCCCAGAGTTTACTAGATTGGGTGGCTATATTAAATCTACCCTGTTTCTCCAACAATACAGCCTCCCCCAATAGGAAGTCCCAGCATGTTTTATAGGCATGAAATGAAATTAAGCCCCTCCCCCCCCAAATTAAGGCCTATATTAAAACATGCGAAATGGGGGGGAAATGGTGGGGGGGCTTGCTGTTAGGAAGTACTGTTGTTGCACACCCGGATATGGTGCTGCCTGCGTTGACCCTGATACAAAGTGCCCCACCAACGCCGAGGTCAACATCCAAGCCGTCGCCGCCCGCCCTAAGATGCAAGGGGGGGAATTATGTCACCCCTGAAAAGACGGCCTAGCCGTTTTTTCGGGGCTCAAAAAAAAATAAGACCCGGCCTTATTATATGAGAAACACGGTAAATAATAATAAAACAGACAAGCACCTGCCACATTATATCCCAGACTTAATAATTATCAATAAGAAATACAAAAAAAGTCTGGAGAATGGACATGGTGCTACCTGGAGAGAGCAGAACAGAAGAGGAAGAACTGCAGATAATTACATTATACAAAGACTTGCAAATAGAAGTAGAATGACTGTGGCAAAAGAAAGTGAAGATAGCACCAATAGTGAATAGGCACCTTTGATACAATCCCAAAACACCTGGAGCACTCCTTGAACATCATCTGTATTGAAAAAATCATCACCAATCACCATCAATTGAAAAAGTCTTGGAACAGCTTACATCCTGTGGCAATACCTTTCACACTATAAAACAACAATACCATGCCCCATGTCCTTGGCAAGTTCTTGATAGGTGGATAAAAATGCCAACTCCAGCCAAAACATCTATGCTATTGACAGTATGAAAACAACCAGCAATGCTGTCATAGTTAGCCATTAGTTGTCTAGGCCAGTGATCCCCAACCTTTTTTACGCCGCGGCCCGGTATCCCCAACCTTTTTTATGGCGCGGCCCGGTACCGGCATTAGCTGGGCGCCGCCATCTTTGAAAAGTGCCCGGTGACCTCACCGGAAGCACTTTTTCATCAAAAATGTGCGCTTTAGTGAGCTTTCCGGAGAAATGGCTTTCACCCGAAAAGAAGCGGCATGAAAGTGCTTCGTGAGCTTTCTACCGAAAAGCTCACCGGAAGCACTTTTCATCAAAAAGATGGCGGCGCCAGCAAGCCAGCGCCCGGTAGGACTTGTTCCACGGACCGCACCGGTCCGTGGACCGGTGGTTGGGGACCCCTGGTCTAGGCCAATCTGCATGTTACCTAACAATGCTCTGCTGTTACAGGCAACCTGGCCAACTGATATATAAGTTTTTGCCCAAGTAGCTTTTGCCCAAGTAGGGTCATATTGTATGTAGACATTTTTTTTTAAAATTCTTACTTTAAAAAAGGATTTATGAGGCTTACACCTACCGTGTTTCTCATATAATAAGGCCAGGTCTTATTTTTTTTTGAGCCCTGAAAAAACAGATAGGCCGTCTTTTGGGGGGTGACTTAATTCCCCCCCCTTGCATCTTAGGGCGGGCGGCGACGGCTTGGATGTTGACCTCGGCGTTGGTGGGGCACTTTGTATCAGGGTCAATGCAGGCAGCACCATATCCGGGTGTGCAACAAAAGTACTTCCTAACAGCAAGCCCCCCTGCCATTTCCCCCCCATTTTGCATGTTTTAATATAGGCCTTAATTTGGGGGGGGAGGGGCTTAATTTCATTTCATGCCTATAAAACATGCTGGGACTTCCTATTGGGGGAGGCTGTATTGTTGAAGAAACAGGGTATGGAGGTTAAGCAGTCAAATAAACTGCTTTTTGTTAATTGCAACCAAAAGACGATCCTCTTAACTATTTCCAGTTATATATAATTAGATGTTATACAAGAAGAAATATGGAAAGTTCTAGCAGATAAATTAATGTGCAGTCATATTCTGAATACTACACTCATCACTATGTTTGCTACAGATAGTCAAACTCTTTCTAGCACCACTACCTTCCATCAAAAGCAGTGTGAAGCAGGTATATTACAATGCGTCTGTTTTACAAAGAAGAAAAGATAAGATCATTGTTGAATCCTCTTGACATAGTATTTGTTTCATTGTTCTATCAAATTACTTATTGTGCTTTTGATACTCAAGTATTCTTCCTGAGTTAAGAAGTGCTAGTCATAGTGAAATCCCATTCTGTTTTTCTGAATCAACATTCCAAGTGTCCATAACAGTGATTGGGGGATGGGGAATAGCCTCACCTTTGTTCTTATTAGACTTTTATGTCACCCATCTCCCCTACAAGGTGACTCTGGACATAAACATCATCATTATCATCATCATCATCACAACAACATTGATTGTTCCATTATTGCTGGAATCTACAAGATCTTTTACGTTTTCTACTATACAGTGGGAAAGTTTCAACCATTCAAGGATCCTGAAAAAAATTATCCCAATAAATTATGGTAATCTTAAACAGATAATTAAGCTTTGATCATTTAGTTTTCCTTGGAGGTTGTATGACTAAACTGGCCTCCACTGTTGCTTGTATGTCATCTTGTAATTCTTAGCGTGATGAGTGAATGCAGTGTGGTTCTTTCTACAAATCATTTCAAAATTCTGGCATAGCAAAATATTTGAAACAGCCAAATATGATTTCAGTATGCACAGCTGATGCTAATGAAAAATGCATTGCAGCATAATCTTTTATGTCATCCCAATGTAAGTTGAATTTAACAGGACTTACTTTCATAGTACATTATACTATTCACTTAATTAGGCAATACAAGCTGACTAAGTATATTGTCAAAATTTGCACATTTAGAGGAAAATTATTAATTAATTTTAGGTAAATAACAAGGAGAGAATGTGTATCTCTTTATAAGGGGCAACTTGCTTAATTGGATTGGAGAATGTTACAGTGTTGTGCAAACATGAAAACTCAAGTCAACTAGTTCTTAGACTAACCCACAAGGAATTGATTAATAGCTTGAAATAGCCCTGAGGCTGTTTCATGTTAAATTCTCTATTAATCATATTATCAAAACAAAGCATTTGGTATGCTTCACTCCCCAAACACAGGATGTTTTAATAGAACCAGACAGTTTCACTCTTCCATTTTGGAGATTCAAAATGATTCTATTTTTTATTCATTTTAGAAATTCAGATATAGTAATACACATCATAACAGACGAGCATCCTGAATCTGACCAGGACTCATGATCTACTATTGCTTTTCTACAGTATCCAATCAGATGCCTATGAGAGGACCACAAACAGATTCTAAGATCTCTGGCCCATTCCTAGCATTCTAAACAACTACTGTGCAAATATGATTCTTCTGACCCTGGAGCAGTGGTGGGATTCAAAAAAATTTACTACCAGTTCTGTGGGCGTGGCTTGCTGGGCGTGGCAAGGGAAGGATACTGTAAAATCCCCATTCCCTCCCCACCCCACTAACCTGCTTTCCAGCTCCATTCTCCTGTGCAGGGCAACAAAAGAAGACCCAGCCGATCAACTGGGACTCAGGAGGCAGAGAATAGATGGGGGCAGGGCCAGTCAGAGGTGGGATTTGCTGGTTCTCCGAACTACTCAAAATTTCTGCTACCGGTTCTCTAGAACCGGTCAGAACCTGCTGAATACCACCTCTGCCCTGGAGTTCACATATTGCCATGTTATATGACAGAATGAGTAAAGTGTATGAAGGGAAGTGACTTACTAATACTCGCTTTGAGTTGACCTAGGAGTATCACAGATCAAATTTGGGTGAAGGACTTACAATATTATCCACCTTCCCTCTCTGTTAGAGCCATCATTCTTATGGCACCTCTAATGCCCCTACTAAAGATTCTACAGACATCAGTATGGGTCATTATTGAGGGGAAATGTCATTTAATTGGGTGTCTTAATTGCATGGATTTCTTCTGCAGCTGTCTTCCAAGGGAATCGACACATAGTATAGAAATGCTGTACACATTACTGTTGTGCATTTCCATATTATTTATTTATATTGTAAAACTAATTTTTCATTTCAATCAGAATAATCCCTAGCAGGGAACAGCACATAATAAATCACAATAAGAAGCTCATGCTAGCAGTGGTCTGCAGAAGCTAATATAGGTGCAGATTTTCTACGAGAAAATGACATGCAAAGTTTGCCCTGATGAGACCATGATTCAACCTAAAAGTAAATGCAGCATTTTAGTAAAAATATAATGAAAGCAAATAGGACATTTTAGATTTTTTTTTTCCAGTAAAGAAAACAAAAGGCAGAGCAAAACAAATTATAAAACCTTTTAACAATATTTAGATATTTAGTTTAAAGCAATAGCACTCAGACTTACATACCTCCCTTTACAGCACTCTCTTGGCAGTTTACAATGTGAGCTTATTGCCCCGAACAATTCTGATCTCGGAAGGATGGACGGGTGAGTCAACTTTGACCCCTATCAGGATTGAACTCCAGGCCATGGGCAGAGTTTGCCTGCAATACTGCATTCTAACCACTGTGCCACCAGGGCTCCCTTATGTGTGGTTTAGTGAAAGTAGGAAACCATACAGATTGGTTGATTATGCACCATCAAGTATTTCTGACTCCTAAAAACATAGATTTCCCCCCCCCATAAAACTACAGACATTTTAGAAACTATCCTCATTCCTATTTAACTATCAGTTAAACTTTACTTATGAAAAAAGTTATTTCCATGTATCGTTAGATATTAAAGATCATCCACCAAAAATAATAAGAGACAGGAAAATAGGCAAAATCGTGTAAAGTCCATCGTATAATGTATTCCATTTATAAAGTAAATTGATTCCCCTTTAATCTGCAGTGAAGTCTTGTTGTTGTTTTCATCTGTTAGGGATATTTGATGAGTGCCAGAAGGTGGGCCTTCTATGCCATGGTGTGCGCGCACACACACACACACACACATGCGCATGCACACACACACAAAGTCAGATTAGCTCCATCCTGTTAATGTTCCAGTCTAGAAGTCCCTCAAGATCTGGTTATGGAAAAGGAGAACTGGAAACACCCTTACATTGCTCCAATCTTGTAGTCTCTCTCTCTGTGCCTTGTGGTCTGTGTATTTTTAATTTTTAATAATATTTTAATTTAAATAATTATTTTAAAGTATTTTATGATTTTTCATATATTATCATATTTATATAGGCTTTTTAAAAAGATATTTGCTATTTTATTTGAATGCACCCAGAGTCATTTCTTGTGAGATTGGTGTCCCTACAAATTTGATCAATGAATCAATCAGCCCACAGCAAGAGATTCTCTCCTAGAGACATAAAATCACTCTCACATGCACATACCTGTATACACCACTACTTATCTGCCTGCCTCCTTTCAGCAAAAATGTCAAACAAGCATAACAAATCACAGAATAGAGATAGCTGTCCTGCAAATAGAAGACAATAACACCAGGGAATAAAACAGAATGGAGATGCAGCTTGAAGAAGTAACTACAGTGAATTGAAAATGAAGTGCAACAGGGAATCGACCCAATGTCAATTGATTGCTCAAACTTTAATATTCCATCAAAAGGGAGAAAAACTCTTTTTATGTATTATGAAAAAAGTAAAACACCACTAAACAGCCAGCTTCTCCCAAACACAGCCTTCCCACAGCACTGTCTGATGTCTAAAGATATTTACCCATGTAGTAGGGCTGTATTACTATTATCCTTTTCATCTTTCCTTTTACCTTCTACTATTGGTATCATATGATTATGTTACTTTGTTGCTTGTATGTACACAGAAAGGTTATGCACTGGAGACAAATTCCTTGTGTGTCCAATCGTACTTGACCAATAAATAATATTCTATTCTATTCTATTCTATTCTATTCTATTCTATTCTATTCTATTCTATTCTATTCTATCCTACCCTACCCTACCCTACCCTACCCTACCCTACCCTACCCACCCTACTTTATTCTGGTCTATATTGTTCTCAGCTATGCTTCTTCAACAGTCATATCAGTGATCATTTTCAACTCCTACCCATTTGTTTCTTTCAACTGATCTTCTTTCTTAGGCAAATGCAAGTCAACTTTTTCCCCAGATCCCAATTCACCAGTCACATTTGAGGAGGGAAAGCAACTTGTCTTCCTATCAGGTAAATGCAGTAATATCTAGCTCTATTAGCAATTACAATGCTGCATATATTTATGTGGAAGACCAAAAACTTAATGGGATCTTCTTCATCAACATCATTCTCTCTATATATGTAGGATGTCAGACACACAGCCCTTCAAGAAATTGTATTATTTACATGCCAGCTATAAGAGTGGGAATCTAAAGGAAAACAGACCAACAAGCAAGGAAACCCTTTTTGATTCCATATGATATCTCTAAACAAAATGCATGCAAAACAGTTCCAGCATTTGTTTCCAGTCAGCAATTCAGTGAAATTACATGAAGTAGAAATTATAATGCAAGCCTATATTCCCCAGTACAAGCAACCATTTTTTTTGATGAGGGTTGCATTTCTGTAGGTATAATGTACTGGAGGCATCATGGTAATAGTAGCCGGGCTTAAGAAAGAGGGTGGTACCATTCTTTATCTTTATGTCAGCACTTTTTACTTTTTTCCTTTATTTTTTCCGTCTCTTTGTGCTGAAAACTGCTAGAGAAGAGACAGGTTGCTTTTGCTGGGAAACAATATGAAATTAAGGGGCAATATATAGTCCCAAGGTCATTTGTCTCAATTGCCAGTTTTATAGTCTCAGGCTTATTGTTGAATAGATATGCATAAGGCTGCAGTTTCTTCCTCTTACCCAGTTATACATTTGTTCATCTAGCCCCAGGGGTGTCAAATTGGATTTCTTCAAGGGCCAGATCAGCATTGTAGTTGTCCTCCATGGGCCAGCGGGGGGTGGGGGGGGGGGGTGGACAGAAGACTGCACATGGCCCATGCACTTTGTTTTGGCTGGCAGGGTGGTGCAGGAGGCCATCAAGGTTGAAAATGGGGTGGGGGGCCATATGCGGCTCCCCTGCACTCCATTTTCACTAGCAGAGGCACTGCAGGCTGGTCCTTTGCTATTTGACACCCCTGATCTAGCCAAACAGTAAATGTGTGGGATATTTTTTATCCCCATCGTCTGTCTGTCTATCCATCCATCATCTATCCATCTATCTATCATCTATCTATCTATATCTATCTATCCATCTATCTTATCTATCAACTATCTTATCTATCATGTATCTATCATCTATCTATCTATCTATCTATCTATCTATCTATCTATCTATATCTATCTATCCATCTATCTTATCTATCAACTATCTTATCTATCATGTATCTATCATCTATCTATCTATCTATCTATCTATCATCTATCTATCTATATCTATCTATCCATCTATCTTATCTATCAACTATCTTATCTATCATGTATCTATCATCTATCTATCTATCTATCTATCTATCTATCTATCTATTCATCTATCATCTATCTATCTATCTATCTATCTATTCATCTATCATCTATCTATCTATCTATCTATCTATCTATCTATCTATCTATCTATTTATCTATTTGTCTGTCTGTCTGCCTGTCTGTCTGTCTGTCTACCTACCTGCCCATCATCTATCTAATCTATATTGTTCATGTCCGTATATAAATGTACAATTTAATGTACCTACCTATCATTTATCTAATCTATCTATATTGTGCATGTCCGTATATAAATTTACAATTTAATAAATCAATCCCCAGGTTTTGAGGTAAATAAAAATGAAAATTGAGAATTAGATAGGATGAACATTAAAGACTCAACTAAAATGTAACATTGTTTTAAAAATTCTGCAACATACCAGATGGGGGAAAGCCATTCCAGGGCAATTTGAATTTTTACAACAACAAAAAAGAAACATTCATTTCCTTTCCCATATGCTCTAGAGACCAGGTAGTTATTAGTAGCTTCTCCTCAAAAAAACCCCACACACCTTTTGTATATAAAATATATAATCAAAAATGATAGGATAGGTTTGGGTCTTCAGTGCTCCAAAACATCAAAAGGATTCTTAAAGGCTTCTTTGTCAAACTCTACTTCTCTTTTTTAACTCTACTCCATCCAGCATTCCAAACAACAACAACCACCTTCATGCCCTTGGGAAGAATTCTTTTATCATCATCCATAAAATACAGCATAACTTTTAGAAAGCATAATGAGATAACATTCTTCTACTTTAGGCAATCCGAACACTTTAACCTGACTCAGCATATCAGTTCCTATAATCTTAATATGCAAACAACTTTCCAAAGGTTAATTCATTTCCACCTTTGCTCTCACATTCACTTCTAATTCTGAAATCACCAGTTTGCCTGCCTGTGGTGGTATCTTTTTAGCGGTGCAAAATAAGGTTACTGTTATTCACACATGATCCAACTGAACATTTAGGCCTCCAGGAGATGAATTCAGAGTTCATATGCTAGCAATCCAAGTATTCCTCTTCTTTAGCATAACTATTACCATTTTCAAATGGGAGGATGAAAAGATCTGGAAGTTATTGTATAAGTAAGCATGCTCAGGAAGCAACATTTTCTTAACAAGTGGTGCCATTTCTTTGGTCCCAGTTTGCTTCAAAGGGCCAAATGCAAGCTGATAAGTAGTTCACATTTGAACGGTATATTTCATTTCCCCTAAGCCAACATGCAAGAAGGTAATTCCAGAAGCAGCAGAGGGCATCAACCAGTCAAACCATGGCTTCCTATACTGTCCATTCCTGGAATTATTATAATTGGCCACCAAACACAATTGCATGCTGTCAAAAATGCTGGTCTCATCCCAATCTTTTTCATACAAAATTGAAATATATATTCCTCTTCATGCAAAATGATGCCATTGCAATCTCTATTTGATTTCTTATACACAAAAGAACAACAGCTGACCAGAGCATCAATTGACAAAGCTGCAAAGGCCAAATTTGCATTTTATTTGCCACATCTGGCAGAAATCAGGCTTTGAGGGTTTTTTCTCTTCTCCTAACACAGGGGCTCCCAAACTTGGCAACTTTAAGATTTGTGGACTTCAACTCCCAGAATTCCTCATCCAGAGGAATTGTGGGAGTTAAAGTCCACAAGTCTTAAAGTTGCCAAATTTGGAGACCTCTGTACACTATAACAACTACTTGAGGAAGTACAAGTTACAGTATTTTAATGTTTTTTTACCATTTTTACCATTGTTCCATACTTCATAAACACTTGGTGTTATTGCAAAGAGAAAATCTAATGTTCCTGTGTGAAAGGCTGTATCTTTAACACTCTTTGCTACCCATCTTGGAAAAGATGCTAGACTTAGGAGCTGCTACAGTAAACTCATTACAAATGAAATTTAAAAGCAATATATCATCTGTTATTGGATATTCTCAGTTTTGGGGAAGGAGTCCATGATATAAGCAGTATTTTAAAACATACAAAAGCTCCAGACAGCAAGGTAATTGGAGATCTGGATGCGTGCTTATGTAAAGCTTTTCACAACCGGTAATATAATATTTTTAATAATGAAGACTAGCCCTAATGTAAGTACTGAGCCTCTCTTATCACCCTTTCTCCCTCAAAAAAATAAAAATAAGATAAATGATGTCTCTGGAAAAATGATAGTGCCATCTATTACAGTAGTCTCTTACTTTTATTTTCATTCCCCTTGTTCTTTTCTTAACATCCACCAAATCTTTTTTTTTTTGCCCTTTTCTCATCAGCATTATCATGAGACTAATGAATTACTGATCAATTGTAGAAGGATTTTGATATTATAAGTCAGATATGTGGCAGCACTATCAGTTCCGATAAACATGGTTAATGCTTGGATCATTACTTAATTCCATATACCAGTATCACTAGCAAATCCCAATAATATAGGCTAAACCAGGAATTGATTTTTTTTTTAAAAAAGGAAGAAGGCTTGTCAAACCACCTCTATATTCTTGCCAATAAAATTACTAAGGTGCATGTTTAGAGTGTTGCGACTTTGCATTGGGGAAAGTATTCTCAGATCTCTCAGAATACCATTGATAGCCAAGAAAACAAATAAGTAGATCATTTGCACACATTAATAATATCTCATCTCTTGAGAAATCTATAGTGCTGGGAAGGGTAGAATGAAAGAGAAAAATATGACCAGCAACAAGGTGGATGAACTCAAATAAAACAGAAAGAGAACTAATTTGACAGTAGATAATGCTGGAGATGGTATATCTATGTAGTTATTAACAGCTGAGAGCAACTTGATGTCATATTCAATCAAGAACAATAAACATCTGTGTTGTAATTAAGACTCTATCTCAACTTGAAGGAGATTTATTTAAAAATATTTATTTAAAAATAAATATATAAAAATATATATTTAAAAATGAGGGCCGCATAAATAAATCTTCGATTTGCAAAAAGCATTACTTCTTACATTTGTATCCTGCATTTTTCCAGCAGCAAAAGTATAAATAGTTCCCACAACATTTTATCCTCACAACAATATTATGAGGCAGGTCATCCTTAGGAGCAATCTCTGCATTCAATAAAATATAATCTGTGGCTCAGCGTATAACGTAAATGCAAGCAGCATGGCCATTTTGTGATTCAGTGTGTTGTGTGAATCCTGGCAGTTAGGTTAATTCAGTGAACTATGGTACAGATTGATCTCAATTTGAGTCCAAGACAGGCCAATCAGTGGTATCATGATCCATCAAAATATTCCAGATGGAGAAGCAAAAGAAGGTAAACAGTTCCGTGATGATTTGCAACATCTTGTCAACTCAACACACACACACACACACACACACACACTTATGCTAATTATAGGAAACTGGGATGCCAATGCTACAAATAAAATATCATCTACAATAAAGAGAAAATCAATAAAGTTCTGCCAAGTAAATTCAATGTTTACAACAACTATTTATATCTTGTAATCTAAGAAGTGGCTAAGTTCATAGGCAATTGGGCATCCCCGAACAGAAAACACCAAATTCAAACTGATTATATGTATTTGCATGCAAAGATGGAAAAGTTCTGATTAAATTATAAGAACAAATGAAATAACCAAGCCAATAAGATACGGCTTCTAGCTGTCTGATATATTTAAAAGCTAAAAAAAAAAAAAAAAAAAACTAGGAAGAGCGGAAGGCAGTAATGAAAAATTTACCAAGATCAAGAAGCGACGTTATAGCTAAAAAAGCAATGGGAAGAGACTGAAGATAACATAAAATGGAAAGGACAAGAGAGTTATTTAATAAAGTTGCAAAAATCAGGGGATTTATTCAAAAGTGGGTATCATAAAATTCAAAGAACAGAACGATCTACAGGAGAAGGAAGATGGAAAGAGGAGACAGCATAAATATATAGATCACAAAACCTTACACATTTGGTCAGTGAACAAACTCCAGACATTTTTAAAAGTGAAAATTAATAAGACCTAATGTTCACAACAAAACTGCAGGAGTTGATGAGCCTATTAAACTATTTAAAATTTTGCAAAATATGACAGTTCATGTGCTTCTCTCTCTCTCTCTCTCTCTCTCTCTCTCTCTCTCACACACACACACACACACACACACACACACACACACTAATGGTGGCCAAAGGACTGGAAAACATCAAGTTATAGCTAGCAACAAAAATGGAACTACTGAAGATTGTCCAAATTATTAAAAAATGCTAAATTTGAAAGTTTGGATTTCAACAATACATAGAAGGAGAACTACCAGATATCCAACTTAGATTCAGAAGATGCACCTGAGAGCACATGGAAAAGGCAAGGGGATTTCAAAAGAGACCTGTATTCATTTTATGGATATTTTGATTGAGTATTGACACCAGCAAATTATGTTTAGTCCTTAAAAACATGGGTGCTAAGGGTCACTTCATCTGCCTATTGAAGGATATCTATGATGATTCAGAACAGTAAAGACAATTATAGAACAACTAACTGATCTGCCAAAGGGAACGTTCTGAATTTGTAAACTGTCACCTTATTTATGAAATTTAATACAGAGCGTGAACTTGGAAATGGTATTACAATACAGAGACATAGCACTAATGATAAACATACATATTCTCAAAACAGTGGTTTTCCAAACTATAACATATGGCAATGAAAGCTGAATCATCAGAAAGCAGAATGGAGTAAAACTTACATCTCTGAATTGTGGTGCTTTCAATCACTGAAAATAACTTAAATTACAAGAGGAAAACAATTATATTCTGGGTGAAGGAAAACCAGACTGGCTACTAGAAGCCATAATAAAGAAGTTTCAATATTTCTGACACATAACAATTGGAAAAAGTTTTCTTTAAAAATCAAAGACAAATAAAGAATAGGCTAGTAGAGGACAAGGTGGTTGATACTTTCCCTGATGACAGGAAGTCAAAAAAGCAGCAAAAGATCCAATAAAATGATATCCATTAAAATATGGAGAATTATACATGATTGAAGGACCCCTTCATGTAGAGCTACCATTCCTAGCTGCAAAAACTCATGGTAACACGGAACTAAAGTTTTTCTGCATCTCTCTGTTGCCATCCAATGATTTTCTTGATTTCTGCAGCCAGGTACTTATTTCAAATAATGAAACAATAAATGACAGCCAACTACTCTCCCAAAGTCACCCACGGGACTTAATAGCTAACTGGAAATTTAAACCTGGTTTTCTAGAGCCCTAGTGTAACACGTAAGATATTACTCTCATGATGGGTTTAGGTTTATAAATGTGGCTAGTGTTTAAGGAAAGCCTCTGTGTGTGACTTTCCTCTAATACGTTTTCTGAGGCCATCGTCACAAGTCAAAATGACACTCTTCCCAATGAGAAACTGGGCTATAACTCACTGGTACAAAGAAATGAAGTGTGCTTGTTCTCTGTTGCTTTCGGCCTCAACCTGCTTTTCCATCCCATGACACGGAGTGGCTTAATCAATCTGTCACCCAGCCCTATCAATATTTACTGGACTTATTTAGTCTTTCAGAAACAGAGCTCTCTCACTTTTAAAAGTCTGGTGTTATTATACCCTCCTCTATGCATCCCAATGCTAAGAACACAGGACAATTCTGAATGATGGGCTGTAGCAACCATGGATGGGGAATAGCAACTAAGGTAGCTGTGAACTTCATAACCTGGGGAAAAAGCAGACATCTCCCTTCAGCATGAAAGAAGCAGGAAGAGTGAGAAATGTCAGTTCTCAGGGATCTTCACCCAGCCTGAACCAAGAAGCATTATTGTTCAGGATTTGGTCCAGTGAAAACAGCCGTAAGGCTCAAGGGGGTGTGGCAAGTCAAAGAAACCATAGCACCTTCATTACGGCTTTGGAATATGACTCTAGAAGGTGGCACGAAAGCCACCATTCCCCCTGGACTTCAGATCCATCAAGACCTGTTGTGGTGCTTCCTATTTCAAGACCTCTTTCCCATAAATAACTTTTCCTGGAGGTGTAATTTCAAATAGATGCACCTAAGAGCCTCGTGGTCCCAAAGATACAATGACGTCTCCTGGGAATAAAAACAAAATCTACAAGCAAGGGACCTGGGCAGTTAGGAAGGGCAGCCCCAGTGAAAGGGCAAAGTCACCTGGCCAGAATGCCAATTAGTTTTAGTTGTGATAAACTAATTTAGACAGAAATGATGCTCCCAGCCTGCCACCACCAGTTTAACGAGTGCCACCAAGTAAAATTAGAAGGATGTTATAATCTTTCCACTACTGAAGGTCTATCCAGAGCACAGAGTTTCACTTGTTTTGAAGAGGATCCTCTTAACCATATCACATTGTTAAGGGCATTAAAGCTGCAGCATTCAGAGGGTTTCTTCTAACCGTCTTTAATAGCCCAGGAACTCTTTTGCATCAGATCATCTTATCGGCCAATCTTCAACTTCTTCGCTAAACAATCGTACCAGCTGTTTGGATGCTGCATTTCATGCTTTTAGTCAGCAGCCCCTGAGTCTTTTACAGCTGCATCACTTCCTAATATGAACTGTTGCCTTGGTGGGGGAAAAGGTACATTTTATTCAGGAAATGTTTAAAACCCAGCCTGAGTGAAAGGGGAAGAACAGGATTTGCCAACCCTGTGCATTTCTTAAACATTTCCAATGTAACTAATTTAACTGCAGCCAAATTCCAACTTTTGCAGTTCTCTTCCTTGCCTCCAAACAATTTCCGAGCAGCTAAGTCAAAGAACTGAAAGAAAAGAAACTAACCCCAAGCATGTTCAATCCAAACTTAAATTCCAGTAACACCCTTACCGCAAAGAAGAGAAGCCTGAATTAAATCTATTCCCTAGGCACAGAGGAAGAAGAAACAAAAACATTTTTTTTTAAAGTTCATTTTTTTTCTTTTCTTTTGCTGGGCAAATCCTTTCTTGTCGTTGTGCTTGGCGCCGCGCACCTCCTCCCTCCCCAATTTTTCGCCGCCAGGCGCAGCCTTTATAAAACATTTAATCTGCGTTTGGTATTAGTGATTTAATGTAACCCGACGGCTTTGGTTCATTATTGGGGTTTTCGGATTGAGTTCGCTTATGCTGCCCGGGAGCAATTCGTCAGCACTACCAGCAATAATCTTGAAATCTCCATGTTTACTTGGAAACAAGTCCCTTGGGGAACGCAGCTTTACTCCCTCGTGGGTTTAGGACTGCGCACGAGGAAGGATAACGGGAAGGTACCTTCTTTGGAAAGGGAGTAAAATCCGCCCACCTTGTGCAGACTTACTCGCAAGGAGTAAACCTTACTTGCGCCGTCTACCCCACCGGAAATATCTCCAGGAAAGCGGATCGGGTTAGCTAAGCAGTTCTATAGTCCGAAGAAGCCCGCTTCAAATGGCAACTTCAACCATTACTGTAGTTATTCATCGCTGGGGATCCGTTATTAACCGACACCCCCCACCCACCCCATGCCGCTGAGGTCTATTGCCGAGGAACGAACGCCCCAAAGCAGCAGCAGGTTTAAACCTTGAGCCGGACGCGTCCCGAAAGACGCCCACTAAAACCAGGGGGTCTCCAACCTTGGCCGCTTTAAGCCTGGGGGGAACTTCAACTCCCAGAATTCCCCAGCCAGCAAAGCTGGCTGGGGATTTCTGGGAGTTGAAGTCCCCCCCAGGCTTAAAGCGGCCAAGGTTGGAGACCCCCTGAAGTAAACTCTTCCCGCGAAGTGCGAGCGAAGAGAAGCGAGAGGAAAGAGCCGGGAGGCGCCCGCGGCACTTCGCCTTACCTGACGGGCCAAACGGGGGCTGCGCTTCCCGAGTCTGGCGGCCGGGCGAGAGTGAAGTCGGGACTCGCGAATCCTCGCCGGAGAAGAGGTCGAGGGAGCGGAGCAAAAAGAAGGTGCCGGCAAAACGGCCGCCGCCGCCGCCAGCGCGGAGCGCCTTCGCCGACCCCGCGTCACCTGCCACGGCTAGCCCCGCCGTCCGCTCTCCAGCTGCCTTCGCCTGAGGAGCCTGCCGCAGAGCGCCGCCCCCCTGCCCTGCCCTCCTCCCTCTCCTCCTCCTCCTCCTCCTCCTCCCGCCGCCACCGCCGCCTCCACCACCTCGCCCGCGTCCTGCCGCGAGACTCCCCACTCGGGCGCCAAGAGGAGCGGACCAACTTTAGCGCGGGAAGGAGGCGAGAGGGCGAGGCGGCGGCGGCTCGACGAAGGGCGCGCTCCGCTCTCCCCACTCCTGAGGGAAGCAGCCAGGCGGTCACAGCCCGGGTGGAAACCGGCCGCGCGGCTTCTGAGGCGGCTCTCGGGGGCCGCACGCGGGAGGCGGCGGCGGCGGCGACCGCCTCATTGTTCAGGAGGGTGGAGGAATGAACATTTCAGCGCGGTGTTTGACTGACGCTGCTCGGGCGACTCCAGCCACCCGCTTCAAAAGAGGGAGCGGCGAAGACGCCAAGCGCGGCCGCGCGCTCCTGGGGGGTGGCGGGGTGGGGGGCGCAACACAAACAGCTCGGAATGGAGCCCGCCCGTCAGCCCCGGAATTGCGGCCCCGGAGGACGAAGAAAATGAGAAGGCTCCGCCGTGGGGACTTTTTCCAGGGGACTCTTGGGGGCGAGGGGCTGTTCTTCTCCCCTCACACCCACCCACTCCCAAAAGCCTTAAGCCGCCCCTTTCCTTTGAAGGGTTTTGGAAACTGAGGGTGAGGGGGGGGCGGATACGCCTCACTCCGAAGGAATTCAGCAGACGTCCCCTCGGAGAAAAGCCACGGCTGCTGAATCGGCTAAAAACGAATCGTGGGGCAATAGCAGCTCTGTAGAGGGCAGGGGTTTCCAACCTTGGCAACTTTAATCCTGGTGGACTTCAACTCCCAGAGCTGGCTGGGGAATTCTGGGAGTTGAAGTCCACCAGTTGCCAAGGTTGGAGACCCCTGTTGTAGAGCAGAGGTCTCCAACCTTGGCAACTTTAAGACTTGTGGACTTCAACTCCCAGAATTCTCCAGCCAGCAGAGCTGCTGTAGAGGGTCTCTTCTATTGCCGTCCTCTCCCCTTTGAGGTAGAATTGTCCTGCTCGGGTAACCTTTCCCCTCCACCGTGCAGAAACCAACCAGGTGAAGCTCTCTGGCCAGGGAGACCCGACCCAGTACTGTAGATGTGTGTCTGCATGGGTATGCATGTGTAGGAGAAAGATCGGTGGAAGGAAAAAACACCTCCAACCAGAGGTAGTATTCAGCAGTGTATTTTCATCCTGTACCTCCAGTAGGTTTCTGTTCTAGTTTGTAAAACCTAAAATATGAAATCCGTAAATGACAATGGCGTTAAAACTTCCATTACAACTGCCAGAGGTGGTATTCAGCCGGTTCTGACCAGTTCTGGAGAACCGGTAGCGGAAATTTTGAGTACTTCAAAAAAACCAGCAAATATCACCTCTGATTGGCCCCACCCCCATTTATTCTCTGCCTCCCGAGTCCCAGCTGATCGGCTGGCTCTTCTTTTGTTGCCCTGCACAGGAGAACAGAGCTGGAAAGCAGGTTAGTGGGGTGGGGAGGGAATCAGGATTTTGCAGTATCCTTCCCCTGCCACGCCCACCAAGCCACATCCATTAAGCCACACCACGCCGCACCCGCCATGCCACACCCACCTAGGCACGCCCACAGAACTGGGAGTAAAAAAAATTTGAATCCCACCACTGACAACAACTATTACTTTGTGCCTTAGGAGAGGAGCAGGCGAGTTGCTTAGAAATGAGCAACAGGATCCATAGAATTTCTGGCTGGCACCCGTTTCATTTGAGCTTCTACAACCTCTGGAGAATCCAACATTAAACTCTGTGGACTTCAACTCCCAGAATTCCCCATTCAGCAGGTCCACGCGGCTTAAACATTGACAAAGTTGAGAAAGGACTGCTCTTAAAATGTAAGGATCACAATTTAACAGATTACAGATAATCAGAGTTGGAAGGGACCTTTTTAATTCTTATTTTTTCCTTTCAAAATAACTCTTTGGAAAAAGTTTTTTTTCCTCTTGTTTTTTCTCTTTAATAATTTTAGACTCTTTATTTTTTTTATTGCTGGTTTTAATACTAGAGGGAAAGGAAAGGGAAATAAGTAGTGCTGCCACTTGGAGGCTTGGATACATTTTTTTCCTTGTTGATACATTTGGTGTTACATTCAAGGACTCTGTGCTTTTCATTGAAAAGATAGTGGGAAGAGCATGTAGATTGTTTATGCAGGTGCTCTTCTGTGGAACTATTGATAACTGGAGTCTGGATTTGAAAGAAAGAAGATTGAAGTGACCTTGAAAAGAGAACTGGAAATTTTGTTTTTTGATTTGGTAGAGAGCCTCGAACATATAGTGGCAGTGCTTTTCTTACTGACAGAATTGCATTTTCTCTTTCCCTTTTTTTTCTACTCCCCCCAGTTGGATTTTTATATTTGGACTTGAGTCCTTTGATGTAGGAATAAGTCTACTTTTCCCCCCTCCCTCCTCCCTTTGTTCTACCTTTTTAGCAAGGGGAATATACAGATTTCTGTCGTTTTAATTTTTTTCCTATTTTTTTTATTTTTTCATTCTTTTTCCATTTTTCATTTTTTTTCTCCCCCCCCCTTTTTTTCTACATGATTGGAACCAATTGGATTAAGGTATTCAAGTGCCTGAAGATTTTTATTTATTCTTGACCAAAGTGTTACTTAAGAGAGGAATAAATTACAAATGGTTGATACCTGAAGGTCTCATGTTTACCTGGCAGGAACAAAGACACAGAATTGATACAGTTGAAAAAGCTGAGTTATTCTATCTGGAATATTTCAGAGGAAGGGAGGAAGATACAAGAAAAGAAGAGTCATTAATTGAATTTCAAGAGGAATGTATAGCAGTAATTGAAAATGAAGAAGGAGCCGTAGGTGGTGTACCCAGAGAGCAACAAGAACCAAGATCTACTAGAGCAACAAATCCTTCTTATAAAGTCTAAAATGGATGAGAGAAAACTGATTACAATTAATATAAATTGACTTAATTCAGCTATTAAACAAAGAAAAATATTTCATAAGTTAGAGAAATTAAAATTTGATATAATCTGCCTACAAGAAGTACATATTAAAAAAACATGATTATATATTGAAACAACAAAAATTAGGGAAATTATTTACAGCGTTGACACAGTGTAAAAAGAGAGGAGTGGTGTTATACATTAGAGATACAATCCCTGCGGAACAAATATATACAGATGATGGAAGGATTTTGATGGTGGAGATAATGGACAATAATCTAAAGATACTTTTAATAGCAATTCATGCTCCAAGTGATAATCAAGAAGATTTTTACTGGAAATTACATATGAAAATAATTGAGCTGGACTGTGCTAATATTTGTCTGGTGGGAGATTTTATGGAATAATAAATGACAAATTGGACTGTAAAACACAAAAAACAGCAAAGAAAGCTAGAAAGACATTGCCAAAATCCTTCTTTCGAATGGTAGATGAGATAAACTTAAAAGATGCATGGAGAGAGAGAAATGTGGAAAATAAACAATATACCTTTTATTCAAATAGACATGCATCATGGTCTACAGAATTGTTTTCTAACATACAAGACATTGAACTAGAAGAAAGTACCTGGGCAGATCACAATCCAATAACACTTGTATGGAAAGGACAAAAAAGGAGATCTAGATGGACTTTAAATAATATGATATTAAAGGAAAAAGACTTTAAACAGAAAATTGAGAGAGAATCGACTTTTTTCTTTAAAGAAAACACAAAATAGGATATATCATTACAGAACCTCTGGGACACGATGAAGGCTTATACAAGAGGCTTGATAATGGATTATACAAGGAAAAGAAATATAAAACAGAAAAAAACCTTTAAAATATTGGAAGATGACTACAAGAAGTTGGAAAAAGAACTACAGAAATTTTCACCGAAAAAAGAACATTAAAATGGACATAACTAAACATAAAATGGGGCTAATGGAAAAAGAAGAAATAGCACAAAAAATCAAAAATGCTAAGCAGAACTATTTTGAAGATGCAAACAAACCAGGTAGATGGCTAGCATATAAACTGAGAAAGGAAAGAGACTCAAGAAGGATAAATCAATTGATAAATGAACAAGGACATGTATGCTATGGAAATGCGGAGAAGAAGAAAAAAAATTAAAATTATTATGGAAAACTGTACCATCAAGAGAATGTTCAGGAAGAAAGAATTCAACAATACTTACAGGAAGCAAATTTGCCTCAGATACCCAAAATTATTGAAATAATGTTAGAAAGTAACATAACAATGATGGAATTAACAGAAGCTTTTAAAAAAAGCAAAACATTAGGAAAGCACCAGGTCCGGACAGTTTGCCAGTGGAATTTTATAAGACATTCCAGGAAACATTGAATCTTCACTTATTAGAAGTTATGAATGAAGTTATGACAAAGAAGAGAATACCCAAAACATGGTCAGAAGCATATATCACAGTTGTACCGAAGGAGGACACAAACCCACAGCAAGTTAAAAACTACAGACCAATATCACTATTAAATTCAGATTATAAAATTTTTGCTTCAATTCTGGCAGAAAGACTGAAAAGATACTTAAACAATTTTATTGTTCAAAATGGATTTCTGCCGAAGAGACAGATTAAAGATAATATGAGAATAATTTCAGATACACTGGAATACTATGAGGCATATCCTGAAAAACAAATGGCTCTGATGTTTTTAGATGCACAAAAAGCTTTTGATAATGTGAATTGGCATTTTATGCTGTTACAATTGGAACAAATGGGCTTTGGTAAAAAATTTACTCAAGCCATAGAAATGATATATCATAAACAAACTGCAAAGGTTATGATAAATGGAGGGTTAACAGACTTTATAGATAAATGGAGGGTTAACAACTTTATAGATATAAGGAACCAGACAAGGCTGTCCACTGTCGCCTCTGTGTTTGTGTTAACACTGGAAGTGCTGAATAGGAACATCAGAGAAGAAAAAGAAATAAAAGGAATGAAAATTAAAAAAGAAGAGTATAAATTACAAGCTTTTGCAGATGACCTGGTATTTATATTAGAGGATCCATTGGAGTCAGCACCTAAACTGATAGAAAAGATAGAAGAGTATGGGAAAGTAGCAGGTTTGAAAATAAATAAAGATAAAACAAAGATTTTAGCAAAGAACATGTTAGTAAGACGAAAGAAAGAATTGGAGGAAGTTTTGGGGATCCAGGTCACAAATAAGGTTAAGTATTTAGAGATACACATAACACCAAGATGTAGCACACTTGAGGATAATTATCTTAAACTTAAACAACAGATTGTGACAGACTTGATAAAATGGGAAAATTTACAATTATCACTGGGAGAATATCTACAATTAAGATGAACGTATTGCCTAGAATCTTATACTTATTCCAGACAATTCCAATCAGATTAGAAAAAGAATTTTTGAAGATTTAAATAAAATAGTGCTAAAATACATTTGGCAGGGGAAGAAAGCGAGAATAAAACTTAAATTGCTACAAGATGCAAGAATAAGAGGAGGATTTGCTTTGCCCAATTGGGAATTATACTACCAAGTGATGAGTCTGATGTGGGTAAAGGAGTGGATAACAGTAAGAAATACTAGACTTTTGAATTTAGAAGGACATGACTTGCAACAGGGTGGCATGCCTTCCTCTGGTATAAGGGAACTAAAACGCAGGGGTATTTTAGAAGACATTATATTTGAGAAGCATTGTTTCTAAACTGGAAGAAGATAAAAAAGCAATATTATTTAAAAATTCCACTATGGTTATCTACTATTGAAGCTTTTTCTTATCCAATAATATATAAAAAGGAACAAGCAGTTAGATATGGTGAGATATTGAATGAAAAGGGTGAACTTAAATCTATGCAAGCGTTGGAAGAACAAGGTGTAAAAATGAATTGATTTTCATATTTGCAAATACAATCTAGATTTGATAGAGATGTTAAACACAAGGTATCTATGATAAGTTGACTGATTTAGATAAAATTTTGACAGGTACTGATGAAAAAGTAATCAAAAAACTTTATGGACATTTGCTAGAGTTTAAATTAGAGGAAGAACAAATAAAAGAAACAATGATTGCATGGGGGAAAATTTTTGGATATGGGATTGACTTAGATAAATGGCAAAAATTGTGGTATCAAAATTATAAAATGACAATGTCAATTGCATATAAAGAAAATTTGTATAAGATGTTTTACAGGTGGCACCCCCAACGAGAATTGCGAGGATGTTCAAGAATAAATTGGATAAATGTTGGAAATGTCATCAGATACCTGGTTCATATTACCATATGTGGTGGACATGCTCGGATGCAAAAATATATTGGACTATAATCCACATGTTTGGAAAAAATGACAAAACAACACATAGACTTTAAACCTGAGATATTTTTATTGGGAATTATACCAGAAATATATTGTAAAGAATTGAAATATTTGATTGTAAATGTTTTAACAGCGGCTAGAATTGTATTTGCTAAGAATTGGAAAAATGAAAAAATACCTATGCAGGAGGAAATTATTAAGAAAATCATGCTGAAATGTGTAAATTGACATTTGAAATTAGAGAACAAGAGGATAAACAATTTTATATGATATGGGATTTATTTTATCAATGGTTAGATAAAAAGACATGGTAAAGAAATAGATTAGTAAGCCTTACAATAAAAGTTAATAGATTGATATAGAATACAATATAAAATATATAACCATTGGATGAATGTATAAGATTAAATCATAATGAAAATTAGAATATCTTGTATAAAATGATGGAAAAATAGTTTAGTCAAATGAATGTTTAATAATTGATATTACATAAGCACAAGCTAGATTGATAAGGTGAGAATTTATATAACTTGTGTGTAATGGTAAAAAACGATAGCACAAAAGATAGTAACCAACTGACACACTGTATGTATATAATTGAAAGAGGGTTTTATGTTTTTATGTGTTGTTTGATGTTTGTTGTAAAAAATAAAAACTTTGTTTAAAAAAAAAGAAAACAGAGCTCCTCTTCATTAAACTCATCTCAGATTAGCAGACTGCAAGTACATCTAAACATGTCAGTTTAAAAAAAAAACATTGCTAGATTCTTTTCCTTTGGGACAATGACTACATTGACTATTTCATTTCTATGGTATCCTAACCTGAAATTCCACTGACTTTTTCCAAAATGATTTCTCTTTGTTCCTATTCACCTGTAAAATAAATAAATATTGAGTGACACCCCCCCCCCCATCTTCTTAATAATACCTGTTGAAAAGGACATTCAAAATGGCAGAACTTTTCTATACGGTTTCTCTAAAGAGGTTCTTTCCCTTCGGAAATGACCCTATAGATTTCCATTCTTCTTCTGTTCCCTGGTTTTACAAAAATGATATATAAAATACAATGGTTTAATAATATTGGACGGCCTGTAAATACAGTTGATAGAGAAATATAAAATAATATTTGAATTAAAGTACTAATAGTATTTCATCTATGGAACAATTAATTAAGAATCTGGAGGTTGACTTAAAACTTGCTAAAATAAGGGTTTCCACCCCCATTAGTGATCTGAAGACAATTGCACTTGGAATGAAATATGCTGTCTGGATTACTGACCTCAATTCTGCCTTTGTTTCCAGTTGTGTGATTTCCCTTCAAGAAAGTCCTGAGGTGTCTCCACACCCTTGGATGCTGTCAAAAACTCAGATAAAATACTATTTTGACACCTGTATAACTGAGGACATTATCAGCATGTCTCGTTTGTGGGCTGGGAAAGACAAAGGGGTAGGAGGGAAAAACTTGTGAAGGTGCAAGTAGGTGCCATACCAAGAGTCAAGAGGGGGAAAAGGCCACTGTCATGCCAAATAGTGTTGTCATGACGTCATAGTGGCCTGCTCCTTATTGGTTGTTTGCCTGGTTTTCTCCTCTGTTTTACTGATGTCCTCAGCCACCATGGAAAACACAGTCACTTAAGCAGGAATAGGGGATTTTCATTTCAGGACTCTTTACCTATTTTTCCTATGTTCCGCCTCTCAATTCATATTGGCAAGGAATTAGAGAAGCATGGAAAGACAGAAATTATTCCACTGGCAGGGCAATGTATCTACCTTAGTTTTATGGAAAAGTAAAGCTAGCTAATGATTACCAGCAGTGGTGGAATTTAAAAAAATCACTACTGGTTCTGTGGGCATGACTTGGTGTGTGTGGCAGGGGAAGGATACTGCAAAAATCCCCATTCCCACCCCACCCCATTAACCTGCTTTCCAGCTCCATTTTCCTGTGCAGGGCAACAAACGAAGACCAGTCGATCAGAGATGGTATTTGCTGGTTCTCTGAAGTACACATCAAGTGGCCAGTTTGATGTCAGTCACTCGTGTCAGGGGCACCTGTGGTGGCCAAGTGCTAAGGCAGGACTTCCCTGAGACCCTCCATCCCTCTCATTATAATCTTCCTTCCTTTCTTCCCTTCTCTTCCTTTTCCTTCCCTCTTCATTCTTTCTTCTTCCTTCCCCTCTTTCCTTATTTTTCCTTCCTTGATCTCTTCCCATCCTCCCTTCCTTTTCTTTTTCTTTGTCTTTCCTCTTTCCTTTTCTCCTTTCTGTCCCTTCTTGGATGCTCAAATGCAAAAGGGGAAACATTTTTTCCCCTTTTGTTTTGTTTTTAGTTTGTTTTGCTAGCCCTCTGCCAGTGAAAATGAAGTTTGGGGGGGCCCGCACACGATCACCCCATGGCCCATTTTTGGTGGCGATGGCCTCCTGCAGCCCTCCACCAGTGGTCCTTTGTTGCCAGGCGGTCCTTTGCTGTTTCCAGGGCAGCCCTGTGGGCCACATCTAACCATCCCCATGGGCCACAGGCCTTGAGTTTGACACCCCTGGTAGTACAGGGTCACCTGCTTGAGAGGACTTTGGATTAGAAGACCTCCAAGATCCAGCATTGTTATTCTGCCTTTTCTGTTATAACACCAGAATCTGATTTTGACCTACAGAGAAAACCAACCAACCAACCAACCAACCAATAACCTTGAGGTCACTGTGGTACTCAAGTCCATAGGCTACCAATCCTATACGTTTCTGAGTCCAATTCAAAGTCCTGGTTTTAACCAATGAACCCCACATGCTTTGACTCTGGGTTATTTTAAGGTCTGTCTCCTTCAAGCCTGCATGAATATGCGAGCAAAGAGTCCTTAGGGTCTTCTCCCTATAAAATTTGGAGGATTATAGATTCCAAGGCTATTTTTTTCCCCTGCAAAATGATTCTTGCAGCTTGAGGACAGTTTTCTCTGAATTGGTATTTGGAGTTTGATTTTTGGTACTGTTTGTGAGATTTTTATGATCAGCCACCTGTTTTTGTTTATCTTATTTTATTTTCAGTTTGCTAAGGTCTGGTTGCTCGTTTGCTTGTTTGATCATTTAGGATTCTTTTTTAATCTTATTATTGCACACTGTCTGGAGCCTTAGGTGCTGGGCATGCATGTAAAGAAATAAGCAAATAATCTGTTTCGTCCAACACTTGCTGCAATTTTCAAGCCACCACTCTGTCATTATGAATCAAACTGGGTCAGGTCTTTTTTGCATCTTATGAAAACTCAGCATGGTATGAAGCCTGCTGTTACTCCTCTTTTAAGTAACTTTTTTTCACACTCCCAACTACAAGTAGCTCAGAATAGTGTCGAATTCACCTGTTATTAAACTGGAAATAGACTGGAAATTAGGCTGCCTCAAGTGTATCATCTTTCCCTATAGAGGCAATTCTTCAGTCCTTTAATTATTTTAGTCCTCTGTACACTTCCTCTTTCTCTTCTAAAACATTTGTTAAAGCTCATCGATGTACACCATAAAGTTCCTTTTAAGTTGCAAGGAGATGGGCAGCTTCCTTTTTACTTCCTTTCCTCCCATACATGGAATTTGGTTTCTTTCCTCCACAGATACAAGCTGAATCAATCATTCATCAAGTTATCTCTCACCCAAGGCCAGGAATTCTTTTTGAGTCAATTTTACGGATGGTGATTTTTCAAGAGGCAACTGAGTTTCTTTGTTTATAAATGAAAGGATTGATATTTCTTGCAGTCATTTGGTCATTAGGAATATACAGTAAATAAATCCAAGAAATGTAAATGCTAGGTATATAAAATCCTTCCACTTTCCACCATTCAGTCAGAACTGAAGAAGTTTCTTGGATGAGAAGTGAAACATCCTCAAGGAAAAACAAAGAAAGCCCAGTTGCCTCTTGAAAAAGCATCTTTGGGAAAATCATTACCTAGATGACTGAGAATGTCCATGGCAGGGGTCCCCAAACTTGGTAACTTTAAGACTGGTGGACTTCAACTCCCAGCTTTGCTGGCTGAGGAATTCTGAGAGTTGAAGTCCACAAGTCAACAAAGTTGCCAAGTTTGGAGACCTCTGACTTATGGTCATGAAGTTGTCTTCCTCAACTGGCTCTCCCTAGTTATGTTGGGAGTGAAGAGAGGGAGCATATTCAAGAGCTTTGAAAGAACTTCAACTGGTAGAAATATTGATAGAACTCTTTTACATTTCCCCTACTCTGTTCCTCAACAGTTCTGGCAGTTCAACTCTTCACTAATGCTTCCTCAAAGCAGAGATCCTCGCTGTACTGAGATGAAGCTCCATATGGAACTATAATTGGTTATTACATGTCTTCTAGATGTTTATTCTGGAAGTTCCAGATCTAATCTACATCAACTGAAATCCTATCAACTACAGTTCTTTTGGACAAAAACATCTGCAGGGGGTTCAAAACATCAAGATGGCGGTTAGGACAATGCAACCAAAGTTCCACCTCTTTTTTTCCCTGGGTCATATATGTGACACACATAAAAATAAGTGGGACTTCAATTGCATCTTGATTTTTTTTCACTTCTCTGCCCTTCCACATCCCCACACGCAACCCTGCTATCCAGTATGAATGAATCATGGCTTAATTTTTCAAGATTCTTTATGAAATTCACATTGATACTGTGAAAAAAAAGACATACAAACATAATCTTAAAATGTTCCTAAGAGACATGGTGGTGGTGAGTGGTTAGAATGCAGTATTGCAGGCTAATTCTACTGTCTGCCAGCAGTTCGATCCTGACTGGTTCAAGGTTGACTCAGCCTTCCATTCTTCTGAAATTTGTAAATGAGATTGTTGGGGGCAATAGGCTGACTCTGTAAACCACTTAGAGATGACTGTAAAGCATTATGAAGCAGTATACAAGTCTAGGTGCTATTGCTATTACTATTGCTGATGGTTATCTTTGTTTAATAATTATAACTACATCATAAACATTCTACAGAAGAGTTCCAGTTACATGCAGTCTATTTTTTATATATATTTAAAGTAAGGCTTAAGGACCCTTTCTCTGAAACACACACATTCTAAACCTTTTATTTTGATTTTTTGTTTTAAAAAGTTTGTCAAAACATCTTGAAGACCCATCTCATATTTCCCTGGCATTTTCCCTTTAGGTTGTGTCTGTCTCCATAAAATTAGCATGTTTGTTTATGAACTGGGTTGTGGAGACTGGCATCCAAAATACTCTTTTAAAACTAATCAGGGTTGTTCATTCTATGGCTGATCGTTCCATCCATAAAGAGCTTTAGAAAAGAAGCACGTCTTATTTTGGCAGCATCATCAGCTGCTGTGGAAAACAATGGCCTTTTGGAACAAAATTACCCCTACAGTAGTAATGTACCAATTGTGCTGGGACATAAAGTTCCCTTTGGTTTTTATAGCATGGTCCTTTTACAGAACCAATGATATTAAAGACAAATGAAAATATTGGCAAAGCAACATAGGAAACGTGAATCATACATGAATGGGGAGTTTGCAACTGACCCATTAAGTTTGCAGTAAGGGAGGAAGAAGAGGTAAAGTTCAGTCTCCATCCTCCTTGTTCCCATTCTCACACTTAATCTGCGGCTTCCACAGACAGTGATTTTCTCCTCTCCCGCTACCTGTTTGTTTTGAAAAGTCTTGCTTATTGCTAGCTGTTAAGAATTTGGCACCTGGCTTCCAGTAAGGAATGCAACTATTAAATGCAGTCTGCACCTGTTTTGCTCCATGAAGGCCATACAATAAAAGTTATTTTCTGTAAGGGGCATCAAATGATCTCTTCAGTAGGTTTAGAGGCCCACGTTTTTGTTTTCCTTGCTTAATGGACAATTGTACCTTACAACCAAAGAAGGGTATTCTTAAAAACAGAAGTTTATTGTACATAACAGAATAAAAGAGTTAGAAAAGACGTTTGGAGGTCTTCTAGTCCAACTTCTTCCCTATATCTTTCCAGATCACTAGGTGTCCAATCTCTTCTTAAAAGCCTCCAGTGATGGGACACCTATAACTTCTGGAGACAAGCTGTTCCACTGGTTATTTGTTCTCACTATTAGGAAATATCCCCTTAGCTCTAGGTTGCTTCTCTCCTTGATTAGTTTCCACCCACTGTTTCTTTTCTTGCCTTCTGGTGCTTTGGAAAATAGGTTGACCCCCTTCTTCTTTGTGGCAGCTCCTCCAATATTGAAATACTACTATCATGTCACCCTTAGTCCTTTTTTTTCACTAGACTAGACATACCTAATTTCTGCAACAATTCTTCACTTTATTTTAGCCTCCAAGCCCCAATCATCCCTGTTGCTCTTCTCTGAACTTTTTCTAGTGTCTTAATTTCAACAGGTCTTATAGAACGTACTAATATTTCACATGATCTTGATTCTGTCCATCTGTTAACGCAACCTAGGATTGCATTGGCTTTTGTTGTTTCACCTGGCCGATGTTTTTGAATCCAAACACAATGGGAGTCCCAAGGTAAGGAGGATTATGTCCTCATGATCAGCTGAACCCACCCATTTTTCATAACCAGAACACCCAAGTCTTGTTCATATCCCCAGGTCCTTTGAAAAACACACCGAGATGTGCTAATCCTATTGGGTTAGAGATATTCAAAAGCAATAACCCATCTGTTCCTTCACATGAAATAATTTGGGGAGAGTACAGGATCCAGGGTCTAAGTGAGATGGTTCTGCTTAGCATACATCAGGGGTGTCCAACCTTGGCAATTTTAAGACTTGTGGACTTCAACTCCCAGAGTTCCTCAGCCAGCAAAGCTGGCTGAGGAACTCTGGGAGTTGAAGTCCACAAGTCTTAAAGTTGCCAAGGTTGGACACCCCTGGCATACATAATTCATAGGAGAGGAAAGACTTCCTTGTTTTAACTGGGCAATCAGAAGAAGGTGATTTGCAAAAAAAGAAGGTGTTTTTTTTCTTGCCATTGTCAATCAAGCAGCTTTTATGGGCCCTAACTTATCCTTTCATATGATGTTATCCAAGAAAAAAGCCGCTATCCTCAGTAAACTTTTTTTTCCCCTCAGCAATTAAATGCAGATGCTGGAAAATCGCAGGTTCTACCCTATTGAGTGCATTATAGCCCTGGAGTTTCTGGAGGGACAGGTGGTGGTCACAATATCGTGGTTGCCATATTTGCATTCATATGAAATATAGAATCAGTTTTCAATACAGAGCCAGTTTGATATAATACTTAAGACCTCAGGCTAGAAATCGGAAGACCTTGGGGGACACATCTTAGACACAAAGCCAGGCTGGATGATCTTGAGCCAATCTCTCTCTTTCGGTCCTAGAAAGGAGGTAACGGCAAACCCCTTCTGAAAAACCTGGCCAAGAAAACTGCAGGGCTAGTCTGGGTAGGTGCCAAGAGTCAAAACTGACTTCAATGAACTTTCTTTCTTTCTTTCTTTCTTTCTTTCTTTCTTTCTTTCTTTCTTTCTTTCTTTCTTTCTTTCTTTCTTTCTTTCTTTCTTTTAAACCAATTGCATTCATATGGTGAATTAAATTCTGAGTCCATCAGTGTGTCTATGTGTGTGCATTTGACATTTCTGCAACCTGATCCTGCACAAAAATATTTTAATGTTATCTATCTATCTATCTATCTATCTATCTATCTATCTATCTATCTATCTATCTATCTATCTCTATCTATCTATCTATCTATCTATCTATCTATCTCTATCTATCTATCTATCTATCTATCTATCTATCTATCTATCTATCTATCTATCTATCTATCTATCTCTATCTCTATCTATCTATCTATCTATCTATCTATCTATCTATCTATCTATCTATCTATCTCTCTATCTATCTCTATCTATCTATCTATCTATCTATCTATCTATCTATCTATCTATCTATCTCTCCATCCATCCACCCATTCACCTATCCATCCTTCCAGGAGGTCAAAGCAATACACGTAGTTTTCCTTCTTCTAACGTTTCTCCAGAATGACACGTCTGAGGAGCAGGTTGGGCTGATAGATGTGGCCAAAGACATCCAGTGAGCTTTCATGGCTGAGTATGGACTTAAACAGGAGTATCTCAAATTATAAGCATCATCTTAACCATGATAATATGCTGGCAAATGTGCAAACTCCACTACAGTTATCTTCTCCAACACACTGGAAGAACATTGAATATAAATGGAGAATTCTGGGATTCAGAGACTTATGGGCCCTTTGAAAAGGAGTGTTTAAATAAAAGAAGGCCACCTACTGCTATTTGTAAACATATATACCAGCCCCCTTGGGGTGAGGACAACAAATGAAAGAAGATGCCTGAGATGCCATGTGACTTTGCATAGATCCCAAATCTTAGCATCACCTTTGATGGGCACTGAATGGGTACAGATGGTGGCATTTCCAAGTGAATCAAAAGCTTCCCCCTTTAATGACACAAGTTGACCGTATCATAGTCCTTCTCCCTGCTCCCAATCTTATTACTAGAACAAGTGTGCCAGAATCTCCAGTGCGAGAGCACATTTCCTGCAATTTAGAAAAACAGCGAGAACATCTACTCCTAATTATTCCTTGCAGTAAGCTTAACTTAAACCATCACTTCCATTTTATGAAAATATAGGTATTGCTTTTGGTGATTTGTAAGAATAGCCAGCCCTTGACTAGATTAGCCTATGCCAAAACACATACATTGGTGAACTGTGGAATTAAAAAAGCATGAGATGATCAGGGAGGAAATTAATGCATGGAAAGACATGGAATGCTACAAGCCTTAATTGACAAGATCAAGGAAAGAGTTCTCTGCAAGATCTTTACATAGTCATTGTGTGACCAAGCTGCATATGATTCCAGCAACAACAGAGGTCTTCAAACTTGGCGATTTTAAGACTTGTGGACTTCAACTCCCAGAATTCCAGGAGTTGAAGTCTGTGCTGTATTAGCATACTCCAAACCCTCGAAACCGATTGGTCCCGACGGACAACGACCTGATTGGTCGGCACCCGGCCGTGATTGGAGCGCTAAGAAGCTACCGCGATTGGCTGTGCCGATCGCGGGAGATTCAAGCATTGCCATTGGCCGCCGAGCCGCAAGCCAGCCCTATATGAAGGCTGCCGCGGCTTGTATTCTTTAGACTGTTCTTATTGCAAATAAAGAGCTGAACTCACAGAATGGTCTCGCGTCTCATTTGACCCGATCCACCCCAGATCTAACACTGGCAACGAGGGTGGGATCGTGAGACAAAGAGACCACCCAGCACGTGGCGAAGCGGCACACAGCGACCAGCAGCATGGCTGGCGTCAACTCGCCACCCGCGCCCTTCAATCCCGCTACCAAGGACTGGGAATCCTATACCGATAGGTTCCAGATGTTCCTTGAGTGTAGCAATCTTAAAGATGCCAACGGTCACAAGAAGCAGGCCGTCTTCCTCGCACACTGCGGACCAACCGTATTTAAGATGGCCAAAGCCTTGGCCAAGCCCGAGGACGTTAAAACCATGGAATGGAGCGAACTCGAGCCCCTACTGAGAAACCACCACGCCCCCGTCATGCCCATCCTCATCCGTCGGCATGAATTCTACAGGCGAGATTTGGGCGGCCTATGCGAGTTTGCTGACCTGGATGAGGCCCTGCGAGACTGCGTCGTCCTGGGGCTCCGAGACCCTATCCTCCAGAGCCGCATCATGGCGAAGGGCGACATCTCCCTCGCCGACGCCCTCACCGACATATCCGCGGCAGAAGCAGCCAAGAAATCGGCGGCTCGGATGCGACAATCGAGCATCACGCCCGAGCAGCGACCAGCGAGATGACACCAAACACCGAGAAGCGACCCGAGAGCGACCCCCGGGACGCAACCACACACCACGGTGACATAGACTCCTTCTCGGGAACCGAGGACGAGGAGGAGGAAATCCACCGGTTGCAAGCGGCCCAAGGGCGACGGGAAAACCAAGGTCGCAAGTCGAGGTTCCAGTGCGCCGGCTGCGAAGCGATCACCCCGATCGGACTGCCAGTTCTTAGATGCCGTTTGCCGGCAGTGCGAAAACGAGGGCACATCGCCAAAGTGTGCAGAAATAGAAGACGCTACAGCCCGCGGCGCGTCGAGATGGCAGCCCGCACAGACAAGAGAACACCCCAACAGCCACAGGGACTGACAGTTGGAGAGCCGTTGGAGCCAAGAAGGTCAGAACAGGCGGCTCAACGAAGCAAGGCAAAGGGAGGAAACGCACCAGACCGTCATCGTCGGCCATTCCTCAACAAGAGACGCCAGGAAAGTATACGTCACGGTGGGAATAGAAGACCAGCCATGCGACATGGAGGTGGACTCCGGGTCCTCCCTCTCCATGGTCTCATGGCACACCATCAAGCGCCTGGTCCCCTCAATCCGCCGAAAGGAATTAGAAGATCAAGCACTAACCCACAAAGACTACCAGGGAAACCGCATCCCTGTAATTGGCAGAGGCCATTTTAAAGTCACATTCAAGAACCACACCGTAGTACTACCCCTAACCATCGCGACCGGGATCGGCCGAGCCTATTGGGACTACAGTGGTTCGCGCCGCTAGGCATTGAAGTAACCGGAATCCACCATACCGCAGAGTCGGACTGGGAAGCGGCGCTCGTGGAGGACTTCCGGGAAGTTTTCGATGACAGCCTAGGCAAGTACCGGGGGTCCCCTATATCTTTCAATATTGACCCGACCATCGCACCAATCCGCCTTAAGCCCAGACGGGTGCCATTTGCCCTCAAGCCCAAAATCGATGAGCAGCTAGATAAGCTCATCGCACAAGGGGTACTGGAGCCAATCGACCATGCCAGGTGGGAGACCCCAATAGTCACCCCCATCAAGCCAGATGGGTCCGTGAGAATTTGTGGGGACTATAAGGCCACCCTCAACCACGCGCTCCAACAAAGTGCATACCCCGTCCCAGTTGTGCAACACCTTCTGCACTCACTGGGGGAGGCCGGGTCTTCGCAAAGCTCGACCTGGCACAAGCCTATCAGCAACTGCTGGTCGACGCCGCAACCGCCGAAGCCCAGACCATCGTAACGCACCGGGGGGCTTTCTGTTGCAACCGGCTCCAGTTCGGAGTCAGCGTGGCACCCGGGGTCTTCCAAAGCCTCATGGAAAGACTCCTCCAGGGCATAGAGGGGGTGGTGCCCTACTTTGACGACGTCTTGGTGGCCGCGAAAAACGAAAAGCAACTAGAAACCCGGTTGAGGGAGGTACTGAAGAAATTCAGAGACTCGGGACTCAAAGTCAAAAAGGGAAGTGCCAGCTAAGGGCTGAAAGGGTCGAGTTCCTAGGGTACCTCCTAGACAAACATGGCATCCACCCCACAGAAAAGAAACTGAGAGCCATAAGGGAAGCGCCACGACCCAAAAGCAAAACGGAACTGCAGGCTTTCTTGGGACTGTTAAACTTTTACAATGTCTTCCTACCCCAAAAGGCGACCGTGGCAGAACCGTTGCATAGGCTGTTAGATAAAACAGCCACCTGGACCTGGGGAGCACGGGAGGAGAGCGCTTTCAACAACACAAAGAAACTGCTAACATCTGACGCGGTGCTCATCCAGTACAGCGAGACTCTGCCATTAACGGTAACGTGCGACGCATCGCCTTTTGGGATCGGCGCCATTCTCAGCCACCAGCTACCAGATGGGAGGGAAGCACCCATCGCCTTCTCATCAAGGACACTTTCAAAACCGGAGCGGAACTACAGCCAGCTCGACAAGGAGGCCCTAGCAATCGTCGCCGGCGTCAAGAAATTCCACGAATACCTTTACGGTAGGACTTTTACAATCATTACGGACCACAAGCCATTGCTAGGGATCCTGGCAGGAAATAAGGCCACACCAAACATTCTATCACCAAGAATGACAAGGTGGTCTGAGTTCCTGTCAGCATACAACTACCAGCTGATTCACCGACCCGGGAAGGACATCACCCATGCAGACGCCCTGAGCCGTTCACCCTTGCCCGACCTCAAAGACGACCCGGCTCCCACGACGGAGGTATTCCAAATAGAGACAATGCCCAACCCACTAGTGACCGCGCCAGACATTGCCAGAGAAACAAATAAAGACAAGCGGCTGGCGCGAGTCCTAAGCTGGGTTGGAAAAGGATGGCTGGAAGGGGACAAGGACGAAGTATTCAGACCCTTCAGAAACAGACAAACCGAACTTTTTACCGAAAGGGGCTGTATACTTTGGGGGGACAGAGTGGTAATCCCAGAGGCGTTACAAGAAAGGGTATTGGGAATGCTGCATGAGGGGCACCCAGGGATGGTCAAGATGAAAAGCCTGGCCAGAAGCTATGCATGGTGGCCAGGCATGGACAAACAGATTGAAACCTGGGTAGCCAAATGCAATCAATGCCAAGAGTCCAGACCCAGTCCTCCCGCCGCCCCAATACATGAATGGGAAACACCAAGAGGACCGTGGTCTAGGATTCACATAGATTTCACGGGGCCGACCAAAGGACATATGTATCTCATCACAGTGGATGCTTACTCCAACTGGTTGGAGGTAAGCACCATGAAATCAACCACGACAGAGGCGGTAATAAGAAAACTGGGCAAACTCTTTTGCCACACACGGCCTGCCGAACGTAATAGTGTCGGACAACGGCCCCCAGTTCACCGCACTAGCGTTTGAACAATTCCTGGCAGGCCTGGGCATACGCCATGCACTAACCGCGCCGGCAAACCCAGCGGCGAACGGACGAGTAGAACGATGGTACAATACACAAAAAGGCCATTCAGAAAATAGAAACAACCAATATACAGGACAAAATTAATAAACTGCTCTTCATCCAACACATCACGCCGAGTGCCACCACAAACAGAAGCCCGGCAGAACTAATGATGGGCAGGAAACTACGATCAACGCTAGATAGAATGCACCCCACATACACCCCGAGAAACCCCGGCTCCTCCAGCAAACACAGACAATTTAACATAGGGGATGCCGTATACGCGAAAACCTGTCGGGGGAACCACTATGGATACCAGCAACGATCACCCAAATAACCGGGCCCATATCATACCGGCTAGAAACAACCGACGGAAACACTGGAAACGGCACATTAACCAGCTAAGGTCCAGAATAGCTAACAACCATACACCCAACCAAGAAACTAGAAGGGGGAACGGAAAGCGTTAAAGAAAAAGGGAACCCCCTAGCGCAAGCCGAACAAACCCCACCTGGAACAAAAAACCCACAAATAAACCAGTCCTACTCACCAGCAGACGAGGGTCCCACCGATCAAGCAACCCCAGGAACATCACCAGGAAGGAGTAGCCGGGCCAGCACAACCAGCCCGGAAAGCTCCCACAGGAACAGCCAAGATGGCAGCTCAACCAGCCCAGGTAGACCGGGAGGAGCTACCAAGAAAGGCCCAGCCCGACCTTCCAGGCGGTTCCATCCCTGGGAACCAGAGCAACAGAGAAGGCCTCCGAACCGGTCGACAACCAAACAAGAACTGATCTGCGCAAGTCAACTAGGCAGGTACGGAGGCCCGCCTACCTGCGCGACTACGTCACGACGCACCGACAGACGAAACCAAGAGGGGAGGGGTGTGCTGTATTAGCATACTCCAAACCCTCGAAACCGATTGGTCCCGACGGACAACGACCTGATTGGTGCGGCACCCGGCCGTGATTGGAGCGCTAAGAAGCTACCGCGATTGGCTGTGCCGATTGGGAGATTCGAAGTGCTGCCATTGGCCGTCGAGCCGCGAGCCAGCCCTATATCAAGGGCTGCCGCGGCTTGTATTCTTTAGACTGTTCTTATTGCAAATAAAGAGCTGAACTCACAGAATGGTCTCACGTCTCATTCGACACGATCCACCCCAGATCTAACAAAGTCCACAAGTCTTAAAGTCACCAAGTTTGGGGATCCCTGAACTATCAATAACTTGATGTCTGTTATTAATCTGGCAAATCTGTCCATTAAGTTCCAGACTGAGATCCCTGGCTTCCCTTATCCTATTCAAATCCCACTCCATTAATACTGATTAAATGAATGCTAAGATGCACCACCACGTGCCAGACAGTATAAAGATTCTCCATGCCCAAGGAGTATCTTCACAAGAGCAGTTTGCCTTCTGCTTGCCGCTGCAGAACAGCTGGTAAAGGCTGTGACATCTCACACACACCATCAGGATTAAGAAGAGGAGCAAAATCCACCTTCTTTTCCAGGCTCTCAGCAAAGGAAGAATCTCATCAATGGATTCCATTAATGCTTCTGGGGGGGCACATTTCTCTCCCATGATAAAGTTGCCAGTTATTTTCACGCATTTATATTTAAAAGAGGCACTGTTGGCTGACAGATCCTTAATTCCCTCCCATTAACATTGAGTGAATTTCAATATTTATGCAATGAAAGACTAATATGCCCAGCCTAAGGGATGTATAATGAGAATAGGAAGTGGCCAAATTCCCTGGTGCGATACTAGCAATGTACTTCTATTTTAATCCAGGGTAACCTTCTGTTTAAGCAATGTGGCCTTACCCATAGCTCTGTTCATTTTTCATATATGGTTTAAATTGTGTCCAAATATCTCTTGCAGTGTTTAGGAGGATATATGATTGTTAGTCTGCAACAAAACAGAGATGGGCAGGAGCCATTGTGTAGAGGCAACGACTTGGCTTGCATTCACAAGTGCCCAGATACAACCGTTGGTATTGCAATCTATAGAGTATCAGAGATGCAGATTTCCCATAACTATGCCCCATAACTATGGTTGGAAACAGTGGTGGGATTCAAAATTGTTTACTACCAGTTCTGTGGGTGTGGCTTGGTGGGTCTGGCAGGGGAAGGATACTGTAAAATCCCGATTCCCTCCCCACCCCATGAATCTGCTTTCCAGCTCTGTTCTCCTGTGCAGGGCAACAAAAGAAGACCCAGCCGATCAGCTGGGACTTGGGAGGCAGAGAAGAGATGGGGGTGGGACCAGAGAGGTGGGATTTGCCAGTTCTCCAAACTACTCCAAATTTCCACTACCAGTTCTCCAGGACTGGTCAGAACCAGCTGAATACCACCTCTGGTTGGAAACAGTAGCACTGGTAGCAAGAAAGGGGAATATTTGTAGCTCAGCATTCTTTGTACACTTGATACTTTTATGATACTCTTCTAAGGAGGATATGTCAAGGTAATAGGCACAACCTTCACTTTAACATTATTGTGATGATTTCAAATTCCAGTTTGAGCTAAATAGAAATGGCAGCTCCTCTAGGTTTAAATGACAGATTTTGCCATAAAGACCATAAATAAAGGGAGGCACAACGTAGTCAGAAATTCTTTCTGCCACTTGTAGATAGAGAGGCTTAATGGATCATGCAAACTTTGTCAGAGAGAGAAAGATGGGTTCAAGATCACCAAAAAGTTCGTATGACATATTTTACTGTGTTAAACAAAGCTTATCTTGTTTAAGTGAACATCATGATCTAGTCAGCACTGGGGCCAGAGATTTAACCCTATAATTTAGCCTCAGATTTGGCATTAAAGCAGCTTTCCATAGTCAGTTTGATAATGTTAGTCCTGGATACTTGCCATGACCAACTTGATGTCTCCCGTATAGCTTTAAGCAACCTCATAAAATGCACTCACCAGCCCAACATCTGAAAGGCAATAAGGAAAAGGCTAACTTAGACGAATGTAGTAGAACAAAGGCTGCTTAAATAAGAAGAAATAAAAGCCTATTGTTGTCCTTCATCCTACAGACAGTCACCTGAATTTTTTTTTATCAGTATGACACTTTAAAAAGCCTCCAGTAAAAAAAGCCAACAAAGCAAAATAGAATGAATCAATCTTTTTATGAGGTATGATTAATCAGTTATTTGTAGTAATCCATCTACCTCAACCAAATCTCTATGACTGCTAGCAGAATCCATTGATCTGAAGTCTCTGCATAATAACTTACTTATCAGAAATATCACTGTTGGAGGGTCTTTCTATCATCTGTCTATATCTATCCATGTATCCATCCATCCATCCATCCATCCATCCATCCATCCATCCATCCATCCATCCATCCATCCATCCATCCATCCATCCATCCTGCAGTTTGCAATTCTGTGAAGCTTACAACAATTCAAATAAAGTCAGAAACCAATAATAACAAAACAGTGTAAGATATAAAAACCTAGGGCCTATTCTGAGATCTTATCAGATGACACTGATAGGATCAGGACTGGGCCTAGTGGTTAAGGCAACAAGCTAGAAACTAGTAGACTATGAGCTCTAGTTCCATCTTAGGCAGGAAAGCTGTCTGGGTGTCTCTGGGCCAGGCCTAACACTCTTCACAGCCCAACTTACTTCACAGGGTTGTTGTGTTGTGGGGAAAATAGGAAGAGGAATATGCATGTTTTCAGCTTTGGGTTATTTAATGGTAAGGGTTTCCCTTGTCCAGTTGTGACCAACTATGGGGGACAGTGCTTATCTTTGTTTCTTAGCCAAGGAAACTAGCATTGCCCAAAGATATTTCTGTGGTCATGTGGTCAGCATACCAAGGCACACAGAACACTGTTACCTTCCCACTGAAGTGGTACTTACATATCTACTCACACTTGCATGCTTTCAATCTGCTAGGTGGGCGGGAGCTGTGGCAAGTTACGGGAGCTCACCCCATTGCACAGCACTCGGGGCTTGAACCCTGGGTGTCAGCTTTCCAGGTCTTTAACCACTAAGCCATCTCAACCCATTGGGTTATTTACATAAAATAAATAAAGATGGAGTATAAGTAAGTAAGGAATAAATAGGAAGGAACGACTGAGTAAAGGTGATTTCATAGCTATCCAGGTTCTACTATCACCAGGAACCATAGTGGTGTAGTAGTGAGAATGCAATATTGCAGGCTAACTCTGCCCACTGTCAAGAGCTTGATCCTAACAGGCTCAAGGTTGACTCAGAGTTCCATCCTTCCAAAGATGGTAAAATGAGGACCCAGCATGTTAGGGGCAATACACTGACGTTGTAAAGCACCCAGAAAGTGTTCTAAAGCACTATGGGGTGATATATATGAGTCTAAGTGCTATCGTTATTCCTATTACCACTATATGTGACAACCATTGAATTGCATACAGTTCATAAAACAATGGAAGTACACAGCTCAACTAAGATACCTGCTTTGCTGTAGTTCAGAATGGCCTTCAAAGGCAGCCCTATGCATAGAACATTGCAATAACCTCAGCATGAAGTGTTTAGGTGACTCAACATGGCCCAAAACTCCTATGGCAACATTTGATATCTGCCATGCCCCATTACCATCTCCCATCTTCAGCCAATGAATGAGACAGACTTAAAACCATGCTTAGCTGTTCCAGTGTTAAAATAGTATTTTTCCCAATCTCTTGACATCATCCAAGGACAGCCTCAAAGTGTATAAAACCTGTCAACTTTGTCATTCAATACCTTGGAGGAAAATCAGGTGACTGGCAGTGACCAGGGATAGAGCAGGGATCATCCATGGGGATAGCAATTTTCCAGGCAGTAAAATTTTATACTGGCTCAAGGATGGGTGGGCAGCACTTCAGCTTGGGAGTGGGGGAAAGGTCCAGTAAAACAATTCTAAACCAGCCTTCCTGGTGCTTTCCAGCTATATTGGACTACAGGTCCTGTAATTCCTGCCCAGTTGAACTGGGAAACATCACCTAGGAAAGGGCATTCTGGGTTGAGGGTTTCCCAAGAGTCAAATGGCAATATGCTTGTATAATTTCCATAAAAATGAACAAAAACTCCACCATGAACCACGGTGGCACAGTAGTTAGAGTACAGTACTGCAGGCTACTTCTGCTGACTGCCAGCTGACTGCAATTTGGTAATTCAAATCTCACCAGGCTCAAGGTTGACTCCATCCTTCTGCCTTCCATCCTTCTGAGGTGGGTAAAATGAGGACCCAGATAGTTGGGGGCAATATGCTGGCTTTGTAAACCACTTAGAGAGGGCTATATAAAGCACTGTAAAGCAGTATATAAGTCTAAGTGCTGTTGCTATTGCTATATTGATTCTTGTCAACCCAAGTACTTGCTGAGGCGAGGCCAATCAGAACAGGCACTCTGTCTAACAGAAGAACTGCTATATAAAAACGTCACCTTGATTAATATTGTAATAATCCAGTTCAAGGTTCATATATATTAAACCCTATGTTACTAAATCAGTCTAGAAAAGGATGGCATCATCGCCTTGACGGTGTTTTTTAAAAGGTCTCCTTATTTTGTGATTACCCTGGTGGCAGAATCAATGGTTTGCGCTATAGCAGATAAGGCATCATTTGCATGATGGTGCCAGTTTCATGTTGTGCATTCCTTGCACCCTGTTCTAGATCAAAAGGCTCTTCTCACAGTCACTCGTGCCCTAGTCATCTCCAGATTGGACTACTGGACCCTTGAACTTTATCTGGAAAGTTCAGCTGGTGTAGGATTCAGCTGTGTGGGCAGTGATGTGTGCTCCCAGGATGGTACCTGTCACACTTCTGTTTATCAAAGCTGCGTTGGCTGCCATTTTGCTTCTGGGTTCAATTCAGTGTGCCGGTTTAGCTTTTAAACTCTTTCATGGCATGGACAGGTTATCTGAGGGACCATCCCTCCCCAATTACATCAGGTAAACCCATGTTGTGGTTAGCCGGTAGCAGGTGTGGACGGCTGAGGAGAACGAGGATGAGGGGCCAGGACTATTAGGGAGTGGACTGCTGCCTTCAGAGATTGTGGGGGCTGGCAGCAGTGATGAGGAGGTTCCTGAGGAGCCTGTGCCAAGTGCCTGTGCCTGCAGGATTGCTCGCAGGAAAGAGCAATTACAACATCACGGGAGACTTGGGAGTAAGGCTGCAAGGTAATGGCCCCTCCTTCAAGAAGATAAAAGCCAGCTGTGAAACTAACCTTTTTTGCAGAAGGCAAAGACGTTTTGAACTCAGCCTCGTGGACATTACAGTTGGTATTTGAAGACTCTTATATTGTAAACTATTTCTTATCTGTTGTGTTTTGGCAGACTTGAAAAAATTTGGCAAGGTTCTTTCTTGTCGGAGCTAATTAGTTGGAAGCAGACTTTTATTTGTGAAGAAACAGAATTCTTAGCTGAAATATAAAAAGGTTGCACTGCTGCCTTTGTCTTGTGTTTGCTCTCTTAGGACCAGGTTTGGGTCAGAACAACCCATTAGATCTGGCAGAGAAGCCAATTGCATTTACTAAGGACTTACTTTTGATGGGTCCAGAGAAGTGGGCCTTTCCTGTTCCAATGCTTGCCCTAAGGAACATTCTTTTCCCCAAAGTAAGGTGAGCTCCATCTCTGTAAATGTTCTAGAAGTCCCTCAAGATCTGGTTAGGATACTAGACTGATTCCAAGGAATCAGTGACATCCTAAGTGTCTCTACCACTGTGATAGATAGATACATTCGTTCTCTGTGCCTTATGGTTTATATATTTTTAATAATATTTTGCTTTTCACTAATTGCTTTACGTTATGAGAATGACCAATTTTATATATTTGTTTTACTTGCCCCCAGAGTCACTTCTTCTGAGATAGGTGGTCATATAAATTTGATAAATCAATAAATCATTGTATGTAGCTATCCATGCAAAAGCTTACTCCACTCACCATTACATGACCCCTTCAGCAAAGAGAAATAGCATAGGGTTTGCCTGGATCCCTGGATGGCACACAATCATTGTCCTTACACAGTGTCATTATCAGGACAATCTCAGCACCTTGGGTCTTCTCCTGGTATTAAAGTTCCCACTCATTATTCAACTGGAAAATTGCCTATTGCAATTGTGCATTTGTTGTGGTTTGGTGGCAGCAGGTGAGGATGGCTGAGGTCTCGGAGAGCGAGAACTCAGATGAGGGGCCTGCATGTGATGGAGCCAGGACCATCAGGAAGTGGAATGCTGCCTTTGGAGATTGTGGAGGCTGGCAGCAGCGATGAAGAGGTCCCCGAGGAGCCTGTGCCCAGTGCGCATGCGTGCAGGGATGCTTGAAGGAAAGAGCAGCTGCAGCTGCAGCAGCACAGGTGACTCAGGAGTAAGGCTGCAAGGTAATGGCCCCTCCCTTAAGAAATAAAAGCCAGCTGAGAAACCGGAGTTCTTTGCAGGAAGCAAAGAAGTTTTTGCACTCAAGCCTTGTGCATGTTTGGATTATCTTGATTGGTGTTTGGAGACTTTTTGTGTTTGAAATAGTTCTTGGCAACTTTATCTAGTGTTCTTGGCAGCCATGCACAACCTTGGCAAGGCTTGTTCTTATCAGAGACAATTAGTTTGAAACAGCCTTTTAATCATGAAGGAACAGAATTCGTAAAGAATCATTAAAAGGTTTTGCTGTTACCTCTGTTTTGTGTTTGTTTCCTTGGAACAAGGTTTGGGTCAGAACAGCATGATAGCTCAATAGTGCATTCCATGCAAAAGTTCCAGTCCTTAGCATCATAAAATCAAGATAGAAATACTCTTGTGTGGGTTTTGGGACTTGTCAGTTAGTGGCTGATTACTTGGTAGTTGTTAGTTGGACAATTACTTGCCAGTTAGTGGCTTGTATAAGCCTTGTTGTTGTTTTTTGAGCTACAATTTGTTCAGTTAGACACAAAACAAGGAGACTGTCAGCGCTCCAGGAAAACAAACTCCGAGACAGGCATTTTCTCAAAGTTCCATTTTATTAGAGCTGCCATGCTGGCACATCTGGGAAAACCTGAATCTGAAAGTTCCGGGTTTTCCTCCAATAATTAAAATATTATAAATCCACCCCCTGCTCCCACCATTCCATCACATGCCCCAATCACCACCCGTTCCAAATTGAGACGTCCCTTCAACCACTCCCCATCCAAGTGCAGAAATAACATGACCTTGACTTTAAAGAAGAATGCTATTATGTCTAACTACATACGCCCCATAAAATTATTATTTTTATTTATTTATTTTGTCAAGCAAATAGTAGATAACAGGTATAAGTATAAATGTGATTATGAATACGTGAAATGGCTACAAATAAAAAGGAACATTAGGATAGGGATGGTAGGCATGTTGATGTGCTTATGCACGCCCCTTACAGACCTCTTAGGAAAGGGGTGAGGTCAACAGTAGACAGTCTAAGGTTAAAGTTTTTGGGGTTTGGGGGAAAAAAAACCACAGAATCAAGTAGTGTATTCCAGACATTGACCACTCTGTTGCTGAAGTCGTATTTCCTGCAATCCCCTCTCCCAAATTCCCAAGCTCAAGAATGTATTAGCAGCATGGAAGCTTTTGGTGGTAATACTGACAGAGACCTTTTAAAAAGCTTGTCAAGGCGATGATGCCATCCTTTTCTGTGACTGATTTAGTAACATAGGGTTTAACATATATGAACCTTGAACTAGATTATTACAACATTAATCAAGGTGATGTTTTATATAGACTTATTACAGTATGCTAAGTAATAAAACATGGCTTACTGATTAGAGTAGCTAACCAAAACCAACTAAACCACCAGCCAATGAAGAGAGAACAGTTTGGAGCTAGATAAGGCAATTTATTATGTTCCTTCATCAAAGATAGAAAACCTCATTCACAGAGAACTAAGACTCTTAGGCCAAACTACAGGATTTGGGAAGTTAGGGAAAGAAAAAAATTGACCATGCTGATCTTCCCAAGCAGGAAAGTTGCTTAATTCATTCAACTATAATGTTGAAATAAGGTTTTAATAAATTAAAAACTTAAGTGGTTTCACAAAGGCACCCTTAATATGCCCACAGTTGATGGTTTAGAAAAAACTGTCTAATCTAAAGGCATTTGGAAGTTTGAAAATGTTTTTTTTTCCACATTGCTTTCTTAAGGTCAAACTGGAAAGGCATGAATGAGCACATTTTTGTTATGTTAGTAGTTGTAGGAAATCCACTGAATTATGGTGGATGGGAACAGGTTTCTTGCTGGAGAAGGCCGAATATCTTTCCTGAATGAAAAAGTTTGCTCTCTCCAGCTGAATCACTCAAGACCATCTGTGGTCCATCTCTCTCTCTCTATGTATTATAAGACGAAGCATCTCTGAAGTATCAAAAGTTTGTCCCAGAGTTGTGCCACTATTAAACTGAGACAATCCCCATTCCTCATCTCTTAGAGATTAAAAAAGGGGGTTTTTTATGTTAAAATACTGCTATCATTAGTACTTCTTGAAATTAAGCTTGCAACTAATTTACCATATTAACTGTAAGACTGTGTCAATTAGATTGCTGAGATTTGTCCCCTGGATGTTTAGGCATGGTGATGGTAAAAGCAATATCCACCACTTGTGCAGTAAAAATTCCGTGGTGGGATACTACTAGACTTTTAAGTCTGCTTTTAAGTTTTTAATTTTTTTAATTTTTTTTTTTCAAATTCAATGGAGATAAATTGTTATGCCAGCTTCATAACCTGAAACCATTACGGAAAGTATGTCCCATTTGAGGAACTCCTGCCAGTAGACACAACATCCATAGTAGATTTATGACCTTAGAACTGCCTGGTGATGCAACTGGTAGTTTGGGGATCAGAGCTTAGCATTAATGATCTTTCGAAGTGCTTCACCCAGTTTCTGGATAGAGAAATTAGAGGGATGATTTTTCTAAATTTGTCTATGGAAAAAGATTTGCTCCAATGATCCCAAGTGTAGAACTTCTTCTTAGTAAGGTTTCATGCTACAGAGGATTCTGCATGAGATGAATTATCCAGAAGCTTTCCAGTCAGGTTCCAGGTTTGGACTTAGGATGGCAATCCCATTAGTTACTTTCGGGATTGACCTGGAACTTGCTAGATCTTTTAGCACCATTCATCGATCCTGAGAGTCTTGGAGATTGGAGATTGGGACACTGTTTTGGAATGCTTCCACACCTTCCTGAGGAGGTGGTCCCACACAGTGTGGCTGAAATTGAGGGCTGAGACCTCTTCCACTTTATTTAACATCTGCATGGAAACACCAGTAGAGGTCATCTATCAAATTGGAAGGAGGGTGTATATAACCAACAGAATAATAATTAGACTAAGCAGAAGTTAGGTAGAACTGATCCAGGACCTGGAGGCCCTGAGGGACTGGATGAAGCTGAAGAACTGGCACATAATCTGGGGGCTCACTGGTCCAGTAGGAACATAAGGTACGAGATGTTGCCAGGATAGTATTTGGTCAATAGTTAACTGATAGAAGATAATATCTGTAGCTCAGGGTTGAATTAATGGGGTCCTTGGTACTTTCAAGGCTTGGTAGTTCTCTTGCAGATGTTTCATGACTCAACTAGGTAACATAATCAACACTGATGTTATCAATCTAGTTGGATCATGAAATGTTTGCAAGAAAAACACCAAGTTCAGAAAGCAGCAAGGATCCCACAATAGCTAACTCTTTCCTGAACCATGAAGCAACAAGGACAGCGACTTATGTTCTTATTCCTTTGCTGCAATTCTCTTCAAGGCTACCTTGAAAGATCACTTTGAAATCTCCGTGGTTGATTGCCGGTAGACCCTTAGTGCTAGTGATTATCTACAAACCAGCAACAGCAATAGCACTTTGACATATATACCGCTCCATAGTGCTTTACAGCACTGTCTGAGCAGTTTACAAATGTCACCATATTGCCCCCAACAGTCTGGGCCCTCATTTTACCGACTTTGGAAGGATGGAAGGCTGAGTCTAATCTTGAGCCAGTCAGGATTAATATTGCATCCTAAGCACTACACTACCATAGTTCCTTATAGTTTACATCAGGGGTCTTCAAACTTGACAGCTTTAAGACTTGTGGGCTTCAACTCCCAGAATTCCTCCTCCAGTCATGTTAGCTCAGGAATTCTGGGAGTTGAAATCCACAAGTCTTAAACTTGCCAAATTTGAAGACCTTTGGTTTACACTCTTATTATCTTTTGGGACCGTCTCCTTCTGCCTGCCTTATATCGTCTTGTAAGGAGAATATATTCCTGTTACCCACCATGAAAGAGACTGACATTCTTAGAGGTGGCCTTCTTCCACTTCTCCTGGAGCAGCTTGTCCACCCAAAGTCATATGTGAACTTATTACCGATATCTGTTTGTAGAATGGCAAAACAACCCCATTCAGGAGATGCGTCACAGAGGAAGATTTGCTGGAGGGTAGCAGCCATTTTATTGATGTGATTTATTGGTTCCAGACAGCTCTGCTTTAATGAATATTTCATGGATGCTTCATAGTATTTATTGTAAGCTGCCTATTGTGATGACAATAAGCCACCTACAGCTGATTAATAAGTACAAATAAGTACAAATAAAATCAAAAGTCCAGCTATTATAATTGCTTTTATTACTAATCAGTTCCTTCCCGCTGTCTTTCTCTAGGATTTAACTGAATCATGAAATATTCCAATAAATGTTAAGGCTTGTAAGTTAATCAGGAGCCAGGGGTGGGATGCAAATATTTTTGCTACCGGTTCTATGGGCATGGCTAGATGGGCATGGCCATGTGACTGGATGGGTGTGGCTTTTGTGTATGTGTACAGCACCCCCCTACACCCCTGTGCCTCAGGGAAGCCTCCTGGGTGAAGCAGTAAGCTGATTGTAGGAAGGAAAAAAAATACCGGTTTGACCGAACCAGTAGATGTTTTTACTACTGGTTCGGCCGAACTGTAGCATTTTTTTACTACCAGTTCAGCCAAACCAGGCCAAACCAGTAGAATCCCATCACTGGTCTGAACCCAGTTAGTACTTGGATGCATATATAAGTCATCCTCATTTACTGACCACAATTAAATTTAGCAATCTAAGTGAAGTGATCACTAAGTGAAACCATGACCTATGCTTATAATTGTTCCTTTGCTTTATAGACCTGTGAAGGTGGCAATTGTGAGCATTGAATGCAATACTTTCCCATCACTTGTAACTGTGAACAGTCACTACCCAAGGCAGTTGCTAAATGAGGGCTACCTGTATTATACTATGGAAAGGCAAATTTCTCCTTTAAAATAGGATGCGTACCTATAAACGAATTTCAACAATCCTGGGTGTTCCACATTATATTAATAGAGATAATGAGCTTCAGTGCCAAGACATCAGGCTAATGTGGCTGATTAAATTCATCAAGATGAGATTCTAGCATTTCTCAAAGTCTTAGCTATACATTCTTAGTTGGCATTAAATTGATTTCAGACACCTAATCCTTAAAACTGTAGGTTAAGCTATGAAGATTACTGATTCCACCAATTACCCTTTCTACTATTTTTCTTTCAAGCAGAAACAGAACAGAGGTCAACTTACTCTTCACTCTCTTGTCCATTAAATAAAAACCTGTGCGATGGTTTTGTATCGTTTGCTGAAATGAGAGGTCTGGAATTAAACACTACCAATAACAGGTTTCTCGTAAACAGCACTTCCTTATCAAGGAAATATACTGATTTTCACTAACTAAATATTTCCAGACTCTCACACTGTGTTCAGTTTGGAATTGCACTGACCTCTATATTAAAAATCTACGGCTCTGATTTATTATTTTTAACAGACCATCCTTTAATAATTATAGCTAATCTTGTCTATCACAACTTAATCTACAGCCCAGACAGACACTATAAAACTATCCATGTGGAACACTTGCATAGGTGCAGCATCCTAAAAATAGTACCATTTGTCCAAGCATGATCAAACTCACAGATCCTGCCTTTTCCTGTAGTTATTCTTTATTTTTATTTATTATATTTTCAAATCACTCCCTATGTCCACTTCTCATGTCAAATACTGTAAAAAGCGAAGCAAGGAGAAATTTCACAACAGGAATGTTGCTATCAAAAGGCTCCTGTCTCAATCTACAGAGGATTGGTTGTCTGATGCTTATTTTTTTAAAAAAGACAAGCATAAAAAAGTGTATATATGGCAGTAGGTTTATCTGTCTTTTAATTTTGCTAAATAAAGAAACAAATTTTAAAAATGCCCAACTTTAGCTGACCCTGGGCACTTTACGTAATAAAAAAGTCAGAATAAAAAAAGAGAAACATGATGTCCCTTCAAAATATATCTCCATACAAATAACTGAAGCTTAAATGGATGTACTCCTCACTCCATCATAAGGCCTGGGTATACAGCCAGCTTTTCAACATCTTCAGAATGAACGCCAACCTTGATGTGATCATACAATGACCTCTGAGAAGTTCTTCTTTCAGTCATTTTCTGTCAAATGCAGGGATTTCAACTTATTTATATCACATTTTTGAGAGTTGAGAGTTGAGTAGACCTATTCTTCTGAAGGTATCCTTCCTTCCTTCCTTCCTTCCTTCCTTCCTTCCTTCCTTCCTTCCTTCCTTCCTTCCTTCCTTCCTTCCACTGCCTATCTCATTTTGAAAAACAACTCTAAGCTTTATCCTCATATTACCCATGTATTTCTGTGGATAGGGCTTGCTAGATGGCTAGATGACTCTCAACTGAATGTGCTCCTTCTATGTTTGCCCCCTTTCTGTTTTTATATTGTTTTAATCTTTTAAATTTAATTAATTAATATGTACCCTGCCCATAGCCACTATGGGAGATAGGTGGTTATACAAATGTGATAAAGCAAGGGTCTTCAAACTTGACATCTTTAAGACTTGTGGACCAACCCCCGGAATTCCTCCTCCAGTCATGTTAGCTTGGGAATTCTGGGAGTTGGAGTCCACAAGTCTTAAACTTGCCCAGTTTTAATAACCTTGTGATAAAGGAATGGAAAGAAGAAAGATTAAAGAAGTTCAGTGGTGGTATGCTATTGGCTTGGCCCGGTTTAGCTGAACTGATAGTAAAAAAAAAAAGGCCTCCAATGATCAGCTGAGAGGAGAAAGGAGAGAAAAAAGCAGAGGACCTGCCCCTGCCCTTTTCTCTTCTTTATCCTCTCAGCTAATTGGCACGGCAGGCCTCAGCTGGAGTGTGGAAAGTTGTTAGGTGAACGCATGTTAGGTGACTGAACCGGTAATGGAACACATAGGGTGTAGAGTTGTAATTGCAGGAATGTTCCAATCTCGGATGGCAAACCTCAGATAAAGAATGTTTCCAAGCAAATACAACTCAGGCAAACAAAGTCACTAATCTAAAGGAGGATTAGAGAGGGGAAGTAAACATATGTTAGACTTTAACTAGAGATAATTAATTGTATTAATTACTGTGCTAAACAGTAACGAAAGTTAAGCAGTAACCAAAGTTAACCAATGATGGAGGATAACTAAAAATGTGTATAAATACAAGACTAGACTCCAATAAAGATCATCATCATGATTCAGTTGATCATGATCAAGCAACTTGACTGCCTCGTCATTACAACAATAGGATCCCACCGCTGAAGAGATTGACTTGATCTATGTCATGTGTTCCTTGTGTATATGTCAGTGGGTGCCCTTGAGTTAATCTTAACTCCTGGCCACTGTCTGAACAAGGCCCTGCAATTTGCTGTGCGGGGAAGCAATATTTTTCATTGACTCTGGAAGGAAGGAAGGAAGGAAGGAAGGAAGGAAGGAAGGAAGGAAGGAAGGAAGGAAGGAAGAAAGGAAGGAAGGAAGGAAGGAAGGAAGGAAGGATAACTGCAGAAGAATGGGTCAAGGGAGTAATCTCAGCTCTCAAAAATCAAACAGTTGGTGTACCTAGGAGAGGAGTAGCATTTACAATCTCCTAGTTTGTAATGGGTGCTTTAAACCAGGGGTCACCAACCTTTTGGACCTCAGGAACCACCAAACTCATAATTTTAAATCCCATGGATCAGAGACCCTGGGAAAATCCCCAAAAAAAGTCTGCAGGAAAATTTCCCACCCGTTTTCCTACTGATCAATCATTTTTTATTTGGGATCACAGGATACCATTTCCAGCTCCATTCTCAGGGGGAGAGAGAGAGAGAGATGGGGAGGGAGACTTTTGGCTTTGTGCAAGGAAAGCAGCAGAAGCAACAGAAGTCTTTCTTTCTCTCCCCCAAACTCCTCCAGAAACGAGTCTTTATGAGACTTGTCGCGCCAGTGCAGCCTCTTGGAGCAGGAGGCCTTGCAAGGTCCCAAAGACTCATTTCTGGCAGAGTTTGGGGGAGAGAAAGAAAGACTTTTGCTGCTGTCCTTGCATGCAGCCAAAAGCAGAAGAAGCAGCAGAAAGAAGCAGCCCAGTGGCCAAGCCAGGCGCATGGGGTGAGTGAAACAAGTTCCCCTCCCTCTGCCCTTTCCCCCCTCCCCTCACTACCTCATGTTGTTCACAATGCAAGCGACACAAGCCTTGTGTTCCCATGGGCCATGTGGGTGGCGCAGCCTTATGTTCCTGCGCAGCCTGGATTAAGTGCTTTGGGGATGACATTTCTCTGCAGACCACCAAAATTTTCTCGTGGACCACCAGTGGTCCCCGGCCCACTGGCTGGCGACCACTGCTTTAAACCTCTCCCCAAACCTGGCTCTGTGTGTTCTTAGTTAACATTAAAAGTACAAATGTCCTAGCTTGCCCTCTCAGAAATTAAAAACTTTTTTTTAAAAAAAATCCCTGGGGAAAAGAACAATGGGTTGGAATTTTAACCCAGCTTTCATAAATAGGACTCCACTGGAACTAGACCCAGGAGAAATACCCCTAATCACATCTCTTGATTAATGGATGGCAGGAACTCCTGCAGCCCTTCGATTGTTCCACTGCTAACGGCTAAGTTGGTTCTTTCCAAAAGCGACTATTAGGAAAAATCAGCTTCCTTCTCCACTGATTGCTTGTCTGCTCTATCCTTGTAGCGCCTCGTTGAAGAGTTCATGAGAGAGACACTACAGAGTGACCCAAATACCAGCTCACTGCTAGGACAGGAAGAAGCGTGCCGAAGGAAATTTTTGGGAGGTAAATATCTGGTGCAATTATTATTGTGGAAGAGGACAGTGTAGCCCTAACGCTTCACATTAAGCACTAGCTGAGATCTCAGCAATGTTTGCTAGCTGCTGGATGCATTTATGTTTTCTACAGGATCAAGAGAGGGTTCAAAGTGTGTCATATATTTAGATCCACCCAGAATTTTCCTTTTCCCCCCCTTTCTGAGGACTGAGCTCAGATTTCCCCTGTTTTTTTTTTTTTTTTACAGCTGGGCTGAGATTCAAAATGGCTGGAAACTATGCCTCCAGGTTTTAACACCTGCCCTGTTCACTTGGGTGCTCCATCCCTGGAAGTTCTCAAGAAGTGATTGGGCAACCATTTGTCCAGAATAATATAGGATCTCCTGCTTGAGATTGGACAGGGGACTAGACTAGAAGACCTCCAAGGTCCCTTCAAAGAATCCAGAAACAGCAGAAAAGGAGACTTCAAAAGAGCACGTAAACCCTGCAGGAGAAACATTTCTGCTATGTTTCCTACTATCCAAGTCTGAAAGATAAGAGGACGCTCACTGAAGGATGACAAGAATTTTATTTTTCCACAGGTTTCGCTTCTCAGTCTGGATCCAAAATCCTGATGCGTAAGCAAGCCAAAAGATTCCAGTTTACGACATTCAAATGTTGCCAGAGCAGATTAGTTCTCGTTTACTATGCTTTCTATTTGCTTGGAGCTTTGGTGCTAGTTGTAGTCTCCATCCCTATAAGTCTGTCTAAGCTCCTCAGTTATAAGGCTTATTAGACCTTGAATTATGGAAGTGATGCTATAAAACATCCCCTCAAGAGCAGCTGTCGGCAGCAAGAGAGCTCTTCATTACACACCCAAGGGGAAAAAACTCCTGATAAGGTCTGAAATTACTAGCTGGCTAATTCAGCTTAATCCTCCTCCCATCGCTATTTTTTTTTTACCCACAAATCCCTAGATATCTCTCTAGCATGTGCATTTCAGCAGTTGCTTTAAAGCAGATAAACCAACTATTGGGAAGGAAGGAAGTAGCATGCTAACACTGACAACAAAAAAGTTGCAGCTAAGCTACATTCTTGTGTTTCATTCTGAAATTGCCTTGTCTATGCTTTCATCGTTAATAACAGACTGCAATTCTTCTGACAGAAGAGCTACTTGTACAAAACACTGCACTCCTTGACTTACAACGGTTCATATAACCGTCCGGGAGTCATGTTATCATCTTTTGCAACCTCCTGACCAGCAAATTCAAATGGGGAAGTCAGATTCAATTAACAGCCAGGTTACTGAACTTACAACTGTTGTGATCCACTTAGCAATTGTGGCAAGAAAAGTTTAAAATGGGGCAAAACTCACTTAACAAATAGCAACAGAAATATTGGACTTAATAGTGGTCATAAGTCAAGGACTGCCTGTTGTTGTTGTTGTTGTTGTTGTTGTTGTTGTTGTTGTTATTATTATTATTATTATTATTATTATTATTATTATTATTATTATTATTATTATTTCCAAGGTCCTATTGATTCTAATAGAAGGCAAATATTTAATCAGATTTTGGTGTGTTTAATTTAGATTCTTCTGCTTTATTGCCATTGAGAGTACATACTGAAAGCACACTTTATGGCACTCTAAACAAATTATGTTCCAGATGTTAAGAACTGCAGCCAAGTATGACTGAAATGCATTCTCTCTACATTAATCCAGAACATTTTATATTTACTCACTTTCACTGGCATAAAATTTGGAGAGTGGGGAGTGCCAAGTATTCCTACTCTTTCTTTCTGGTTGGAATATTTGAGTTTAAGCCAAGACTGTCTCTCCACAGTTTCTCAAACATGGGATAACCATAGCCTTTTCTATCACAAAGTCCACTTCAGTAAATTAATTACCATCGGACTCATTCGATTGGTTCATGCATGCAAAAATATTGGAATGTTACGGTTGAAAGTGATTATTTTGCCCAATGTGAAATTAATTTCTAGGTCTATTACATGCAACATTTGAAGACAGAACTGGGATTGTGCTCTGTAAGTGTGAAACTAGGACCAAATGAGACCAGGTAAAATTTTGGCATTCCACTTCAGTAACAAAGAAGACTGCAGGATTTTTAAAGAAATGTATACTTCCAGAACTGAAAACAATATATTTGTATGTTAGATCTGATTATAGGGGAGAAATAAATATGGTTATGGTACAAACCATAGATGAGGAAGCTGAATGATTTCCTATATACTCAAGCAGTGGGTGGGATTCAAATTTTTTTTTTACTACCAGTTCTGTGGGCGTGGCTTAGTGGGCGTGGCAGGGGAAGGATACTGTAAAATCTCCAGTCAGAGGTGCTATTTTCTGGTTCTCCAAACTACTCAAAATTTCCGCCACTGGATCTCCAGAACTGGTCAGAACCTGCCAAATACTAACTCTGTACTCAAGGTTGGTTTATTTTACAAAATATACACTTCACATGTATTAAACCTAATACCTATAAATAATCTACTTACTGGTGCCTAATGATATTTTGATATGTGGCAGTGTTATAGCTAAAAGCGAAACGTGACAATGCACAACACATTTTTATTCTCTGTTTTTTTGTTTTAACTGCCAACCTTTTCCTGTAATAAGGCAGTATTCTTTTCCTACCCTTTAAGGCAGGGGTCTCCAAACTTGGCAACTTTAAGACTTGTGGACTTGAACTCCCATAATTCCACAAGTCTTAAAGTTGCCAAGTTTGGAGACCTCTGTTTTAAGGACTGGGAAGGTTGTTCCTTTTACTCAGAGTGTAATATCCTTTTACTTATCCCTGTATGATCTTCTACCGTTCAGCCATTATAGAGGTGGTCATCAGTTTACAACCAGAGTTGGGACAGGGAACTCCATTGCTAAGCCACAAGGTCCTATAGAGAAAAGTCATGTGACTGCTCCAACTTACAATGGCAGTTCCAGTAGTTCCAGAGGGGGTCTATTCAGCAGGTTCTGACCAGTTCTGGAGAACCAGTAGCGGAAATTTTGAGTAGTTCAGAGAACTGGCAAATACCACCTCTGACTGGAGACCCGTCCCCTGGTATGCCCACCAAGCCACACCCACAGAACCAGTAGTAAAAATTTTTGAATCCCACCGAGTAGTTCTCATTGCAGTCATTAAATGTGGTGACACAGGACTGTGGCTTGCAACTTCCTGCTGCTTCCCCATTGACTTGCTTGTTGAAGCCAGCAGTGAAACTCGCAGAAGGCGATCATGTGACTACAGGACACTATGGATTTGTAAATTCATGTTGGTTGCCAATCACAATCAAATCATTATAAAGGCATTTGCAACAACCACACCGGCCTTCACAGGAGAAGCCTGCTGAATGCCTGCTGAATCAGTGCTCACTAAGTGAGGATTACTTGCCTTCGGAAGCTGCTGCTGAATTTTGAAGTAGTCTTCCAATTGATCTCTTTTATTGAATTGCTTCTCTCTCTCTCTCTCTCTCTCTCTCTCTCTCTCTCTCTCATTCTTTATCAGTTTGTGGGAAAGAGGAAAAAAACCCTACTTTTTGCTAAGTGGCTATAAAGGCTTATGAAGCCTTAAGGCTCTGTGTACGATATCTTTCTTAAGCATAGTAGTAATTTTTGAGCTTCTTTTCTACATAGGCAAAAGCCTTTCCAAATTATTAAAGTGATTTCACCAAGCTGCACCCAAATCTCTGGATCACAGCCTTAAGGTCATCATTATCTGTGTTCGTTGATGAAGAAACATTTCTCGTCCTTCGTAGTCAATCAGCAGTCAAATCATGAAGATCAGGGAGGGCAAACCTCACTATGAATTAAGTGAAGACAAAAATGGATTTTCTACGTTGTGACCTCCCTTTGACAAGGAACTCAGAAGGCTATGTAAGGTGCATTGGGAAATGGAGGTTCAAGGAAACGAAAAATTGAAATAAAAATGTAATTACAAAGGTATCACAATCATATAGAAATGACAGAGAGTCCATCAACACTATTGGAAGAGTAAAGCGACACGTCTTATTTTTAGCATCCAGACTCTTTATAGAATAGAATACAATTCTTTATTGGCCAAATGTGACTGGGCACACAAGGAATTTGTCTTGGTGCAAATGCTCTCAGTGTACACAGTGTACTAAAAGAAAAGATACATTCATCAAGAGTCAAGAATCATAAGGTACAACACTTAATAATAGTCATAGGGTACAATAAGCAATCAAATCATACTAGGAAACAGTCAATATAGATTGTAAGAATACAAGCAATAAGGTTATAGTCATACAGTCACAAGTGGGAGGGGATGGGTGATATGGAGTGATGAGCAGATTAATAGTAATAGTAGTGCAGACTTTGTAATAGTTGGACAGTGTTGAGGGGATTATTTGTTTAGCAGAGTGATGGCTTTCAGGGAAAAACTGTCCTTGTGTCTAGTTGTTCTGGTGTGCAGTGCTCTATAGCGTCGTTATGAGGAAAGGAGTTGAAACAGATTATGTCCAGGATGTGAGGGGTCTGTAAATATTTTCACAGCCCTCTTTTTGACTCGTGCAGTATACAGGTCCTGGATGGAAGGCAGGTTGGTAGTAATTGTTTTTTCTGCAGTCCTAATTATCCTCTGAAATCTGTGTCTGTCCTATTGGATTGCAAAACCAAACCAGACAGTTACAGAGCTGCAGATGACAGACTCAATCATTCTTCTGTAGAACTGGATCAGCAGCTCCTTGGGCAGTTTGAGCTTCCTGAGCTTTATGTTCAATCTTGACTCCTTCTTTGTCTCCTTTTCTCACAGCCAAACTCTGTTCTCAAGCTGCATCTCACAAATACTTGCCAAGGTGAAACACAGCATAGCTATTCTTCTCCAACTTCCTTGACGGTTCTGTTTGGGTTAGGGATAGTGACAGGTTTAATTGCTCCTAGGATTAGATGTCTTGAAAAGACCCATGAGAGTTGCCATCATTTCTTGCTTCAGAACAATCCTTTCAAAATTATGTGCATTCCTGACTGAGACCTCTAATTCTACAGAATTTTTAGTTCCATATGAACATAATATAAATAAGATATACAATGCATGTATTTTTAATAGATATGTATACAACATATTTATTTTTTTCTGTTCAATCGCTCAGATTCTCAGAGTCTTCCTGAACAAGTCTAACCCTAATCTTGCAGTTTTCTTGGCAAGATTTTTTTCAGAAGTGGGTTTGCCAATGCCTCATTCCTAGGGCTGAAAATTACTAGTCCAATGTCATCCAACCAGCTTTCTGCCTAACATAGAATAGAAGTGGTCTCTCAATTTTGCCTTAACCATTGCACTGAACTGGCTCACATAATATATGTCTATATGTGTCTATTCTACAAGTTGGAGTAGAATTTGCAGCAGCTTCCTTACATTACAACTAACATTTAAATAAACTATTAAAATTGAATGCAAAAGAAAGTAGCAAATATTTATATTCTTATAGGCTCTTGCCAGCAGGTGCTGAATTATACTCTCAGTAGGAACTTTGCAAGCCAAAATAGTCCACATAGTAACACTACAACATATCAAGGTTTACTTTCACAATCCAAATTGTCAAATGACTCCCACAACACTATTTAACCAAAAATAATTCTTACCATTCTCAGTAGGGTTTTCTCACTACAAATGGCAATGGGATTGTATTAACCCAGAGTTTTTATACCAGGGACTCGTTGGAAACACATGATTAATCCATTATAGCTATTTTACCCAACTAATGTAGCAAATCCCTTTGCATTACTACTCTTTTGCATTTTAGTATGTAAATGACCGTGGGCCTCACAGTTTAAGGATTGATAGTACAGTATAATTAAGCCATATGTAACTGACAGATTGGATACCAAATTGTGATTTTAATATAGATTTTATCTGTTATTTTATGTTATAATTTTTAACTGGCTATACCTCAAGTGTTTTTATTTGTTCTAGTCTCTGGTCTTTAACTGTAATATACCTGATTTGATTTGAAACGGAGTTTTTTGAGTTTCATATGCCAAACCTTAAATATAAACGTGGTTTTGAATTCACTTCTTTTCATTGTTCAAAACATCAAACCAAAAAAGGCTTAAAATACCCTAAACCAGAGGCCTCCAAACATGGCAACTTTAAGACTTGTGGACTTCAACTCCCAGAATTCCTCCTCCAGTCATGTTAGCTCAGGAATTCTGGGAGTTGAAGTCCACAAGTCTTAAAGTTGCCAAGTTTGGGGACCACTGCCCTAAACCAATCCAAACAAGAACAGTAACCTAATTCAACACTAACTGCGCTTAACCTGACCCTGCAGCCATTAGATTTCTCAATGATCTAGCAGTTCTTTGATTCATCAGGATCCCCTTATAAAATTGAATTCACCCATTTTCTGAAAGGGAACGTGGTTGAAAATTAACGGCTGCTGTACTTTTTTTTCGCATTATTTAATTCATTCAGCCTTGGGTAATAGCCATTAGTTTAAATATAGCAGGCGCTCAATAGGATTTGTCCTCTGTGTTGAATCATTAGCTCTCTGTAACACAAAAGTGTTACAGCGTGATTTTAACTACCAAAAATGGCAAGCAAGTCTCCATCACAAGCGCCCTCTGAAGGCTGACTTCAAGAACCACAGCTGACAAAGCAGGATCTCAGGTGTTTGTTTTTTGCAGAATATTGAGGATTTTGTTTCCTTGAAAACAGCACGTTTTCGAGTTCGGCACATTTTCAAGTTCATGGTTGATATTTTCCCCTGTTGTTGCTGTCTGCTGTTTTACAAAAGTACAGCTCTGTATCCCTGAATCCAAATTAGAAACAAAACAAAAAAAACATATCAAAAGTAAAATGTATTATAGGCTAATATAGAAGTCTCCAAACTTGGCAATTTGAAGACTTGTGGACTTCAAATCCCAGAATTCTGTGAGTTGAAGTCCACAAGTCTTAAAATCACCAAGTTTTGGGAGCCCTGGGCTAGTAGAACAGCAAGAAATGTAGTGGATCACTGACTAATTTTGCACTACTTGTTTCCTATTTCACAGCAAGGTTTATAAAGAGGTAAACTCACTGACAGAAGGAGAGGCAGGATGCTATAATAGTCAGGGGTTGGTTTAGGACCAAACTCAATTCCACTCTCAGTCATGGAAATATACTGAGTTAATCTGAGTCAGCCACATCCCCCCAGTTCAACATAACTCATGGAATTGGTGGTGTCGGGGAAAAATGGGAGCACTATGTATGCAATTGTACAAATAGATTTTTCACATATGAAAAAAGTTCATTCTCCTTTGTACATACACAAAGTTGGCCCCAATGTAAGTTGTTCTTAACTCAAAGACATGATTTGCACCTCCCGTTTCCATCACACACCCAGCAATTGAGAGTTGACTCTTATCTCAATCTAGAAGACAGGATAGCATCCTCTAGTGCAGGGGTCTCCAACCTTGGCCACTTTAAGACTTGCGGACTTCAACTCCCAGAAATCCTCAGTCAGCTATGCTGGCTGGGGAATTCTGGGAGTTGAAGTCCGCCAGGCTTAAAGTAGCCACGGTTGGAGACCTCTGCACTAGCGCTGTGTTTCTCAACCTCAGCAAGTTTAAGATGTGTGGACTTCAACTCCCAGAATTCCCAGTCACCCAATAACAAGGAACCATTGGAAATTCAAGAAGAACAGGCTGATCAGTAATCATCAGTAGACATTCAGCTGGCTAATCTTGGGTACTGTGAAAAGGCACCAAGTACTAATGTTGTCATTAATGAATTGACTCATTCTTATCACCATGTTGCCATCTCTGTGTAGAAAACAAGGGGGCTGCTTGGGAATTATACATATGAGTGAGGCTGGGATATATTTTCATTTCAGGCAGCTAAAAATTCTTGGCCTGGCTGACCCAAAAGTGCTTCATGAGAAAAGTGAGGGAAGCAAAACAGATAATTTGTGAGAAACAGAGCAAGTAAACGTTAGAAATGGAACTATTGGAAGGACCCAGACTTTGGTTTCCTTTTATCTCCTTGGCCATACCCTTATCACATGTACAATATGTAATAGCAATAGCACTTATTATTATTACCTTTATAAGTACAACATGTGTACAATGAGATTGGCTGAGCCTCCCTTCATGCACCCCCCCCCCAACACAACTCACAGTGAGGACAGAAGTCCCTAACCCAGTCCCAATCTTATTACACTATGTGATCTTGTTGCACAACGCACCAGCCCCGCAAGTCTATCATACTATGTTGACATGAAGTTATTTTCTGTTCAGGAGTCTGACAGCCCACAGGTAGAAACTGTTCTTCAGCCTGTTGGTGCAGCTGGCTATGCTTCTATATCTCCTACCCAATGGTAGGAAAGTGAAGAAGTGCTGACCGGAATGTGAGTTGTCCCTGAGGATTTTCCTCACTCTTCTAAGTACTTATATATACTTAGACTTATATACCACTTATATACCACTTCTAGCCCTCTCTAAGCGGTTTACAGAGTCAGCATATTGCCCCCAACTATCCGGGTCTTGTAATGATGACATCTGGACTCTGCAATGTTCAAAGGGATACGTAGAGTAGATTTTTTTGAGTTGTTTGCAGGTTAATTACAGTAGGTTTCCTGTGATGCAAACCTACCCAAATCCCCGCTAAACACATTTTGTTTGTCAAAATGAGGTGACAAATCCAGCACCTTCATCTAAGCTCAGTTTATTTTTCTGGTGTTGTCCACCCCAAGAACAGCTTTCTAAACTGGGGGCAACCCGGCTTCACCATCTGCTGGAAATCTAATTTTGCATGCAGAAGAGAAACATACTTCACAATGGAGCCCGTAAAAAGTTGTAAATGATTTAAATGCATTCATATGTTCCCTGCAGAATTGAGCGTGCATCTGCGCCGCCGCCGCCGCCTCCTCATGTTACAGACACAAATCAAGTGGAAAGTACCCAGCTTTGACTAGCAGACTGTCCCTTGGATGACAATTTTCCCATACCACTTTAATTTTTTGGTGGCTCTGCCTGTTTTTGGTAAACAGCTCTGCCTCGCAGCGATCATTTGACAGCATTTTCTTTCCGCTTGCTTTTCAAAACTCTTCATCAGCTTCATGTAAATATTGCTCAATCAATCTGTTGAAGCTGACAAAAGTGAGTCAGGTCCAGAACAGAGAAGCATCTCTGCAGCTGGGCTACTTAGGAGTTTCCAAGTCTTCTTGTCCTATAGCCCAGGGGTCTCCAACCTTGGCAACTTTAAGACTAGCGGACTTCAACTCCCAGAGTTCCTCAGCCAGCTTTGGAACTCTGGGAGTTGAAGTCCGCTAGTCTTAAAGTTGCCAAGGTTGGAGATCCCTGCTATAGCCCATTGATCCAAGGTAATAGGCAATATTTAGAAATGTTTTTGTACAGGACAATTTGACTTACATTTTTCTGGACATTTACTAAGAAGGTGATGTGTGACAGCTTCTTCAGTTACGATGTTCATGTATCTAATCAGGAACCAAAGAATTCCAGGTGTGCCTTTGATAATCTTCCCCTAGTATCTATGATGGACAAGCCCATTGATTCAAAACATGCCTTTCTAAGTTTCATCATAGGAGTGTTTTTGTTACCATTGTAATAAAGTTAGCCCAAGTAGAAGTAAATGTATCTGATTCTGTTTCTCTATTTAATTCCTTGCAATGTTAACAACATCCCATGTGCATTTATACAAGTGGAATATATTCTGATTCCTTCCCGGGTGTGGACAGTGCTAATCTAATAGTCATCAAAGACCAATAGTCGTTGGGCAGGAAGAGCTTCCTAGAGACCATTAAAAATAGTTAACAAAATTAAAAGACTTTCTCCTCAAACCCACCATGCTATTTACATATTCTTGAGTCAATTAATAACTATTTTGTCACGACGTTCTCTGTCACCATTCCCAATTTCCAGCTAGATTTCAGGGGGAACTTGGATTAAAATCTCTTCTTGTTCTCCACACAGGCATTTAAGGAAGACGTTACATAGCTCACAGAGTGAAAAATTATACACCGCTGTGGTGAATCCTACCATACATCATTTCACGGTATGGTGTAGATGATTCAAGGTCCAGAGATGGATAAATCTCTCAAAATCCCTGGATTATGACTGAAATCAACCTCCAAGTCCACTATAAGCCAACCTAGTACATTCTTTTAAAAAGGTTGCAAAATACTGTAGCCCAGAATCTGGTTGAGTTCCAATTTTCTAAGCAATCATTAATACTGTACAAATGCAAAGCTACAGAACTCTATCTCAGATTTGGGGGACCTCATTAGATTAATCTGATCTCTACTCCCCCCCTTTTTTTAATTCACTAATTGTTAGAATTGTCTAACAATTGAGCATGCAGATCATCCAGACTGTTGCCGGCAACTACACTTAAGGAAGCTAATAGTTGCAACAACCTATGATATATTAGATGTTAAACCTATTTAACAATAGGCTCTATCGCTAGAGCAATTAAAGTAAATTTTGGATTATTTAAAACAATTTTTACTCCCTGCCCTATTTAATGCTAAAATAACCATTTTCAGAACAGTTTATAACCCAAACTGCAAGAGTTACTAAACAGGATTTTTCTCAATTGACTTGTCTACAGATGTAGGTTGTGTGAAGCTTACCAAGAAGGCTTACTAAGGGATCAAGTCTCAAAATTTTCTAGGCAGGCTGAGATTATTGAAGCAAAAGAGATGATCAGCTACTGGTCTAACCACAGTCAATGGCCGTGGTTTGGTTGATCCCATCCTTTTTGATTAGGTCACTGACTCAAATATTGTCTATCCATCCATCATTCCTTTTGGGTTAATCCATTGGCAAGACTGATCACAGACAGGAAACTTTATCTTTAGAGATTCAGAGTCCTTCTCCTCCCCTCTCCCCCCTCTTAAGGTAAGCCATGTTCATTAAGCTTACTAAACACTGTCCCAATCCTAAATTTCAAATCCTTCAAAACCAGAAGGCCGATGATGAGAATTAAAGGGGGAAAAAATGCAAAGTAAGCACATTGCAATTCCATTTGTTTTGGGAGGAGAATCAATACTTGCCTAAATTAAATTAAATTAGTTTATTGGAAAAAGGATAAGGCTTCAGCTTAAGCCTCTGTTGCTGAAAATCGGTGGTCCATGAAAGTGTTTCTTGGATCATACCCACTGTGATTTTGAGAAGAGTAGCAGAAGGATTGTTTGCTTTGAAAATGACCCATAAGAAGTGCTTTGAACCTCACATGAACCTAACTGCTTTTCCCTGGAGCGTGATACCTTTCCTTAAGCTTCCATAGGAGTCTGAAAACAGACATTCCTGCTTAAAGAAATGGTATCATTTATTAAACAAGCATTTCTTTAAAACAAATGAATTATTTTTGAAGTATGTATGGAGCAAGGTAACACCAATGGGTATCTGGCAAAGTAGATTTCTATTTGCCATCAAATTTTGAATATGTTATTCATATATTTATATTCAGCTAGTTTATATTCAGTATCAAAAAGTAAATTTATTTTGGTTGAAATAAAATTACTCCTAGTGAGGAATAGTCTCATTTAGAGATGTTATTGTTCTCACATTAAGGGGAACAAGAAGCAGAAAAATATATACGGCCTTCTCCAGCTTCTGGCTCCATCACCGATGTCAAGAAGAGCAATGAGAAAATAAAAATAAAGAAGAATATTTAATTTTCCTTCTCATCTCTGAGAAATGTATGCCAGAGAGATGAAACGTTTTCTTTTTCCTTTTTAAAAACAGGTTTAAATAGATTTGAAGCCATCTTGAACTTTTGACCTTGCTATTTTGAAGCCTAGCGGTATGGTATAAATTTCAAGCAAATCAAATATTTGTGCTCGTTTTCACTCTCAGATATATTTCTTCTCATAAATTCTCAAGTTTTAGAGGAAATGTTAACCTTTTCCACCCTCAGAAACATTTATCACTAAGATCCTTTCCACAGACACTTTCTCTAGAAGAAAGTTTCTCAACTTTGGCAACGTTAAGCTCCACGGACTTCAACTCCCAGAATTCCTCAGCCAGCCTCCAGCCACTAGATGGGGCTAGAGAGCAACAACAGTATATAAAAGTTATATGCTGAAGCATGACAGGGCCAATGAAGAAAGAAAGCTGTTGCAGAGAATAGGTAACAAAAGAAGAAGGTCCACATCCTGGGTCCTATCATATGACGCCGTTTTGGACAAAGGAACCAATGCTTGTTGATTCTTTTGGATTGAGATGGATAACCTCTCTGGCCCTGAAGCTCTTTAGAGATGACAACCAGCACCTTGAATTCAGTGGTGGGATTCAAATTTTTTTTTACTACTGGTTCTGTGGGCGTGGCTTGGTGGCCGTGGCCATGTGACTGGGTGGGCATGGCTTTTTTATTTGTTTTTTGGCAGCCAACCCCCCCACCCATTTTTGGGGGCCTTCTGGGCCTCAGGCAAGCCTCCTGAGGGGCATTTTTGCTCCCAGAAGGCCCCCTGGGGCTCAGGAAGAAAAAAAATGAGCCTGGAGGGGGCACACAGCACCCTCTCACTCCATTTTGGGGACTTCCTGGCCTCAGAGGAGCCTCGGAGGGGAGGGCTTTTTGCTCCCAGAAGGCTCCACTGGGGCTCAGGAAGAAAAAAAAACATAGGAGGGGCATGCAGCAACCCCCCCGTTTCATTTTGGGGCCTTCTGGGCCTCAGGGAAGCCCCGTGGGGGGTTGTTTTTGCTCTCAGAGTGCTCCCCTGGGTCTCAGCAAGGGGAACCCCGGCACAGCTGATCATATGAACAGCTGATTGTCAGGAGGGGAAAAAAAGAAATACCTTAAGGGGCGTCAGGCGGGCGGGGTGAGCAAGCATCGGGTGGGTGGGGCGAGCCAGCGGCGACCAGGTGATCAGGTTGGGGGCGTGGCCAGCCAGAACTTACTCCCGGTTTGGCCACCGAAGCCAAATCCTTGCTACCGGTTCCCAAGAACCAGTGTGAACTGGCTGAATACAACCCCTGCTTGAATTGCAGCTGGATAGCCAGGCCTTATGCCATGGAAGCTTTTACTGATAGTAACCAACATCTGAAATAAGTGTACTAGGAATCAATGCAGCTCATACAACAGAGGTGTTCCCTGGGCACACTGTGGAATACCTCTAACAACCTAAGATACTATGTTCTGAATTAACTGCAGATTCCAAAAGACCTTAAAAGGTAGACCTAAGTATATAGCATCGTCACAGTCACAAATAAGGTGACCAAAGTATGACTGGCTGCCTGGAGGTCCTTTTGGTCTGGAAATGGGCACAACTGATACACAACTATATGCAAAGGTCCTCCTAGTCATAGCTGCCACTTGTAGAAATGGGTAAGGCGAGTTCAGAAAAACTCCCAAATTGTGCTGCAGTCCCAAACAGGATATTTAGAACACACAAAGCCACAATATCTTGCAATGCCTAATTAACAACTCAGGATTTATTGAGATGGAAGGGATAACGGTACAATTCCAGCAACAGAATAATTTCCCACTTAGAATCAATATATTTATATGTCCCTTAGGACAGAGACTTTTTAATTTTCTTCCTAACACCCTTCCTAGGATTCTGTGGGGAATTGGGCCTTTTAAGTGGTAATGGAAATGCTTGCGACACTGTTTACAAAATGGCCTCCTGATTGGAACCAGTCCTGTGTTTCTTTGCTACAAAATTTTTCCCTCTCCTCTGCATCTGTACACCAAAGAAAGCATCCACAGCTGTATTTCCACAGAGGGCAAACTGCCCATGGTCTTTGTAGTCTGCACCATCTTGAATTTTGGGCAAGAGATCACAGCTACTGTGGACATTTCAACTCGTTTTTTAAACATGATGTTCTTGCACTTTTAGTCAAAGTTAGGCTTAGAAACACATGACCCTACGGAGTAACTTAATTCCAGATCCTGACAAAGTGGCAAAGCTTGAGTAAAATTTCATAATCAGTATCCACTCTTGTCCTTTTCTGTTACCAGCTGAGAGAAAATGGACTCCTTTTTGCATAGCCTGCACAAACATTTGGCCTATTTTTCTAGAGGTGAGAAGTGTTGGATACAAGTCTGAGTCAACAGAAAATTGCTGATAATCAGAAGTATTAAAACTGACAAGTTTCCCATCTCCTCTGATACCTAACAGGCTAGTTCCCACTTAAATAAAGAGGACCACAATTGAAGTAGATACTACATTGCAAGATTGTCACAGAGGCAGAATATTTTTCACATTGTACTTGAAAACTGATGAGAAATAGGGAAGAATTATCCATCTTTTCCACAAACCCAAGATAACCAACTCTTCCCTCCTGCAACATCCTTTTCCTTATGATTTACTCGCAGGAGTCTTCTATGTTTGTCCTCAAGTTCATCCTATTCAACCATTTCCTCTTTGTGTTACAAATTCCTTTCCATCATAATACATAATGACCATTATGGGAGAAATCATAAACGTATTTCCAAAAAGCAATTATTCATAACTATACTTACCAATATGAAGTTTTCCTCCAAACCTGTTGGCTGGGAAAAGAGAGTTGGTCAACTAACAATCAGCTGGTAAGAACTAAAAAAAGCTAGGTTCTTGTTTTGTGTGTGTGTGTATGTGCGTGTGTGTGTGTGCAAATGGCTAAAGGTCTCTTTGCCAGAGAAAGGCAATACTTTTTAAGATCACCTGATCCTTGGGAGATATTTGTCTGGTGAATTTAACCCTTTGTAGTATCCTAAGTTTCTTTTTCTTCTATTCTATTCTGATCCCTTTTCCTTTTGGGTCCATTTGGTTTGTTCTTTCTCACTACAGCTTTTTCTCTGACAACTTCTACATTTTTTTGTAGACTTCCCCTATTTTGCTGTTTAAGTTGAAAGGGGAAAGGAAATATATGCGCTTATATTTTGCTATGTTTTTATTTGGGAATGAAAGAATAGCACAGAACTTTCCTTTATCTACACCTAAAAAGGATAGGGGCATGAATAAAAACCACAGCCAAAAAAAACCAAAACCCCACCCTGAAATAATGTTCTTCTGTGTAAACGCACAAACTCACAAGCTTCAAAGTGTATATAGATCAGATGCTCCCGAGTGACTTACCTTAGGGAGTAAGCAATGAGTTGGCCAAATTCATAAATGATACTAAATTATTCGGGGAAGTGAAAGCCAAAGCAGATTGTGAAGAGCTCCAAAAAATCTCTTTAAACCAGAAGTCTCCAAATTTGGCAACTTTAAGACTTGTAGACTTCAACTCTGGCTGGCTGGAGAATTTTGGGAGAATTGTGGGAGTTGAAGTCCACAAGTCTTAAAGTTGCCAAGTTTGGGACCACTGCTTTAAACTGTAATTAGTCAACCTCTCTAACAGTACATGGGTACAACTTTGGGAGACAGGAAGAAGAGCTATTGATTGGACAGCCAGAATGTAAAAGAAGGAGGAGATGAGTGGCAAGCATTTCATAAAGGACCCTCCCTAATTTTCCAGAAGGTAAAAGAAAAGGAGGGGAGGAATACTTTCAGAGTTTTGCAAAATTCTATTAATGTAAACATAAACATGATTAAAATTTAAAGCAATGCATCTTTGAAGAACCTCACTAACTTTACAAATATAGTACACTCGTGAAGTCTGACTGTAATAAACCAATCTTGGAGTTACAATGGGAGAGCTCAGGGACAGCAGGTTTAGAACAAATGAAATAATTTCCAGAAGAGACTGGACTTCCATTTGTCAGAAATGGTGTAGGACCTTCTGCTTGGGTGGGTGGGTGTTAGATTAGATGACGTACAAGGTCCCTTCCAACTCTGTTAACCTGTTAATTTCTTCACACTAAGCAATTAACTTGTGGACCTCAGATTATGATGATTTGAAAGGAACTGGATACATTAATGGACGACAGTTTTATTAAAGAGTATTAATCTGATGTTACCTCTGGTTGTGGGGCGTGACCCCCTCGTATTAGCTGCAAGGAAGCAAGAGAGGATCGCATTTCACCTCCTACTTGGAAGCACCCAAGAGGTATTTAGTTTGCCTCCGTGAAAAATAAAATACTAGACTAAAATAATCTTTGGTACTATCCATCAAGGCTATTCTTCCATTCCTACTCTTTGCAGTTTTCTGAATGGAAAAGCTAATGAAAGTTGAGACTATTTAAAACTACTCTGCCAATGTCATAAATCCCGGCAGCAGAGAGCGAAAGATTTTCTAATTGTATTCTCTTACAATTTCCAGAGTTTATGCAAAAGCCTATCACAAACCATACAGCTGTTTCTTCTCCATCATACGCCTAGTAAATATTCTATTCACATCTGGGCATATTTATTTTTAAATACTTATTCAGCTAGACTCGGTATGCATTACTAGTGAACCTAAACTTAATCATGGATGCTCACTTCGGGAAGTCAATCATGTTCTCAATCATGTCGGCTTATTATTTCCTATTTCTATATTCTTTCATATATATCTAATAAAATAAATTAAATAAATAAGGGGAAAAACGACAAGACGACCAGTTTAAAATCTTTTCAATACTTGTTATATCACAACAAACATACCAGTCCCCAGACTTACATTATATTGTACCATGTTTTGGAATTAACAATTCCCCCCCCCAAATTAAATCTTGACCAATGGGGTAGAAATACATTTCCAATGCAAGCTCCAAAACTGAAAAAGAGACGAGTGCATTTACAAACAAGCTAGACAATAGAATCTTATACAAAGCATCGTTTACATCAGCTTTCCACACTGTATTGTCCTCCAGATGTACCGGGCTACTGACCTTATAGAGAATTATGCAAGCTGCAACTCATGGATTTACAAACCTCACATATCTGGAAAGATCTGATTATGCAAAGTCTAGATGAGGTGGTGGCAGGATGCCACTGAGATTATATTGTTCTTTTAGAAGTTGGATGCATTTGTGTAAAATTTGCATGGTCGAAAATCTCTGTAGACAGGTTTTAGGAAGAAAACGGGACAGAAATTATACTTCATGACTACAGACCTATATTAAAAACGATGCTTCACATTTTCCTCAATCATCCAATCCACTTACTTCACACGTGCAGATTTCATACAAGGATATTGACTGTATATATCATCAAATCTGATCAGCACAATCATTTTTCTCTCCCTGTTTCCAGGCTGATAGAAGTTTATAGATTTGTTACACTGGCCATTGTAGTACCAATGGTGCTTTTTCAAAAGGCAACTGGACTTTCTTTGTTTTTGCTTGAAGACGTTTCACTTCTCATTCTCCTTCAGTTCAGCCAGAACTGAAGAACCTTCTTGGATGAGAAGTGAAATATCTTCAAGCAGAAACAAAGAAAGTCGAGTTGCCTTTTGAAAAATCACCTTTGGGACAACCATGATCTGGATGACTGAGAATTTCCAAAGACACTGGCCATTATACAGAGTGACTTTTCCTCTATACACAAATGTAATATTCGTCAGAAATTACAATGTGTGAAAAAGTGTATGTAGTGAAATCCAAAGAAAGTGCTTTTATTGCTTAATGCTTACTCAAGAATGTAAAAATGAAATATTTGCCATCAAAGGAACTTAAGATAGCATTACTCCCATCTGGTCTGCAAACCCCTGAATGAACGTGAGATGGCAGCAAACAGACATAGAAAACACTCATGCTTTGCTGTTATTCAGCGGTCATTCAGATGTTTGCAATCTGGTTGCCCTACTTGGGTTCTGTAAAGGATTACACTTCAATGTAAAAATAAAAGCTATTTTTAGCCTTAAATAAGTAAAAATTAATAGCAAAGTAGCAAATCTACTACCCAATGCCTTAATTTGATTAAGTCACGTTGTGTTGTGGTCCTCTTTTCTGAATAGCAGAGATTCATAACAGCCAGATTGCAAAACAGAAATGAATCTAACAACAACTGACATTAAAGAAGGAGTTCCTAATATCTGATGTGCTAATGTTCTTGTCCAATGATGTGTGTGTGTGTGTGTGTATTGCATATACTACAATTCCTATCAATTTCATCCAGGATACATAAGGGTGGAATGTAAGGGTAGAATGAATGAAAAATCCTGGTTGGTCCCATTTTAATCTCTCTTTAACTTCATTTGGCACTCACTCTTGCAAATTTACCCTTGAAAAATATGCAGCAAAGATTTATTGGTTAAGGGTACGTGTTCCTCAACCAAAATTATTTCTCAGCTACCCTTCATATGAAAAGCTTTTGGGAATCCTTCTTATTTGATCTGCATTTGTTATATTTTTAAACTGTTTAACAGACACTGTACTACAGGCATATTTCTCTTAAGAAAGGCCATGTGAAACGTACACTGAAAGGTAGTCAGTGAGTTATTGATCCCTTTGCAGAATTCTCCAAATGGATGTATATTATTTTGAATAATTTAAAGGATGGATGTTAGTAAGAACATTGGAAACTAGAATGTAATTCCTTCATCTCCCTAGGAAAAACACAAGAGCTTCCATGTTATAAACCTGCGAAGATACAGGAGTCGTATTGCTAAGTAAAATAAAACCTCATTTGCAAAAAAAGAAAAGCACACAACCGAGACCTTCAAAAATACTTTTGAGTTTCACTTCTGCATTTCGTGGTGTTTCTCCAAGCTTTTTCTGCACAACCAAAGGCCAGAAAAAGAATTGGAATACTTCAGTGATTGGCCCGTGTTTGCGATTTGCCTTTTTTTCGCAATGTCCTTGTGGAAGTGACATTCCAAAAGTGGCTTGAAATCTCCCATCTATATGAGATGGACAACAAGAACCGAGAAACCTGATCCTAGAGCTAACCCCACCTGCATGAAGAGCATCATCAACACTCCTGCTGCCTCCGACAGTTCCTTCACAGTGACTTTGGGACCATATATAATCGATAATGTACTCAGGTAGCCATTGCTGAGTCCTAGGGCCACGATAAACACCATCGGGTACACATCATGGGCAAAGGCGACTTTTGCAATGTGCGCGCGCGGCTGAAAGTTGCATAACATGAAAACGGGGATGAACAAAGTTCTCAGCAGAATCATGGTTGGTAGCCACTTGCTTTGTGGTCCAGGAACCTGGACCCACGCGGTGATCTGCCGTCCGCACCAGTCAGCAAAATTGTACAGAAGGAAACTAGTGAGAGGTGTGAAGTATTTATTTGTCCATGGGCTCCCTGAGAACTTGTTTACAGACTCGATGCTGGACGAGACTGCAGGGAAAATGGTGATCGAGATGAAGTAGACATAGAAGACGCAGAAACCTAACATGCCGATCTTCTGCAAGATGAGCCACAGAGGAGGGATTTTATCAGTATAGTTTCTGTTTGGCAAGAGCGGGCTGGGATTATCTGCTGCCATGTCCTCTTCCTCCAAGCAATTGCTGGGCAAAGCATTTGGTGAGAACGTTGCAGTATAATACCTGAAAGAGGATGTGGGGGAGGGGAAAATAGTCAGAGAAAAGCAAACCAATAGAAAAATCAAAATTGAAATCGAGATAGGAAAATTAGGGGATGGAAAGGAGCTCATTGGTTCATGTTGCTGTTTGTTCAGTCGTTCAGTTACTTCTCATTCTGTAATAGAATAACAGAGTTTGAAAGGGACCTTGAAGGTCTTCTAGTCCAACCCACTGCTCAAGCAGGAGATCCAAGACTATTTTGGACAAATGGCTGTCCAGCCTCTCCTTAAAAGCTTCCTGTGATGGAGCACCCACAACTTCTGTAGGCAGGCCATTCCAAGGGTAAATTGCAACAGGAAACTTCTCCTTAGTTCTAAGTTCTCTCCTTGATTAGTTTCCCTCCATTGTTTCTTGTCTTGCTTTCTGGTGCTTTGGAAAATAGGTTGACCCCCTTCCCCCTCTTCTTTGTGGCAGCCCCTTAAATATTGGGACACTGCTATCATGTCACCCCTAGTCCCCTAATCATCTTTGTTGCTCTTCTCTGTCCTCTTTTCAGTTTCAGCATCTTTTTTTATATTGTGGCAACCAAAATTGGATGCAATATTCCATGTGTGGTCTTACCTTATCTATCTATCATCTATCTATCTATCTATCTATCTATCTATCTATCTATCTATTCTAGCTTTGTTCTATTTTCCCACGTCATTGTAGTTGTGCTTTTAAAGTTGTAGCAATGTTTCGGCAGAATCTCATCTGCCATCATCAGGCTTCTGTATAGTGTACCCATGAAAAATTAAGAAAACACACACACACACACACACACACACACACACACATATATATATATATATATATATATATATATATATATATATATATATATATATATATATATATTTCTGAGGTTCTCGCGGGTATTTGTATGTGGATCTTTGGTTATTCGGGTTTTCTCCGCGTAAGATTGGAAGTATCTAGGCAACGTTTGATGAAGTCTCATTCATCATCTTCAGGCTTGTGTCTTCGGCTCTGTCCTTCTCAGGATTCTGAGAAGGACAGAGCCAAGACACAAGCCTGAGATGATGAATGAGACTTCATCGCCGTTGCCTAGATACTTCCAATCTTATGCGAGAAACAATAACCAAAGATCCACATATATATATATCATATATACATATATACATATATACATATATACATATACATATACATATACATACATACATACATACATACATACATACATACATACATACATACATACATATATATATATATATATATATATATATATATATACATACATACATACATACATACACATATATATATACACACACACACACATCACTCACTCATCATGAAATCTCCAGAACAAAGCTGAACCTACAAACTTGAAATTTGGCACGTATGTTCCTCTTGGCTTCTAGGTGCTAGTTGAGAAAGGATTTTTTGAAATGACCGTTAGAGCATTACTATTTCTTATACAGTAATTAACACGCTCTGATGCTAAGGAGTTCTACTCCCCCTCCCCACCTGAAAAGAACTCTGTTCCAACTGCCAGTTACCTCACATTCTGTTACCTCAGTTCAAATTGGCAGACATTCCACTCCTTCACTCAGGAGCAGTCTGGGGCTCCTTACAGTACTAAACGTCAGTTCCTCACCAAAATACACCTTCCACCTATGGAACTGCTTCTGGACTCAAGGCAGCGGGAGTGATATTCCCTTATGTGCTTCAATCACCGACCACCACTGAGCCAACAGATGGTGAACCAATTTCTCCTGCATAGTCCAATAACAAAGTTTTGTCATGAAGCATGAGTATCAGTTAGTGCCTTATAAAACAGTACTAACATTTCATGTGATCTTGATTCCATCCCTCTGTTAATGCAGCCTAGGACTGTGTTGGCTTTTTAGCAGCTGCAGCACACTGCTGGCTCATATTTAAGAGGTTGTCCACTAGGACTCCCTGTTGCAGTTATTGCTATTGAGCCAGTACTCAATATTAGTGACTTACAAATTCTGCAGCTCTATGGCTGTTCCCCAAAGCCGTTCTTGATCTCATCTCTAATGGAGGACATGACATGTTTCAGGAAGGCAGAATTCAGCAGAAAACTACCTAACAGGAAGAACAATTTAACAAAGGAACCAATTACCAAAGAGGTCGGATGTTCTACTTTGCTGAATGTTTTTATGCAGAGTGGACTGCCATGTTTGGGGTTTGCTTTAATTTAACTCTTTGGACCAAGTAGGAAACTGGATTCTACAGAAGCCTTGATGATACTTCTTAAGTCTCTCCCAAATTACAAAACTGTTTTTTCATGGATGAGAAGGGGAAAACCCTTCAACCTTTTACTTATTTAAGAACAGACTACCACAACTTTGGGGAACTATTTTCACAGCATGTCCAAGTTTAAAATTATATCTAAAGAATGAAACTTTGACAGAAGCATTGCATGGATCTTAATCCATGAGAAAACATTGCTTCTTTGCCAAATTACAGAGGAAGTTTGAAATGCTTCCCATACCACCTCAGAGAACAATTTTGTCTAAGCTAAGTGTGTGGGACTATAATTCAAATTGATGTCTTCTTGGGCAAACTGATTATGAATTATGGGACACAGAATTTATAAGATCTGAAGAACCATGGATTGGACGGTAATCAAATTCAACTGAGTTGCTCAATTGCGTAAAAGACCATGAACTTGTTATTTTCAAATTCTGGAAAATGTGCCAGAAAAGCCTCAGAAAGAGGCCTTAAGAAAGAGCTGCCAACCATGTTACACTGCAAACAAATCAATAGCAGCAACAAGAGGGATAATTAAAAAAGAAAAAAAAAGAGAAAAGTCATCCTCGAATCTAGCTCCAATCCTGGCACTTAATCTGCATCCTTTCCTTGCCAGCCTTGAAAAGTAGTTTTTCCGTTCTTTTCAACGTGGTTTTTTTCCTGCCAACTTTCTAGTTCAATCCCACAGCTGTGGAATACTTTCATGGTCCTTTATCAAAATAACTAACCAGAGCTAAATGCGTTTAGCTTCCAAGATCAGTTAAGGATGGCTAGGTTTTTCTCCTTGCGCAGGGAAGAAAGATAACAGCCGATCTATAAAAGCCAAAGCCAAGTTCTGTTAGAAGACCCAGACAGACTGTGCTCCAGAGTTTTAAGACTGGTGGCCACCCCTACCATCAGGAACACAAGTGATACTGAAACTGGGGTTCATTTAATATTGACACTGTATCCCTACCAGATTGTATGGATCTGGGGTTTTTTTGGGTCGGGGAAGAAAAAGGAAAGAATGCAACTTGTAATATATCATGCACTTTCATTCCAAGATTGCATTGATGAGCCTGGGGAGAGAAAAGGGAAACAGAAGCAGCAGAGGCACTGCCTAGCACTCTCCCTAGCTATAATAGGAAGGGCTTTCATGAAAAGGCAGCCTCGTGACATCCAGAGCTGAATATTTTAGAGCCTAATCCTTAAACATCTGGCTGATTAATGATCTCACAGGACAATGGTTGTTACCTGGCGTATTCCAGCTTGGGAAGAATCAGATACATCACAATGCACAAAACAATGAAGACATCCCCGAACAGGAAGTAGGCCAGAGCACTGTTTGTGACTTCTGATGCTGCTGCCAGATCCACCACTGATGCCAAGGCACTCACCGTTCCTCCCATGGCCTGACCTATGTGATGAGGTTATGGGGATGAGGAAGAAGAGGAGCAAATGTCAATGAAATAAATTCCAGACAATGCTGGGTTAGTCAAAACGAAACGTGTTGAATGAGAATCTGCTTGGCAGCCCAAATTGGAGACGATGAAATCGAGGAGCAAGAGATTGAAATGGAGCTAGAAACCGTAATCCCAGTTTTGATCCTGGTTAGACATTTTGCCTGGAATTCTGAAGTTTTAGTTTATTATGCCCATAATGAATTTGTGTACTTTCTTTTGTTCCAATTTACTATACTATGTGTTCCCTTGTCACTCCATAAATGTGGATGTAAGGTGATTTTTAAGTTCATACAGTTTTCTTAATTGCTCATCAGCAAGGTGGCACATACACACACATGCATAAATAACAACTGTACAATTTGAGTAATGAAAACATGCACACATTAACTAATGTTGCTTTTAACCCAAGATAACATATGTAGAGGGATTAAATATATCAAAAAGTAAGATAAATTCATTTATCTAATACCAGAGTAGTGGAACTCCCTAGCTATAAAAAGCAAACTATTTTTGAATCTTGTGGGAATTTCAAAAATCACCTCTGAGGAGACTGGAAAAAAACTATTTCTGGGGAAATAAAAAGGCAACATTATTTTCAAAATCTTGAGATTACCAGCCATATTTGGGTGACAAATCTGTAAAGGAAAGTGATAGATAACCAAGAGTTCAACATGTTAAAAATATATATATTAACTTTAGCTCTTTGGATCAAATATATGCAAACAGAAATATCATCGCTTATTAGGCTGGTCTTATGTCCTTTGACCTTCCATTTTTGTCAAAAAGATGTTTAAGTATACAATGCAAAGGTTTATTAGCACAACGTATGACTTTCCATTTTATAGTCATAATAAAATAAATTCATGATAATGTATGATTAAATGTTGGAAGGCTTCCAAAAAGGGTTGTGGTGAAAATCTCCACCAAGCTCAACCTTAACTACTTTTGTTTCTGCCGTCCAGGAACAAAAGTAAAAAAATAAAAAAATCTCTGTATTGATTTTTGTCTTTTCCTTTCTTCCCCCACATTTTTTAAATTCTCAGATTGCATTTCCAGTGCCATCCATCCTTGATAAACCTCAAGGGGACTCATCATTCATACCTGCAAACTTGGAACTCATCAGTTATGGAGATGAGCGTTAATGTGAATACCAAATAAGACAATGAAAAGCTTCAAGTTTTTTCCCCGCCACCTCAAAATATAAACAAATATGGAGCTGAATGCAAATGTTTTGTTTCAGTGCAGGTAGTCAGTCTTTGGATGAGGACTGGCCTTTAGTGACTGTTCAAAGTTATATCCACCTCCCTCCAAAATACTTATGACTTGGTTTTGAAGTTATGGTTCCTGCAGTGCCCCATAGTCACGTGAACAAAATTTGGGTGGATAAGCCCTTATGACCCACTGCAGGGACCTACCCTGCCAGGTCCCACACCTTCTTGCCCCTCTCCAATCGCTCACCTTTTACTAGAGATCTCCTTCTGGAAGCTTTGGAGATCATGCTGGTGAAGGAGAGCAGGTCATTCTGCCTGTCGCCATCCCTAGGCCATGTGGCTCAATCCACGAAGTGGGCGCCATTTGGGGAGCGACCGCAATGAGTTGGGGCTGCTCTGAAATTGCACCTGCTTCTCAGATGGCACCACACAACCTACAGGGTACCTGTGGGGATCTGGTTAGCAAGCCCAAGGCCTGTTTGGGACTCCAAGAGGGGCAAAGAGGAGCACAGGGTACCTCAGGGGGTGAAGAAGGCTTGGGGAGGTCTGAGGCAGGTGGACCAGGGGGTGCACAAGGCCTCCCAGAGCCCCCCAAACCCTGAGGCGATTACATGGGTGCCTCACTTAACAACCATCATAATGGCAGGCTTCATTACAGCCATACGTTGAGGACTACCCATACCTGTAAAAAAGTTAAACCGCACCAAAAGAAATGGCACAGAATGAGAGAGTAAGAAAAAAAGAAAAAGATGACCTCTTAACATAAATTTTATTTTAAACATCCCTTCATTCTATTGCACAAGTCATCTAGGTGTCATGCCCCTGTCAGAATCTGATTCTGAGCGGGAGGCCGAGCAGCTGACAGGGAGTGGGAGTGTGGCTCCATTGGCTGTGGAAGTAATTGGGGAAGGGCACAGTCCTGCTGGGCAGAGCAGGGGAGAGGTAGAGAAAGGCAGAGGGAATTCAGAGGAAGATCCAGCCCCTCTTCATCCTAGGGCATGCAGGGAGGAACGGAGAATGGAGCAACGTGAGTCTTGTGCTTACGGTGGAGGAAAGGGCCCTGATTCCCTTCATTAGCTGAAGCTGGGAACACAGTGTTTAAAAAGGGAGTTTGCGCACAGAAACTTGTTGGAAACAAATTGTGTATTATCTTGTTTTGTCGAGGCTTATCTGGGTTCCTGGTATCTTCCCAACTGTGTGTGTTTTGTTGGCCTTTGAAATCTGCAATTTCTTATCCTGCCCTGTCCAGTTAATTGCTGCAGCGTGGTTTGTGTGGATTTTTATTACAGGTTGTATGTACTTTGTTTTCGGATGGAATTTCCTCCACTTAAAGACTATTCTTGGGAGAGTTTTTTCTCCAGCTGAAAGTAACCTGGACATTGGGGGCAAAGTTGGAGGTATTAAAGGGACTTTTCTTACTTATGTGACTGTTTTGCCTTTGTGCCACGCCCCGGGTCATCACACTAGGTTAAAAAAATGTCACAGAGATTGAAATAATTGTCACATCATCTCACATGGACAAAACCCTCAGTGCAAATGTTAATCCAACTATCACCACAGGACACAGTACTAGAAGAATCCCGCCAAGCTCCTATAATAACCAATCTATTTAAGCATATTTTTTAAAAAAGAAAAAACTAACAGCAAACCTGAAATCAGTGCCTGGGAATTCCTCATGGGAAAAGATCCTGACAAGCCAAAGATGCTACTGATGAAGATGGTGGCAGCACTGCTGATGACGGCCACACAAACAACAGTGATGATAAAAAACCACAGTGTCCAAGCTGATGTGTCCACTTTGACCAGCACTGTAATCACCAGAAAACTGGCCAGCATGACAGCCAAGGAGGAGAGTATTCGGACGTTGACAGAAACCCTGGAAAAAAGAAACAAATGAGTTGGTGGGTGGTCTGTTAACAAACATCCCCTAAGATTCTCCCCAGTCCTGAGATTATATTTATACCTCAGTAAAAGCTCCTTTGCTTTGAAATGGCCAGGGGAGAAATTAATGGATATTAACAGATTGTCAACTCACAAAACATTTCTATGCTCGTTTTATAGTTGCCAACAGAAAGTGGGGGGGAAGGAGTTAGAAAGAGCAGTGCAGCAGTTTGGAATCACAAGTGCATTCCATTCATAACTTGCAAGATTGTCACTAGGCGACTAGAGTTTCTGCTGCGTAAATCTCTCATTGGAGAACATGATTGATGACTCTTAGCTATGGACATTTTTTTGTTGGAGAATATAAATTATGATGCACCCAAAGCGGTGGGGGGAAACCAGGGTCAAGGGTGACAGTGAATTACGTGTCTCAGAATCGGCTTCAACCAGGTCCTGCCGACATGTTTGCTCCTAATAAATTCATTATAGGTTTTGAAGTTTGGGCTGGAGGCTCATGATTTAATTAGGGCAACTGCTGGAATCCTGACACAGATATTGAAGAATTGCAGCACCGTAATCAAATAAGTGGCGAGCATCTCTGACAAAAGAAGCCAACCAACCAAAAATTGCTTGGTTCCAGTTCTGTTATCAGGTCAGAACATGTGTCTTTTCACTGAAGGCCTCTGTGCTATTCAGAAGCTAACAGAAGTATTAAATTTTTATCCTGGGAAAGATACAGGGTAGAAAGAATGAGGCTGAATGTGGTAGGACAAAAAGGCTAAGAAATTAGATGCCATGGATAAACAGCACACAGATTTTCTCTTTCATATGCTTAATTAAGAAATGCCAAATGACTGAATGCAGCCTTTGTACTTCAAATTAAATGTCCTTCTCTACAAATTAAACATTCTTAGCTTCTACATATGTGCTGCTGCTTTTCCCAGTGAAAATTTTCAAAACACTTAAAAGGAAGTTAAACAGCTAGAAAGAAGAAATCCCAGTTAGGAAGTTCTAAATGTGGAAAAGATCATCTTGGGCAGTACTGTCCAAAGTGGATCCAGGGGGAAATGGACAGGAGAGGAAAGAAACGAAAATGAAAGTAGAATGACGATAAGAAGAAAAATAAAAAAGAAAAGACCTATCTGGAAAATGATTTAGAATAGAGCTTTGGTGTATGTGGTTTATATCTATCAATGTTTGAAGATGGTCCTCGACTTACAACTATTCGTTTAGTGACCACTCAAAGTTACAAAAAGTGACTTACAACCAGTTTGAAAACTTATGATCGTTGCAGCATCCCCGTGGTCAAAATTTGGGTGGCTGGCAATTGGCATGTATTTATGGCCACTGCACTGTCATCATTTGTAACTTTCCCAGCTGGCTTCCAACAAGCAAACTCAATGAGGGAAACCATATAATTTACTTAACAACTTAAGAGCTCTGGCAAAAAAAAGGTCATAAAATGGGGAAGACACATTTAACAATGGGGCCTTTTTTTAGCAATGGGACTCAATTGGGATCATAAGTATTTTTTCATGCCATGAGACTGCAAAAACTAGAAATGTTGCCTCCCTAACCCTACGTCTTTTGACAAACCCTATCTGTTTGAACAAATAGCTTTAAAGAAGTACAACAAGCAAACAAAATGAATTATTCCTGGGCAAAAAGACATGCTAATGGACAACCCAGGTCCTCTCACTTTTTTCCTCACCTTAATCCTGCAAAAAAAAAAGTTAGGCCTGAGATCCAGTTCAGACCTATTGTCACATTTTAATGATCACGGAGCGCCTTAAGGAGGATGGAGCATGGAGTAGTCATAAGTTAATCTCTGGAGGCAATCAAGCTACAGGGAACCAATTTTCCTGGGAATTTCCATAAATGCAAGCCAGGCTCATGTGTATTTATGATGCTGAAAACTTAGCATAATAAAACACTTATTGATTATGGATGCGCCACTCGGCAGAATCAACAATGTGCCGAAGATAAATGAATGCTATGTTTAAAATGTAACGCATTAAGCATAATGGGTTTTGTGAAATGGGATTCCCAAGCTAGAGAATATATAAGATGTTCCGGGTCTCTGGATCAGCTTTACTTCATGGAATTTGGGCAGATAATTTAATTCTCCATTGAAGGAATTCTGCAAATAAGGATAGTCACAGTATAACTAAGAGAATGGGGGCATTTTTGACAGAGAATGCCATTTAAGTAAGTGTGGGCTTTCTCCAGTATCAATTCCTAGGCTTCAGCCAGTATATCACGCCTTTATTGTGTCAATCAATTTTTCTGTAAAGATGTGGAAAAATACAGTATTAAGTATCCTTCCCGGAACCTCAGAGGCAGTGATTGGATTCAAAAATTTTTACTACTAGTACACGCCTACTCTGTGGGCGTGGCTTGGTGGGCATGACAGGGGAAGGATATGCAAAATCCCCATTCCCTCCCCACCCCACTAACCTGCTTTCCAGCTCCGTTCTCCTGTGCAGGGAAACAAAAGAAGACCCAGCCGATCAGCTGGGACTCAATGGGAGGCAGAGAATAGATGGGAGCGGGGCCAGTCAGAGGTGGTATTTGCCGGTTTTCCAAACTACTCAAAATTTCTGCTACTGGTTCTCCAGAACTGGTCAGAACCGGCTGAATACCACCCTCTGCTCAGAGGACCAGAAACCAAGATGCCTTTCAATGTGGCAATGTTTCTTCACCTTGGCAGCTTAAAGAAGTGTAGACTTCAACTCCCAGAATTCCTCGACTGGCCGGTGGAATTCTGAGATTTGAAGTCTGCACCTCTGAAAGCCACCAAGGTTGAGAAGCACTGCAGTCCAGAATCAAGGATTTCCACCCAGAAGGAGTGGAGCTCTAGGGGAAGTTTGTCCAGTTCCCTCAGTGATAGGTGACGATAGTTTAAAAAAGACAGACGTGTCCTTTAATCCTTGGGCCATGGCCCAGTACTGGGCCACACAGCCCATTCAGAACTGGGCCGTGCAAGCAGCAGACAAGTATGTGCAACTCCATTTGCACAAGCGGCAGGTGTGTGCACCCGCTGCTTGTGTAAATGCACACGCGCACTGCTTGCACAGAACCATCCCCTCTCCCTTCCCTACTGGTCCTCAAAGCCAGAAAGGTTGGATATGCCTGCTGTTAATGTCCTGCCAAGCCTAGCCTCAATTTACTGAACGTACACAAAGTCTGCATATGGCAAGCAAAGTAATAATTCCAGAATGAATCTTTGAAGGGCAACTCTCCTGAACCCAGTGCCCTGCCGACGTTCTGAATTATAATTACCCACAACTCCAGAGTTTTAGATCTGGGAATAGGCAAGGCCGCAAGAAGATGACTGGGCTTTAAACTGAAATAGATCGGAGACCTTAAGTAGATAACTAATGGGATCATCTATCAAATTCCAACATTTTCTCACTTAAATGACCGGTATCCCTGTAGAACAGGGGGGGTCAAACTCAAGGCCCGGGGCGGGGGCAGATCCAGCCTGTGAGGTGCTTAGATCTGACCCACGGGGCCACCCTTTGCCAGCAAAAACAGAGATCAGGAGGGCCATACACAGGTTGCAGGAGGCCGTTGCAGCCAAAAATGGAGATCCGGAGACCGTTTTCACTGGCAAAGCGCTTGGGCCGCCCCCGACAAGAGTGGCGTCAAGCTGGCCATGCCCACTCTGCCCCTCCTCCACCCGAGGTCAAACACAATCCCGATGCGGCCCTCAATGAAATCGAGTTTGATACCCTCTGCTTTAGAACACACCTAAGGACATTTTAAAAGGTGGGGCTTGGATTGTCCTTTTGAGCAGATAAGAATTCTCATGCCAAAATGTAAGTTAGTGGTGTCAGAGCAAGAAAAGAAATGGAAAAGAGGATTCTGGGGCTTCATATAGAATTCTCAATCCTGAGACGTTGAAGCCTATGGGTTTTGTACCTTTTTTCCACATCCCTTTTCCTGCGCTACCCTGTACATTCGCCCTTTCAAGTTGCAAAGCACAGGGATCATGCAGGAACCAGGATACTAGAGAAGTGCTGATCTCTCCATCCCACCTTCTCCTTCGAAAACAGTGACCTACTTTCATTTCACATATGAGAGAGGCACGCTTGCACGGCTAGCAACTATGCTGCCTTCAAATAGTCCGTTGCCATTGAAGTAGCACTCAAGACTTCTTTGAGTTCCATGCCACTGCAGACAGCTAAGTCCGCAAGGAGATCTTGACCTCGGTTCCCGCTTTTCTCTCCTTCCTCTTTGCCCAGCGTAGAGCTGCTGAATTTGAGGCCACTGCCTTCTTTGCTAAGTTCTTGCTGATTCTCATCTTTTCCATACATTTAACAATCCTTCCTACTGATATTGCCCAGCGTGATGAATTGTAGTTCCCCCGGAGAACATCTGTTTGGAGCAGCCTCCATTAACCTAGTAAAAATGATCATCTAGACAATTTTGGATACGGTCTGTCTTAATTTAGGACACGCTATGACTTTGAGAAGTTTTGCTGTTGTGGCAGAGGATTTTTTGGGTAAGCCCATTTTCTCATCAAGAGTTTTTAGCTTGACTTTTAAAGTCACTGCTGTGTTAATGCTGCAGCCTGGGGAGGCACATGGCATAGCCAAGGCCAGAGGAGGCAGGGCAGAGGGGAGGAGGGAAAAGTAAGGCCACTAATGCAATCACACTTACTTGTTGACTAGCAGGAAGTTCCCAATCAAGCTCAGGACCGAAGGCACAGTGGAAGCCACAGAAATGTAGCTTTCAAAGAAATTCTAGGAGGAAGGAGGGGGAAAAAAAAAGCAAAAAGCATCAAAACAGAGCTTTAGAAATTGTGCTGCAAAAGGGACAAAGGCATGAGGGGCCCAGTGGCCTAATGGATAAGGCATCAGCCTCTGGAGCTGGGGATTTGTGGGTTCAAGTCCCTCTGGGTCGTTCGTTGGTCTTGTGCCATTTGCCCAGAATGATACAGGGCAGGTATCAGCATTCCAGAAAACCTCCACTCCAATAAATAACTCTTGAGACACACATCTTCTCAAAAGTTCTGTTTAATTGGATAGTAAACTGGCACATCTGGGGAATCCCGAATCGGAAAGTTCCTGGCTTCCTTGCAATAAGTAAAAACGATAAATCCACCCCCTGCACCCGTCATCCCATCACATGCCCCAATCACCATCCGTCTCCCAACTTGGAGAAATTCCCCCTTCCCATTTTCCCAGGGCTCATGAAGGTGGCAGTGTGGAAGTGTCTGGTCTCAATATGGCTTCCAAAGCTGACAGGCAGGGTTGTCAAACTCAAGGCCCAGAGGCTGGATCCAGCCCATGGGGGTGATTAGATTTGGCCTGTGGGGCCAACCCTGGAAACAGTGATGAATTGGCCTGCAGCGCCTCTGCCAACAAAAACAGAGTTCGAGAGGGCCACACACCAGTTCCCCCTCCCCTGGAGCTCCATTTTCACCAGCAGAGGGTTGCAGGAGGCCATCGCAGCCAAAAATGGAGCTCGGGAGCCCGTTTTCACTGGCAGAGTGCTGACATGAATGACATCAAGCTGGGCACACCCACCCTGGCCACGCCCACTCCACCTCCCTGAGGTCAAACACAACCCTGATGCGGCGTTCAATGAAATCAAGTCTGACACCCCTGATACATGGTCTTCTGCTTGAGCATGAGGCTGGATTAGAAGACCTCCAAGGTCCCTTTGCAAATCTGTTATTCTGTTATGACCTCCACCCAGAACTCTCCGTCACAAACCAAAGCCACGGGACCCAAGAAATGCAAGAAACTGCAGAGGTTGCACAACGATCAAACCACCAACCTCTAGCTGAGAAGCACGCCTACTACCTCCAAGTAACTATTAATAGGGTGTTGGGTAGAACGTCAATCATGTGACTGTCTACAACACAATTGAAAAAGGAGAACTTCTCATTCCCGTGACCAGTAATGCATACTATGTGAATCCCAGCATTGAGATGGTGATCTACAGATGGGGAGGGGGCCATTCTGCCAACATTGGGATTGGCTTGGAATAAACTTACTTTTCTTCCAGGAAGTTCTGAAGCTGCATTCAGAACTATATTCTCCTACCGAGTCAAACATCGAATCACAGACAGTAGTTAATGTGAATAATTCAATGCTTTAAGACTCTCAGAGGCAAACTTCCTCTTATTTATTGAGGAAACATGCAGTAAATGTCTTTTGTTTTTGTGAATTTCATTACAGATGTGCCCACTTGATTATCATGAAGATTATATTGTGTTGAGGAGGGAGTATAACCCTTCTCACTAAAGCCATGATATCCTTGAAAAAGTCCCCTTCTGTGGCCATTACCAGAAGGTAAAGCTACCTGGAGTGATTGAGATTGGGTGACCTAGAAATTGTATGTATGTACATATGTATGAATGAATGAATGAATATCCCCTTCAAACTGAGCTCCACTCTTGATGATAATGGTGGAGGATCGGAAGGGAAAGAGTCAACTTCCCATCTCCAATGGCTGCAAATCTCAATAACATTTGGTTTTCGTGCAACAGAAAAGGGTGAAAGAAAAAGCAATTGACAGACTTTGAATACTGTTTCAGAGATCAAGGACAATTGCTATCAAACAATCATTTATAATCTTACATGTAATACACACACACACACTATCCATCCATCTATCCATCCAAATCTATCTATCCATCCAAATCTATCCATCCAAATCTATCTATCTATCTATCTATCTATCTATCTATCTATCTATCTATCTATCTATCTATCTATCTATCTATCTTGTGTGTGTAACTATATGAATACAAAGGGATTAAATGCATTTAGTTAATTATATTAAATTCTATTTTAGTTTGTATCTGGTCTTCCTCACTAGGGGCTCCAGGTAATTCTTGACCAAAACCTACTATTGGTCTTATCCAAAAAAAAAAAAAAAAGATTATAACTCCCAACTTCTAGTGTGACAAGGCAAACAAATGCCCACATTTTTCTCTACACTGTGGATCTTGGGGGCAGTAAAGCCAAGAAGGCAGCTGGTTGTGAGATTCAGACTTACAAAATTTTCTCTGGAATAAAGAGATCTAGAGATTGACCATATATACTCTAATCTGCTGATTTTTTGTGTGAATAGATTGCAGAATTGAAGTTTTTCCAGCCCCTTGGGGTCAGCTGGTAGTCATGGGTTCTATTGTGCTGAGCCATAAATGCAGCCTTTCATGGATTCAAGGTTTGACCAAGCCTCATCTTTTTACTCCCTTTGGAGCTTTATTTTTTAATTGCCTTTTTAAGATTGAAAAACCTTTAGGACCCACAAGCCTACCAGCCACTGTGTGAGTTTCACTGCAGTCTGTTTAAAAAGGAAGAAAATAATCTCTTTTCAGCTTTGTAAGATCTTTATTTTTTGCAATATTCAGCAAAGGGGTGAGCTGTTTCGTGAAAAATTTTAAATGACAGGGTTTTGTGAAACTGATTTAAAGAAAAACTTTGAAAATTTTATTTGTTCAATATACTCTGTATGGGGATTATCAGTCATCTAGGCCATGGTTGCCCCAAAGGTGCTTTTATTTTATTTTTATGTTTTTTGCTTCCAAAAAGCAACTGGACTTCCTTTGTTTTTGCTTGAAGACATTTTTGCTTCTCATCCAAGAAGCTTCTTCAGTTCTTAAGAAATTCATTCAGAACTGAAGAAGCTTCTTGAGTGAGAAGCAAAACATCTTCAACCCCCCCCCCCCAAAAAAAAGGCCAATTGCCTTTTGGGGGGGGGAAAGTCCCTTTGGTTCAATGTGATCTTTAATAGAATTATTGGGGAAAAGTTATGTACTTCTCTCGTACAAATTAAACTGAATATGGCTGTCATTCCATTCTAGCACTACTAAGAAAAGGCTGAAATTCACCAAAACTATTCTGCTTATACCTACCATCATCTGTGGCAGCATTCTGAAGCATGCTGACCATCTGTTTATAAAACATTTCCTTCTTTTTTAAAGCTAGAAATCTTTTCAAGGATTGGGGAAAGCTCTATTTCTACATGCCTTTGGTATCTTACAGATCAGTCTTTTCTCAACCTTGGCAACTTTAAGATGTATGGACTTCAGAAGATTTCCAAGATCCTTTCCAACTCTGTTGTTCTGTTCTGTTCTGTTCTGTTCTGTTCTCTAATCTCTATTCCATTCCATTCCATTCCATTCCGTTCTATTCTATTCTTGTATTTTATTCTCTATTTCTATTCCATTCTATTATTCTCTTTTCTCTTCTCTTCTCTTCTCTTCTCTTCTCTCCTCTCCTCTCCTCTCCTCTCCTCTCCTCTCCTCTTCTCTCTATTCCATTCCATTCCATTCTATTCTTGTATTCTACTCTCTATTCCCTATTCCTATTTCTGTTCTTCATTGCTGACTGGGAAATGCTGGGAGTTGAAGTCCATACTTCTTTAAGTCGCTAAGGTTGAGATATACTGTCACACATCACTAACATTGGCACGTTATGATTCAGACAGTCCAGGTAATACTTTTATGTCCCCTAACTTACTTATAGGATGGGAGGCCTAAAAATCAAGAGAGCTGTCCCAAACCCTGTGGCTTAATTCCCACAGACTCCTTTCATTCATTTAGAAGAACAGGAACATGCAAAATCCTGATGTGTGAAAAGATCGCTTGCGAAAATTGCGGAGAAGCCGGCTCAATCAGCGTTCCCTGAGGAAAAAAAGCTCTTACATCCAACTTATCAACCTAATCAAAATCCAAGCTATTTGAAGGATATGGTGATGGAATGGCCTGTTAGTACGGTACCTAATTGCTTCTTCATCCAAACCAAACAATATTTCTGCACAGGTAATCATACTGGATATTTAAGCATTCCTATGTTTATGTTTCCCACACAGAAAATACTGTTGGCTGCTAGGAAAAGCCAGCCATGTCCTGCCCAGATGCTTTGGCAAAGTAAAATTTTAGTCAGCTTAAATTCAGCAGCAGAGGCATCTCTGGGCTCCTGCTGTGCTAAAGAAAGGAGCTGAAGCCCTGGGTGACGAAGCAAGCACTAGTGCGTTACCTGGATCACAGGGCATGAAATTAGCAGTGGCAAGCAGGTTGAAGCCAGGAATACCTCACCGTTGTAAGCTTATCTGCAGATAGCCAAGTTCAGAACCCTATTTCTAATGACTCTGTGCAAGGCCCATGAACTCTTCCCCTCTCCGGTGCTGTCCAGCCAGCTCCAAACCAAGCTGAAAAGATGGAGATTTTCACTGCTAGGAAAACCATCAGCTGTTGAAATAAACTATTAGGTTGACCTGACTTGGAACTGGTCATCCAGTGTTTACTTGGCTTCAAAAAAATTATCATAGCAGGCAAGACTGCATTTTTTAAAAAAAGGAATTAGTTATGGACATAATTGGATTTATCCACATTTTCTATTAATGAAAACCGTTCAGAAACATCATTTGATGTAAGAGATAAGATTTATGGAAGCATAAACTACTTGACAAGATGTTGCTAGCAATGAAAAATCTACAGTAGTTGTCAGAGTATCTCAACAATACAATCATTCAAAAGATACCTTTGGATTTCTAAAGCCTCAAATCAATTTTGCACAATCTGGGAATTCCAGAGAGTGTTTCGGATGCTGTAGAAATGCAACCCCTCCCCCAAATTTAGAATACTGCAAATCAGGGTTCAGGAAAACTGAAGGAATGCCTGATTTCTTAAAGATTACCAAGTTCTTCATTGGAAACGGTTGTCTGTGTAACTCCATCTTCAGAAATACACTTAAGACATTCCCATAAATTCAGTCCTAACAAGCAGCCAACACTTCAGAACCAAAAGAAAATATATTATCTGTAGTAAAAAGAGTGATGTTAAGAATATAGTGATTGACACAAAAAGAACATACTGTAAAATCAAATAATCAAGATTGATAATTTAAAAAAATATGTGTATTAACATCAATTTTTAAAAGATTGTCAACTGTATTAAATATGATGAATATTGTCATATTTGTTTTAAAATGTAAGGCACTCCAGAACCACACTGTTCACACATTGATATGCTTGTTGAAACAAAAAAAATAAAAAAATTATTTGGAAAAAAAACCCGAAAGAAAATATCCTTTCACTTTCTCGGCCCCACTACCGCACAAGATTATTGTTTGAGGAAAATAGGAGGAAGAAGGAGTATCATGTATGTTTTCTGCCTTGAGTTACTTCTAAAATTAATAAAGGTGGGATAAAAAATAATATACAGATAAACAGAGAATCAGAGTTGAACGGAACCTTATAGATCATCTAGTCCAACCTCCTGCCCAAGTAGGAGACTGTACACCATTTCTGACAGATGGCAGTCCAGTCTCTTCTTGAAGGTCTCAAGTGATGGTGCTCCCACAACTTCTGAGGGCAACTTCTGTTCCATTGGTAGATTGTTCTCACTGTCAGAAGTTTCTCCTTATTTCCAGGTTAAATCTCTCCTTGTTCAGTTTCCATCCATTATTCCTTGTCTGGCCTACAGGCACTTTAGAAAATAGCTTGACCCCTTCCTCCTCTCTGTGGCAGCCCCTCAAGTATTGGAAGACTGCTCTCCTGTCTCCCCTGGTCCTTCTCTTCCCTAGAGTGGCCATGCCCAGTTCCTGTAACCGTTCTGCATGTGTTTTAGTCTCCAGTCCCCTAATCATCCTGGTGGCTCTTCTGTGAACTTTAGTCTCAACATCTTTTTTATAATGTGGTGACCAAAACTGGATGCAGTACTCTAGGTGTGGCCTTACTAAGGTTTTATAAGATAATAAAATCATATTATTATATTATATTATGTTGCATTATAATTATATTATTAAATTATAATGTAGAGAGAGGTTTACTTCAAATTAAGCAAACTGTCAAAGAAGAAAAGCATTCATTATAATAATTTTATAAAACAGTCAGGAACGAGCACTGATCCGAATTAAATCGGACTTTCCTGAATGTGTAGGAACCAAAACACAAATATAGAAATAATGTAATAAAAACAGGAACTGCATGCCAGAAAGAAAAAGGCACTACACTGTCAATGTCTACAAGAGATCAAGGGGAAAGTGGATAAAGATAAAATTGGCAACCGCTTACAACTGGAACCTTTAAAGAAAACACACACCTGAAGGCTTGGTTGAGGCTGTTCAAGAGCAAGCTATTCAAACGAATGCAATCAAGACTGGAATTGAAAAATTGTCAAATGATTCAAAGTGCAGATTGTGCAGAGGCAGAAGGTACAATGGATTATATACTCAGTTGGTGCAAGAAGATTGCCCAAGCTGATTAAAAATAATGACATAACAGTCACCGAAACGACCATCTGATCATGGAAGATCTTTAAAAAATCATTATGTGCAAGCAATGAACAATTGGTGGGAAAATAGAGTTGAAAAAGTAATCGAATATGAGCAGATTAAAATATTGTGGGATTTCCAAATGCTAACTGATAAAGTCTTGACATTCACCAGATTTAACTGTGGTTGAAAAAGGAGAACATGTGGATTATATTGATGTAACAATAGCAGGGGATAATAAAAAAGACAAAGAACTGCAAAAGAAAGTATCAAAATTTGAAAATCGAAGGTAAAAGATTATGGGATAAACCAGGTATGGTGGTCCCAGTGGTTACAGGTGCACTATCCAAAATCTGCACTTTGACAACATTTCCATCTGTAAATTGCAAAAGACCAAACTGTTTGGATTCACGCATACACTATGCCAATATTTTATGACATTCTAGATCCTTGGGAAGAATTTGATGTGTATGAAGGCCAATACTAGTGAAAGAACTGACTTCACAGCAGTGGTGGGATTCAATTTTTTTTCCACCGGTTCTGTGGGTGTGGCTTGGTGGGCGTGGCTTGGTGGGTGTGGCAGGGGAAGGATACTGTAAAATCCCCATTCCCTCCCCACCCCACTAACCTGCTTTCCAGCTCCGTTCTCCTCTGCAGGGCAACAAAAGAAGACCCAGCCGATCAGCTGGGACTCAATGGGAGGCAGAGAATAGATGGGGGTGGGGCCAGTCAGAGGTGGCATTTGCTGGTTCTCCGAAGTACTCAAAATTTCCGCTACCGGTTCTCCAGAACTGGTCAGAACCTGCTGAATACTACCTCTGCTTCACAGTTGATAACAACAACAACAACATTTTAAGAAGATACTTGGTTGATACCTAGGATGCTGGCAGCAACCCATATCAACCATCAGCGCCAGTCAATGATATTTATGATACATTTTTAAAGTTCAATTGATTGAATTTCATGTTTAATGAATAAAAGAAATATAATAATTATAATAACAACAATAACAATAACAATAGCAGCAGCAAGAACAACATTTTCCTGCAAGCAAGAACTGGTGAGACTATAAAAGAGAGAAAGTCATAAGAAATGAAAAATTTTAAATGTTCTGGGACTTTAGAATTCAAGCAGACAGGACTTCCGGTTTGTCGGCTTCGCGAGCGGCAGGGATTTGCGACTCTGAGCGATCCCTGCCGCACTAGCCGCTTTTGGTGCTCCGATCCGGACGGGTCCGAAGCTAGGCTACCCTGCAGGGGTAGCTGAAGATAGGGGGGCAGTGCCTGGAGACAGCAGAAGAGAAGAGAAAGAACTGGAGAAGATGACAAAATACAAAGACCTAGAAACGGCAAAGGCAAGCAAGGGTAGTACCAATAGTAATAGGCACCTTGAGTGCAGTCCCAAAACAACTGGAGCACCACTTAAACACCATAGGCATTTTGCCATCAGTCAATTGCAGAAGGCAGCTTTACTTGGAACAGCTTCCATCCTGCGGCAATATCTGTAACAGCATCAAACATTCAGCTTTGCCTATCCCAGGTCCTTGGTAAGAACTCAATAGGTAGACAAAAATGCCAAACCCAGTTGGAACATCTGCCTGACTATGCGATAATTAACAACAACAGCAACAACAATAATGTTACTTTAACAGCTCTTAGGTCCTTGGTTAGGCCTTGAACTGTTAGGTTTTTATACCAGTCCCAGACGGTGGATCAAATAGAAGATTAAATCAATAATAATAGTAATAATAATAATTTTAAAAAGAAAAAGAAATAGAGGTTGATTTGATTAGGAGAGTGTTCTTGGTGATTCCAAACACCCATAGCATTAGGGTACTTTTTTCCCCCCAATCAGTGATTACTCTGCTTGGTTTTGGTGTGGGAGGGAATACTGATCGTTCAGTTGGACTATGTGCCAAAAGCCTGTTCCGTCTCTGTCTTTTGGCCCTGGCACAAATTAAGATGCAGTTGGTAGTTGGTTCTCTAGTCTTCAGTTCTGAGAGGGAATCACTTAAGGCATCAAATCCATGCTGTTACTCTAATAACCTAAAAATAAAAGCTTCCATAATTGCATTGAGCTATTAATGCAAGCCGGTGCTTCTTGAAAGAGTGGGCCAGGTCTTTTCAGCAAGCAGCCAGGCTCCTGGCTGTGCAATCAGCTTCGTATGTTGACATATACGCACATTAGACTCCTTTGCTGGCGTTTGATGCTGCTTGGACATAACCTGGCAAGGCTTCATTAACATGTGTGTGTAACGACAGATGAAATATTGAAGAACTATTTAGGGGCTTCAGTTTTCATTGTTCTTTAAGAAAAAAAAAACAGACGATGATTGGGGAACATCTAGCCATTTTATGACAACTCGGATAGAAGCATAAAGATAAATGTTGTGGTTCGCTGGCAGCCTGTGCAGATGGCAGCGGAATCGGACAGTGGGGAAGAACAGGGACCAGTCTGGGAGTCTGGAGAGGACTCGGACGAGGGTCCTGCATCCGATGCAGGGATGGGGCCAGGACCATCTGGGAGTGGGGTGCTGCCTTTGGAGACTTTGGAGTCTGGCAGCAGCAAGGCAGAGGACCCAGGGGAGCCTGTTCCCAGTGCGCGTGTGCACAGAGCTGCTAGAAGTGAGAGCAGCTGAAACTAAAGGGGCAACTCGGGAGTAAGGCTGGGAGATAATTGCCCCTCCCATAAGGTATAAAGGCCATGCAAAGGTAAAAAAACCTTTGCAGGAAGCAAAGTCGTTCGTTCTGTTTGGATTAATCCTTGAAGCTGGACTTTGTACTTCGGTTGGTTTTTTTTATAGTTCATTTGGCACTTTTGTTGTTGGCAGCAATTCAAAGAGATAAAGGTGGCTGCTTATCTCGAGAGACTGTTTGGGACTCATTACAAGCTGGGAATGAACATAATTCCCAGGGTTGAAATAAAACAAGAGTTGTTTTAACTAAGCGTGTGCTTAATTACGGTCTCAGGAAGCCTTGGTCAGAACAATAAGTTCTAACATAGAGAGGTTTTTAAAAAGGTAGTGATCCTGACCAGAAAATTGTATTTCAAAATGTAAGGTTCTTAAGTGGTTCTCTTAGCAAGCAGGAACCAATCCAAAGACAAACAAAGCATGAAGCTAAAAAAAGGGACTATTTTTGATTCATCACAAGATAACCTAAATTTGGCATAAAGACACTGTTCTCAGAGATATGTAAAATATGCAATTTTGACTAATTCTAATTTTTACTTTGGTACTTCTGAAACACTGGAAACCATGGCATGCTTTAAAAAAAGGTCCCTATTCCTATCCCATTATTAGAATATGATGCAAGACCTTCTGAAATTTTATTAGATAACCTCAACATGCTTCAACCCCATATTTAGAGCCATAAGGTTTATGAACATCAATTTCCTCATATATCAACATATTATTTAATATTTGGTTATTCATATTATAGAATAATATAGGAGAGGATTGGAGAGAATCACAACTCTAATCATTTGCATTTTGAGGTTTTTTTTCCCCAGCACTCACTACAAATGAAATATATATCAATGGCACCTACAGTCTGAAGGTGGCACCTTCCAAAATTTCATCCTGGGTTACCATATTGTGGTGTAAACAATATGTACTTCTCTAGGCAATCCTACAAAGAGGGATTATGCTGCCTTTTCAACAATTCTCATTCTTCTCACTTACAGAATTGAACTTCAGGGTGAATGAGCAAGAATGTAAACAAGTTATCCTGGTTTTTTTCCCCCCAATCAGCAGACTGATAGGACCACAACATAATAATTTCATTTTCCAAGCCTAAAATGCCAGCCATTTCCATAAGCAAAAAAAATTCACAATGACCTAAGGTTCCTCTTCTCCCATCCATTCCAGCCCCTTCAATATCCTTATCAAAATGCAACTGGACTTTCTTTGTTTTTTCTCTTGAAGACATTTCATCCAAGCAGTTTCTTCAGTTCTGGCTGAATGCTGGAGGATGGAAGGATTTATATTCCCTGCAGTCACCTGATCATTAGCACTCTCTCTAAGAATTATTCAGGAAACTGGAGGTTTATCTGTGATATTCCAAGTGGCCTCAACAACTCCCAGAGAGAGGGAAATGAGACAACTTGCCACGGCCAACTTGCTGTGGCCAACTCACCATGGCCAACTCTGCACGACCAACTCGCTATGGGACAACTCGCTGCGGGACAATTTAACAATTCTATTTCATTACTTAAAATAAATAAAAATTATTTTAATTTCTGACATTCACATTTCATTCTGTCCCTCCTTTTGCATTCTTTCTTTAATGATTCTATCCCATCATTTTTTATATATATTAGTGTAACTCTTGTCCCCCTGTGGTGAGTTGGCCATGGCGAGTTGGCCGTGGCAAATTGTCATAGACCCCAGAGAGAATGCTAATGACCAGATGACTACCAGGAATATACATTGTTCCTTTTTCCATCCTTCAGTCAGAACTGAAGAAGCTTTTAGGATGAGAAGTGAGGAAAAACAAAGGAAGTATATCACCAGACTTGAAATTTTGGGCTTGGACAACCTTGAACTATGCCGGCTACTGTTGGACTTAAGCGTAGTACACAAAATTATCAGCTACAATGTCCTACCAGTCAATGACTACTTCAGCTTCAACCGCAACAATACAAGAGCACACAACAGATACAAACTCAATGTAAACCGATCCAAACTTGATTACAGAAAGTATGACTTCAGCAACAGATTCCAATGCCTGGAATGCACTACCTGACTCTGTTGTTACATCCTCTAACCCCCACTCCTTTACCCTTAAACTATCCACTATTGACCTCACCCCATTCCTAAGAGGTCTGTAAGGGGCATGCATAAGTGCCCAATTGTGCCTCCCATCCCTGTCCTATTGTCCCCATTTAATCATACCTATTTTCTGTATTCTTACTCATGTTTATACTTATACCTATTATTTTGTAAGCAATTGACAAATCAAACAAACAAACAAACAAACAAACAAACAAGCAAGCAAGCAAACAAGCAAGCAAACAAACAAACAAACAAACAAATAAATAAATAAATAAAAGTACAGCTGCCTTTTGAAAAAGCACCTTCGGGACAACTATGACTTGGATGACAGAAAATCTCCATAGATATCCTTATCAACACCGTTTGAGATCTTGTTAGATTATGTAAACCTGAAGAGGGGGCAATGAAAAGATGAGCAGTATCCAGCAATAATCCTTTAGCAACATGACTTGGATTATTTAGCTTTTTTGTAGACAGACATAACAACTCTTATACACATGCGGATAAGTCAAAGGTGCATAGAAATCATTTGGAATGTGAAGAACAATTCCTGTCATGTCACTCCACCTGTCTTCTTTGATAATTCAAGAGTAGAAATCTTTAAAAGTAGAAATAGAGGAAGAGAATGATTTAGAAGTATAACAACAGCCTTTCAAAATAGATTTTCATTTTTTTCCTACGCCATAGGCAACAGCACGAAAGTGCTGCTTTCCCAGCACTAACTTGCATTAATGGCCCAAAAGGAAAGCGACAGAATTAGTTTTAGTCAAATTTAATCTGGAGCTACATCTCTTGCTGCTACAGGAAATCAGGCGATAGTACATGGAACACACACACACACAATTCTAGTAAAGTCTGTTCTGCACTAATAAGTGCCTTGATTAAATCAGAATGGACAAGCACTGATTTCAATGTGACTTAAATAGTGCTTACAATTTCAGCCCAAAATTTCTTTTCCATTTCTATTTTTTAAACTCAGCGTAACGTCTCAGTCTCTAGAGAAACTCATTTACTGTATTTATTCAAGAGCTAAATTTTCTCTCTGTACTCGAGGCAGGTAGCACGACCATCTCCCTATGTCCCCCACCCCCGCAACCAACCTCTGAGTAGATTTGGCTGGGCCAAATTAATGGCTCAGAGTCACCCACTGGACTTCCAAGGCTAAGGATGGATTTGAACTTGGCTGTCCATAGCTTTAGTCCAACCATAAATTAATTCTTACACCCCCCGTTGGCTTCCCCACCCCTCAGATTAAAGGAAAAGTAGATAAAAATATATATAAATAGAAACAGAAATGCTGTGCAATGCCAAACTTCTTTGTTTTGTCAATCCACTCCAATGCCCACTCCAACTGACACCCATCTGACTGGTTTCGAGGCATGCAACCTCAGGAAACTAGAACCATTTGAATTTTGGAAAGGGCTTTACTAGTACAACAGAATTTTGGAAGCCTACCGAAGTAATTCTCCCAGCTCAACTTATAACTAGGCAGGGTTATTATTTTCTGTAACAGTCCTGCTTCTTCCAGTAGTAGTCATGTTCCCTCCATCATGCTCCCAAGATTTGTTAGAAAGTTCTTGTGGGAAGCCTTCAGGGAGAAAGTCACTGGGGAAGCCAGTGGGAAGTTGCAATTCCAAGGCCAGCAGGCAGGTAAATGGCTGCTGTTGAGGGAGAGATGGCACACTGCTATTAATCAAGAACATGTTAGTATGTGAGAGATGCCATGTGGGTGAGTAGCATAGTTTGGGAAGGTTGCCAACAGGGGTGTGCTGTGCAGGTTGAGAAGGGAGCACAAGATGGTGATATATTTCAAGAAGGGTATGTTGAGGTCGTAGTGTGTGTAAGACGTGTCACATGGGTGAAGTAAGGTGTTGGTGAGGATGGTGTAGATCAGGGGTCCCCAAACTTGGCAACTTTAAGACTTGTGGACTTCAATTTCCAGAATTCCTCAGCCAGCTATACTGGTTGAGGAATTCTGGGAACTGAAATCCACAAGTCTTAAAGTTTCCAAGTTTGGAGACCTCTGGTGCAGATCAAAAAGAACACATGGGGACTTCCGGTTTGTCGGCTTCGCGGCGGCAGGGATTTGCGAAGCTGCGCGATCCCTGCCGCGCTAGCGTTTTTGGGGCTCCGACCCAGCCGGGTACGGAGCTGAGCTGCCCTGCAGGGGCAGCTGAAGGTAGGGGATCCGGAGAAGGGTTTGGGGTGCTGCAGACTCCCTCCTGGCCGGCAGAACTCCCTTTTCCCAGGACGGTGCAGCGGCGGTCTGTAATGGCCGCCACAAAGAAGCTGGCAGCCGGGTAAGAATGCGCAGGAGGAAGTGGAGAAAGTGATTGAGAGGAGAAAGTTTTTCTCGGCTCCTAGGACTCTAAGACATATCTAATAAAATTCCTGAAAAGTATGACTTTCTGAATAATACCTGCCAGAAGAGGAAAAAGCGGCTGTGAAGGTGCTGAAAGGATAGCTTTCCCTCTTTTCCTACGGAATAAATAACTGGATATTAAGAAACCTATTTCTTTTAGGTGAAAATTGGTTTTAAGCGATGAGTGGGAAGAGAGAGGATTAAAAAGAAAACATTTGTATGCTAAGATTTGTTGGAGCAGATGCCTTAAGGATTTGAAGACTAGAATATATTGCAATAAGATTTTAAACAGATTTGGACTTTCTTTCTCTTGGATTGATATTGCCCCAGAAGGAGAAAGTGAGAATTCTGCCTTGGTTTGGACTGACTGATAACTTTGGGACTGTTTTATTTTTTTTATTTTCTTTTGAATATTCTGGTTGTTGTAAGAAGAAAGAAGGGGAAAAGGAAAGAAAAGATTTATAATGGCTCTTTCTGTTGAGGAACTAAGAAAAGAATATGAACAAGCAAAAAAAAATGGTAAAGATGGTGTGGAAGAAGCTTTCCTTTTCTTAGAAATGGCGCTTATTAATTATCAACAAACATTACAACAGATGAAGACAGCAGAGGAACAAGAAAGAAAGAAAGGAGCCATCTTTAATGAATCTCAGAACTTGATCCAGAAAGAAGGAAGAGAGAAAGAAAAGAAAAGAAGAGAAAAGAAGAAAATTAAAGGACTTAAGGACTTAAGATCTAAAAAACATTTAAGAAAGGGAAAAATAAGGTGCAAAACCAATATGATGATAGTAAACAAAAGGGAAAAGGAATACGACAGAGAAGGGAAGCTGGCAAGGCAGAGGCATAGAAGAAGGGGGTAGAAAGGTTTGTTGGGAGAAGAAAGAAAGGAAAAGGTGGAGAAAAGCTACAATGTCTTGAAATTAAATGAAAAAAGAAGCTTTTTTTGGATAATGGATAAAGTATAATTTTTTTTTTAAAAAAAAAGATTTTGCAAGGTACATAAGATGAGATGGTAGTATTGTAATGATTTAAGAGTTGATAAGAGATTAAAATGTTAAAATGTTTAAAAATGATTGGCTTTAAAACTTAATAATAGGGGAGGTTTAGAATATTGTTTTAATTAAAGAGTTTAATAAGACTATGGTATTGATGTTATTATAAAATTTTTATTATAGTATCTTTTTTTAATATTTGGATTTATTGTTTAATTATGTACTTAATTATGTTGGATGTATTAGTTAGATAGAATGTACCAAGCAAAATCGGATTGGGTATTAGATATTATTTTAAAAGATTAATTTGATTAACTTAGGGGAGATAGAAAGGCATCATACTCTGATTAATGATTTCAGGAGAAACTTATTTTCTTTTTTTTTTATAAGGAATGAGACAAAGGGATGATAAAAAATGGACAAAAGATATAAATATAATGATTCAAATTAAGATGATTAATTAAGATAGAAGTAAGAAGTGTGAAATATGTGGGGAAGTTAATATAGAAGGCTGAGAATGGTAAATAAAATAAGTAATGATATGTAAGATGAGCATGAATATAATTGAAGTCCATGAAGAGAGAGACACCTGGGTCCAAGTTACTTTCCAAAAGATTTTTGTTTTGTTTTGTGTGTTGTGTGTATATGTCTTTTGGGGGAGAATTAGTTAAAAATTGTAGAAATATAGATTGAGAATAATGGTAACTAAGTCAGAAAGAAACAGATGAAATAATAATAATGATATTGAATAAGAGTAAAGAGAAGTAAAGAGAAATTGAATAAGAGGTTTTGGTATGTTGTATGGAAATGGTTTAAAACAGAATTATAATTTATCTGACTTGTTAAATTGACAATGAAAAAAGGTTTAAACATGTAATGAATAATGACAATTTGTGTGTTTTAAAAATTAATAAAACTTGATTAAAAAAAAAAAAAAAAAAGAACACATGGGGTTGCAGGTGTGTGAGAGAGTACTTTGCCAATTGGGGATGGTGAACTGGAGAGTGGCATGAATCAGGAATGGTGTAGAGGAAGCCCAAGAGGCACTGCATGGGTTGGGTAAGGGTTGTGGGAGAGCCGCAGATTGGGAAGAGTGCATGAGGTTGTGCAAAAGATGTCATGCAGGTCAAGGAGGGCATGGGAGAATGGTAAGGGTCAGGGAAGGTGTGTGGGGATATGCAAGAAGTGCTTAATGGGTAGGGGAAGGCACATGGGAGGTGGCATGGACTACAGAAGGTGCACAGCGGGAAGCATCAGTCAGGGAAGTGTGCGGGGTCCATGGGCTCCCTTCTTCTTTCTTCCCTCTCCCACTCCCTCTCTCCCTTTCTTCACCCTTCCTGTTTCTTTTCATGTTAAAACAGGTTAAGTGACTGCTGCTGGATAAGGAGTAAGTGAGGGATTGCAAGATTGGCTGGGACTGAACAACCACAACCTCCCCAAATTTCATTTCCTCTAGAGCCACATGCCCCAGATTTTGGACACGTTCTGTAAGAAAGCCCATTTGAGAGACCTCGGTCCCAAAAATTGTTGCCCTAAGATGCACTGTTTCACTTGGTTAAAGGTCATGACAATGGGAGTTTCAGCAGTACAATGTTTAGGAAAGCTAAGCTAAAATGGAGTTGTAGAAGGAGAAGCCAGTTCATCATTTGTCTCATTCACAGCATCTCCTTTTTTGCTGCTACACTGCGGTGGACTGAATTGGAATATGATGAATTAAATTTTCTCCACCAGATTGCCCAGGAAAAGGAGGCAAGTGAACAAAGAACAATAATGCCTCTTTCTCTAAGGAAAGAGAACATCCTGAAAAACTCAACATTTTGCTCCCCTTCTTCTAACTCAGAGGTCTCCAAGCTTGGCAACTTTAAGACTTGAGGACTTCAACTCCCAGAATTCAACTCCCAGAAGTCCACAAGTCTTATAGTTGCCAAGTTTGAGGAGCCCTGTTCTAACTGCTGATTCCATCCTGCTCCTCAGTAAATCTTTCTCAAACAAAAGATTCATGAGCAAGACATGTCTTTGAGGGATTGAGAATGGGCTGCTAGCTGGAGATCCATTCTCACCCAATCCTTATTACTGGGAGGGCAACAAGGTTAGCCGTTGGGGCAACAGTTGCTGCATCTTATCTACAACATACCTCAGAATGGGTTTATGAAATCATCACGAGGTCAAATGCATAATTTCTATAGGTCTCAAAAAACACACACCTGGTAATAGGCATGACATGGGATGATAGCAGAGGTGGTATTCAGCAGATTCTGACCAGTTCTGGAGAACCAGTAGCGGGAACTTTGAGTAGTTCGGAGAACCGGCAAATCCCACCTCTGACTGGCCCCGCCCCCATCTATTCTCTGCCTCCTGAGTTGATTAGCTGTGTCTTCTTTTGTTGCCATGCACAGGAGAACGGAGCTGGAAAGCAGGTTAGTGGGGTGGGGAGGGAATGCGGATTTTGCAGTATCCTTCCCCCAGGAGTGGGTGGAGATTTTACAGTATCTTTCCCCTGCTACCCCCACCAAGCCACGCCCACCAAACCACACCACGCCCACATAACCGTTAGTAAAAAAAAAAAAAATGAATCCCACCACTGGATGATAGGTAAGAAAGGGGAAGGGAATTTCTATTTTGAAGAACTGAGAAGGAACAAACTATACAGCTGCAAAGCCCTCATAAGTAACAATGAAAGGCCAGGACACATTTATGGGAGGATGTCAGACTATGACCTTAAATGTTAGCTTTTGGGAAGAGGGAAGGTGAAGACACAAACCTCCCCTCCCCCAGAACCAATTTCCTTTCCCCAAATAAGCACAGAGATAATAAAAGCTTTACAGCCATGGAGGACATAACCAAAGGCACTCAACTGGTTTTCTGTTAATCAACAGCCAAGAACAGGTGGAATTTACAGAGGAGGAGGAAGATGTGAAAATAGAGCCAGGAGAAGAGAAGGTAGGAAAGAAAAAGCAACAAAGCAGAAGTGGTATTCAGCAGGTTCTGACCAGTTCTGGAGAACCAGTAGCGGAAATTTTGAGTTGTTCGGAGAACCAGCAAATACCATCTCTGACTGGCCCCACTCCACCACTGCAACAAAGCCGTCATAGTTTGATGTCATGTTTTGTCATTTCCTTGTCAAGGAACAAAGACAAGCTCTGGAATGTCGAGGGCACATACATAGCAGGTGTTACTTTAAAGCAGGAAGTTGTGGGTCTCCAAACTTTAAGATTAGTGAACTTCCAGAATTCCTCAGCCAGTGTCGGGTCGGTCGTAAGTCACTTTTTTCAATGCCTTGGTAACTTTGAACCATCATTAAACGAACTGTTGAAAGCCAAGGACTACCTGTATTTAATTTTAATCTTTTTTAAAAGACTAAAACAAGACAATAGGGCATCTGTACAAAAATCAAACAGTGCTGGGTGATAGTTCCTATCACACCAGCAGTAGCAGCCGCCTCCGCCTGACTGGCTTCCTCCTTACACCAGAGATCTTTAGCAGGAGTAAAACCTCCCTTTACAATCACTATAGAAATATTACACTCTTAACAGGTACTATAAAAAGAAAGCTGTAAGGTTCCAGAAGTGCTGAAGGAGAACAGGTATGGAGAGAGAGAGAGAGAAAAAAAAAAGGGGGTATAAACGACTTCGTACTTGCTGTTTCTCCTCGCAAATCAGCATCAGAAGGAAATGAATTTCAGGCAGAGAAGAGGTGCCTGGAATTTTAAAACACGCTGGCTGCAAAAAGTGCCTTTTTGGCTTTAGCATTTTATAAAGGACAAATCCTTAATATTTTTTTTTAAAGGGACAATTCAAATTTACTGCGCCAAGCCCTCCTGTATCATGCTTTTTCCTGAAGCTGGCAAATGCCAGCCCCATTAATGGCCAAATATTTCCCCCTAGCCTCCCGAAAAACACTGAAGAATATTGCCTTAAGTGCTGGGGAGGTGACAGCATGTTGGAAGCTTGAATTGGTGCCAAATTTGTGTTTTTAATGTTTATGGTTTTAATAGTTTTAATACGTTTATATTGTTTTAATTCTTGATTGGGAGTCTCCTGGAGTTTGATCTAAGATGGAGGGCTATATAAATGCTTTAAACAAACAAACAGACAAACAAACAATTCTTACCTAATGGAGTGCATGTTAATAAGATACTGAAGGAGTTGCTACCATATATTCGATAACTAAGTACCTTCACTGTTTTATTTTTTTATCCCACCTTTATTATTTTTATAAATAACTCATGGCAAACATGCATAATATGCCTTCCTGCCCCTATTTTCCACACAATAAAAGCCACCATGTGAGACAGGCTGGGCTGGCTCGAAGTCACCCAGCAGGTAGCTTTCATGCCTAAGGCTGGACTACAACTCACAACCTCCTGGTTTTAGCCTAGTGTCCCGACCACTAGAAGATCTAACGGGCACTTACGTATATTTCCACATCTGCTTATCATATCTGTCTGCACAATACACCATACCAAATCGATGGAGTGACCTCAAAGCGGTTGTATGGAATGACCTTCAATAAGCCATATCAACAAGGCAACAAATATTATTAGCTAGGAAGAAGATGTTATTAAATTTCCACAAGGCTAGCAGCCTCATTTCCAGGCCGACTGAAGAAAAAGGGTAGCAATTAACATGGAAACAAAGGCTTCTAATTTTTAACATCCCAAATGTAGAAATAGAGACTTGCTAGATCGGTGTGATATATGTATATATTCTGCATTTCTAGTCTTGTTTGAAAGAACGGAATGCCTTTCTTCAAGCTAGCACAACCACTGAGAGTTCCATCAGAAGATGGACTAAAGAGATCCATCTCACTTTCCTATAGGACAGGGGTCTTCAACCTTGGCAACTTTAAGACTTGCGGACTACAACTCCCAGAGTTCCTCAGCCAGCTGAGGGAGTTGAAGTCCGCAAGTCTTAAAGTTGCCAAGGTTGGAGACCCCTGTCCTATAAGAGACTATATTTTCCAGTGGCTCCTAGGCAATTTACTAAAGGCAAAGCTGCACTACCACCAATATAATCACAATGCCTGTGACTTGGTGCACTGCTGTTCTTCTATTATACCTCTGGGCTGCTTTACCGTGATTCATTTCCAGTGGTGGTTATAATTCAGTGTCTGAGCTGTTATCCTAAATAAACAGCACTGCACAAGTTGGCACATATCATTTCTTACTGACGTTTTGTTTCAAGCTGAACATCACTCCTATGTTAAATGAGAAGCGAGAGCCGCACGCCATTCAGCAAGTCTATTGATTGAACTAGTGTTCAGGAGCAAAACTGCCCCCATGATAGCCACCAGTGCAAAAGAACCATGTGTCAAGAGAACCACCAAAATACAGTGATGGCACTTGTGGAGAAGATCTATAATCATTTCTTGCTTTTGCTAGCAGGAATGTCTCTCACTGAGTTTACAGAACGAAGTCACCGCTGGAAATAGTCACTTTGTCGTTTATGCATATGTTCTACCGCTGTGGGAAATGAGTTATCTCCATGCATCTCATCAACACAGGAATAAGGAGCTAGGGAGTCCATCCTCAGATCTCTCCTCATGCTGGATGCTTTTACGTAAATTATAATCACCCGTATCTCTAGTTTATTAACTCCGAACTCATGTGCATGACAGCTATGCTCTCTACTCAGAGTTTTGGCAAAGTGCTTTCAGTATTTTATATCTCAACCATTGACTAAAATGGTCTGCGACTGACATATGTGGGCCTCACTGGGGTAGATTGTAGGGGTGATACAGAAATATAATTTTATGTTATTTCATTCCATTTTACATATTTTATGTACTAAATTATAGTATTTTATCCCATAATTATTGTATTTTACCCTATTCTTATTTTAAATGGTTTTTATAAGATTTTATTAATAATACATGTTTGAACTTTGTATTTTGATATGGCCTATAGGCTAATCAATAAAGCTAATCTAACCTCTATCTGCCACACATCCTATCTAAGGTAGAGGCTCCCCCGAGTCCTGCTTGATGATATTTTTTCTGGCAATTATACTGATGCTGTTGCCTTCCATAATAACAATAACACTTAGACATATATACCACTTCATAGTGCTTTACAGCAGGGGTCCCCAACCACCGGTCCGCGGACCGGTACCGGTCCATGAAACAAGTCCTACCGGGCCGCTGGTTTGCTGGGCGCTGCCATCTTTTTTTGATGAAAAAGTGCTTCCGGTGAGCTTTTCGGGTAGAAAGCTCACCGGAAGCACTTTTCATCAAAAAGATGGCGGCGCAGCTTTCGGTGAGCTTTTCCGGTAGAAAGCCATTTCTACCCAGAAAAGCTCACCGAGCTAGCGCGCCGCCATCTTTTTGATGAAAAAGTGCTTCCGGTGACCTCACGGAAGCACTTTTTCATCAAAAAGATGGCGGCGCCCAGCTGATGCCGGACCGGGCGCGCGCGCGCGCGCAGCTGATGCCGGTACCGGGCCGCGGCATAAAAAAGGTTGGGGATCACTGCTTTACAGCCTTCTCTAAGTGGTTTGTAGAGTTAGCATATTGTCCCCAACAATTTGAGTCCTCATTTTACCCACCTCAGAAGGATAGAAGGCTGAGTCAACCTTGAGCCTGGTGAGATTTGAATTGCCAAATTGCAGGCAGCCGGCAGGCAGCAGAAGTAGCCTGTAATACTGCACTCTAACCACTGTGCTGCCGCGGCTCAGATTTCCCAGGAAAACCTAGACTCATAAGATTCTAACTATGCCTAGCTCTGCTTATGAATGAAGGCGAATATACGTGTCCCAGGATAATGTGGCAGGAGCCAATCTGGAGGTCTGACATCGGGAACAGAGGCTTGTTCTGGAGCCCATCTTAAGGGAACTTCTCTCTTGCCTCTCTAGCTCTGCTTGCTGGTTGGGTGTAGCTATCAACTCTATGGTGGTATTTCATTTAACAGCCATTTTAGTAATACCTGGTTTTTAGTATTTATAGCCTCATAAATTGGGAAATTGGGAAAAAATATCCCAGAAGGAGGTAACTACAAATCATTTCCATTGAGGCACAGAAACCACACATTAAACAAAAACGTATATTACTCGTTTTTCCTCACAATTTACCTGAAATGTATGGGGTTTCCCCAACCCCCCAAGCACAGCATTATTCGTCTAAGTAGGAAAACATGGGTTTTCAGTAGAGCTGCAAGTCAAGTTAGTTAATTTTACCATGTCACAGTTTGAAAAATGAATACAATAGTCGCATCCAACCATACAATCAAGCTGGAGTAGACGAGCTAAAGAATGAAAGAAAAAAATAGACTGCAACATGTTATAGTTGCCTGCTATGATAGATGTCTTAATGTTTACCATAAGTTATTTACTTCCTCACTAACAGTTTAAAAATCCAAAGGGGGAAAAGAAAAGAAGCAAAAATTAGGGGGGGAAAAAGCTACACCCCACACTCGCCTACCAAGTGTTCTCAGGTGGCTTTTCATAGTAGAATGTCTAGACCATGAATTGAGAAGTGACATCTTCCTAATTCTGCATGCCAAGACCAGAGGCTCATGGCTGCAATAGGCTGCCTCTTCACACCTGCCAGGGCATTGGAAAAAGCCATAAAATACTATAGGCAGCTTGCGACGTTCCAAATAAGGTTGCACCTTGGAAAAGAGAGGCCATAATTGGCACCTATAGAGTTCTAGACCACATCTGGACTCTGTTTTTATATACCTACCTTGGCAAAGAAATAGGATGTGGACAACCGAACCCAAAAGCAAAATGCACAATATTAACTTATTAGGAGCTGATATCTGATTTCCTTAAGTCACTCCCTTCTCTTGAATTCTCCAGGAATAACTAAGTTGTGGAAATCCTGTGAAATACACAGGTATTTGGTTCTGAGCTTTCAAGCAGCAAGACATACAGATTCAGATTACACCAGATTTTTGCCAGAAAAATCTTTTTGCACAAAACTGTATGCTCTGGCTAGGAAGGATGTGGAAAGAAATAGGATTTGTCCTCTCCATGTGCCAGGTGAAGGTGAACGGAAGAAGCAAGGAGAATAGATTACATTAACAGAGTTGGAAGGGACCTTCTAGTCCAACCCCCTTGCCCGAGCAGGAGACCCTACACCCATGATGGCGTATCTATGGCACGCATGCCACAGGTGGCGTGCAGAGCAATTTGTGCCGGCATGCGAGGCCCAGGCAAACTTACCTCACTGGGCATGCGCACGCCTCCCAGCTGATTTTCAGCCCGTTTGAGGCCTTTTTGGCCTCCCAGAGCTTGAGGAAAGCCTCTGCAACCTTTGCAGGCTGAAAAATAGACCTGTTTCATCACTTCCTGTATTTCCGGAAATATCAGAAGTGATGAAACGGACCCATTTTTCGGCCTGCAAAGGCTGCAGAGGCTTTCCTCAAGCCTCTGGGAGGCCAAAAATCAGCTGGGAGGCGCAGTGCAGGTAAGGGGGCTGGGAGGAAGATTGCGCGTGCATGCGCAGGGGGCGTGGAGGGTGCGCATTGCCTTCTGGGTCCTGGCATGCAAGCGCGCGTACAATTTTTGGCACAGGAGCCCAAAAAGGTTAGCCACCACTGCCCTACACCATTTCTGACAAATGGCAGTCCAGTCTCTTCTTGAAAGCTTCCAGTGATGAAGCTCCCACAATTTCTGAAGGCAAGCAGTTCCATTGGTTGAACATTTTCCACTTCTTCTATGCTCCTTCAGCATTGGGAACGAGATGATAACATCCTATTAGAAGAGTAGTAATAGTAATCTATTTGCATTTACTTTAGAGGCAAAATCAGGATCTCTTGGTTAATTCAGACCAGCATGTTATTCTTAGGAATGATTATAAGCAGTTGTATTTTGGTTGAATTTAGAAAAAGGACCAGGAACCATCATCTTCATTTAACGACCCCAAAATCTGGGCAACTGAATGGAGCTAGCAGAGTGTTTTAATGGTCGGACGCTTTTCCTGTTGCCAATGTGGAATGTAGTTCAGCAGATATATTCTCAGTGAGAGAAATACCTGCCTCTACCTAGGATCAAACTCACAGCCTCCTGATTGCGAGGCGAGAGCTCCATCTCTAGGCTACCACACCAACTCCTAGAAAAGGGACCAGCAATGCTTTCTCTTTTTCTTTTCCACATTTGTTCTCCCTCTCTCCCTCCCTCAGTCCCTGCCCCAGATTTTGGGAGCCACCATGGTTCAGAGAACATTTTTTTTAATCTACAGGCACTCTGCAGTACTTTCACCCAAACTAGGAAATTATTTTAATTATTTAAAAAAATATATATCCATAGCATTGTGCCATATTGACCACCTATCTTTGAGGATTCTGTAAACAGTGGGCTACCCATTGCCCAGACAACATACTGCTTTGAAGTCACTTAGTGGTCAAGAAGGGTCCACATACAGGAAGTCCCTCCTATTCTTATTTCATTCAGCAAAACAGCCTTACAGTAAACATCAGGCACTATCTTTACTGTTCACTGTATATTTTGAGATGCATTCATCCATACATCTTCAGGGGGTAGTATTGATGAACGTTGCTTTCTTTTCATACCCATTTTAATGCTTTGATGTCTAAGCCTACACACACATGCGCAGCCAGCTAATATTTCCAAGGGACATTTCAATCAGAAAGCAAACAGAGATAGGCTTCCTTCTTTTTGGAATTTAAGGTCCTAAATATCCTCTGTGTCCTCTGGGGAGCGCTTCTCAAGATCCAGATTAATTTATTTGTTTATGCTTTTCTCAACACCGCACTCCAACAGCCAATCCTCACTGCTTAAGCTATGCTGTCCAAACTTTACTTTAATCCTCCCTAGACTCTTTTGCAATCTGTCAGATAGGCTAGTAAGCCTCTGATAGAATTTGATAGCCCTTGCAAAAATTGGTTTTCCTCGAGAGCTGCAGCCGCTACTTTACAAACTCAGCAGCAAATACAGGAAGCATGCATTTCTGAAGAAAAGGAGCCGTTACTTCATATTAAACTTGTGCAAAGCATTGAGAAGTGGGGCTTGGGACACAAAGCATGTTGTCAGGAGTGAAGTGCCCTTCCTGAAAACAATAAAACAGCCATATCCTATGGAAATCTCACAATTGGCTCCAGATCTCTCCCTAGCTGTGACCGAGCTGTGTCCACGCACTATTACTTTACCAGCAGACTAGTATTGTTTGTGTGTGTACAAACATATGCAACCAGTTGGAGACTCATCATAGGAGCCATGCCATTGAAACAAACATGGTAGCTTTAACATTTCAAGGAAAGTTTGCTTGTGCTAGCATGCACTGTGAATAAACTCCTTTCGAATGCTTTGTGTGGTCCAGCTACACACAAACATAGGGCAACTGAATATAGTAAGTGTCTTTTGAAAATGCCTACCACTAAGCCCTCTGGGAAAGACACTAGCACAGGGGTCTTCAAACTTGACAGCTTCAAGACTTGTGGATTTCAACTCCCATAATTCCTCCTCCAGTCATGTTAGCTCAGGAATTCTGGGAGTTGAAGTCCACAAGTCTTAAACTTGCCAAGTTTGAAGACCCTTGAAGTACAGGTCTGTACAGGTCTGTACTTGGAGGTGCATGGGAGCTTCAGTCCTTCAGTCCAGCTCAAAAGCTAGTGCTCAGTTATGTCCAGATTTAGTTTAATCAGCTCTCCCAGTATTTCTCTTTGCTTTTGTAGTTTTTTTTTATAACCTATGCTACGTACAGTATCTAAAGATACTGAACCCAGTCAGGTAATATGGACCATTGTGAAGTTAGGTATGCCAAAGGATTTTATCTTTGCCTTATTAGTAATTAAATCTTGCAATCTGAATTCTTACCTCCATACTGAACAAATTTCTTAGTACCGCCTTCTTAATAAAAATAAACATTTAATAGTGATGTAAGAGGTGAGAAACCTGGAATGCATAGATTTTTAATAATATGGATTGATATTGTGTTGACCATTATTATTTAATATCTAATTATTCATAAAAAAGGATATTTTGGAAAGTTATGAGTTCCATGACGTTTTAAATCCCTGGTTTATTTATTTGTATTGTATTGTTTTGCTCTTTTTTCATATTCTCCCTTGCACTTGTTTATACATGTTCTCAGAGAAAGTAATAGTAAATGAAGAAGCTAAATTGGAATTTTAGACTTCAAGCGAACAGGAACCTGCCAAATAACAACAGATTTAACAACTGTCCATAAAAACAAAAAATTCTGGATAATGGAAATGGCATTATCTGGAGACAGCAGAAGAGAAGAGAAGGAGCTGGAGAAGATAACAAAATGCAAATAGAAACAGAACAACTGTGGTAAAGGCAAACAAGGGTGGTACCAATAGTAATAGGTGGCTTGGGTACAATCCCAAAACTGTGGGAGCACCACCTGAACACCCTTGGCTTTGACAAATTCACCATCTGTCAATTGCAAAAGGCAACTTTACTCGGAACAGCTTACATTCTGCCATGATAACTTTAACACATGAAACAACCACATCTGCCTATCCCAGGTTCTTGGGAAGGATTTGATAGGTGGACAAAAATGCCAAATCCAGTCTGAACATCTTCGGCGATGAGAGGAACCATAATAATGACAAAGAATCAGTCAACACTGAGACTCTTCTATTGACCTTCTGGCTGCTAGCTTATAGCATTTCATACGGTTCTACACTATTCCTCCAATGCTATTTAACAGTTACATAAATCCCCTGGAGCCTTCTGTCAATAATAAATAGACAAAACTGTACTTTCTCTTTTCTTTGCATCTCATTCCAAGCAGGTGATAGAGGTCTTTAAACATTTAACAGAGATCTGTTAGCTAGTCAGTTAACTTCTGAAAAGAATTGTTTGACCAACAGAATTGACTTGGGAATTGGAGTTCAGCTATGTTGAATAGTAGCACTCCTCTTGAGAAAACAGGTTCATTTTTTTAAGCTTGAAGGCCCAGATTTTACTAAACCCCAAGAGCAAGGGGTTTGGCAAGTTTAAGACTTGTGGACTTCAACTCCCAGAATTCCCGAGCTAACATGACTGGAGGAGGAATTATGGAAGTTGAAGCCCACAAGTCTTAAAGCTGTCAAGTTTGAAGACCCTTGCCCAAGAATATCTTTATTCTGCTTAGGCTGCTATGCCAAGCCTAAACAACTCAGATTTGTCAAGGAGACTTATGCTTTAGGTACATGTTGTCTGGGGTGGACTACTACACTGCACTGCAAAGAAATCTCAGCAAAAAGCAGCACCAGAATAATCCTGTGTGTTTAGAACATAAAAAGACCACCAAGGAGTAGCAGGGCAGTGGCTAGATACACAACACCTCAATACAGTCTCCAGAACTAAAAATTGGATGAAAAGGCTGGCTCCAAGGCTATTAACAGGAAGGACATTACTCCATAACTGCAGTTGACTTTAAAACCCTACACAGTTTAGAAACAGAACCAGCTGATACTTGAAGGCTCTTGCCGTTGTGGATCAACTTGCCTGCATGTCTAGATCACAATTGGAAGAAGCTAGAGTTGAGATAATTCTAGCTGGAACTAAGAAGAGGGCCTTTTTTTTTCTGTGGCTGAGCCTAACTTCTGGAAATTGGAGGAAATCTTTCATTGTAGGAAAGCCTTCAAGGTGTAATTTGGAAAGTTTTTAAATTGCTCTCTTACAATTTCAAAGGCATGCATTCTTGCTAAAGTCTTTTTAGTATTGCTCCAATCACCCTGTCGTGCCCCTGTTGGAATCTTATTCCGAGGGGGAGGTTGAACAGCTGACAGGGAGTGTGAGTGTGGGTCCGTGAGTTACGTATGTTATGGGCAGTGGTGGGATTCAAATAATTTAACAACCGGTTCTCTGTCCTAATGATTCCTTCCAACAACCAGTTCACCAAATTGATCAGAAAATTTAACAACGGGTTCTCCCGAACTGGTGGGAACTGGCTGAATCCCACCACTAGTTATGGGGGAGAAAAGGGCCCCGGATTCCCTTCATTAGCCGCAGCTGGGAAAACAGGATTTAAAAAGGTGCATTTGCACACAGCACCTTGATGGAAGCTGTTGTGAATCAATAAAAGTGAATAACCTAAATGCAAATTAGGGGTTGAAAACCTGTACACTTGATTGGTCCTTATACAACAACTTGGGATTGGGCCAGAACTAGTCCCTGATTGGCCACTTTTGGGACTATTCTTATTGGTTAGTAGTTTGAACTTGTTGCACATTTTCATTGGTTAATAAGGCAGCAGCTAACCCTATAAAAGGGTTACTGCTGCCCATAGGGTTGCTCTGTTCTGTTCTATCTACTGTTATTAAAGAGTTGAAGTCACTGGTCAGATGTCTGGTCTCCATTATTCTCCAAACTTAACACTGGCGACGAGGATGGGATTCGGAGACCGAAGAGCTGACTAACCTACAGAGCAACTAACAGAGCACGTGGTTGAACGCGCACCATCAATGGCAACATGGCCAGCGGTGTCGTACCACCGGCTCCATTCGACCCAGAAACTGAAGACTGGGAGTCGTACATGGATAGGTTCCAGATGTTTCTGGAGACCAACAATTTGAAAAATGCAACAGCCGGGAAAAAAAGAGCTATATTTCTAACCCACTGCGGCCCTACCGTGTTTAAAATGGCAAAGTCACTTGCCAAGCCAGCAGAGGTAAAAGAGATGGACTGGGACGTCCTCGAGCCTTTACTACGGGCTCACTACGCGCCCATCGTGCCAACCTTAGTCCGAAGACACGAATATTACCGGAGGGACCAACAGAAAGGTGAAAGCCTTGCTGATTATATCGCGGACCTCCGAAACCTTGGAGGCCTCTGCGGATTCGCAGACTTAGAAGAAGCTCTCCGGGACCGTTTGGTTCTGGGCCTAGAAGACGGCACAATCCAGAGTAAAATTATGGCTAAGGGGGACATCAGTCTCACCGATGCCCTTAAGGAAGCCTCGGCAGCAGAGGCGACCAAGAAGTCGGCAGCCCGAATGCGCCGCACCAACGCACCGCTACGTAAACTCGCCACTGATACCTCGCCTCGCTCGGAGAGACACCTGGTATCAACGCACCACGAAGACCTAGAGTCCCCGTCCAACAGCGATGAAGAAGAGGTCAACCGACTTCGAACGGAGAAAGACCAGTCCACACAACACTCATTGCGACCGTGTGCTGGCTGTGGAGCCAATCACCCATGATCCGGCTGCAAATTCCTCGACGCACTCTGCCGAATTTGCGGGAGACGAGGTCACATCGCAAAGGTTTGCAGAAGCAAACAAAACTCCAAACCCCGAAAGGCCGAATGCCAATCTTCAGGATTCTTCGGCACACACCGAGAAAAATTAAACCACTCCTACAGAAACAAACCGTCTACCACTTCCACCAGGCGTGAAGAAACCCGGCGGGAAGAGACCCATCAAACAATCACCATAGGCCACGCTACATCCCTTGATGCCGGGAAAATCCGAGTAAAGGTCGCCATCGAAAACAAACCTTGCGTGATGGAGGTAGACTCGGGGTCTTCCCTCTCGATGGTATCGTGGAAAACGCTCCAACAACTCATTCCCACGATCCGCCGCCAAGACCTTAACCCTCAAAGGGTTATACTCAAAGACTATCAGGGTAACAGAATTCCCGTTGTCGGGTCCCGCAAATTCCAGGTCTCATTCAAAGACCGCACCGTCGCACTACCACTAACGGTCGTGGATCGAGACAGGCCTAGTCTTCTAGGCCTTCAATGGTTCAGGCCGCTCGGGATCACTGTAGCCAGAGTCCACAAGGCCGAGAGCGTCGATTGGGAGGAAGCACTCGTGCAAGAATTCCAAGACGTTTTTGCGAACGGACTAGGCAAGTATAAGGGGACCCCAATCTCGTTTAACTTGAACCCTGAGATAGCACCCATCCGCCTTAACCTGCGTCGGGTGCCGTTCGCCTTGAAGCCTAAAATCGACGAACAACTCGATAAACTAATAGCGCAGGGCGTACTGGAACCCACCGACCACGCCCGTTGGGAAACCCCGATAGTGACACCTATCAAGCCTGATGGGTCCCTAAGAATTTGCGGAGACTACCGGGCCACATTAAACCACGCACTGCAGCAAAGTGCTTATCCAGTACCGGTAGTGCAACATTTACTCCATTCCCTGGGCGGCGGGAAAGTTTTCGCCAAACTAGATCTAGCCCAGGTGTATCAACAATTGCCTGTAGACCCAACCACAGCCGAGGCGCAAACGATCGTAACACATAGGGGCGCATTTAAATGTAACCGGCTCCAATTCGGGGTAAGCGTCGCCCCGGGAATCTTCCAGAGTTTAATGGAAAGGTTGTTACAAGGGATAAAAGGCGTTGTCCCCTATTTCGACGATGTACTCATCGCCGCACCTAACAAGGACATCCTAGAAAAACGACTCAGAGAGGTTTTACGAAGATTCCAAAATGCAGGCCTCAGAGTAAAAAAGGATAAATGCCAGTTATGTACTGAAAAAGTAGAATTTTTGGGATATCTCCTGGACAGCCAAGGAATTCATCCCACTGAAGACAAATTACGAGCAATTAAAAAGGCACCCACTCCAAGGAACAAGGCAGACCTACAGGCGTTCCTTGGACTTATCAATTTCTATAATGTGTTTTTACCCCACAAAGCAACAGTAGCTGAACCATTGCATAGACTATTAGACAAAAAAGCAACGTGGGTTTGGGGGCAACGGGAACAACATGCTTTCCAACAAGTAAAGAAATTGCTAACTTCTGATTCAGTACTTATGCAGTACAACGAGACTCTGCCGCTCACTATCACGTGTGATGCATCACCTTTTGGGGTTGGGGCAATTCTGGCCCACGTGTTACCAAACGGAGCGGAGGCCCCCATCGCGTTTTTTTTGCGAACCTTAGCTAAAGCTGAACGAAATTATAGTCAGCTGGACAAAGAAGCTTTAGCCATTGTTGCTGCAGTTAAAAGATTTCATGAATATGTTTATGGCCGTGCGTTTACAATAATCACTGATCATAAACCGCTACTGGGGATCATTGCGGGTAATAAACCAACCCCGTATATATTGTCCCCCAGAATGACCCGTTGGTCTGAATTCCTGGCGGCCTACAACTACACTTTGCAACACCGCCCGGGGAAATCGATTCTCCACGCCGATGCATTGAGAAGAACACCGCTTCCAGACGCTGTTGTGGATCCAGCCCCAACCCTCTCAACACTACAGATTGAAGCTCTACATGCACCACCATTGACGGCTAGAGACATTGCTTTTGAAACGAAACGTGACCCAGTTCTACAACACATACTACACTGGGTTGAACGGGGGTGGCCGACGGACCAAATAGCACCTGAATGGGCGCCTTTCAAAGCCCGCCAAACCGAGCTGTTTTCCCAAAAAGGCTGTATCTTGTGGGGCGATCGAGTCGTAATCCCTGGCAAATTGCAACAGACTGTTTTGGCGGTATTGCATGAGGGACATCCGGGTATTGTGCGGATGAAATCACTCGCCCGCAGCTATGCTTGATGGCCGGGAATCGACAAAAGAATCGAGGCCTGGGTCGCTACGTGCCAACGGTGCCAGGACGTCAGCAACACCCCACCTAAAGCAAGCCCAACCGAATGGGAAATGCCGAGGGGACCGTGGTCCCGTATTCATATTGACTTTGCGGGGCCTACCAAAGGTCACACTTTCCTGATTACTGTCGACACCTATTCTAACTGGCTCGAGATTCATCGAATGCACACAACTACAACAGACTCAGTCATTAATAAATTAAACAGACTATTTGCCACACACGGGTTTCCGGACGTGTTGGTCTCGGACAACGGCCCACAGTTCACTGCATTGCCCTTTGAACAATATCTTGCTGATCGGGGCATCCGCCATGCGCTAACCTCGCCCGCGCACCCTGCGGCGAATGGACGTGCAGAACACATGGTACAATTTGTAAAAAAAACCCTTCACAAAATGGAATTTGGCAACATCGACGAGAAAATCAATCGAATTCTCTTGTTGCAGCACATCACGCCCCACAGCGTGACCAACAAAACACCCGCTGAACTTCTTATGGGGCGGAAAATACGATCGCACCTTGACCGGCTCCACCCCGCTTTCGCACCGGAAAAACCTTTCGGCTCCAGCAGCACATGCTGGGAATTTAAGGTAGGCGATTTAATCTTTGCCAAAAACTTTTCCGGCGACCCGTTATGGATACCCGCAACCGTTACCCACCTCACGGGCCTAGATCTTACCGCCTGCTAACAGACGATGGGAGGGTGTGGAAACGCCACATAGACCAGCTCCGATCGAGATTACCACCCAGCGGCCATGACTTCCCGGTTCACCAACTCAAGGGGAGGAAGTATCGAGGAATTGACTTTGATACAACTAATAGCAGGTCAACGGGAGCCCTACAGCCCAGCGAAGCACCGGAACGTGAAGCGGGGAGGGAGTTGACGTTTTCAGGGAACTTTAATACGGGGGAAAATGAACTGCAAAACCCCGAAGAAACACGGAGTAGCAGAGACAGCCACAGTGAATACAGCACAGAATCGCCGTGCAGCGAAATAGAATTTAACAAAGGTCATCCAAACGCTCCACCGGAACCGGACATTAGACAAAACCCGGTGGAGCTCGAAATCATCCAGGCAGACCAAACGGCCTGCCTATCTTGAGGATTTTATTACAGCTCCCCTCAAACGGAACCCAAGGGGGAGGGGTGTTGTGAATCAATAAAAGTGAATAACCTAAATGCAAATTAGGGGTTGAAAACCTGTACACTTGATTGGTCCTTATACAACAACTTGGGATTGGGCCAGAACTAGTCCCTGATTGGCCACTTTTGGGACTATTCTTATTGGTTAGTAGTTTGAACTTGTTGCACATTTTCATTGGTTAATAAGGCAGCAGCTAACCCTATAAAAGGGTTACTGCTGCCCATAGGGTTGCTCTGTTCTGTTCTATCTACTGTTATTAAAGAGTTGAAGTCACTGATCAGATGTCTGGTCTCCATTATTCTCCAAACTTAACAGAAGCAATGCGTGAATTTTGTTTGTCAAGTCTTATCTGGGTTCTCCCAACGTGTGTGTTTCATTATCTTTTGAAGTCCGCAATTCCTTATCCTGCCCTGTCTCGTTAATTGCTGCAGCATGGTTTGTGTTGGTTTTTATTTATAATTTATATGTACTTCGGGTTCGGACTGAATTTCTTCCCCTTAAAAACTGTTCTTGGGAGCGTTTTTTCTCCAGTGATGTTAACTGGACATTGGGGGCCAAGTTGGAGGTATTAAAGGGACTTTACCTATTTTTGTGACTTTGTTGCTTTTGTGCCACGCCCCAGGTCATCACACAGCCTATAGCAGGGGGTCCCCAAACTTGGCAACTTTAAGACTTGTGGACTTCAACTCCCAGAATTCATAGCTGGCTAGAGAATTCTCGGAGTTGAAGTCCACAAGTCTTCAAGTTGCCAAGTTTGGAGACCTCTGGCCTATTGGATAGAAAGAAACGTTCTTAAAAATAACCAGAGAAGTTTCATCTCTGGCAAGAGAGTAGAAAACAGTGCTTGTTTGCCAATATATTTAGTCCTTGATTCACAACCATTCATTTAGTGATCAAAGTTGCAACAGCACTGAAAAAAAAGTGACTTATGATAGTTTTTACGATATCCTTGTGGTTGCAACATCCCTATGATCATGTCGTCAACTTTTGGACGCTTAGCAACTGGTTCACATTTATGATGGCTTCCCGGGGTCATGAGAGCCCCTTTCGCGACCTTCTGACAAAGAAAGTCAATGGGGAAGCCAGATTCACTTTGCAACTGTGGGACGAGCTTAACAACTGCAGCTATTTCACTTTAACAACTGTGGCAAGAAAGGCCGTAAAACGGGGCAAAACTGGGGTGGCATTCAATTTTTTTTAACAACTGGTCCTGTGGGTGTGGCTAGGATGGGTGTGATCATGTGACTGGGTGGGTGTGGCTTCTTTTTCTTTCCCCCCCATTTTTCTCTACCACCTGGGCCTTAGGGAAGCGTTCTGGGGGCAGCATTTTTACTCCCAGAATGCTTCCCTGGGGCCCAGGAAGGCAAAAAACGGAGCGCAGGGGGGGTACGACCCCCTTCCGCCCCCCCTTTTAGTCTCCTGGGCCTCAGGGAAGCCTCCTGGGTGAAGCAGTAAGACAGCGAGGGGGATCCCAGCACAGCTGATCATCAGAAAAGCTGATCGTTGGGAGGGGAAAAAAAAAAGAAATACTTTAAGGAGTGACTGGGCGGGGAAGAACACAGTCAGCGATGTCGGGCGTGTACGCGATGTCGCGCGTGTGTGATAAGGAGTGACTGGGAGAGGAGAGGAGGGGCAGGCGGAGAGGGACGGGTACAGCTATGGGCACGATTTGCTGGTTCTCCGAACTACGCAGAATCATAACAATCGGTTCTATAGAACCAGTCCAAACCGGTAGAATCTTACCCCAGGGCAAAACTCACTTAACAGCTGTCTCTCTTAGCAATGAGACAGGCTCAATTGTGGTTGTAAGTGGAGGATTGCCTGTATGCAGAAGGCAGATGTTTCTCAATCTGAAAATTAGGTCACTCTTAAGAAAATTGAGGAAGAGAGGCATGTGATTAAACTGACAGCTTCATCAATAAAAGCAGAAAGCTGGCAAAATGTTAAAACTTTTAGGAAGGCAGATATCTCATCCACTTGCTCTTCTTTGCAGGAGCAAAAAGTTACACATGAAGGATCTTCTAGACCAGGGGTGTCCAACCTTGGTAACGTTAAGCCTGGAGGACTTCAACTCCCAGAATTCCCCAGCCAGCTTTGCTGGCTGGGGAATTCTGGGAGTTGAAGTCCTCCAGGCTTAACGTTACCAAGGTTGGACACCCCTGGTCTAGACCAATGGCCTCCAATCTTTTTTATTCCATGGACCAGCAGTGGTGGCAGAGGTGGGGGGAGGGGGTGGTTTTGTGTGTGCAGTCTAATCCTGCACATGTGCAAACAAAGTTTTGTGCATTCTCAGATTGCTTTGCTGGTACTCACGGGTACCATTCCAAATTCACGGGTTGGGCATCCTTGCTCTAGACAAGGCGTGTCAAACTCAATTTCATCGAGGGCCGAATTAGGGCTGTGGTTTGACCGTGTGAGTGTGTGTGTGTGTGTGTGTGTGTGTGGTTGACTGGGTGGGCCTGGCCAGCTTGACTCCACTTCCCAAACTGCTGGCATGTTTCCTCTTGTGGGTAGACTCGCCCAAAGCCACACTGGCTCGATGTTTCCTCTTCACTTCGTAAACTGTGCCAAAGCGATGCAGCGTCCCCTTACATTTTCCAGGACGGCCCCGTGGGCTGGATCCGATCACGTTGCGGGCCGGATCTGTCCCGCGGGCTTTGTGTTTGACACCTCTGCTCTAGACCTAGTACTATTGTATCTTCCAGGATCTTGATTCTGCATTTTTAAATGTAGTCAGTCAGCCTCTGGAAATTTTGATTTGTATTGGAACAGAATAGCTAGAAGTAGACACGCGTAGTTCTTCACTTCCTCCCTATTTTCTGCATCAAATTCACCTTCTTACTGAAGCTCCTGTTGAGAATCTCATAGCTGTTGGAAGTGGGAATCTAGTCTAGAACAATGCCAAAGGGCTAACATATCCTCCTTCAATACTGGAGCTCTGATTAAGACTGGAGTTGAATACAGTATATATTCCAAATAACTAGAAGATCTGACTATATGGAAACTATGATTTGACTTTCTGCTTGGCTAGAAAAGTTGATATCTCTACCACCATTTCCAAAGGCATCTACACTGCCTCTTCTCTAATTCTGCTATTCAGCCGAGCTGGAAGGCCAATAAATACTGGGCCCAGGTCAGCCTTGTATGCCTGATAGTGATTCAAGCCTCCCAAATCTGCTTCTTGAACTTGTCATGGCCATGAGGTCTACACGTGATGACTAAAAACTGCATCCCCAAAACCGACCGTGAGAATTATGTCTCCATCTTTGCACGTCAGATCCAAACCTGTGGTCTGCATTGCTCTCTTATTCGATTGGAGCCCCTGATTTAAATAGCAGTTACAATTATGTAGCTGGAAAATTGTGACGGTCCATATATTATACCAAAGTCTCTTTTTTAAGTCTGTGAGCTTAACAGACGACGGTCAGGGCAACTGCAAAAGCTATAAACATTTATCAGGCTCAGAAACTCTTTTATCTCAAGGCTGGCAATTTGTACCCTCTCATATATTGATTTCTTCTCTATGAATTAGAACTCCTATGCCGGGCAGTGAAGGAATTTCAAATGCTTATGCAGACATTTTAAAAAGCCAAAGGATGTATTTATTTGTAAAGCAATAGCATTCAACCAACTCTCTCTCTTTGTACACACACACACACACACACACACACACCCTTACCTCTTCTAAACATCAGCAAAATCTTTCAGGAGTTGGGATGAGCAGTGAGATCCTTTCACTATAAAAGGTAGACCTCAAATTTGCTTCATGCTCTTTTCATTAAAAGTAACCCTTAAGTGTCAGCAATACAGGTAACCCTCAACTTATACAACCACTCAATTGAGCCCAACATTTCTGTTGTTAAGTGAGGCATTTGTTAAGTGAGTTTTGCTCCCTTTACAACTTTTCTTGCCACAGTTGTTAAGAGAGTCACTGCGGTTGTCAAATTAGTAACACGGTTGTTAAGTGAATCCGACCTCCCCATTGACATTGTTTGTCAGAAGGTCGCAAAAGGGGATCTCGTGATCCCAGGACACTGCAACCGTCATAAATATAAGTCAGTTCCTGGCCTAGCAGGGGAAGGACACTGCAAGATCTCCATTCCCTCCTCACCCCACTAACCTGCTTTCCAGCTCCGTTCTCCTGCACAGGGCAACAGATAACAGATAATCAGAGTTGGAAGGGACCTTGTAGGTCATCTAGTCCAACCCTCCACCCAAGCGGGAGACCCTACACCATTTCTGACAAATGGCAGTCCAATCTCTTCTTGAAAGTCTCAAGTGATGGCGCTCCCACAACTTCCGAGGGCAACTTCTGTTCCATGGGTTGATTGTTCTCACTGTCAGAAAGTTTCTCCTTATTTCCAGGTTGAATCTCTCCTTGGTCAGTTTCCATCCATTATTCCTTGTCTGGCCTTCGGGTGCTTTGGGAAACAGCTTGACCCCTTCCTCTCTGTGGCAGCCCCTCAAATTTTGGAACACTGCTATCATGTCTCACCTGGTCCTTCTCTTCACTAGACAAGTCAAGCCCAGTTCCTACAACCGTTCATTGTATGTTTTAGCCTCCAGTCCCCTCATCATCATCCTGGTTGCTCTTCTCTGTACTTTTTCTAGAGTCTCAACATCTTTTTTATAATGTGGTGACCAAAACTGGATGCAGTACTCTAGGTGTGGTCTTACTAAGGCTTTATAGAGTGATATTAGTACCTCACTTGATCTTGATTTTATCCCTCTGTTAATGCAACAAAAGAAAACCCAGCCGATCAGCTGGGACTCGGGAGGCAGAGAATAGATGGAGGCAGGGACAGTCAGAGATGGGATTTGCCGGTTCTCCAAACTACTCAAAATTTCTGCTATCAGTTCTCCAGGACTGGTCAGAACCTGCTGAACACCACCTCTGGTCTGAATTTTTATCACGTAACCGTGAGGATGCTGCAATGGTTACAAGTGTGAAAAACAGTCCATGTCACTTTTTTTCAGCACATTGCAACTTCAAATGATCACTACACGAATGGTTGTAAGTCAAGGGCTACCTATAAACCTAATGCAGCCGATGAGACTAGACAAACACATAGTTAAAACAAAGCTGTAGCTTGAGGGGGTCAGGATTTGGATTAATGTAGAAAAAAAACGGAGCTTTATATCCCCATCTTTGCATCCTAGATAGAAACAACAACAACAACAACAACAAAAGGGTGTCTGAACATTATGCTACAGGCTTTTAAACATGTTTTGCAGATGCCAATTTTGGGGAATTAATTTAGATGTTTAAATCAAATCGTTGAAAAATTCCCAGTCTTGAAAAGGCATTACTGATACTGAAAAATTTCTCCCTTTTACAATACTGGAATAGAAATGTGCTTTTTGCCTCAACTTTCTTTTGCAGGAAACTACATACACACACACAGAGGAGGGGAAGGGAGAGAGAGGGGGGGGAGAGAGGGAAAGAGAGAGAGAGAGGGAGGGAGGGAGAGAGAGGGAGAGAACATGAAGGATCATGTGGAAAAAGTTTTGTGTGACAAAGCCAATTTTTCACGTATCTAGACCAAGGGTGTTCAACCTTGACAACTTTAAGACTTGTGGACTTCAGCTCCCAGAATTCCTCAGCTAGCACAGCTAGCTGGGGAATTCTAGGAATTGAAGTCCACGGGCCTTAAAGTTTCCAAGGTTGGATGCCCAATCTAGAATCTGATCTAGATCTACAATCTTCTGCAAGTCGATTTCACTGCATAAAACAAAGAATCCACCTAATTCCAAATTCTATTCCCCATGGTGGAAGAAAAATCCAGAGACTGGGAAGAAAAACCTGTCCTCTCTCAATTTCTCCACCCAATGTATATTTTCTATAAATTCTAATAATACAGACGGCATAGGAGTAGGAACTCTGCTATTTACCAACCACATTGGACATCACCTCTCATCAGTCCCACGAGTGTGGTTGTTGGGAAAGAGGTGCGGAAGTTGTCTTTCCCAAAAAATCAGAAGACCATCACCTGACCTGACCTGCTTTATCATCCTTCTTTTACTTTTCTCCAAATGAAAACACCCAATTATTTAGTGACAGGAATCACATATATCTTTGACAACCCACCTGAGGCCAGTCAATGATTTCTTTCTATACCCTATAGGAGAAATTGATTCGTCTACAGCAATCACAAATCAAGAGGAGTCCAGTAGCACATTTTCAGATTAACAAATTTAATAAAACTTCATGCCTTTTAATCAAACTTGTTAGTCTTAGAAGGTGTTGTCTGTGTCCTGATTTTATGTGAGCAAAATTAACTTAAATCACAAAAATGTCGTACTTACACGGATATCGGAGGATCCCTGGTCTTCGGGAGAAATGTTTTCTGAGCAGTTCTGGAGCTTGTACATCCAGTAGTGCTTTGCAGTGATGATAAAGTTTAAGGGCAAGAGAGAGTTGGTCCCAAGGAGGAAGAAAATAATATAGGTGGCATTCCAATGGTCTTTGGGCTTGCTGAAAACATACTGGTTCTCTCCCGGTTCCTCATGGAGTGGTTTCTCTACTTGGATCGTCGGATTCTTTGACTTGTACAAAGAGCTTGTGCTGGGCTGGAAGTCATGTTCACTGTCTTCCAAATCAAGAGACACTTTTTAGGAAGAAAATAAATATCATTATGATAATACATTAATCACAAAAACGTTGTTACCCAATGACTTTTAGAATGACTAAGGCAAGCCCTCACCATCAGAATTATTGCATGGTTCGATTCTTTGCACCAACAAAAAGCTACAAATTAAGTTAGAGCTTTCGTTCAGGTAGAAAGACGGAAAGGCTCTGTGCCTGCAGCTCAGGAGAAGTGGAAAATGTGGGCCACATACTCCTTAGATGTTCCTTTTACACAGAGATTAGGGGAAAAAACACATTCTGCCAATAACTGCTAGCTATCCTGGCCGTTCCGATACTACCTATCTCCAGTGGCTGCTTAAGGATGAACAGTCCATAACTACAGCTCAGGTGGCAGATTCTGCACAGCACCACTGGGGATTCGTCGCAAAGACGTGTCTTCTCCACCATATTATGTTATATAACAAATGTGGCAAACGCTTTGCACTGCTTAGTCTGTTCCCTTTTAGCATTGAACCTACAATGGGCCTCACAGTTTATGGACTGTAATTTTAGTACAGTTAGACCATGCATAATTGACAGGTTGGATTTTATTATAGATTTTATATTGTTATTTATTATTTTATACTAGAATGTTTAATTGTATACTTACTGAGCATTTTTATTTGTTCTGGTCTCTGGTCTAAGACTGTAATAAACGAATTGATTGATAGAAATGTACAATGGGGATTTCTTCTAGCTCCTGCAATCTTAATTCAGTTCTCATCTTATGAAATATGACAATGGAAACACTAGTTTGCCTTAGGGAAAGAATATAAATATTATTTGAGCTGATATCGAATATTTTGTACCAAGTCAGACATTGGCTTCTTCAGCCCAGCGTTCTCAGTGATTACTTTTGCTCCCTTTAGGATGGAGAGAGTTTACCCATGCCCTATCTGAAGACACCAGAGACTGAGGCTGAGAACTTCTCCATGAAAGGATGTGGGCTCCTTAACAAGTTACCAGAAACAGACTGCAGCACTCCAGAGAACTGCTAGATGGCAGCAAAGATACAGAACATTTACTCTTTCCTGCCATCTACTGGTGATTCATAGTTCTGCTTTGCAGAACTGGTAACTCTATCCTTGGGTCTATTGAGAAACCAAATCTCATCTAGATATCGTTAAGTGTTGCAGCGACAGGTTAAACATTCTTGATGTATTTCCAGAAGATCCTGGAACTGGACTGAAAAACTGTTAGGCATTGTGCACTAATTTGTAATCCAGCACCAGCTTTGCCCAGTTTCTTTGCTCTGTGTGTGTGTGTGTGTGTGTGTATGTGTGTATGTGTTTGTAACTATATCTATATCTACAGAGAGAGATAGAGACAGAGATAATTTGCCATAATCAACTTTCCTGAGTGGACACTTAGAGAAAATGGCTGGAATAGGACAGTTTGACTGCTTGTTCACAAAATGGTTGCTATAGTTGGTATATAAGGCAGAAGGCAAGCTGGTGATCAGGAGACTAGGGAGTGGTGGGGCAAAAAAAACCAAGATACTGACCAGGTCTTGGTGACCAGACACATTTTTGATGTGCCACTTATACACTTATATATATATGTGTGTGTGTGTGTGTGTGTGTGTGTGTGTGTGTTTGTGTGTGTGTATGTGTATGTATATGTATATGTATGTATATATGTATATATATATGGCATTCAGCTTTGTTCGGGAGCTTCCCACGTCATTGTAGATGTGCTTTTAAAGTTGTAGCAACGTTTTGGCAGAATCTCATCTGCCATCATCAGGCTTCTGTATTGTGTTCGTCTGTGAGTCAGACTTTCCTCATTATAGTTGTGTTTTTAAAGTCAGACAGACAAACACAATACAGAAGCCTGATGATGGCAGATGAGATTCTGCCGAAACGTTGCTACAACTTTAAAAGCACAACTCTAATGACGTGGGAAAATACCCGAACAAAGCTGAATACCATACATGTAAGTACCCGCGAAAACTTAAGAAAACATATACATACATACATACATACATACATACATACATATATATATATATATATATATATATATACACACACACACACACACACACACATATATACATATACATATACATACATACACACACACACACACACGGATCATTCTGTATTGATCTTGATTTTTTTTTTAGACTCAACTGGAGATCTTCTGCCAGTATGGATGTTCCTTATAACCCCTCACCCTTTTCACCTTTTTCTGGGAAAATGGGCCAAAGAAATCCCATTTTTATTTTTTGTTTCAAGATGCTTATAGTTGATTTGGCGCCCATAACTGTAATCAGAAATAGAAGGTACTCTGGGCTCGCACTCTGCCCCTTTCTAAACATTTTAACTAATCTAAACATATCTAAAAACTCCAGTGGAACAGTCTAATGAGTGCTCAGGCAGTATCTGCAGGCACACTGGGACTTACTGGTACCAGTAAGAAATCTGTCTTCTGTCTCTATTTTGTCATATGGCTTTATTGAGAGAGTTTGAGGGCATGCGTTGAGTTTGCTATTCATTTACTTGGGGGGGTGAGGGAAAACCTCTAAATTGTTACTTGCTCGGTTTTAAAAGAAAGCAGGACAAAGGAGTCTGGTGTATAATGAAAACCCCTCTGGAGGGATTATAGGTAGTCCTTGATTTACGACCACAATTTGGGCCACATCTTATGCTGCTAGGCAAGGTGGATGTTAAGTCAGCTGTGCCTGGCTTTATGACCTTTTTGCCACAGTTGTTAAGCGAATCAATGCAGTTGTTAACAACTCATATGGTCATTAAGTTAAACTTTGCGTGTTGGAAGCTGGCTGGGAAGGTTGCAAATGGTGATCACATCAGCCCAGGATGCTGTAACCGTCATAACAGCAACAGCGCTTGGACTTATATACCGCTTCACAGTGCTTTACAGCCCTCTCTAAGCGGTTCACAGAGTTGGCCTTTTGCCCCCAACAATCTGGGTCTTCATTTTACCGACATTGGAAGGATGGAAGGCTGAGTCAACCTTGGGCTGGTCAGGATCGAACTGCTGGCAGTTGGCAGAGTCAGTTTGCAATCCTGCATTCTAACCACTGTGCCACCCATGGCTCTTAAATGACTATATACAATGCATTTTGGAGGGCCACAGCACCACCACATCCATACTGTACATGCCAGTGGCCAAACACCCAAATTTTGATGCTGCAACAGTCTTTAAGTTCAAGGACCAGTTGTCACTTTTTCCAGTGGCACTGTAACTTCAAACGGACACTAAATGAATGGTTGTAAGCTGAGGATTACATACAGAAGGCTGCATAAAAAGGAGAAAGGACTCCAGCCCAATAGATGTCTCGGGATTCAAATACTCTTGATCAGGTTTTTTTTTTCATCCTTGGCAACTTTACTTAAAAGTTCACACATTTTAAAGTTGTCCAGGTTGAGAAAAACTGCTCTAAATCACAACAGCCCAGTTATTTTAATAATTATCTCAGTATTAGATTGTGCCGAGATGGACAAACTTACAATAAAACTAACAGGCAAGGAGGAATCAGATTATTATGCTGTATGGGATAGATAGTATAAGTGTATATAACATAGGAATAAGGATTAATGTATAGACATAAATGTAAATATATGTAATATCAATGACACAATTCTGTTAACAATGTAAATAGAGATGTGTAAAATAAATAAATAGAAAAAAAAGAATAATTATCTCTTACAGCCCTTTTCTCTAGCTGCCCTCCCATTTGGAGGTGGGGATAATAGGGGCTACAGGTAATCCTCAACTTACGACCACAATGAGCCCAACATTTACGTTACTAAGTGAGAAATTTGTGAAGCGAGCTTTGCCCCATTTTTACGACTTTTCTTGCCCCAGTTCTTAAATGAATCATGCAGTTGTTAAGTTAGTGACGCCGTCATTAAGTGAAATCCGGCTTCCCCGTTGACTTTGCTTGTCAGAAGGTCGCAAAAGGGGATCACATGACCCCCCCCCCACACTGACAAGGTCATAAATATGAACCAGCTGTCAAGCATCCCACGATCATGGGGATGCGGAAACGATCATGAGCCACTGCTTTCAGTTGTCCTCCCAGGTTCAAAATGGTCACTAAACAAAAGTGTTGTAAGTCGAGGACGACCCCGTATAGCCAACACCCTCAGGGACCTCCTTATGGGGGAGGGCTGGGCCAACCCAAACCCCAAACCCCACGGCTGTATCCTCCTGGGTCGGCTTCTGAGTCGAACCCTGGAAGAGATCATCCCTCAGAGATGCCAGCCGCTCCGAAGCTGACTGAACGCTGAAGACTTTGGCTAAGCCGTTCAAAAGTTGTTTTGGTCTAAGCGCGCGCACGAGGCCCGCCCGCGCGCGCACACACACACCCCGCCGGCCACACTTCCTTGCACGTTTGAACAAAGTAACAGAATGTGAAACCTCGGAACATCCAGCCCGGAAATCTCTCTTTATTCTGCCATACGATCGGCGGGCAAACGATTCGCTTAGGAAAGGTTTTCTACCCGCTGTAAAGGAGGGTAGACAGCCTTCCCAAGCGATTTAGCTATAGGGAAAAAACAAAAACAAAAACAACTCGGGGGGATTCGTAGCGTTCGTCGGGACAGAGCCGGCCAACCGGAGTTCAGACGTGCAAGAAAGACGCGCGTTAAAAAAAAAAAAAAAAAAGCCCCGATCCTTCAAAGGAAGGTAGAAAAAAAGCGAAGAGCCGCCGCAAGCGGAGGAGGAAGGAAAGAAAGAAAGAAGGAAGAGAACGAGCGACAGCCGAGCGCGAAGGCGAACAAAGCCTCGGCAGGGCCGCGCAAAAGCGAGCCGGAGAAGCCACTTACTCTCGCCGCTTCTAGGCGTCTCCCCATCAAACTCATCCGTCCGGCTCGTGGTCGGGGCTTTTGCCGAGCAACGCCACCGCCGGCGCCGCCGCCGGCCCTCGCAAAACCCCTCCCACCGGCCGCCTTCTACGCCGCCTCGGCCCGGCCTCGCTTCCCTCTTTGCAGTCGGGCGGAGCCGCGCGGCAACACCGGCCGCCCTTTCGGCGGCCTAGTGGGAGCGCGGATTCATGCCACAAGGCTGAGACCAATCTTGGGTTTTTTTCAGGCTCGGCGTCCCCCGGGACGGTTTCGAATCAAGGTTGAGGCCAAGAGGGGCCCCGGGAAACGCCGCAGAGGCGCCCCGGGAGAAACCTCCCTTGGGGCAGCGGCTGAGGTGTCTCCAAACATCTTTTAAGACTTGTGGACTTCAACTCCCAAAATTCCCTAGCCATCAATTTTTTATTTTTTATTTTATTTTATTTATTTTATTTGGTTTGTCAATCTCTTACAAGATAACAGGTATAAGTATAAACATAGTTATAAATACATGAAATGGATACATATAAGAAAAATAAAAGAAACAATAGGACAGGGACCGTAGGCACGTTGCTGCGCTTGTGCATGCCCCCTACAGACCTCTTAGGAAAGGGGTGAGGTCAATAGTAGACAGTCTAAGGTTAAAGTTTTCGGGGTTTGGGGAAGGAACCACAGAGTCAGGTAGAGTATTCCAGACATTGACCACTCTTGCTGAAGTCGTATTTCCTGCAATCAAGTTTGGTGCGGTTTACCTTGAGTTTGTATCTATTGTTTGCTCTTGTGTTGTTATGGTTGAAGCTGAAGTATTCATTGACAGGTAAGTCATTGCAATGTATGATTTTACATACTATACTTAGATCGGACTGAAGGCGGCGTAGTTCTAGGTCTAGAATTTCAAGTCGGTGGCATAAGGTATTCTGCAATGAGTAGAGGAGTTGAGAACTCTTCTTGTGAAATATTTCTGGACTTTCTCAACTGTTAATATCAGATACATAATGTGGGTTCCAGACTGATGAGCTGTATTCGAGTATTAGTCTAGCAAATGTTCTGTATGCTCTAGTTAGTAGTGTAATATTACCAGATAAAAAGCTACGTAAGATTAAGTTAACAACCTTTTTGGCTATGTAGTTACAGTGGGCTCTAGCCCACTTAGAGATGAGTACTCCAACGTCCTCGACAGAGTTTGGATCATCAACAAAGTCTTGACTATTCAGCCTGTATTTTATTTTCTGATTTTTTTGCCAATATGTAAGACAGAGCATTTATTTGTTGAGATTTGAAGTTGCCATTTGTTTGACCATTTTGATACATAGTCGAGGTCTTTTTGAAGGGTAGCAGTATTGTCTGTGGTGTTGAATAGCTTTACATCGTCAGCGAAGAGAACGCAGTTGCTCTTAATATGATCACAGAGGTCATTTATGTAGAGTATGAAGAGAGTTGGACCTAGAACACTGCCTTGGGGGACACCACTGTTGACAGGTACAGAATTTGATAGGACACTCCCAATTTTGACCATCTGTTGTCTGTTTGACAGGAATGCTTCTATCCAGTTATGCAGGTGTCCAGAGATACCATAAGATTTTAGTTTTAGGAGTAGTTTGTTGTGTACCACTGAATCAAAGGCTTTACAGAAGTCTATGTAGATTGTGTCTATTGCTTTGCCCTGATCGAGTTGTGTAGTCCATATGTTTTTGCAGTGTAAGAGTTGCAGATTGCAAAATAGTTTTTTTTCTGAAATCAAATTGTTTATTAGAGAGTAGGCTGCTTGTCTTTAAGTGGAGGATAATGGATTGGTTAATAATTGATTCCATGACTTTACAGGTGATGCAGCATAAGGAGATTGGTCTGTAATTTTCAACTAGGCTGGGGGCTCCCTTTTTGAAAATGGGGATGACTGTGGCTTGTGACCATAGGTTAGGCAAGGAGCTGGTCCTGAAACATTTTTCAAAGATTATGCTTAGAGGTTCTGCTATGGCAGTGGATAGCTTTTTTAAGAAGTAGGCACATATTCCGTCCGGTCCAATAGATAGAGATGGTTTTAGATTGCATAGTGCTTTTTCAGCATTGTCTTCTGTAAAATTGATATGTATTAGATCATTGTAGTTCTCTGTGGTCAAGGGTCAAGAGGTGTTGAAGCCCACAACTCTTAAAGTTGTCAAAGTTGGACACACACACACACCCCATTCTACATATTGTGTATGAAATGATTGGCTTTGTCATGCAAACCTAGTGACACATACACAATTGATCCTTCCTTCAGAGTGCTTATGTCCCTGTATTGTGTGTGTACTTTCTTGCAAAAGTTGAGGCAGAAGGCACATTTCTATTCCAGTATTGTAAAAGGGAGGGGATTTTCAGTATCCTCTGAAAACCTTCCTTGAGGCACTGGCTGAGGTTTTTCTCTTAAGGCAGAGGTGTCTCTAAACTTAGCACCTTTAAGACTTGTGGACTTCAACTCCCAGAATTCCCCAACCAACATATCTTAAAGATGCCAAGTCTTAAAGATGCCAAGCTTGGACACCTCTGTCTTAAATGGATCCATCAGGGATTCCCAAACTTAGCACCTTTAAGACTTGTGGACTTCAACTCCCAGAATTCCCCAACCAACATATCTTAAAGATGCCAAGTCTTAAAGATGCCAAGCTTGGACACCTCTGTCTTAAATGGATCCATCAGGGATTCCCAAACTTGGCAACTTTAAGACTTGTGGACTTCAACTCCCAGAATTCCCCAACCAACATATCTTAAAGATGCCAAGTCTTAAAGATGCCAAGCTTGGACACCTCTGTCTTAAATGGATCCATCAGGGATTCCCAAACTTGGCAACTTTAAGACTTGTGGACTTCAACTTCCAGAATTCCTCAGCCAGCTATGCTGGCTGAGGAATTCTGGAAGTTGAAGTCCACAAGTCTTAAAGTTGCCAAGTTTGGAGAGCTCTGGGTTACATCATCGGTTTTGCTAGATCTGGGCAATAGCAAAACAAAAAACAAAAAAAAACCCCCAACAAATGTGTTTGGCTTTATCTTTTTCCCCATTTGGAAAATTTGCAGTTTTGACATGGTTGGAACCTATTAAAATTATTTTCCAGTTGTGAAGTTTTTGATTGCTGACTACTTGGGTTTTCCTTCTCTTCCCCCAAAGCCTTTCAGAGCCAGTAAATTAATAACGCAGCTTTTGTAACTACGTACAGTTGAATAAAGTAACAGTGTTAATCATTTATCAACACGACCTGCTGCACAGCATTGTTTATACCTACAGCTGACTTCCGGAACACTCTGTAGTTTCTTCCCCAAGCCCCAAAAACTTTAACCTTAGACTGTCTACTATTGACCTCACCCTGTCTACTATTAACCGCACCAAACTTGATTGCAGGAAATATGACTTCAGCAATAGAGTGGTCAATGTCTGGAATACTCTACCCGACTCTGTAGTTTCTTCCCCAAACCCCAAAAACTTTAACCTTAGACTGTCTACTATTGACCTCACCCCTTTCCTAAGAGGTCTGTAGGGGGCGTGCATAAGCGCACCAACGTGCCTACCGTCCCTGTCCTATTGTTTCTCTTAGTCTTCTTTTATTTTTCTTATATGTACCCATTTCATGTATTCACAACTATGTATACACTTATACTTATTATCTTGTAAACAATTGGCAAATCAAATAAATAAAATAAAAAATAAAATAAAATACAGTAAAGCAGTGTGCCAGGTAGACGTTAGCCTATAATTCCTTCTTCAAAGAAGAAGGAATTTCAGTCTTTTACTCTTCAAATTGAAGATACCAGTATACTGTGAACCAATGTACTGTAGTTGGAAGAGACCAAGTTGGGGTAGGCCGTTTGTTCAATATGACCAGAGAAGGCGGATATGATTGAACAGCACCCCCTACAGCCTCTAGAAACTTCGCTTGAATAAAGGGGACAAACTCTTTGTCCCCATATAGATCTCACAGTATTTTTTTCACCCAGTATTTTAACGTCTGTGATTAAAATTGGTTGGGTCGGTTTGTCATTTAATTATAGTATCATTTTGTGGAGTCACAAGGTAATTTTCTGGTTGGCTGGCTAAGACGTGTGTCATATGAGATGGTGCATATGGGTTGATTAAGATACAAAACCAGCTAAGCTCTTCTCAAAGCCTAAGTTTGATTTGATTCTGCATTTATTTAAAATGAGAGGGAGGGGGAGGGGGAGAGGGAGGGAGGGAGAGAGAGAGAGAAAAAAATTGGCTCAGAAAGCCATTCAGAGTTTCAGATGAGTCTGCAAAGTTGATCTGATTTTGACTTTGGGATCTTTGGGGAAAATCAAGTTGATCCCATTTAGACATTCCAAAAAATTGATCAAGGAAAAGTGTTTGTTCCTGTGCAGAAATCTTCAACTCCCTGAACTTTGACTGATTTCTCTTGGATTTCAAGTCGGAGGCATCCAAACTGAATCAAGACTTCGCATTCCTATTTTGCAATTCTATTCAGAAATCTGAATGATCAAATTGCTTTCTGATTAAATCTCCAAATCAGTCTCATAACCCTTTTCTTCACAATGGTTTTCTTCACAATGACTGTTTTGAAATATTAGGGCCAGACTAATTATTTTTTTTCCCAAACTGTAGATGAAATGCTCATTCATTTTGAACGCCATAGGCTTTTTGCTTGGCTAAAATGATGGAAGATCACTTTCTTAACACTTTCCTCCAGATGAGTGGGACTGTAAGACCATATTAATTGAAAATTATGAAACTTGGTTTGATTATTTGGAAAGTAGCCGGCTGGGGAATACCGGGAGTTGAAATCCACATATCTGGAAGCTGCCAGGTTGAGAAATAACACTTGATATAAAGTGTTGAGAGAAGAGGGATATATGAAAAACATATCTATCATACATTCATGGTGGTAGATACCAGCAAATACATGGAAACAAAGTTCATACACCTTCTGTATAAAGAATAAGCTTCTGTATAAAGAATTACAACTTCCTTTAAGAAATACAACCCATTATTGTACTTTCAGTAATGTTGCTATGTTCAAATCATTTATGTATTGGAGAGAAAGTGCCTACTTCAAATTAATTCATTTTCATTCTTCACTTCCTTGGAGGCATCACATAGCTGGATTTCATTTGCAAGTTACTGATCTGCCTTAACATTTAAATTTAAACCAGTCACCTTTAAGGCAATGTGATATTAACAAAAATGAAAGGATTTTTCAGATCCTATCTCTCCCCTTGTTCTTTATGGAGAAGATAAATTTGTGCCTAAGCTCTGCCATTTCAGACTGTGTAAATGAACATGCCTCCGTATTGCATGGAATAAAATCCTTGCCCACAGACAAATAGCATTTCAGGGGCAAGATTAAACCTTTCTTCCTGAAATCCCTTCTCCGGGCTGCTAAGAGGGACAGAAGAATTGAGAACAAAGTTCCTTCCTTCCTTCCTTCCTTCCTTCCTTCCTTCCTTCCTTCCTTCCTTCCTTCCTTCCTTCCTTCCTTCCTTCCTTCCTTCCTTCCTTCCTTCCTTCTTTCCTTCCTTTTTCCTTGCTATAATGTGCTGTTGTATGCTATGCTATGCTATGCTATGCTATGCTATGCTATGCTATGCTATGCTATGCTATGCTATGCTATGCTATTATTTCTGCTATCCAGAAGTGCAGCCTCTCCATCAGACTGTGATGATAAGGGCAAGGAATTTCAGGTTATCCATATTTTGCTCCATTCTTTGAACTTTGTCTATACCAGCTATTTATCATTATTATTACAAATTGCCTAGTTTGCTCTCTACTAATTCTCTGCATGCATATGCATTGGATCCTTTAGTTTGTAAACCTGGAAAATGCAAACCTTTCCGAAGACCATCTTTATGTCACGTGTGTGCATTTTTCTGTGATATGGCAGGTAATGTGTCTGATTACACATATCAAATAATCCTAGGATGGTTGGTTTAAGGCCAAATGATGCCCTAAGCTTAGCCCAGTGATAGTGCCCCTCAGATCTCTATTGCTTAACTGACAAGACATTAAAAAGCCATAAATGCTGAAGCTGAAATAACAGAATAAGTTTTTTATATTCATCAGTTTCCAGGCAATCCCTTAACCTAGACCAGGGGTTGGCAACCTTAAACACTCAAAGAGCCACAAAGGTCCTAACCAGAAGCTCCCCATTCAATTCTGGAGCTGACCGGAAGTCTTGTTTCCCCCACCATAGAGTCTCCTCCTAGGGGGCATCCTTTTTCCTCTGCTGACTGGGGACAGGGAGCTGCAGCAGAGGGATGAAAGAGCCACATGTGGCTCCAGAGCCACAGGTTGCTGATCCCTGATCTAGACCCCAACTAGATAGATGATTAGATAGATAGATAGATAGACAGACAGATAGATAGATTGATATAGATATAGATAGATGATAGATGGTAGATGATAGGTAGATAGATAGATGGATAGATAGATGATAGTTCTTGATTTACAATCATTAGTGACTGAACTTACAACAGCACTGAAAAAAGTGATGTATGACTGTTTTTCACACAACTGTTGTAGTATCCCCATGGTCGTGTGATCAAAATTTGGACGCTTGGCAACTGGTTCATATTTATGATAGTTGCAGAGTCCTGGGGTCATGTGATCATTTTTGTGACCTTCTGACAAGCAGAGTAAATGGGGAAAGCTATAGAGACAAAGAGAGAGGTGGGATATATATATTTGTTTTCATAGATTTTCACAGGTACAGGTATGGTATGCAGGTCTTGGCATGTTCGGATCTTTTCCTGTAAAATCTTACACGGGAAAAGACCCGAACAGCCCAAGACCTGCACGCACACACACACACACACACACACACACAGGAAACACAATGTTGTCAGCCAATCAAGACAAAAAAATGCTAAAAAACAGACAGAAGGTATTAGAAACACCAATCAAGCAGAACACAGCAAACTCCAAGACCAATAAACACAGACCAAGACTTCCAACCAATCAGGATGAAGAGAAAAAAAACATTCTGGCACAGCAGTAGGCTAGCCCCAAATTTAAAACTGAAACAACTGTAAAAGTCTGACTCACAGACGAACACAATACAGAAGCCTGATGATGGCAGATGAGATTCTGCCGAAACGTTACTACAACTTTAAAAGCACAACTATAATGACGTGGGAAAATACCCGAACAAAGCTGAATACCATACATACATACATACATACATACATACATACATACATACATACATACATACATACACACACACACATAAAGAGAGAGAGAGAGAGAGTATTAAACACTAAATAACAGTAAGCAATATAACCGTGACCTGAACCTGAACCTAGAAGGACATGCCTGATACCTTAAGGTGAATAAGTCAGAGCACAGTCTGTGTCTCAGATCAGATGAGAACAAGATCTCAGATCTGTGACAACAATGCAGTTGGAAGCAGTAACGGAAAGCAATTGCATTTAGCTGTAGCTGTTCCGGTCCAATCAGTAAAGACAGCTTCGAAAGCAAAAGCATGGATGTATTAAATTACTAGTACAAATTAGTAATACAAACATGTGTGGTGGCCTGTAACTGCTAATGTAAGCTTGGCATATGCATGTAATAGTAATTTATCGGTGGACATTTGCTTTGGTTTTCTCCTTGCCCTTTTTCTTAAGCACCAATGACAGCTATTCAAAGCCCATTGGAAGGTCTAATGGTTTTTCTCCCAAGGATTTTAATCAGTTCTCGACTTTTTGGGGGGTGGGTGGGAGTGATAGAGAGATTTCCTGATTTTGATCTCTTTTTCCCCTTAGTGTTTGGTCTATTTCAGAATGGAGGGGTCCTAATGCTACCCAATGAAATAGCCAAGGCAAACATTGCAAATATTAGTAACAAAATGTCTCAGTAGATGACAACATTTAATGGATTTTGTCTGGGTTCAGAAGCTAATCAGGGCTGGGCCTAGATACTGCTTGGAAGAAAATTCTAAGTTAGGCTGGGAAATCAAAGAAATATCCCAGAAAAGTAGAACATCTGTAGGCACCATGTGACTGGTTTGTCCTTCATTAGACATGGAAACCCAGATGGTAATGTGTAGGATTCAAACCAGCAATCTAACAATTCCAGTACTGACATTTATCCTATCATGTGGTGACTTACAGTCACCTTCTCCTTTGCTTTAGCTTACTGCCAAGTCAAAATCTACAACCTTCACCAGTCATAGAGCAGGATGTGCAATGACTGTTACACAAATATGTTTTGGGTATATGCCCTAGACAAAAAAAAATCTATTCCCCCTCCTGGATTGTGTGTTGACATTGTAATGTCCCAAGAAGCACAAGTACTGGAGCATAGAATTGGCAATATTCTTTGAAAGAGAAAGCAAAGATATTCTATGTAACATTTCTCTTAATATCTGATGAATAATACTAATAATGGAGACACAAACCTCAACAGTCACCCATCTTAACTTTGACTCAACCAACCAAATGTTGTGGCATCTTAAAGTCATACTGATTGCATTAGCCACGAGCAACTGTAATATAATAGGGAAACTAATATTGTTGTAGGACACAAAAGAAGCTCTTCCCAGCCTCCAGAGAAATGCAATGACTTGTCAGTACACATCCAACTTTAGCTAATGAGGCAGTGAGTTGCTTAATGACTAATACAAAGCACGTTCAATAGATGTATGGCTGTGAGTTTTGATCAAACGTGAATAACAGAATTGGTCCGCTTTGTTCCAAGTGAGCACAATAAACTTAAAACACCGAATATCCAGTTGTAGCAAATGTTGGAAGAACAATGCTGCCATCTCATGGCATATTCTCATATCTGAAATCTTTCCTCTTTACATGATGAGTGGATTCCAATCATTCATTCCAATTAACCATATTAGTGAGCAAACCAAATAAGACTTGGTATTTTTAAAATAGTATTGCCGATGGTATCTCTGCATAAATGGAGAATATGAAAACACAGAAGGAAAGCTAAATGGGAAAACAAAAGGGACAGATTGGATTTATTGAATGCTACTATAACATTGTTACCCTGTTAATTACTATATCTGTTAGTGTTCTATTCTATTTGGGTAATTTTTCAAGTTTTCTTATGGAAATATTTACTTAACTGAGCAGCCTTCGCTAAATACCTTTGGTAAGCTGGATGGATGTGTGATTCTTCTGTTTATAATAATCCCTGATTAAATGGAAAGTAATATGGGCAAGAAAGCAGCAATCGGAAGGCAAAGCAGTTGCAGGAAAAGCAGATTTATCTAAACTTTTGACCTAATTTTCCTAAAGTATTTTCACTTTCCTAGAACCCACATCATGCCTGACTAATAATTAAAAAAAAAATCCCAGGCTTTGTTTTGTTTGAAGTTTTCCTTTAGGAAGGTATGTGAGGAAGTGATGTTGCAGTTGATTAATCACATTGTCCATTTCAAAGTACCTGAAAAAATATATCTTGATTTCCAAGTAGAAACTATATGAAAAACTGTTGAGGTGGTCTTGGGATTAACTCTTCACTACCCAAGGTAAACATGTAAAGGATTCCACTGTCCAGTCGTACCCAACTCTAGGGAGTAATGCTCATGTCTGTTTCTTATTCGAAGGAGCCAGCATTGTCTGAAGACATTTCTGTGGTCATGTGACCAGCATGACTACCGTGTTTTCCCAAAAAAACCAAGACCTATTCCAAAAATAAGCCCTAGCATGATTTTTACATCTGTGCCTAATATAAGCCCTACCCTCCAAGTAAGCCCTACTTAAGAGCCTGTGCAGCTGACAGCCTGTTCATTCCATCTGGTTGCTAGCTGTGCCACCAACATGAGGTGAGGCGAGGCAGGTGTCAGGGCATGGATCACCTGGCTGCAGGGCCCCTGAGGTAAGCCAGTGCAGGGTGTGTGGGAAAGCTCCACCCCTTTGCCTAGCGGTGGTGGCACTGACATACTGTACTGACTCCTGCCCCATTGTGGCCATGAGCAAGCAGAAGTGGGCATCCCATACATGGGGAAAAATAAGACGTTCCCCCCAAAATAAGCCCTGGTGCTTATTTTGGAGCCTTCCCAAAATATAAGACTGGGTCTTATTTTCAGGGAAACACGGTATACATTGAGGTGCCTGGAATGCTGTTACCTTCCCCACCAAAGTGGTACTCACATTTCCATGCTTTCAAACTGCTAGGCAGCAGCTGGGGCAAGTAACGGGAGCTCGGGCCTCTCATATGTTGCTCAGGTCTCAAACCCAAGCTGTCAGCTTTCCAACTGACAAGCTCAGTGTCCTTAACCACTGAGCCATCACACCCCACCAAAAGGTCTATTTGATGATAAATGAAATATTTTGCACAGATGAGGCTTCTGTTCAACACTTCTCTCTTCATCCAGAACTGGAAAAGTTTCTCTTTGAGGTTCTAAAGACTGCTCCTGGTTGATCTGCCCCTCTCAGGTTTTAATTTGTATTTTATTTATTAAACAAATTTGTGTCGCCACTCGGTTCACACATAGATGACTCTTAATAGCGCAAAGAACAGAGGATCTGATTGAAACAGGTAGGTCCACACAGGTTTCTTATTTGTGTGGGGTGCTCCCTCCTTTTTAGTCACTATATAAAGGGAGCAGGAAATAATTTGGGTATCAAGGAAGCCTTATCAGAACAAATAATCACGTTCCCATTTCCAGCTTAAACAACGCTGATTAGTTTGCATTTCTTTGTGTGGGCAGTTTGCTCCTTTCTCTAGCAAAGCATGGAGTAATAAAGATGTTCACGCTTATTTTTCTTATGGTAAAGTTTGATTCTTCAAAGCTTTGAGGTCAGCTTATTTCACCCTCCTCAAGACATGAACTGAATGTGTGTACTTACCACAGTATTTTACTGATTATTATTTACCCATTTAGGTTTAAGTAAAGGTCTCATAAAGCAATTCACTATTTGCCATCCCTCACAGAGTTCACAGGTGACCTTGGGTTGATTGGTAAACATTTGATCTCCTGATTTCCATTTATCTTCTGGCCCATGGCCTTCCAGGTAAGCATCCCGGGCACTTCCCCTCTGCAGCTTTCTTCTCCCTTGAATTGTGCTCTGAAACACTTCAGTGAGTTTTTTGTTGGTTTCACCCCACATCCTATAAATCCTTATCAGTGTTCACACCTTTTTTATCAGCCTTACCTTGTTAAATAGCACCAACAGACCAACGATCCGTGTTCAACAGCCACAGAAATTATACAATCCACGTTCTCATTGAAGGATTATACACCCATTATACATATTCTCACATGTAATTCATGTTACTCATGAACCAGCTCATGTATAATTCTCATGTATAATATAACCTTATACCCTATAAATTCTTGCCAATGTTCATGCCACTTTAGGTTTATCAGCAAATCTTACTCTGTTGGATAGAAACCAATGGACCAACAATTCATTTTCAACAGCCGTGAAACTGTACAATACATGAATGAAGGCAAATATATGTGTCCCAGGAGAATGTTGCAAGATCGAATCTGGGTCGGTCACTGGGACCAGAGATGTACCCTTCTGAGCTTTTGGACTCTTGCTGGAGCCCATCCAGCACTTCTCGCCTGGAGTACGAGTTTTGGGCTAGTCTGTGAGTCGTATTTATGTAGTGCCTTCCTATTGGCTGATTGGTGTGTTGAGGGCTGGTGATTGGTGGTAAATCAGCACTCCTGTTAACTGACAAGGGGCCCCTCCCCTGAAGATGGGCTCCAGAATTTCGCTCAGAATTTCGCTTTCGCTCAGAAGAGTACATCTCTGGTCCCGGTGACCAATCCAGATTGTACAATCCATGTTAGTCCTTGTAGCATCTTTATCAGCTGCCATATCTCCTTTACTCAACTACTTCACTGCAAGTTTTTAAAAATAGACTGGAGAACCATTTGACTGGCTGGTATAAGGCTATGCCTTGACCAGGGGATTGGACTAGAAGCCTCTGAGGTCCCTTCTAGCAATATAATTCTATGATTCTCTTCAGAAAAGTGATTCTGAGGGTTTTCAGTGCTTCTCCGTCCCCCCTTCATATCTGCCATGCTGTCTCCTATGAGACAGGGGTCTCCAACCTTGGCAACCTTGGCAATTTTAAGCCTGGTGGACTTCAACTCCCAGAATTCCTCAGCCAGCTGGCTGGGGAATTCTGGGAATTGAAGTCCTCCCGGCTTAAAGTTGCCAAGGTTGGAGACCCCTGCTCTAAGAAGCTAAACAATTGTCTGTTCCTAGCATGTTATTGGCAACCAAATTACTTAATTAGAATAATAACTTTGGGCGACTTGTAGTTTCTGCCTGTCCCATTTGTTATGACAGAATTGACATATTGGAGTTCCATGGATTCAGGAACCAAGTCTTGTCTGGGCTCAGGAACCAATGGGCTCAGGAACCAAGTCTTGTCTGTCATTGGACCCTGCCATCTGGAACACCTTTCCCCCTGAGATTTTGGTCGTCTCTATCCTGGTCCTATTGAAATAAATATCCCAGGTGCTGGTGAGAGTGGCTGATGGAATCCGGGTCTGACGTTTGGGTATTTTTTTTATTTTTTATTTATTGCATTTATATTATCGCCCATTCGCCCACGGCGACTTGAGGCAGCTTACAGAATGTAAAACCATATTTAAAATAAAAAAACAATAAAAACTAACAAAAAGAATCAAATAAATTAATAAGGTACAATAGAAAAAAATCTATTTTTTTTTAAAAAAAAAATCACCTCCTAACTCCCACCCTCTGCCCCAATGACAGCCGATCACATGAGCCATTTGATGGGCTCCATCCCACTCTGAGTTCCCCAGGCCCACTGGCAGAACTAGGTCTTCAGTGCCTTCCAGAAGAGAGCTAGAGTGGGAGCCATTCTAATCTCTGGGGGAATGATGTTCCAGAGAGAGGGAGCCACCATGGAGAAGGCCCTTCTTCTGGGTCCCACCAAGTGTATCTCCCTCGGGGATGGGACCCGCAGCATTCCCTGCCTCACCGCTCTAATGGGTCAGGTAGATGTGACCGGCAAGAGATGTTCCCTCAGATAACCTGATCCCAAGCCATGAAAGTCTTTGAAGGTGACAACCAGCACCTTGTTTTGCACCCGGAAGCAAATCGACAACCAATGCAGCTCCTGCAGGAGAGGTGAAACATGTGCACACCAGGGTCTGCACAAAACCATGCAAGCTGCTGCATTTTGCACCAACTGGAGCTTCCAGATGTTCTTCAAGGGCAGCCCCATGTAGAGCGTGTTGCAATAATCAAGATGGGAAGTGACTAGGTCATGAGTGACTATTGAGTAGGGACCATTAGTCCAAGAAAGGGCGTAACTGGTGCACAACTTTGAGCAGGAGTCACGAGTCCAGGAAAACCCCTATATTATGCACAGGGTCTATTTGGGGTAGTACCACCTCATCCAAGACCAAAGGTGGCAATTCTCCCTGAGCCAACAAACCCCAAACCCAGAGCCACTCGGTCTTGCAAGAGTTTAGTTTCAACCCATTGCTTCCCATCCAGCCCATAACAGCCTCCAGGCACTGCGAGAGGGATTTTTAGCAGGATTGTTGCTTGTTTCCTCCTTCACATTCTTTTTTGATGACATACTTATTTATTTCATTTGAGTCCTTAATTGTTAAGTCTTTGCAAGCAGGGCAGAGTGGCAACACATTCAAAAGGCAGTCTATACATCTGATAAAGAAGTAAATATTTGGTCTTCCTCCCAGTGCTTTCTCCAGAATCTGTGTGGCCAAGAAGTCAGCATGTTTCCTGCATTCTTGTCACATTCAGTATTTCACATTTCATTTTCCACAATGGAAAAACTACCCATCACTAACACTGCTACATAGATCCCGCAACTTACCTTTCTTAGTAGCAAGGAGGATGTCAGCTTCCTCAGATCTCAAAGAATCACTTATCCTTTTTGTTTTAATTTGAAACTTTTTATTAGACTAGGAAATATAATTTATTGCATAAAAATTAATTTGTTACAATAGGAATGCTAAATTTATTTACAATTCTTAGTGTACAGAATAAACAGAGTGTTTAGAGGATGCTTCCAAACTCTGCCCCCTCCCACCAAAAAAACCCAGAAATCCTCTGGAGGTATAAATATTGAAATAGAAAGAAAAACTAGAGAATGATGAAGGTCACTCTTGAAAAGATAAAAGGTAAAAAGAAATGTGGGCTTCCTTTCAGCAGAATGATGACTCCCAATTCTGGAATATCTAGGACCAACTGATCTGGAATGTTTCCTTGCTCGGGGAATGTTTCCTTGTTTTGTCATGCTACACCTATGTTTCTAAACCTTCAGCAATTTTAAGATGAGTGAACCTCAATTCCTGACTGAGGAATTCTGGGAATTGAAGTCCACATCTTGTAGAGTTCTTGAAATTCAGAAACACTGCTCTACATTAACAAAAGCCAAGAGAAAGAGGCACTCTACTAACTGCTCAATAAAAGTCAACATTCATTCCCTTTTCTTGTCATTACCAGGCATTCCTAAATCTGTTATACTGGGTTCTCTCTTTCTCAAGCACGCACCCATTTCCTAGTTCTGATGCCAGACACACACGTATGAATGCGCGCACACCTGTACATGAATTCAAGAGCAAGGCAGAAGCCCTACAGTCCTTTGGAAGGGCCTGCCGTGGTTGCTTCACACTTTTCATTGCATTCTTTGAATTTCTTTGGCAGGCCAATGCATTCCTATCTTCATATTGGCCCTCAATAAGCAGCCTCTAAGCATACGTGGCATTTCTAGCTCTTCCCATACAGTTGACATAAGCAACTAAAATCATCTTGTAGGATCTTCCCTCTGGATGACTGCAGAGACATGTTCATGCAACCGAATTTTTTTTTTTTAATAATGATTGCACTGAGGCCTGGTCAAATATTCCCAGATGTACTGTATATGGTCTTGAATAAAATTAACAGGAAAAGCAGTTTTGGGACAGAGAGAGAGATAGAAACAGAGAGAGAGAGAGAATGGAAGAGAGAGAGAGAGAGCACAATATATATTTAAGACACTTGGCCCTTAGAATCTGTGTCTAGATAGCATAAAATTAATGCAGAAGGTTTTGTAATGTTTCAATGGACACCTGTAATGGACACCTGAAAATCACATAGCACTATGTTTATGTTTCTAACCTGATCCCTTAAACCAGCTTTTCCCAACTGCTTCCAAGTATGTTTGCTGGGGATTATGAGGATTATAGTCCAATATTTTGGAGGTCACTGGGTTGGGGAGATTGCCTTAATTTGGTTTGCTCAATGCAGCCCCAAAATAAACAATCCCTTGACCAAAAAGAGATCAAGGTTTAAAGAACAGCCTGTAGTTTTAAATCCTTGTCTGTATCTAATACTTTCCCTCTTACTGCCCCGTCTTCATTCAAAGATTTAGCGATAATAGAAAATTAGATTAAAAGTGAAGACATACAAAAAGATTGTAACACAGGAAGCAGGACTTCTTTTATACATTTTACTGAGAATGGGATCAATTCCCACCCCCCAACTAGCTGGAAATATCCCATAAAATAAAAAGAAAAAAGAAAGGAAAAAAAAAGCCCACCACAACACATTGCTCTCCACCTGCTGCTATAGAGGAAGGAAAAGCCTGCAGTCCTTCCCAAATACCTTGTGGTTAAATGACTATAATATTTACACTTAACAGAAACAGTTTTTGTTTTACTACTGAACACAGGAAAGAGGCCTTTGGATTATTTCACTTAAAAAAAGCCCAGCGGCAATTAAGAAAACACAGTTTATCTTTTGGTTCTAAAAATCTGGACACTTAGCCAGATCTGTATATTGCATATGTAGATCCCTGATATTTGCCGTATAAAAAAATAAGAAATTTTGACCAACTAATGAATATACAGGACACACATTGTAAAAATACCCGGTATCAGATGGGTTAAAAGAAACTCCCAATACTGATTTATCTTGTTATAGTTTTCCATACTCTTTTTAAGATTTCCAAGCTGCAAGTGGAAAGTGGTTTTTGCATAAAGTAGTTTTGAAGAAATACAGAGTTTGGATTGTGAAGTTCTGTCCTTCTAAACTTTATAAATGGCACAGATTCAAAACACCCCCTTAAGGACTAGACAGCGGGGCTGCAAACGTTACAGAATTTATTTTCTGCCTGAGGCCAAGAACAGCTGAAGAAAGCAAGAATGTTCTAGATTGCTTCACTCTAGTTCAAATCACTGATTTCAGTGGGAAGTGTTGATTCAATGTGATTCAACAATATAAACGGATTTGTAAAACTGTTGAGTCTATTCTCAAACTGCTTCGAGTCTATTCACAGACTCGTGAGGCCTTTGGAATCAACAATGGGAACTTTTGGGTTCAAGTGTTTGGACTCAATTTTCAGACCTGATTTGGAGGCGAATCTAATCTTTCAAGCTGAATCTCTAAACCAGGGGTCCTCAAACTTTTTAAACAGGGGGCCAATTCACGGTCCCTCAGACCGTTGGGGTGGGTTGGTGGGCATGACTAGGCAGTCATGTGACGGAGTGGGTATGGCGAGGTGGTCATGTGGCCCATTTTTGGCAGGCAGAGTGGTACTGGAGGCCAGGGAGGCCAAAAATGGGCTCATTTTTTTTTTGCCTCCCCAGCCTCCAGAAGGTGGGTGTAGGCAGGGAGATGGACGGGGCAGGCTGGATTTATGGCTTTGGCAGGCCGTATCCTGCCCACGGCCCATAGTTTGATGACCCCTGCTCTAAATCAAAAGCTTTACACAACCTTAGAGGAAACCTTACAGGATCTTTGCATTGCAAATCCACCCCAATGATGCTTTCTCCCAGCCTACCAGTTTTTATTTTTTTGGGGGGTGGTGGTGGTGGTGGTAAATAACTAGATTCTTCAGATACAAAAATGTATTTTTTGAACTAAGAGTTGAGCTATTATCATTTTGCAATAATAAGGGATCTCTAATCGACATTGCTAGATATTGCGTCACTGGAAACAGTTCTAAATCAGTCACCTTTCCGTGAAATGTTGCTGTTGTTGCAGCAAACCTAACTTGCTTCCAACAGCTTTTGGGGGCAAGGATCAAATAAACGAATGAGACATCCTGAGGAACAATTGGTTACCAAGCTATCAGGTAAGAAATAATCTCTAGTAACAATTCTGCTCCCTGAGAGTCCTAGAGTTCATCAATAGCATGTGTAGCTTTTGGACAGTCCTCTCCAGCTGGAATTTTGAGCTCAAAAGTCCAATAATTGGGAGGGTACCAGGTTTGGGGAGTCAGGCTGAGGAGAAGGTGGAGAACCGGTGGCTGTTCAGATGCTGTACTATTCAAGTTCTTGGAACTCTGACCGGTGTATATATTGGATGGAGTTCATGAGAACTGGAAGGAAATAGCAGAGGGAGTGTGGACACAGGTTCTACTATTCTCCATTTAAGGAAATGGGCATCCCTGAAGCTCAACACCTTCTCGGTACAAAACCTGCTACATCATGTCATTGCTTAAAGTTATTGCTTACAAAGCAGCACTTGTGAAAGGGGAGAAAAATTAAGAACGTGACCAGCATTTGGAGCAATACTGCTCCATACTATGCTGGCAGAAGAGGGCAATATCTGAAGAGGTAGTGGCTATAAGAAAATACCCTGCAACTACGTAGTTTTTGCAACAGCACAGGCTATTGCAAATTGTTGTTGTTGTTTTAAATGAAAGCAATACACGTGAGCCTCTGTGGCGCAGTGGTTAGAGTGCAGTACTGCAAGCTACTTCTGCTGCAGCCAGCTGCCTGCAATTTGGCAGTTCAAATCCCACCAGGCTCAAGGTTGACTCCGCCTTTCATCCTTCCGAGGTGAGTTAAATGAGGACCCAGATTTTTAGGGGCAATAGGCTGACTCTGTAAACCGCTTAGAGAGGGCTTGTAAAGCACTATAAAGTGGTATATAAGTCTAAGTGCTATTGCTATTTGCATTAAGAGTTTTACTGCTGGAGTTAGCTTTTTATATTCCTTCACAATATTCAGTATCTCTGCTAACTTTTCCTGCTGGGACGATCTGGAAAATGCGATCGGCAAAAAACACCGGCAAAAGGATGGATTTATTAACACAGGTCTATATCCAGCTCCTTGCTCACCTATGCCTATTTCCAAATTCCCAGAGCAAATACAGGTAGTCCTCGACTTACGATCACGACAGAGCCCAACATTCATGTGACTAAGTGAGACATTTGTTAAGCGAGTTTTGCCCCATTTTACGATTTTTTCTTGCCACTGTTGTTAAGTGGATCGTTGTAATCGTTAAGTTAGCAACATGGTTGTGAAGTGGATCTGGCTTCTCCATTGACTTTGCTTGTCAGAAGTTGCAAAAAGGGAACCCTTGACCCCGGGGACACTGCAACTGTCATAAATATGAGTCAGTTGCTAAGCGTCGGATTTTTGATCACGTCACCCTGCTGGGAATGCTGCAAAGACTGTGTGAAAATCGGTCACTTTTTTTCAGTGCCGTTGTAACCATGAACAGTCAACTAAATGAACAATTGTAAATCGAGGACCATCTGTGTAGAGAACAATTCCTGACCCTTTCGCAGTCGCTGCCTTTGTTTCCTCCCTGTGAACATCAGCACGAGAAACCTGAAGGAAAATTTTTCCCCAAGCTAAGAATTTGCATGTGGCTTTTTATAAAGGTGTTGTAGACAAACGTGGGATCACCACGAAGGACATTAAAATGCGCTGCCTTTCATATTCCACTCAGTGGGGTTGGGATATATTTAATACCGGAACTGTTACAAGACTATCATTTGTATTATTCATGGATACTATTTTTTTTTTTAAAAGAACAATTATGTCCTAGAACAGTGCTGGCTAACCTATTTGGGCTCCTGTGCCAAAAATTGTGCACGCACTTGCGTGCCAGCACCCAGAATGCAATGCGTACCCCCTCCCCATGCCCCCTGCCCATGCGCATGCAAGCCCCCCCCCCGCCACCCCTTACCTGCACTGCGCCTCACAGCTGATTTTTCGGCTGGTTTGAGGCCTTTTTTGGCCTCCCAGAAGCTTGGAAAAAAACTTCTGCAAGGCTTTTCAGGCCTAATTATAGGCCCATCTTTTTCCCCTTCCGGTATGATAGGAAGTTATGAAACGGGCCTATAATTTGGCCTGAAAAGCCTCGAAGAGGCTTTTTCCAAGCCTCTGGGAGGCCGAAAAAGGTCTCAAACCAACCGGAAAAAAAAAAAACAGCTGCAAGGCGTGCGCATGCACAGTGAGGTAAGTTTGCCTGCGGCTCGCGTGCCAGCACAAATGGCTCTGCATGCCACTTGTGGCACGCAAGCCATAGGTTCGCCATCACGGTCCTAGAAGATCTGCAATATAAAGTATCTATATAAGGCACTGCAAAGCATTACCAACGGAAAGAAGAAAACTATCGTAATCCCAATATTAGCTGCGAGTGAACAAATATAACTAACCATTTGGAAATGCATTCTAGAACAGCAGGTGCTGTATCCAAAATAACACACATGCACACTTAGGCTTGATTTACATAGTAAGACATGATTTGGGTTTCTTTGATGGGGTGTGTTGTATGAACCCAAGCTCTGTAGTTTGAATTATGATTAACTGAACCATTCCTTGGTATGTATTCTGAATCCAAGATTTAGACACCTGTATTGGAACTGATTCATTCAAACATAATTGCAGCATGAGTGTTAACAGCAAACAGACTCCTCTGCTAAGTTTTTTTCAGGCTCAACAACTACGCAGGAGAACTATACGGACTGAAGATTCTTAATTTTTTCTATCCCCCCAAAAAAAAAAGAATACATATTAGGAATATTTCTTGAGCAACCCTATAACCCCAGTAAACTGATCTTCATCTAAAAAGACTGGCCTTTCTTCATGAATTTAAAACAAAAACTGACAATTTTAGTTTATCCTCTCAAACATTTCCTTCTTTTTGCCCTGGAATCTGAGGAATCAGTGATGAGGTATTAAATAAAAATCTGTTTAAATGGAAACAAGTGCCTTGCCCTAAAGAACTTTCTCATTGATCTGTTGATCAGCCACCATGTGAATTTTCCTTCTTTATGGAACATTCTTTGCCTTAGAATCATACCAGTTCTTCAAAACAAAGAAACGGATCCATTAAAACAAATATGTTTTGGAAATGATGGGGGAAAAAACAGTGGTTCTCTTGTCCTCCAAGGCTTTCAATGAAATTCAGGCCAGCACAACTGATGATCTAACTCATGGATGTCAAACTCGCCGCATCACATTGCCGTTGTGTGACATATCGTGACTTGTTTTCCTTTTGTGGAGCTGGAGTGTGACACCCCTGCTCTAACTTGTACTCTAAAGCAGAGGTCTCCAACCTTGGCAACTTTAAGCCAGCTGAGGAATTCTGGGAGTTGAAGTCTACACGTCTTAAAGTTGCCAAGGTTGGAGACCCCTGCTCCTTCAGGTAGAAGGAAGTTCTGACACTTACTGCAACCTGTTTTTCTATAGAGAAAGCAGTTGCATTAGAATCAAAGGAGGCCTGTTCATAAATTTGCCAGCTTTGAAGTGATGTTAGGATTGGAAAACTTCCAATGCTTATGTTTGCAAAATTGTTATTCTGAGAAAAAGAAAATGAAAAAGCTCATTTGCTAAGAGCTTCCATTTATTTGGTTTCCTTCAGTCTCCAGGAGTAACACAGAACTAGTAATTTTGAAAGTGCCCGGCAGGAATGGTGTGATGTCAGCACTGTAAATATCTCAAACGTGTATTCAAAATATTCCAAAATATCCAACATGCTTCTAATATTATCTTTTAATTGTCTTTGAGATAAAAACCCAGCTTGATTCTTCACAAACAAATTCTTGTAAAATTATTTTCAATCTATCAGCTAGGATCATTGTGAACAGTTAGTAATTATATTGGACTATAATTTTTTTGTCAAGCCAAACCCTTCACTAGATATTGATGTTTATTTGCATCTTTCCATATCTCAGGCATCTGTCCTCCCTGCAAGACAGCATTAATTGTGTTTTGCAAAGATTGCAAGAGCCCATCATCAAAGCATTTATAATAAGAAGCCAATAATTCATCTGGTTTTTCTGCACTTTTCCAGGTTTAATCTTTTTCATAGTTTCAGAAGCCTCTCGACAATTCATCATTTGCGGCCACTGAGAAGAATCTGCCCAAAGAGAATTAAGCACTCTTCTCAAGTACTAATAAAAATACTTGTCGCTATGCTTAACAAAAGAATTGTATATGTTATCATTAATATAGACAGTGTCTCAATTGGTGGCCACTGTATTTTCTGCAAGGTAATGTTTTGATTCAGAAATCATGGGAACTAAAATAACATAAATGCCGAGATGTTCAGGACATGGTATAGGGCAGTACAAAACATTTTGCTGAGATCACCAACACAATTAAATGTGTGTACAATAGCCTTCAATGCAGTAGTAGGATATGTACACATTCAGGCTCCAAGAAGGTTTAAAGAATTGCATTTCCATCAGCCTATTGCTATCTGAGCCTTGCAAATTTGTATGAGAAAGGATAGGGCTTCTGGTTAGCAAACCTACCCATGAGGAAAAGCAAGAATGTTCCACATGAAATAACATACAATTTTGCCTACATATGATACAAATGCTGCTTGAGAAAATGTCAAGAACATTGATCACAATCTCTCTTCTTCTAGGGCTTAGCTACCCTTCCAGGGTTCTTGGCACCCTCCCAATAGAAATTCTGAAAATGGCCAAGATCTCACAAGACTTCAGCACTCTCACCTCAAGATCTTGCAAAAATAATAGATGAAAAAAGTTAAGCTATCATAAACCTCTAATGTGAGAACACTGAGATCTCGGGAGGGTGTGATGTCCTTGTGAATTTTCAGCCACTTTAAATAGCGGATATTAACTTTTCTGTAAAGCAAGCTAAACTAAAGTGCACTTCTAGGATAGATCTTAGGAAGGAGGAAAGACACAAGCAGCTGTTTGCAGCACATGCTGGAATTCATATTACAAGAGAGAGAGAGAGAGAGAGAGAGAGAGAGAGAGAGAGAGAGAGAGAGAGAGAGAGAGAGAGAAAAGCTGGCTCTTAATGAACTTATTAATAAGGGAGAACTCAGTGGCTTGTATCTCACTTCTCAAGATAATGTACTGTAGCCCCTTGCCATGTAAATTTAATTACAGGAATTTTGCGATTCTTGTTTCCTTGATCATACTCTTCTGTTAAAGGGATTGATGTGCCCTACTCCCTAATTTACCCAATGCCACACATATGTGTAGTTAAATTATCAATGCTTTTAAAAATGAGAGGTTGAGGAACCAAACACTAATGCCTTGCATTCACATGGTTGCGTATAGAAGTCCTTCCTCATGACCATCTTGTAGCGTTTTCTAGCATCATCCAACCCTTCTTCTTGTGCCAAAACAACAGTCATGAAGACAGGCTTGATAGCATTTGGCTGAGTGATGCTATGAAAACACTTTAAATCGCAAGTGGAAAAACAGCCAGGTTCAGTGCACGCCAGGGAGAAGCAGTCACGTTTCCCCATATATAGGTAGTCCTTGACTTACAACCATTCATTTTAGAAGTTCATTCAAAGTTACAATGGCACTGAAAAATAGTGACTTATGATCTCACACTTATATGCTGCCTGCCCACAGATATGTGATTAAAATGTGGGTGCTTAGTGATTGGCATGTATTTGCCACCTACCCAGTTGGCTTCTGACAAGTCAAGTCAATAAGCAGGGAGCCAGATTCACTGAACAAGTCATAAAAGTGGTTGTAGCTTACTTCAACAACTGCCTTGCTTAGCAGTTGTTGTGGAAATTCTGATCTCAATTGTACTTATAAATCGAGGGTTACCTGCGTTGTGTTCTGAGTCAAAGGATTATTTCTCAGTAACAGTAACTGGGAATAAAAGCAAATTAGGGGCTGTTTTACTTGCATGCTACTTTTCAGAAGCACCTTATAAAAATCACCACAAAAGACACTTTTGCATTGATTCCTCAGTGCTCCCATCGTTTACTTCAGTGGCTAAAACCTAACCCTCTTCAAAAGGTGTATCATGGTTTATTTTAGCTACTGGGAATAAATTCCACACACCCATTTGCTACGGAGTTGACATTCCCGCAGCAATCTTCATACCTCAACAGATCTCAATACAGGATAAAGTCATGTAAAAAAAAAATCCTAAAAGCATCAACTTCACATGATACAAAGGATGCTATCTGAAGTATTTGCAAATCCTTCAGTCAGCAAACAGTCTAACAACAGAAGAGGAAAGGTATGTCCCTGATAATGATCAGATTCTGCCTAAAAGTTCAGATGCACCCAGTACTACCTTTCTCTCAATATCCAAAATGCATTCCAAAGAGCTTTCATTTTAAATGGATAGCTTTACCATTTGCCCTTTTTGCACACGTTCTATCCAAATAAGCTGCTTTGTATGTGAGCAGTTTTATCAACTTTCTGGAGATCGGAGAGACTGGAGGGAGATTGGACAACCACTTGTCTGAAATGGTATAAGGCTTGAGCAGGGGTTGGACTAGAAGCCCCTTCTAACTCTTGTTATTCTATGGGAGCGTATTCTCATACAGAACATTGGGCTATGATGGAATGTGTTAGGACAGGCCTCTTTAAATAGTTCAACTTATCCCCGAATCATTCAGACATAAGACTGCAAAAATACTTTCACATTTAAGGTTTCTATCATTCTCTTTTGACATAGCTGCAGTTAAAAAGAGCTTCAGAACACAGCTGAGAAAACCATATTTGTAGCCTGTACCTATACAGTTGTACCTCGCTTTTTGACATCAGTTGGTTCCAGGAAGTACAATGTGTACTAAGAACTATGAGTGCCAAAGAAACCAGGTGATTTATCACATGCCCCTTTGTTTTGTCTGGGAAGAATTCTCTGTCTGTCCTTTTTCCTATATCAGCTACCTTCCCAGCATGGCTGACTTCTTGTTTGCTCTCTGCGGCTGTCCCCACTCTTCCTTTTGCAGTACACCAAATACCAAAGAAACTACGAGTACAGGGGCAACGTTGTTTTTGCATCAAAATGCATCGCGTACCAAATTTTGAAGCAGTCAAATTCCGAGGGACCACTGTATATCAAGGACAATTGAATTTTAGCTCCCCTATAGAATGGATGCTATAAAGCCCATACAATATAAAATGCTTTTAGACAAATTTAATGGAGCTACTGTGATACTAGCCAGAGTGTTATTCCAGTTGGACCACCAAAAGAACTGAATTCAGAGGAAAATAAATGCCACAAAGCAGGCAGTGACTCAAGACATAACCGAAATAAGATTATATTTGTTTTGAGGGCTGGGAAGAATACAAAAATGTGTTGGTCTTATTGGAAAGCTCGAAAAAAAAAAACCTTCCAAATCTGTCTACTTCAAAATGTCTCATTCTTATAGGCCTTTACATCTGGCCCCACATTACAGCTACATTTTCAGAAGTCAGTTTGTTATGCTATGAATGGGTTGTTAGCTTTTTTCCCCACACTCTGGCAATCTTGTTACTATGGTGAACTATAATAATAATAATAATAAAAAACTTAAACACCATGTGAAAAAGGACACAATTTGTCCTTTTAGACCAGAGGTCTCCAAACCTGGCAACTTGAAGACTTGTGTACTTCAACTGCCAGAATTCTCCAGCCAGCATAGCTGGCTGGAGAATTCTGGGAGTTGAAGTCCATAAGTCTTCAAGTTGCCAAGTTTGGGGACCCCTGTTTTAGACCCTCATTTTTTCTCTAATCCTATCAACAATCCTACCCCACCAAGCTTCAAAGATGATCACATATATCATGGATGTCAAACTCACCGCATCATGTTGCCATCACGTGATGTTTCACGGCATTTTTCCCATTTGTGGAGGTGGGGTGGGCGTGGCCTGCGCGTGATGCATTTGTCCCACGGGCCGCCAGTTTGACACCCCAGACATACATTGACCATTTTAAAATTTACCGCCAGAATTCTCTCTCTTTCTCTCTTTCTCTTTCTCTTTGAGTGCCAAGATATTCTTGCTCTCACATAGATGAAAGATTCTTAATATATATTTATATATATATATATATTTTAAAAAAAGGATGCATCCAAAGATCTGGATAATACATTTACTTGCGTTTCCTAAGAAACGGATTTCCATTTATTTTCCCTTGTAAGCATGTGTATTTTAAGCTGTCTGAGGCTTCTGACAGGAGTTGTCTTCACTAAATTGTACTCAACTCTTCAAAGCATAAATGCCAGAAAAGAAAAAATAAGAGCAAAGTAGGAAATGGGAAAAGAGAAAGTCGAGAAGAGATCAACAAAGAACCAAACAAATTAACAGCCCAGATTCCAGCAGCCCTCATAATAAGCCACAGAGACAACAGAGATTTGAAGAAGACACTGCCGCCTGAGGCTGTGGTCACCGTTAGCAATGATGCATTGCTTTCAAGCTGTAATCCAAAGGCTGTGAGGAATAGGAGGAAGGAGTCTTTAACACTTGGATTGCTTGTAAACTCCGCAATTTCTAAGGCTGATTGTGATTTCATGAGGGAGGAGTATGAGAAGGAGAAGAAACCTGAGTTGAATCCTTCAGCGCCTTGGCTCTGCTCCTTCTTTGCAACTGTTTCCCACTGGTTCCAAAGAGCTTTTTTTCTCTCTTTTAAGTTATTTTTTCTTCCTGTCCCTCTCTTACTCAATCCTCAACGTGGCTGGAAGTCTCCAGCAGTTGCATCAACACTCTCCTTCTGTTGCCATGACAACCAGCATCTCACTCTTGCCCATCTCTTCCAAGGCACTGGCCAGAGTGTTAAGATCTCCATCGTCTTGATGTTGGGCTTCCCATAAGTCCAGGATCACCCCAGTCGGGCTGGCTTTGGTGGCAAAGAAATTTAGGTACCTAAATAAGATAGAGAGGAGGAGAGCTTACTACCTTCACCATCAACATCAGTTATTGAAGTATTCTGTTCTGAAGCCACTGTTCACATAAATAGACTAGCATCCTAATTAAATCCATACCGCCATGAAATCAGAACCCTGAAAGCGTAATTATTTTCAGGACCAGAGTGGTTTTTGTAAGAAGGCTAGCGGAGAAAAATATGAGACTATAAAATAAAAATATTAAGGACGAAGAAAAAATAATGGGGATAAAATGTTTTATTTAAGCATCCCCTGTCAATAAATCAACTTCCTGGTCTAAAACATAACAACTGCATCATACTGCCTTTAGGATTTATAAACATTATTTCAAGGAACATATGAAATAGTTCTTCATATACATCCAAGACTCCAGGTAAACGTTCAACTGACAGCACAGCCCAATAACACAAATAAACAGCTTTAAAATTCAGTAGGATTTATTTCCAAGTAATTGTAACTTTGGGCTGGTGATGAAACTTAATCTAGCCATCTATCTCACAAACCAACTCTGATGACTGATACAGCAAAAAAAATCATATTATAAAAATAAAATAACAAAAACAACAAAAGTTAAGTAAAGAAAGGGCAACCAAAGGTAAATGCATTCATACACCTTATGAGCTCAGCTAATTTATTAACCAATTTCTATGTTTAAGTTCCTATTTTTTTTCCTTTTATTATTACAGGCAGGCTGACAAAATAAATATTTAAAGCCAGAATAATATGAAGAATGCAAAATGGGGTAAGAATGTTATATAGTGCTTCTGCCCAATTCTACTACTCTTAAATTCTCTGAGAAGAGATTTTATTCTGTAGAAGTGTATTTTCATTCTGTACCTCCAGTAGGTTTCTGTTCTAGTTTGTAAAGTATAAAACGTGAAATCCATAAATGGCAATGGCTTTAAAACTTCCATTACAACTGCCAGAGGTGGTATTCAGCAGGTTCTGACCAGTTCTGGAGAACCGGTAGCGGAAATTTTGAGTAGTTTGGAGAACCGGCAAATGACACCTCTGACTGGCCCCGCCCCCATCTATTCTCTGCCTCCCGAGTCCCAGCTGATTGGCTGGGTCTTCTTTTGTTGCCCTGCACAGGAGAATGGAACTGGAAAGCAGGTTAGTGGGGTGGGGTGGGAATGGGATTTTGCAATATCCTTCCCCTGCCATGCCCACCAAGCCATGCCCACCAAGTCACGTCCACAGAACCGGTAGTAAAATATTTTGAATCCCACCACCACTGGCAACTGTACATCACTTTTTACAACTGTTCAACTATAGAACAATCGAATAAAATTCAACCAACAATTTAAAAAAGAATAAGAAATCCCTGATGATCTCCAAATTGACTTTAAAATGTTCCTGAAACATTTGGATGAATTAAAAAAAATGTTTATTTGAGGCTAAAAATACTACAGTGTAGGCTTCAGGTGAATATTCTGGAAAGGATATTCCATTACCGAGAAGATTATTACCCAACCTGGCAGCTATTTGCTGAACCATACAAGAGGCCCTTTTTTGATGTTGTGGCAGATCCAGGTTGATAAGTATTGAAAGAGGTATCATCACAGATAATCTGGATGTGAACTGTTTAGAACCTTATAGTTTTAAGAACAGGCTTTGAAGATTAAACACAGATAATCTTGTTCAAACAGGACTGTTGAACTTAATCTACTTTTTTCCTGCCTTTGTAGTAGCTCTATTTATAACTTAGAGACTGGCTTATCCCAGATACCTCTGGTCAGCCTACACTTTAAAAAAGGAGGGAAAAATGAAACAGAAATATAGAAGCTGTACATCCATGAGAAATAATCATATATATCAAGAGAAAAAGGAGCCTACAGGTGCTTATAATTCCAAGCCCAGGGAGAATGCCCAGGTATTCAAACACCCTCAGAACATCATCAAAGTTGCATCCATTTGTATCTCTGGTTCTAATCAAAGTGGTTACATTGGCCATCACTTCTTGGCCTACTAAATGTTTATGGAGATTCTTAGTCATCCAGGTCATGGTTGTCCCAAAGGTAGTTTTTCAAAAGGCAACTGGACTTTGTTTTTTCTTGAAGACATTTTGCTTCTCATCCAAGAAGTCCATTTGCTTTTTTGGAAACCACCTTTGGGTCTTGGCCTACTGGTAAAACTCCACTAAGCAGCTTCATATGTCTCTTTAGTATTGTAGGCAGGAATTCTGATATTGACAAAATGGGTAAAAGCAATGTAGGTGGCACCTAAGCTATTCATCACATCGTATCATTAAGCCAAATGTTGGCATCTAAATGAATTGGTTCTCAACAGTGCCACTACAGGTCAGGGGCTTAAATGACCAAACAACTTCAATGAATACTGATATGCCTTGGCTGGTTTCATTCCTGTGGGGCAATGAAAGCATTGAAGTAAAACTCACCGATCCACAGAAAGCTTTTGGGCAAGGAGCCGCCAGTCATTCCCTCTGGAGTTAGGAGCATCAAGACTGTTGCAGATTTTCTGCCGTATGGACAGAGGAATCTTGAAGGCATGTGGTCCAAGCTGGGTTGTCATGGCACCACCAGTGTGGGACCGCAAGGCATCAAAGGAGCTGGAGTTCTTTGAAATGTTAAAGTTTTATTAGTTTACCAAAATACAAAACACACAAAGAAAAAATGAAAATAATGGGAAAGTAAGGGAGGAAAATGGGAAGAGGAAAAAGTATAGGGGAAAACTGGAAAAAAGAAAGAAAAGCATTGACTTCTGACTCTTTTTAGGGCAGCAGAATAAGATAATAACACACAGTCTCAATTTTTTAATTTTTATATAGCTCTCTGCACAAAATGGAAAGATATTTTAATTCCTACAATGGGTGACTGGTTGCAAAAGCTAATGAAGTTAGCAGAGATGGCTAAATTGACTGCTTTAATTAAAGAAAAGAATATAGATAACTTTGTTTCCACTTGGAAACTGTTTCTGGACTTAGTGCTTGAGGTGGGGGAAAAAAAAACCTCTGACTTTGGATTTTGTTAATTAGATAAGTTTGTTTTTATGAAAATGGCTAGTATATATTATTATGTAAAAGGAACCGGCGTTCTTATAACAAAACAAAATGGGATGCAGGCTCAGTGATTAATTGGATAAAGATGGCAATTTTTAAAAACGTGATGAGCTCCCTCTTATCATTTATGGATCCCAAACTGTCTCATAACCTTGGCAAGATCAATGACAACCATGATTTATAACATGTGCTAGAAAAAACAAACAAAATTCTCAGGTCACAATTGGTCTGCTTTCTGGCACTTTCAAGATGGATATTGAAAGATTTTCTATCAACAGAAACCACATACCGCATTTGCATATATATGGCATATATACATACGTGCATACAACAAATGCTTCTGTTTTGGTTTTTAGTCACTGAAACAATTGACAAACTTCTAGAGAAGTAACTCAAGAAAATTTAAAGGCCCATATCAGCTTCATGTGTGAAAATGTTCTCATCTTGTTTCGTTGTAGTCTATACACAATAGTATTGGAGCTGGCTTGTACTGGCTTGTAAGCGTTAATGGTTACATTTTCTGGAATTTTGGAATTCTGTTCAGAGCAAAACTGAGCCAGGATGCCCAGGGTGCTGATCAGCTGTTTGGTGGCTTGCAGTAGCAATGAAGCCAGCTGAATTGGTTGTTAAATATTTGCCAATACAACACACCCTTTTAACTATACTAGCTGTGTCTTTGCTTCTGCCACAGAACAAAACTTTGAATTTTTTTGTTTGTTTGTTTGCCATGTACTAGGCAAACAAAGTCAGAAGCATTTGAGGGGTGGAAAGCAGTCAGTAAAATGCACTAGGAAAACTACTAAATGCTAAAAATCAAAATAATAGGTACGCGAAGGGTATCATGTCTTAAAAATAAATGGTGATCTTCATAGCCTCATCAAATTATCTTGCCTCAGTGACTGCAGAAGGAAACAGCTATCTAATAATGCCACGCATAGCTGAACTATAATGGGTCTTCGAGATTAGGACAGGAATCTTAAATTAGTCTGCAGGGGAAGGGAGGTTGGCTGGTTTTGAAATGTTTTGGATAATGCACTTCCTACCACAACTTTAATAGGAAATACAAATCTGTATGTAACTGGCTAAACACCCATGATCTCAGAAGTAAAGGAAGGCCTCAGGGCTGAGATTTAAATAATTATTACTCTCTTCTTGGTTCTTCAGCTTTCCGAAAAAGTTTCAGCAATAACAGTTTGTCCAGAATTAAAATAAAAACACTGAAATTGATATTTTAAATTTCCAGCAGGTTATGTGAGCCAGATACACAGGCAGAAAAAGTTGCATGAAATAAAAGGTTGTATTGTTAATATCCAGTAGAATAGAGATGGATGTATCAGAGATGTTAGCAGACAATAAGAAATACGATTTTTTTTTAAAAATGTCCATATAATAGTAATGACATTTGGAACAGCAGAAGTAGAAGTGAGTCATGGCTGAAATTAAACATTAGAGCAGTGTTTCTCAATGTTGGTAAATTTAAGATGTGTGGACTTAAACTCCCAGAATTCCCCAACCAGAATGCAGACTAAGGAATTCTGGGACTTGAAGTCCATTCATCTTAAAATTATTAAGGTTGAGAACCGCTGCATTAGAAGAACCTAACATGAACATTAGCCTACGTTTCACCGATTGTATCTGGCCAATATAATGTTTCAGATAAACTATTACGCCCATTATTGAATAATCCTGTTCCTTTTGTCTCATTCATTCATTCATTCATTCATGCATTCAATTTGCTTTTCTTATCCGAGTTTTCCTTGCTTACCTCTCCAAGTGTAACATGTAACTGGAATATCTGCCCTTCTCCTTCAACTTGCCGAACACAGATTTTGCAAGTGAGTTCTGTAGTAGCCGGGCTGTATCTCTCAAGGCTGAAGGTGCAGTGTAATGCCCGCTGACTACCACTCCAAATGTGATAGAAAGGGATTTCCTGAAGGAAATAGAAAAGAAAAAGAAAAGATGAACAAACAAGTGCCACAAGATGTCACCAGTCTGGAAAATTGCAGATGGATCCTTTAAAAAGCAACAACAACCTAAACAAAAACAATCCTGTGTACTTTCTCTTCATATCAAATTCCAGGCAAGCAGAAGAAAAGAACAAGGTGTAGAACAGAGGTCTCCAAACTTAGCAACTTTAAAGACTTGTGGACGTCAACTCCCAGAATTCCTCAGTCTTAAAGTTGCTAAGTTTGAGGACCCCTGGTGTAGAGTCTTTAAATGGTAGTTTGATTGACGGGCTCTGTATTGTTTATTGAATGCTAAGTGATTGCTTATTTGTGGGCTCCCCGGTGATAACTGACAGTGGTCACTATGGAAAACACTGTTGAATTAGGTAAGCGTTTGCTATAAGTCAATTGGGTTGCTCTGAGCTACAAAGGAAGGAGAAATTTCCAGATTGGGTTCAGCTGGAATTCACAATCCAGCTTTACAAGATGAAGAAGCTCGCCGTGGCACACTCTTGATATAGGGCATTGGGATGGGACACTTATATCCCTACACATGTCTTCCTTTCAAGTAATTATAGAACATGAATCTTAGTTGTATGGGAGAATGGAGAAGCAAAGGGACAAGGTGAAATATATGAGGAAGGAAAGCATGTGGCAGGCATGTCAGTTGAAGTCTTCTGAGATAGTTAGCAAATATATATTTCTAATCTTGCCAATGTGCAAGGTAAAAACTTGTCAGGAACTTTGACAGTGCCTAAAACTGAAAGCGAATAACAGAATTGGAAGGGACCTTAGAAGTTTTCCAGTCCGACCCCCTGCTTTAGCAAGGAACTCTATATAATTTCAGACTAATGGTTCTCCAATCTCTTCTTAAAAACCTCCAATGTTGGAGCATCCACAAGTTCTGGAGGCAAGTTGTTCCACTGGCTAATTGTTCTCACTGTCAAGAAATTTCTCCTTAGTTCTAGGTTGTTTCTCTCCTTGTTTAGTTCCCGTCTGTTGCTTCTTGTCCTGCCTTCAGGTGCTTTGGAGACTATCTGGACTCCCTCTTCTTTGGGGCAGCCCCTGAGATATTGGGACGCTGCTTCTTTTCCAAGCATGAGTCTCACAGATTGTTTTCAGCAAAATTGATGGAGATGAATGGGAAGAGGTTATGAGAATCTCAGCAATTCTTTCCCGCTTAAATCCAAGATATTTCCAGTTTTTCTGACATCCTTCCTATGACGCAGCAAGGAGACAAGTCTCTTTTCTAATGATGAAGGAGATGTCAACTGGCTTTCTGAGTGTTTATTTGCCTGCAACCATCTATTACAAGACTCACATGAATCACCTTGGGAAACTAAATGTGTCAATGAATGTCTTTTTGGAGCAGCGGGCAGATTTTGCAAACCCATCAGAAAGGTTGATGTCAAAGGAGGCCCTAGGGAATCACTCTTACGTCTGTTGTTCAACTGATAGGTAAAGCACTCACCTGATATTTGGCTAGGAGTTTGCTCCTCCAAAGAGAATGAGGGATGTCATGAACCGAGAGGCGCAAATTGTGATAACTGTCCTTAAACAGCAGAGGCTTTGGCTCTTCTAATAGATAGCCGCCGAGAGTCCTTTCAATTTCAAGCACTTCCTATGGGACAAGCAAAACAAAAGCAAAAAGCACCAAAAAGTAAAAAGAAAGCAATTTAATTGGGAAAGGGATATAAAATAGGTGAGACAGAGAAAGAACATGAAATGGACTGCAGTTCATGACAACTGGTGTATAAATATACCCTGTAATAGCCTTCCACAGAGGCATCTTTCAGATATGCAGTTCTCAGAACTTCTGGCTAAAAAGGCCAATTTAACCTTCAAAGTTTGGGAATTCCTGTTCCAACTGAGACAGAAGATGCCAGGTTGAAGAGGGCTGACTTACATGACTATTTGTATTTCCAGGTTCCAGTTTGAGTTTCCATGCTGTTGGAGTGTTTGATCCACGTGAATTTCCAGCAGTCTACAAAATGTATCTTGCTATCTCTTTGAATAAGTCAATAAACGTTTGACCAAGTTAACAGCAAGGTCTCTCTCTCTCTAAGAGTACCTGATTTTGCCTATCTTGGGCACCAGGTATCACCTCATACTTGGCAACCTTCTCTAATGCTCTAAAGCAGGGCTCTCCAAATTTGGCAACTTTAAAACTTGTGGACTTCTACTTCCAGAATTCCTCAGTAGGCCAAACATGGCAACTTTAAAACTTCTGGACTTCAACTCCCAGAGTTCTCCAGCCAGCAATGTGGAATTCTGGGAGTTGGTCCAAAAGTTTTAAAGTTGCCAAGTTTGAAGACCTCTGCTCTAAAGATTGTCGAAAGTGCAGATGCTAAATTTAACTTAATCCCATCCAGCTATAATAGTACACTATGCCCTCCCATGCCATAATTCAAACCAATCAATCACTTGGGAACATCAATAATCTCATTATGACTTATTTATTTCAGCTCATTTACATCATCTTCTTCATAATGCAGGTTTCTCCCTTACCTAGAACTAATGAAAACAACAATAATGTAAGCACCCATATTATATTTGCAACCTTCACAATGTTATGCTGATCAAACTTTATTTGAGGAATGATCAGGTAGAGCTCACCACCTGAAAGCATTCACCTCCACTCTTGTATATACCATTACAACCTTCAATTTCTTGAGCCATGTCCTTTCTTAAAAATGGAAAAAGATAATTTCCAGAGTCCTTTTTTAAAAAAAGCTATTTTAACTTGGGGGTTGGGATGGGAGTGGGGAGGTTGAATGCCAATTGTGACATCAAGGTTAAAACGCACAACACAATAAGGCCTGAAATACCAGCTTGGTGTGTTGATTGCTGGAACTAATCACTCTGGTTGGTAAAAAGGCAGATGGAGATTTATACTTCATTAAGAATGATGGGTCACTTTCATTAGGCATGCAAAGTGGTGCTAACGTTATTGATAGGCTTTGAAAATAACTTGACAATAGGTATTTTCAGAGGAACAGCAGCTAAGCAGTTTCTTGTGGTATCTTCATAACTGGCCTTTACGCTTAGATCACAAAGGGAGCTTGGCTATAAAAAAAACCCACAAGAAAACCTATTCTGGATTTGTTTCACTTGTGACTTGCTATCAAGGGCAGGCTGGATCAAATCAGCATGCATGTTCCTTGGTTCCATAGTCTCCAAATCACCTCTTGACATTGGAAGTTGGAAGGGGATGTTAAAATGATAAATGATGCCATTACCTTAATTAGATGAAGACCTTATGGAGAAAAGTCCCATATTTAGACCAGAACCTGGTCAAATCAAGACAGACTGGCAGCAGCCCTCAAGCAGGTCAGGCTACTGACTTGTTCCCCTTCTTACAATTTGACATCTTTTATCCAAAGACTGATGTGACTTTTGCAGGCCAAGAATGTGCTCGACCCGCCATTAAGTGGTTATCTACCAAGTTACACAGGGATTATGACTTGTTTTTTGGATTTCTCTTGAACCCTGAGAAGTAGGGAATTAAAGTAGACCTGAAAGGTCATCATATATAGTGAGTTCAGCCTTCCTGAATAGATACAATCAGATATACAGTTTACTACATCCAAAATTGCCAGGGGTCTTCAAACTTGACAGCTTTAAGACTTGTGGACTTCAACTCCCATAATACCTCCTCCAGTCATGTTAGCTGGGGAATTCTGGGAGTTGAAGTCCACAAGTCTTAAACTTGCCAAGTTTGAAGACCCTTGCATTCGAGCATTTGGTCTGATGTTTTGGTCCTGATGTCAGAAGTTCGCAAAAGGTAATCACATGATCCTGGGACCCTGCAACCGTCATAAATATGAACCAGTTGCCAAGCGCCTGAATTTTGATCATGTGACCATGGGGAGGCTGCAATGGTGGTAAGTGTGAAAAATTGTCATATGTCACTGTTTTCAGTGCCACTGCAACTTGGAACGGTCACTAAATGAACTGCTGTAAGTTGAGAACTACCTGTATGCTATATAGATTATGATAGGTTCTTATCTTAAGAGAAAGGCAATGGAATAATGTGATTTTCAGCTCTCTTCTACGACTCTGATGACTTAAGAAATATGTCAAAAGAGGAAAACTAATCCCCTTTCTCAATTTGGTTGAAGAGGTTAATGATTGGTGTAGAGAAGTCCTAGACTTATCCTTATCTTTGCTATAAGCCTCCTGGGCAGAATTTTAGGGATACGCCTAAGATAAAGCCATTAGGTGAATCTTCTAGGTTGTCGGAATAAATTGGATACAAATTATAATTTGTACATGGTGACAGCAATAGCACTTAGACTTATATACCACTTTATAGCGGTTTTACAGCCCTCTGTGAGCAGTTTACAGAGTCAGCCTATTGCCCCCAACAATTTGGGTCCTCATTTTACCCACCTCGGAAGGATGGATGGCTGAGTCAACCTGAAGCCTGATGGGATTTGAACTGCCATATTGTAAGCAGCTGGCTGCAGCAGAAGTAGCCTGCAGTACTGCACTCTAACCACTGCACCACACAGGCTGTGTTAGGGGCAATGGGGACAAGTGGTCAAGGAAAATTATAGTGCTTATGGCTGCAGCAACAAAAGAGCAAAGTAGTAACTTTTCCCTTTCCCCATCTCCCTGAGGTTGTCAGCGGTTTGACAAAACAATATTCCAAGATATTCATATCCAGGTTAAGGAGTTACAATACGTGACTAGAGCACCATTCAGTCTAGGTTGGGATGCTTTTGTTTTCCTTTCTTTCATCTTCATATGTATATTAGACCAGGGGTCTCCAACCTTGGCAACTTTAAGCCTGGTGGACTTCAACTCCCAGAATCCCCCAACCAGGGGGGATTGCAAGGTTGGAGACCCTTGTCTTAGACTTAGTGGTCTACACATTATCTACATTAGTAATAATAGGAAAAATGTATTTGCCATTCAAAACCTATTAAAAAGCTAATAATGACTTATTATTATATCTTCAAAATAGGACACAAAATAGTTTCTGCAATACTCTCTTTCTCCTCCTGGGAGCTTCATGGAAAATGTCAGGGCTGCTCCCTAAGGAATGGGTTCAAGGAACTTATTATTTGAATCTAAACTCTGGGTCACTTTTCAAGTCATTGCATCAGGCTGTTTTGCTCCCCTGAGTAACTACTTTTATAAGTCACATCGCATGCTTGGATTACCAGCAAGCCCTCTTTGGGGCAGAGAAGTCCAAAATAAGTACAAACGAGAGAGCTGGACAAGAAATACTCTGTTTCCCCAAAAAATACGACCTACCCTGAAAGTAAGTCCTAGCTTGATTTTTTTTCACGTGCGCCCAATATAAGCCCTACCCCCCAAAATAAGCCCTAATTAAGATCTCGGCCACTCCAAAGTGCACGGGTAAAAATTAAACTAGGGTGGGGACGTGGGTGTGTGGAGCTGCCCTACTACTTATCTTTGGATAGTTGTAGCCAGGCCTGCACTCCCTGACACCTGCCTTGCCAGCCCATTTCTTCTGCAGCTGGCAAGGCTGGCAAAGCTTCCCTGAAGGCCTCTGTAGCTGATAAGAAAGTTCCGGATCGATCCGGAGCTCTGTTATCCACTGCAGAGGCCTTCAGGAAAGACTTGCTGGCTGCAGAAGAAGTTCCTGAAGGCCTCTGACAGCAAAAAAGGAGGCCGGGGGCAACGCACACAAGTGAGGTTAGTCAATGGATGATATCCCCCGAAAATAAGACTTGGCCCGGTGCCTTTTTGGTGGCAAAAAATTACAAGACAGGGTCTTATTTTGGGGGAAACATGGTACTAAGCAACCATATTTTTTTTTGAATAAGTTATTATAGCTTTTTAAAATATATGGGAAATCTAACAGTATAGAAGTAGGAAACAGAGACAAAAGTGTTTCTATAAAATGCAGGTGTTTAAAGATGAGGATTCAAAAATGGCTCATCTTTTGATGATAACCATGTCAATTGTTTGCATATGTAACATTATGCAAACTCAACACACATTTCTATGGAACACAAGAATTACCAACCATAGATAGAGAAATCCAGCAACTTATAAGCATGATGAACTAATCTTTAGTTTATGGGAACACACTGTCCCCTTCTCCAGTCCTAATAAAAATACAGAAAAAATTTTGGAACACTTATTAGGAACTTAGATTCTTATGCATTTCAGGTGGTCGGGGTGGTTCAGACATAAATCTATTTGTATTATTTGATGTAAATTTAAATGAAGTTTTATGCTAAATTTCCCAGATCTAATACTGTCTACCTCCTCCATTATAAATGTATGACCTAATCCTTGTTCATTGGCCATACAGATTGGGATGACTTCAGGGAAGCGAAGAATGACAATAGATTGAGGAAGTTTTGAAGACTTCTGGGTCTGAATTGGTATGAAAGCTCTAATAATGATATCCACCTCTATTTCTTTCATTGAAGGACAAACATAGATATACAAGTTATTATTATTAGTGTATGGCACTGTCACAGTAGCCAAAAGATCACAATGCTATTGCTGAGTACTAGTTTGGCTTGCCAAGGTACCAATTCTGTTATAGGAAATGCGCTCTTCCAAAGATGTGCCACAGGAGGGCAAGCTGGCTTTACATCAGAGAAAAAGATGAGTGACTTTTCCTTCAGCTTTACCCAAGGATTCCACCTTTCCAGGAGCTGCCTTACAAATGGCACCACAACTGTAAATGTTCAGAGCCATCAGGAATCTGACTGCCTGCACACAGCACATCTTGTCTCCCCACCGAAGTGGTACCTATTTTATCTACTCGCATAAGCTGAAGGCAAGTGATGGGAGCTCACCCCACCACCCACTTGCTTGGACTCAAACCGCCAGAGATGAGACCATCTCCATCGTCATTAAGCCATTGAGCCACCGTGCCTCATAGATACACCAATGGAAAATAGTTTAGTTGGTAAAACTTTGTGTTGATCTTGTAGGCATCTCACATTTCAACTTCTGCAACATTATTGCCTGGCTCCCATTGAACTGAATATTGGAGGATAAGCCAAGGCAAAGATGATTAAAGCACCATTCCAATTACACCATTGCTGGTGTGATTCACAAAACCATATGAGACACATCTGTGATTTTTCTCCCCCTTTTAATTTACACATATGTCAAGGCTCTGTTAAAGCCATAGGGACCAAACCTCACTTTGCACAGCCCTCATCACAACAACTCATCGTTCAGTGTCATGAACGAAAAATGCCCTCTATGGTCTGAGGATTTTCTTAATAGGATCACAAATATGTTATGCAACCACTTTCCACAACTCACTGTCCTCTAGGTGAGTTGTCATAAAATTCATATCGCACCCAGCCAGGTTAGGCAATGGATTAGAAAGTCTGTAATTACAATCCAATACATCGGGAGAACCCCCAGATGGAGGAGGCCATGCTGAAATTTACATTAATCTGCTTGTGTAAGTGTGTATGTGCAAAAAGAGTAGGAACTATTTACTGATAGGACAGAGGACAGGGAAGGGGAAAGAAGGAAGAACCTCAGCTATGTGTTACCTTTAAAGCATCAGGTGTGTCCTCCAAGCAATATACTTTGAGGCTGTATTCCAATGAGGTACAGAGGGTGGGAGCAAAGATGGCCAGCTGCAGTCTCTTGATGGCCGACCTAGAATAGGATTCTCCCACAAGGACGTATGTTCCAAGCTGTTCTAGCAGGATATGGCAGCACTTGGGTTCCAGCTGGCAGTAACAAGGTGTGTTTAAAGTCTCTTCATCTAGCGTCACAACTTCCTGGAGGAAGGAAAGGGGGTAAGGAAGGATTTAAAATGTAGTCAGTTCCACCTGGATGCCCATTTTAAGGAGTGCCTTCTTAAAAATTTGCCTCCCCAATTATGAGAGCTGTACAAGTTGTGTACTTTAAAAATAGAAATGACTCAATGCGATACGGAAAGCTAAGGTTAAAACTTAATTTTGGAGTTAAGACACTTTGTTGATTGACATGTTCTATATTTTGGAGACTGCAGTTGATTAAACTCACTTTGCAAAATGTGGTTGGTCTCTAATGTTTTGAAGGGTTATGTAGGAGTTTCCATCATTCTTACATAAATTTTGAGTTGACCTGCTGTACCAGGAAGTATTAATATTACTAAGTACATTGCTTTTAATGCTATTACACAATATTACACTTTCTAGCCTCACTGAATACTGTCGTGTAGAATAGAAATGCTGTTTTTTTTCTGAGTTTGCTTCCCCAGATGTGGTAGGATTACAATCAGGGGTGGGCTGCTGGAGGTTCGCAGGGGTTCGGGAGAGCCCTTAGCTTCAGAGAACCCCCAAATCCCACCCCTGACTGGCCCCGCCCATCCCTCCCAGGAGTCTCCACGTGGCCCATTTTGGATGCAGGTAAGTGCAGGGCGTGTGTGGAGACTCGGGGAGGGCAAAAAACGGGCCTCAGGAAGGCAGGAAATGGGCCCGTTTCCAGCTTCCAGAGAGCCTCCGGAGTCCGGGGAGGCCACTTTCACCCTCCTGAGGCTCAAGGAAACGCCCCCCTCCTGCTGTGGTGCAGGAGTCCGTCTAGGCCACATCCACCATGGTCACACCCACCCAGCAACCGGGTAGAGAACCCTTTGCTAAAATTTTGGAAGCCCACCCCTGATTACAATCACTTTCATCCTTGAATATTGACCATGCTGGCTGAGGCAGAAGAGGGCCGTTTTCTTCATAAGTAAACAGGGGACCTAGAATTAGAAATAAAATTGCTAAATACTAAGGGGGATTTTTTTAAAAGAAGTAAAGATGATTAAAAATAGATATTTGAACATTGAAAAATAACTATAAAATAATGCTTTACAATGTGAAAATAAATCTTTTTTTTTTTAAAAAAAACAATTTTATTGATTTTTTAAAAACAAAACAAACAAAACATAAAAACATCAGCTCTCTTCCATATATATATATACAAACAGTGTGTCGGTTGGTTCATCAGTTTTGTGCATTCATTTCGTAGTCTCAATTACAGTTACATTACATAATAACTCATATTGTCAATAAATAAATAAAAATAAATCTTCATTATCAAATACTATAGGGTTTCCTACATGAGAAGGGATTGGACCAGAAGATCTGCAGAGGTGCTTTCCAGCTCTGTTATTCTGTCAAATAATTGAATTGCTCCACAGATGGATGAGCAACATACACTCTCCCTATAATCCCATAATTATCCAAGGCAGAGTTGAGGCAACTGGATGGGGATGAGCATTTACTGGCCAGATGCCCTTTCCGATGCTCTGCAGAGTTCACAGCAGATATTATTTTTTATTTGTGCCCTAGGAGAGAAATCTCTGCCACTATTGAGGATTGAACTCTCAACCTCCCAAGTGGAAGATGAGTGTCTTCACCATGCTGCTTCGATAAGCAACATATATTGAACACCCGGGACTACAACTTCTTCTATATTGGACTTCACTCCAATATCATCATCATCATCATCTACTACTTTGGTTAATTCAACTTACCTCCCAGTGTCCTTGGTGGGACTGGGTTTTCAACTGCAACATCCAGTCTGGGGAAGTGATCTCTGCACAGTGTGGAATGGTCAAGATGACTGGGCGGCATAAGAGCAGCCCCGTAGGACCACAGGTCACTCTAGGACTCAGTACTGTCTGTGTGCCTTCAGAGGGAAAGCTAGAAAAGACAAGCACAAGGCACTTGTGTTGGCTCTGTGGCACTTTGCTTGCTTAGAAATGCAAAAGGGTATCTGAGAAAACGGAACTTCATATTCTTTAGCAGGAAGAAGACAGAGTGGAGTACTGAAGTTAATGCAAACCTTGCTGCTGAAATTCACAACTGTTAACAAATGTAAACGTTCTGTTATTTTTAAAATATGAAGTATTCTTTTTCTTGAACTATCACAATATTTAAGGGAATAAATAATTGTTATTTTTCCTTGTCCTGATTCATTTGTCTTTTCTTCATCACAAGCATTTTTCTGACCTAATTTTCTGAATACACGTGACCACATAATGCTTAGTCCACCCCAGCCTAGAGGGTGGTTGTTGTTGTAAAAATAGGAGGAAGGTGTATTGGACATGTTTGCTACTTGAGTTATTTGTAAAAATTATAAAGGTGGGATGCAAATAAATACATAATGTCAGCCTAAACTCAACTCAGAAAGTCAGAATCCTATGATTTCAGTAAGATGCTGGTAGCTTTTTCCATTTAGATGTGTATGTTATCAACTCCAGGCCATTTTATGGGAGTTGGTTCATTACATTTGGAAGATACATAGTTGGGAAAAGGTGTTGTTAAGCAATCTAACTGTAGCTACGGTTCTTGGCTGGAAATTAGAAGTAGTACTATGACTGTTGCATAAAGGAGCAGGATATGTCTAATAGCCAAAGGACGGTGTAATCAGTTAGTGAGGGTATTAAATTATCTGCATTTTTAATTTCTTCTGTTAGGAGTTGGAAATGAGCAAGATAATTTTGAATATTGAGATTTATGTGCAAGAAAATTGCATTGAATCTAGTCTGGCATGCTAATATTTGAAGGTAAATGCATGTATGATGATGGGGAAGACTGTTCTAAAATAATATAATGAAAAGAAATCTTAGCTGGATATCCTTTAATTGGATATCACATTTAGGCTTAGGGAGGTCAGAGTGAAAAGCAAGACAAGATACATGATCTGGTCTACTTACAGAATATTTTCTGCTTTGTTGATCATTAGATACATTTCATAGAACTTCCCCTGAGGAATTGCTCCATGTGGCACTAACAGACTCACACCTACAAAAGGAAAAAAATAAGGAATAGATGAAATAATGAAGAACATTTCCTAGAGTGTCACTATGTCTGTTTCTCTACAGCTAAATGATACAATTCTGAATTCCATGGAATACTTTATACAGCCCCTCCTAACTTCTGTTTTTTCATAATTAATATCTGATGGCTCTGTTTGCCCTCCTGAATTGGGCTGCAGGAAAGAAGTCAGGATAAGTTGCAACTGACCCATCCTACGATCACAGTAGCCCCCAGTAAGCCTCCAAGCAAGTTCATAATCTGGTTTTTTTTTTAGCTATCACCTTTATATGGGGAACTATGTCTAATTGTTCTGAACAAATGAATATGGCTTAACAATGCTTTTAGTAGCTATATCTTTGATGGTGACTATAGACACTATCCTAATTATCTTTAAAAATGATGCCTCTGGTATAAATATTGTCATCATAGCATTTCAACTGTTTACATGGTCATTTGTTTTTCCAATCTACAGTATTTGAAAGGAAGTCCATGGAATGGAGGAAGCTACTTTTAACAGTCTGGCAGTCAAAGATCTTTTGCTGAACTTTTTGCAATGAATCCCAACAATTGTATTCTCAGTGTCTGTCTGAGGTCAATAACGGGCTAGTCTGAACTACACATCTCCTAAAAAAAGATGGGAGCTACAATATGGGGGAGAGAGTTTTATATCTGAATTCCAAAGTAGTTGCTGCTTTTGATACAGGTTCATTAGATTAGAACAGCAGGAGACCTCTTTGATTTCAAATGTCAGCAAGAATAGAATAGAATAAAGTGCCAATTTCCAGAAAAAGAAACTGTAATTCAAAGTAAGACTTCCAAGAATACTAGTAATAGACCTAGCCCTTGACTTACAACCACAATGGAGCCCCAAATTTCCACTGCTAGGTGGAACATTTGTTAAGTGAGTTTTGCCTCATTTTACAACCCATTTTTTTTGCCACAGCTGTTAAGCGAATCAGTGCAGTTGTTACGTTAGTGACACGCTTCTTAAGTGAATTTGGCTTCCCCGTTGACTTTGCTTGTCAGAAGATTGCAAAAGTTGATCACATGACCCCAGGACACTGCAGCTGTCATAAATATGAACCAGTTGCCAAGCATCTGAATTTTGATCACGTGGTCATGGGGATGCTGCAATGGTCATTAATTGTGAAAAATGGTTATGTCTCTTTTGTTCAGTACTGTTATAACTTTGAAGAGTCATTAAACAAATGGTTATAATTAGTCAAGGACTACCGGTATAGTAAAGATTCAATTGGGCTCAGAGACCTTAGTGGAGTGTATTATCTATTTAGAGCTGTCCATGGTTCTGAAATTCAAGGACACTACCAGGAATCATCCTGAAATCCCAAATCTCCGGAATCTCATTGACAAGGAATAAGAGGAATGGTGGAATGAGCTTAAACAAGCTGTTAAGGATGAACATGAAAACAGTCCTCCAAAGATGAAGATATAGAAGAAGTCAAACTAGATGCCAGAATAAACTGTGGAAACTGCACAAAAGAGAAGAGAAGCCAAAGTCTTATGCATGCAGACTCCTAAGAATACTGTGGATAGCCAAGAAAACAAATGGATCAACAAACAAATCAAATCAGAGTTTTCATTAGAGACACAAATGACTAAGGTCAAATGATCTTACTTCAGATACATTATGCAAAAACCTAGTTCTCCAGAGAAGGCTCTAACACTGAGAAAGATGGAAGGAAAAAAGAGGAAAGTGGCTGGACTCTCTTACACTGGTAATGGGTACACCTTTGGAAAACTTGTTGAGGATTGGCACTGGTTTAAAGTAATGGGATTGCAGTGGCCTAGCGGTTAAGACATTGGGCTGTTGACCAGAAGGTCGGCAGTTCAAGACCCAATTACTGCATGTCCTGTTCTTGCCCCAGCTTCTGCCAAACCTAGCATGCGAATGTGAGTAGATAAATAGGTACCACTTTGGTGGGAAGGTAATAGGGTTCCGTGTGCCTTGGCATATAGTCATGCCAGCCACAAGACCACAGAAGCATCTTTTGGACAACTTTGGCTCCTTCAGCTAGGAAACAAAGACGACAACTGTTCCTTAGAGTCACACGTGACCGGGCAGAGGAACTTAATGTCCCATAACCAAATCAATTCATGATTCTGAAATAGCCTGTTCTGCTATTCTCTTGGACTGTGGCTTCCTCACTGGACATCCACTTCATCTTGTGAAAAGTGTATCCCCCTGGCATACCTGTCCCAGGGATGATGAGCCTTCCTCCCAGGCAGCCAAATGTCCCTGTAGCACTATTCCCAGGATCTCGAGGCAGAGTCAGAAGCTGCTGGGAGCCCATACTTTTGTTTCTTAGGTTCATGAAATGGTTCTCCCTGTGGCTGTCTCCTGGGAAGGAGCCTGTGGTCATGGCTCCTAGCAGGTCTGCTCCTTCATGCATCCCAGTGGAGGAAGATGCTGTGGAGGAACTGTACACTTTGATCTTGAGATTAGGGAGTGGATCAAGCAATGGAGAGTTGGTCATGGGGATCTTGTCAGAGGAATCTTGCAAGGCATACATAGGGCCACGATAGACACCGGCATTGGCAGTTAGATCAGGCTGCACTGAAGGGTGGAGCAACTGGGGGGTATCTGAAAATGAAGGCAGGAAAAGGTTTAATAAGTCTGTAAACATTTTCAATAAAGGGAAATGTAATATAATAAGAAAGCACACATTAAATTAACCACAACTATTTTCATCTTGGTAATGAGTTGCAGAAAAAAAAAACCTTGCCTAAATAGTAAATCAAAACTGAACCTTGATTACTACTGCTATGGCTATATTTATTATAAATGTGTTGCCATAAAACAGCGAAGTGTAGAAAGGGTGATGTTTTACCTGCAGCTTTTGCGTTGATCAGTTAAACAAGCTACTAAATATTCAATTATATAACTGTTAACTTTATGTATTTCACAGAATTTATGCCAATAGCATACTCAGGCATATGTTTCATAAAATACCAAAATACCCAATTCATATGTTATAATATCTCAGACACAGCGTCCTTTAGAATCTTTAAATGCTAACATATTGATCATGGCAGACATTTTGTCTGGACTTGATTCCATTTCACCAGATGGAATCTGAATCTGATGCAATGAACTGGTCTGAAGTTATTTACTGTATGCTGGCCTTTTTCTAATTTGATGCCTTCCAGATATATTAGGTTACATTTTCCTTTATCGTGTTAGCTGTGATGACAGGGTCTTTAGTCCAACATACTTGGGATATCATGTTGAAAAGGGCTACTTTATTTCATATTTACAGTATCATATGGTTCTTTTTTTTCTTTAGCAATACCACAAATTTCTCCTATGACAACTGATACATAGAAAAGAAAGAGGGACATTTTATCTATTAAAAACTTATCTAAGGAAGTTGATATTACAGCAGTGTAAGGTAAACAGGTCTGCCAATGAGACCTTGTTTAGTACAAATGGAGAAGGTTGTCTCATAATCATATGAAATCATGGACATTTTTACTTAACAGAATCTTCCTCCTCCTCCTCCTCCCTGAGTTTATGTAATCTCTTTTGTTTTAATGGAAACCGTATTGTGTAAAGAAATCAAGCACGTTCACCCCAGGTTGAAAAAAAGAAGAACAGCGGCCATCAGTTCAAATCTCAGATTTCACCTCTGTCTGTCTAAGAAGGTTCACCAATACACAGAAGGTACAAAAACACATGATGTAAACTTCAAAGCAAGCTGGATCTTACCATTTCTGGAAGTTTTGAAATTAACTGGGTGGAAGCCTCCTGTTAATGCAGCAGAGGAGTCTGTTATGTCTGTGTCGAAATCCCGACAGTTTCGCCTATACACAACCAGCCCAACAGCCATCAAGATAACGACAAAGACGAAAATGGCCACCACTATGCCAGCATACAAAGCCACATCACCAGATGTCTCCAGTACTGGGGAGAGAGAGAGATTGGATAAAGTTGTCACTTTCTCTTTGCTCAGTTCCTAATTTAGAAACCTTCAAACACTGGCTATACCAGGGGTCCTCAAACTTGGCAACTTTAAGACTTGTGGACTTCAACTCACAGAATTCTAAGAGTTAAAGCCCACAAGTCTTAAAGTTGCCAGGTTTGGAGACCTCTTGGGGTATACAGACATAAAGATCAAAGTCTCAAAGATGCTTTTTCCAAAAGGCCAAAAAACCCCAAGAAAGTTCATTTGCCTTTTGGAAAAAGCACCTTTGGGACAACCATGGCCTGGTTGATTAAGAATCTCCATAGACACAAAGATCAAAGCCAAAAGAGTCCAAATCAGTTACATTTCCCATGCTCATTGTCTGACCTCTCTCAGGATTTGGGGATGGGCCATAAAAAATAATAACGGGAAAGCTCTTTAACTGCGGGTGGGGTGGGGTGGGGAACCCTATCGTTTTCTTAATCGCTTGATTTGCCAGTCTTCTTTCAATTAGGCTTCCTATTTAGAGGCACTCAAACCTGAGACAAGAGAAGGAGGAGAAGCTTCCTACAAGACAATGGGCTTGCAATTCAGGTCTGTAGCACTAAGCAGGGTGTTCCTTATTGCCATTCTGGCTTACTTCCTTGTAGGCAAGCTGATACCATTCATCAGCTGAATGGCAGGAAGCAAGCATTGATTTTTCTGCTTTTGTTAACAGTAGGGTACAGGGGGCTCATTTCTCTACCAGCCACTATTTAGGTTGATTGCCTAGTTTGGAAGAAGGTAAAGGCAATTCTCAGTTCTGTGGATAGGTGCTGTAGTACCAGTGGTGTGATTCAACTGGTGTAACAACCGGTTAGATGAGCATGCGCTTTGCGCGCATCCTCCACATTTAAAATAACCCATTTTCAACTCAATTGCTTATATTCTACTGCAGCCCCTGGGACTAAAACAGCTGAGGCACGGAAAACCAATCTGCCATGTGAATCAGCTGTGCTAAAAAACCAGGAAATAAAGCAGAAGGAAAGAGCAGGGGTAGGTAGGCGGGCCAAATGCTCACCGGAACTACCAGTTTGCCTGAACTGGTCCAAACCGGTAGAATCCCACCCCTATGTAGTACTATTCACATCTGCCATAACTTTGGTCAACTACTTTAGAGAAATCTTCTACACAGTCCTGCATCCAATAACCTGGACAGAAAATAAGAGTTGAAGGAAGAAATAAGCCTGTCAAAAGCAAGAAGATAAGCAAGGAAAGGAGGAACCAATAGGGAGGGAAGATCAGGAGAAATATCTGAGGTAATGGGTATTAATTGAAGCAAGAATTGACGAATACAGATGGGGGTGCACAACTGACAGGGCCACAAAAACCGGTGTTTACAATAACTGTCTCCATTCCTTGAAACTGCCTCCTGGTAAGGATTTAACCAGCTTTGTTCCTCTAAACTTTGTGAAGATCTACCTGTTCTGCCTTGTAGGAGAGGACTGTCTTGTGTTGTAACTGAAGGTTAGGTTTAGGGGTACGTGACATTTCCATTTTGGGCTTTTTAAAATATTTCTTGATCTTTTATTTTAATATATATTTGAAATGGAAGGGTATTATCTTATATGTTGACATTATCAGCCAAGAATGGTAAGCACGCAAGCAAGCAAGCAAGCAAACACACAAACAAACAGCTAAAGGTAGTAAGAGCACTCAGCAAGCAATCTCCTGCCGTGAACTTCAGAAAGGACATACGTGCTTGAAAAAAAATCACCGGTGTTCTATAAGAAACCAAATATACAGAGGTGATCAGAGAATTGTGCACTTGGAAGGGGCCATTGAATGCAACCACCTACTCAATGCCAGAATCCGAATGAAGCCATCTCCAGAGAAATATAGTAAGAGGGCTTTCAGTAGAATCAAGAGTTTGCTTTGTACATCAGGTTTGGATGTGGTTTATTGGTTGCAGTGTGACATAAACCATGGTTGCAAATCACAAGAGTTGGTCTGCACGTACGTATACCAAACAGACAACAAACACGAAGCATGAATTTTGAGCAGTGTTTTTCAAACTTGGCATCTTTAAGATGTGTGACCTTCAACTCCCAGAATTCCCCTGCTGCCTGGGGAGTTCTGAGAGTTGAAGTCCACGCATCTGAAAAGTTGCCAAGTTTGAAAAAAACACTGAATCAGAGCAATCCCTCATGCAGGTTTCCCCTTGATTAGAGAAGAAATGGGCCCAGAGCAGCCCGAACTGGCAATTATATTTCCTGCATAAGTATATCTTTCCCTCTCCTCTCCTTCCAATGGTTCCTGACTTCCACTTTTATAACTTCTTTGCTTGCATAAGTGGTATTTATGTCAAAAACTGTAAGCCTTAAATTCAGTCTCTATGAGGTTCTTCAGATAAACCTACCAATCAGAACCAGGGGGAAAAAATAGACTACAGCACTTAAATGCCAGTGGAATCTCCAGGGAACATTTTTTTCCCCCTTAGCTGTGATCTTTCGGCCATTTTCAAAATATTACGAAGAGGCCTCATCTCACCTTTATTTAAGCCAATGAATTATTCCAAGCACAGCAAAGGGACTAACATTCACATGACCTACCTTGATTTCCCCTCCCCTCCCTTCTCTCCCTTTTCTTTTAAATTCTTCCCTGCTTTCCTGGATTTGTTTTCGCCACAAGTGTCCTGGAGTCTCCTTCTCTGTGAGGCAGAATATATGAAGCAGAACTAAGGAGATTTTTATGCTGCAATTATATCAGGGCTGTATTTATCATGGTGTGTGGTCCTCTGGGAGATTCTTCATCAATGGACAGCGGGAATATTGAAGTGAAATGAAGGAGAAATAACTGGTAATTTGAAACACACATTTTCCACAGAGGGGCTTTCATAAAGATGGCAAAGGTATATAGAGGGACACTCCTGTCTGGTTTCCATCATTAGGTGTTTCTAAAGTAATTCCTCGGTCCACCAGTCTCACTACAAGGTGAAATACAGATCAGGTAGAATAGAGGTTGTATATATTTATGAGTAATGCTGGTAAGGACATGTAATCTTCCTCCTGCAGTGCGTCCATATAATATTTACTCTAATATTATTATGATATATACGCTCAACAAGTAGTCAACCTTGGCTGATTTTTGCAAAGCTAACTCATTTAATGTCTATATAAACGTCCAGCAGGAAATCCCCTGGCTGTAGGACAGAGTGGCCAGTAATGCAAATAAAGTCCATAAAATGGCGATGGGAAACGTTCTTCTTGAAACCTTGTTTAACACTACCTGGGTGTGGTCAAGAAGACTATATTCTGAATTACAGATGAATATAGCGTCACGATGTATGGCCCTACACCAAAGGATGCCAATCTTAAATCTGAGAGAAGAAAGAAAAATGTGGGAATGGAAGGATGGATGTGATAGTGATCAATGTGGTGACACTGTACTCTCCAGATGTTGCTGAGTGCAACTTGCTCTCTTTCCAATAATGAAGAGGGAGTTCTAGTTTAGCAACATCAGTGGCCACCTGTTTCCTGTCCATGAGCTAAGGAATGGCTTTTCTGGCTTCACAGAAATAAAGAATTTTGGAGTGGGAATAAAACAAACATGGGACGAAAAGCCTAAAAGTTTTTGGAGATGGTCCCAAATCTATCTATCCAATATCCGGGAAACCTGGCAGGATACTTTAACAGTGTTAATCTTTACTAACCCTTCATTTGATTTTTGATGGATGTTAGAGGGGGGTGGGGAAAGCCCTAAATTAATAATGATGGAAATTATTCTGTGCCGGATCACCCTCAAGCAGAACCAATTACATCTTTTATGCTGCACATTCAATTGAGAGTACATGCTTTGATCTTTATATAGCCTCTGAGAAGCAGCCACTGTGGAAAATTCCCCTCAGGGGTTGGCAGAGGGAAGGGCTGACAGGAACACTCCAATTCCCACAAAACAAAAATGAGGGCTGGCGGATGCCTTATAAGCTACTAACACATTAATGGTGGCCAAGGGAAAATCAGGGAAACAAGAGAGATGGGGGGAGAGGGAGGGAGAGAGGGAGGGAGGGAGAGAGAGAGAGAAAGAGAGAGAAAGAGAGAGAGACCCAAGTTAAGAGAGGAAAAAAATTCTTACAGGGAGAAAGCCCACTGCTTGGCTGGATTCTCTACTGGGATTTTGTTGAATTCAATCTTGTTGAAGGTTTAAGTGAAATATAGTTCTGGAGGATAGGCACATAACTGAATATGTTCCTATTATTCACTTTTCTAGCTGCATCAGGGTTTAGTATGGGATTTGGGAAAGGAATTCAGAGCCTTGTGTGTGAGTTGGCAGTCCAACAGAGAGGAGAGCCTCTTCAGCCTTCCAGTCATGTTTTTGCAAGAAAAAGAAGAAAATTAGAACCACTTAGGATTCAGGTCTTATCATACTCCATGTTGTGCCCAATGCAGGCGTTTCCAGGCACAGAACTAAAAGAAGAAAACCTCCAGATGTTAGTTTTTCTCCTCCACAGTAGAAGGCCTTTCTCTAATCTCAGAGAGAAATGTCCAGCTAATCCTGTTATAATTATAAATAGTGCAAATATAATTAAGACTAATTACTTTCTCTCAATCATACCAGTGCTTTTGCAATCATGGCCCCAGTAATAGATCGTTCTCCTTTTACTGAGCAGTTAATCTGAGCATTATTATCACCTTTTTAATAAATGAAGGAACTAAAGATCTGAATTATTAAAGTGTGTATTTTGGGAAATCTTGAAGGCAAGAGACTTATGCATTTCTCTCTTTTTTTTTTTTTTCTGGGGCCTGGCTTTTAATAATTGAATTTTAATACTGAGGTGAAAACTATTGTATCTCTGCTACCAAATTTAAAGTAAAATTCCTTTGACTTTTAAAAATAAATCCAGTTTGCTTTTTGAAAAATCCATTGGGCCTCCAGATGGACTTATTTTATGGTTGCATCTCCAAGGTTTCCTTCAATTTTATCTGTCCCTCTTGATCCTCTCTAGCTATGAAGAACTATTCAATATTCCTTCAGTGGAGCTTCTTCAGGAGTGCCTTGACATCTTATTAAAACCCTTATTAAAAAACCCCACCCACCCAAATGTTATCCCATCACTTAAATGCAGAACAATGAAAAGAAATGACTATGAGAACAATGAAAAGAAATGACTATGAAATGGAGACTTACGGTGAGTTTTGGGTTCGCTTACAAATCTTTTATCTGTTAGAGGAAAAAAGTTAAAGAAAAAAAAAAAGAAAAAGTTGAAAAATGAGGATGACATGACAGTAATGATGGTAATAAACAGAAAACAAAAGGTTGATTGTCCCCCATCATTTCCAGCAAACCAAAAGGAAAAAGGAATGATGGAAAATTTAAACACAACGGAACATAAAAGCTACATGCAAAAGGAAATCGTGAGCTAAAAGAAAATTGGCATTTTATACGATTGCTGCGCAACCTTTACTTTTTAAGCATCTACTGACCCACAACTCTAGTAGAACAGTTTGTTTAATGTTGTAAGTTTGAACATCCTTACGGTCTGGGATGTAGTGTAAATGAACACCCAAGACCAGCTCTCTATGATGGACATGGGTTCTACTGTTTCTGCTGAAAGACCATCTCATAAAAGTATAAAAGACCTGTAAGACAATCTTAGCAACCTCTTCATTATGAGCACCGACACTCAGTTACCATTTCCACAGGGGCATGTTACACTGCATTTCTATTCAAATTGCAGTCACTTTTACTACATATGCATCAGGAAATACGAATGGGCATGCACACACTTTAAATCAGGGGTGTCCAACCTTGGCAACTTTAAGACTTGTGGACTTCAACTCCCAGAGTTCCTCAGCTTTGCTTTGAAGTCTGGGAGTAAAGTCTTAAAATTGCCAAGGTTGGACACCCCTGCTTTAAATACTACTTCTACGTCCATCTTAGGTTATTAAATAACAAGACGCAGCAAATCTAAGCATTCATTCAGACGAGCACCAGTTTTCTGATGGGTTAGAAGTCCCTGTTTTCTGTTCTACTTCAGAGTTGTCTCCTTTTGTCCTAAAGCTCATAATATTTCTTGTTAAAGAGATATGCATCTTTTAATAACTCATCAGCGCAGAAGCACAAATTGTCTCATTTCTCACTTATACTGTCTTCCCACTTTCCTGATCAAAGGTGTTTATGCAATTAGACCCGTACATCAATTCATTCCACCCATTTGGTTAAGTTCCTGCGTACACGGTTTTGTTTCTAGATGCTCAGCCTGGCTCGTTTACATTTTCTCCCCCTGGAGATTCCCTTTCATAGATCAAACTAACAAACATCAGAACTGTCCACGGATTACTGAACTGGAGCAGAATTGCTTAAGTGCAATTGTGTAAATCCAAATTTACTGGAATAGGATGGGAATGGGGAAAAAAAATGTGAATAAAACATCTATATAATAACACCAGTTTGATTGGGAAGGAACAAAAATTATTGGCCATGCCAACACGCACCATACAGGTGAATTTATTTTGAAGCCTGGTATTCTACCAAAGGAGCAATTAAGAAGCATATTGATCTAGATCCAGCATATGAATAAGTAAGGAACCAGACCATTCGAATGACCAGTCAACAAAAGAACCAATCAGCTGCTCAGAATTTAAATATAGCTCCAAACAAACAACCAATCACACAACCCACTGACCAAACTGGCACACAATACATTTATAAGCTAGTGGGAATAGGACAAGAAAATCCTGCTACCTAGTCTGGTAACGAAACATTCAGAAACTAAATTGAAACAAGTTTGAAGAACAAACTATGGCCAAAAACATCTATATGTATATTCCAGGAGACCAAAAATGATGGCATGATTGACACAAAAGAATGAGAAATCCCTTAAAGCAGGGGACTCCAACCTTGGCGACTTTAAGCCTGGTGGACTTCAAGTCCCAGAATTCTGGGAGTTGAAGTCCACCAGGCTTAAAGTTGCCACGGTTGGAGACCCCTGCCTTAAAGCTTATACCAGAATCAAGGGGTCATATACCGAATTGAAGTTACAGAGCAATTCTGATCTAGCTGCACCATAAGAATCAGGATGTTAGGAGAACTGAAGGAAAACCAATGGAATCAACCATTCTGATTTTCTGTTTTCCTGCTTCTTCGTAAGAAAAATACTGATATTCTTTTTAACCGATCATGCTATTAAAATAGAGAATCTATATTCTCTACCTCAGCCATATGCAAATATGAGCCTATGACCAACATATATCCTATGTTTTTATAGCTCAGTGTAAACTTATTGCCAAACTGTCTTTACGAGGATTCCTCTCAGTATTATGACAAAATAACTTGAGGACCTTTTACCATCCTAAATTTTTCTAGTTTGTATGTCTGTCTGCCTGTCTGTCATCTATCCATAGCTACCTTCCTTCCTTCCTTCCTTTCTACCTACCTGATGGCTTAGAGGCCAGTAATATGCATGCTTATTCAAAATGGTATCTCACTGATACAATTTTGGAGGGAGGGTGGCAGCCATCAAAATGTAAAACTATTAAACAATGCTCAGATCAGTTGGAGTGTCATTTATCTGATCTGCACATTGCATTACAAATTCCTTTGTGATGTATAACACTCTGTGTGCCCTTCTGAGCCCATCACATCCATCTTGAAAGAGAGACACTCCGAATACATCCTTTGGAGAGAAACAGTGAAGAATCTTATGGCATTTTAATGACTGAAGCATTTATCAAGGCATATTTTTTCTGCACTAGATTCTTCCTTGTCAGCTGTATGCGGGTGAAGAGCATGAACTTTGTAGTGCCAAATCAGATTTTATTCATTCGTCTCTGTTTGGTTCCTATATAGGAGAGAGAGTAAGCACAGCTGTGGGGCCAATAAAAATAAAAAAAATCAAGTTGATGGCCATGAGCACAGTGGTGGAATTCAAATTTTTTTTTACTATTGGTTCTGTGGGCGTGGCTTGGTGGGCTTGGCTTGGCTTGGTGGGCATGGCAGGGGAAGGATATTGTAAAATCTCCATTTCCACCCCACTCCTGGGGGAAGGTTACTGCAAAAATCCCCATTCCCTCCCCACCCCACTAACCTGCTTTGCAGCTCCGTTCTCCTATGCAGGGCAACAAAAGAAGACTCAGCCGATCAGCTGGGACTCGGGAGGCAGAGAATAGATGGGGGCGGGGCCAGTCAGAAGTGGCATTTGCTGGTTCTCTGAACTACTCAGAACTTCCGCTACCAGTTGTCCAGAACTTATCAGAACCTGCTGAATACCACCTCTGCATGAGCACCTGATTGAAGCTTCAAAGCACAGGTGTCAAACTCGCTGCGTCACAGTGCTGTCATGTGACTTCTCCCCCCGTCGTGGAGCTGATGTGGGCGTGGCCTGCGCATGATGTATCCGGCCCAAGGGCTGCCAGTTTGACACCCCTGCTCCAAAGGGTCAATTCAACAGCGCTGTTTAAAATTGCAGAGGCAGGCTTCAAGGGATGGTATTCTACCATAGCAAAACAACCCAGATAGGAAAACCATTTGTTGTCCCAACAGAAATCCATGTGACAACAGCAGGTGGCAGCACCAACACACACACACAAGGAAAACAACCATCTGAGTTTTGAAAGTTTGCTGGTTAAAAAGGAAACCAGAGACATGACAGAAACAAAGTTTGCTCTTTTGCTTCATCGGGTAATTTATTTGTATTTCTCAAATGGGAGCAATAAATGTATTGGCTCTTCTGTTCTTCCCGATTGTATTTAGAACAGATGGATGAGGACCACACAAAAGCTATTGGCTTTTTATAGGCTAACGCTCACTTAGTCTTTTTTTGTGACGGACCAGCTACTGGCTTGGCTTACCATGAGATTATGGAACATCTGTACATGTGCAAGGCCAGACAGAGGAAACTGACCAACAGCATCCTTTCTGAGATAAACCTGAAGCCCTAAAGGACTATAATACTGAAGTAGGTATTTGCTGCAGCTGCCTGACAACATTCCTTCTGCTGTCGAAGTGTAAGCTGGGAAAGCAGTAACATTAATTACTGGGATGTACAGATAGCATTGGACTTACAACAATTCGTTTAGTGATCGTTCCAAGTTACAGCAGCACTGAAAAAAAGTGACATGACTGTTTTTCACACTTATAACAGAGGTGGTATTCAGCAGGTTCTGACTAGTTCTGGAGAACCGGTAGCGGAAATTTTGAGTAGTTCAGAGAACCGGCAAATACCACCTCTGACTGGCCTCGCCCCCGTCTATTCTCTGCCTCCCGAGTCCCAGCTGATCAGCTGGGTCTTCTTTTGTTGCATTGCACAGGAGACTGGAGCTGGATTGCAGGTTAGTGGGCTGGGAGGAAGTGAGATTTTGCAGTAACCTTCCCCCTGGAATGGGGAGGGAATGGAGATTTTACAGTATCCTTCCCCTGCCATGCCCACAAAACCATGCCACGTCCACCAAGCCATGCCCACAGAACTGGTAGTAAAATTTTCTGAATCCCACCACTGACTTACAATCATTGCAGCATACCCATGGCCCCAGGATCAGAATATCAGATGCTTGGCAAGGGGGTTCATGTCTTTGACGGTTGCAGTGTCCCAGGGTCACATGATCAACTTTTGTGGCCTTCTGACAAGCAACTTCAATGGGGAAGCCAGATTCACTTAACAACTGGGTTACCAAATTAACAATTGCAATGAGTCACTTGACAACTGTGGTCCTAAAAAGGGGCAAACCTCACTTAACAAATGTCTCACTTAGCAACATAAATTTTGGGCTCAATCCTGGTTGTACGTCAAGGACTCGCTGTACTGAAAATTTCAGGTACTCATTAAAACTAACTAGCCAAATGAACATATCACGGCTTATTCCCGATCCTTTGATCTGGGACCTGATCCAGAAATAGTTTTGTACAAACACAAAAACGATATGTTATTTTCAGATGAAATGCTTGCTCTCTTCTTATGGCAGAATTTAGATCTGTCTAATAGTCTTTCTTCCTGCATTAATATTAAGGAATGTTAAATAGAAGGCCAAATATATCAAGTATGATACTTTCATTTGCTTGCAGAATATTAACCTTCAAGACTGATTCAAAATTAGTCAAGAAGAAGGGGCATTTTATTCACTAATTTTGACTACAGATTCTCAATCATTTTCCTGGTTTTTTTAAAAAAATGATGTATCTCGGAGAAGAAAATTTTGATCACACAAAAGTTGTTTTTTAATGAAATAGTCTAATACAGGTAGTTCTTGACTTATGACCAGTCCTTAGTGACTATTCGAAGTTATGCCCCAACCCGAAAAAGGTGACTTGGATCTGAAGTTGTGATGGACATCTCCCCCATAGTCACATGACCATATTTGATGACGATTTTGCCAAAAATTGGCAGTTACTTCCATTTTTTTGGCAAAATTGCATCAGTAATGAACCATTGGTTCACTTAACAACCATGGGGTTCCCTTAATGACCACAGCACTTCTTTTGTGATGGCTGCCATAGAATTCCCCATTTTACAATTGTTATGACCTACAACCAAAATGGGCAGGCTCCATTATAGTCGTAACTCAAGGACTCTTTTTATAATGAAGATGGAATTCTGTTGAATGATATGGACTTTCATTTCAAGCATTTGCTAGTTGAGCCAGAAGATACGTGAAAGTTGTTTTCACTGATTTTCAGTATCCACAGCTTGATCCCAAAGCATGTATCCTTGCAAATTGTTCCTACTTGAAATCCCAATCCATCAACCCGATCTGAAATGATTCACTGAAATAGCTGGTACAATGGCTTGTTTTATGCAGAACGTAGTATGAACCCAAACTTGCTGCTAGAAAGTACTCAGTAGGAGTCTGCACCCCATCACTGCTCTGTAAGTGTATAATGTTCCAGATTTGCAAGCATGAATATTATCCTATAAATGCCATAGCAATTTGTGGTTAAAGGACTAGTTTAGACTAAAACATTAAGACTACCCTAGAGAAGCTGGGAGCAGACAGAGTCAGCAATCATGTCTTACCAATCTTCTCAGACACACCTTCAGGAGGCGCCTCGCAGTTTACAAGGTCTTAAAAAGATCTCAATCATTCCCTTGAACATTTCTGACTCTTGATCTTAGCCCTCTCTTTCCCAGCCTGTGTACTTGAACTTACTTTGCATACATAGCCCATCGGTGCAATTTTTGGAATCAAGGAGGACGCCGCTACAGTCCTTGCCTCCATTTCGGGGAGATGGAGCCATGCATTCTCGGCTCCTCCAGTGCGTGCACTCGGTGCTACAGGCTGACCACTTGCTCCATTCAGTCCAAGCTCCATCTACTGCATTGCCAAAAAAAAAAAAAAAAAGGACACATGAGCACCGAGAAAGCTAATTAAAAATCCATGGGCCCAAAAGGGGAAGCTGGTCAAATGGGCTATTTCAGAAGGCCTTTGTTTTTGGTTTGGTTTTTTTGGGTGGTGGTGGTTCTGCAGATCAGGGCTGGTACAGGTAGTCCTCAAGTTACGAATGTAACTGAGCCTGCCCATTCCATTCGTAACCCGAGGATTCATGGGAGTGAATCTCATACCTTGAACAAGATCACTCCCTTCTTTCACCCACACATTTGCTAATCGAATGAGAGTCTTGTTAAGTGCACATGAAGTATTTTAGGGTGGGGAAGGCCATGGGGGCCTGCTGATGGAACATCTGCTTAAGACCACCCAAGGCATCTTGGCCCCCAGAGGCTCCATTTCGGCCTGCAACAGCCTGGGGGAGGTCCACGGAGGGTGGAACAGGGCTTTTGAGGGGCGGATCTTCCCCTTGGAAGCTCCATTTTAGCTGGCAACAGGCCGGGCACGGCCTTTGGAGTCCCAAATGGGGCTTCTGTGGGGTGGATCATCTCCTCAGAAGCTCCATTTTGGCCTGCAACATGCTGGACTAATGTTGTAGAGCCTCTGAGGTTGTTTGTAAGGGCAAACAACTGCCGTGGTGCTGCAAGATTCATAGTTTCAGGCCTTGTTCATAAACGCTAGGGTGCATTGTTCACATAACTTTGAACGTTTGCTAAGGGAACACTCATAACCGGGGGACTATTTGTATTAATTTTTGAATTTGGCATTAAAATCATGATGATTATGATGTTGCAATTGCTTTAATTTTAGTGTTTGCACACTATTTAAAATTCTCTCAGACTGACGTAGTAGACAATAATTTCCTTCTTATTTATGCAATTTATTATTTGCTGCTGGGCTAAGATACCAAGATCTGCCTATGGTTATCTGGTATGATAAAGGGGATATATGTAATCTAAAATAAAAAAAACTGTATACTTCATAGGTCATAATTCTGGCTACCGCAAAGTGTTCTTGCAAACATTTTCAAATTCTAATCTCAATTTATCATAAGATATAAATTCAAAATCCATACCAAATGGAACAAATTCATCAAGCAAATGCATTTCACAGCCTGATTTATCTTAGGGTCCAGCATCCTGTCATAAACTATATGCATTTTACTCCTGAAGCTGGCAAAAACAGCAACTAGATTAAAATGTCCTGGATTCTCACAAAGCAGCTTTTACTGTTTTCCTTACTATGATATTTATCCTATTTTTTTCTCTCCGGGCTACAAGTGTAAGAAGATTGTTCTTTTTGCCTGTACTTTGAAATAGTATGTCTTGCTGCTAGCAGATGCTGTGACATTTACAGGAGATTATGAGAATTACAGTGCAACATTTGAAGGGCACCAGGTTGGGAAAACCTAGTATAACGTTTTGATTTTGTTGCCCATCTGGGAAATAAAACAAAACCATATGTTGAATGATAGCCATCTTGTAATTCCTGTCAGATCCACAGTACGAGCCTCAAAACTAGCTTGGCCTCCTTGTGTCAAGAAAACAACAACAAGATGTATTATTTCAATCAAACAGATGACTCAACGAGCAATATTTACTCCTTATTCCAGAGGCCTGAGAAAGAAAATGAAAGAAAAAGGAGGAGAAGGCCACCTTACATGGCCTTGCATCATCTTTCAAGGTCTCTAAAGCATATCTAAGGAAATGTGAGGACTTCCTCAGTTATCTCTCCAGATGTCAGTTCAGAGGAAGACGAACCAGTTCTAAGCACATCTGGAGGGGAGTTGGTTATTGGCTCCAAGCAGCCAGTTTGAGAGGAATTTGGCCAGGGGTGGGATTTTACTGGTTCGGACCAGTTCAGGCGAACCAGTAGTTCTGGTGATCATTTGGCCTCACCAACTCACTCCTGCCCTTTTCCTGTGCTTTATTTCCTTGTTTGTGAGCACAGCTGATTCGTGCGGCAAAGTGGTTTGCCGCACCTCAGCTGTTTTAGTCACTGGGGCTGCAACAGAAGGTAAGTATTATAGCTAAAAATGGTCTTTTCTAAATGCTGGGCACAATTTGGCTCAAGCACAGGACAGCCCTGAGGCTTCAGGTGGAAAAAAAAGCATACAGCTATAGACGATCAAGGATGAGGAAACCTGCTGCATCTGATCCAAGAACACGTTAGGGCAGAGAAAAGGCAGGAGCAGAGAAGATCAGCCAGATTACTCCATGAGGAGGCAGCCTCACCCTTCTTGTTGGGCTGCATTGGAAGCTGGCTATTATTTAGCACAGCAGGCGGATGGAAACGATGCTGGGAACAACATGTTCGCTTCCCAGCTGTGTGTTTTCTGGTCGTTGTGATTCTTGCCTTCCTTTCGATTGACATCATGCCTTGACTTGGATCGGGCCTTGTGAACTCTGGACTTTTCTTGCCTCATGAACCCTCTTGTATTGTGGATTTGATTTTGCCTGGTGGGTTTATTTTGATTGGGAAACTTTCAAGTGCCTTGTGGACTCATTGGCCATTGCTCTGTGGACTAGCATCGGTATGCTTTTGGGTTGACTTAATTGGGACAGTTCTAGGGTTTGGGTGAAGGGAGGGTGTGTGTGTGTGTGTGTGTGTGTGTGTGTGTGTGTGTGTGACATTACAGGAAGGCAAATATTCATAAAAATAGTTGGGACTTTGCTGGTCAAGAAGTAAAGTCAGGAGCAGATGGCAAATAATTGCTTCAGAGGAGCAGAAGAGTACATTGACCATCCTTCAGATCAGAAACAGCAAAGGAAATATTTTCAAAAATGACTCATCTTTTTCCTTATGACAGAAGCTCAAAATTCAAGATCAGAGGCTCAACTCTGAGTAACTTCATTATTAGCCTTCTAGAGCAGGATAAACAAGTGCCTAATTCATGCAAAAGATCTGAAAAGCAATATCCTCCCCCCAGGTGTACCTACCTGGGCACATGGTGGTGCAGGCAAGCTTCTGGAAAGATTGTCCCTCACAAATAGAGCCGCCATTGAGTGGTGCTGGATTGGTGCAGGTGCGAGTACGCTTCTGCCACCCACGGCCACAACGGTTGCTGCACGAGGACCAATCTGACCAGGTAGACCAGCCGCCATTCACTAGGAGCGAGGAAGGAAACAAAAACAAATAAAGTGAGGGGGAAAAAACTGAAACCCAACCTCCTGACAAATCCTCTTTTCTCTCAGCCAAATTATACACGGCCATTTCCCCACATGGAAAAACTACAACAAATACATGGGAGATGCTCTATACCAGGGGTGTCCAACCTTGGCAACTTTAAGCCTGGAGGACTTCAACTCCCAGAATTCCCCAGCCAGCTTTGCTGGCTGGGGAATTCTGGGAGTTGAAGTCCTCCAGGCTTAAAGTTGCCAAGGTTGGACACCCTGCTCTATACTGTAGGCAACTCCTTAGACCAGGAGGTGGGATTAAAATCGTTTTACCACTGGTTTGGTGGGCATGGCTTGGTGGGTGTGCTTTGCCTTACGCGCACAGCTTTCCACACACCAGCTGAGGCCTGCAGCGCCAATCAGCTGAGAGAATAAAGAAGAGAAACACATGGGGGTTGGTGGGAGGGCCGATCCTGCTTTTCTCTCCTTTCTCCTCTCAGATGATCATCGGAGGCTTATTTTACTACCAGATCAGCCAAACCGCTCCAAACCGGTAACATACCACCAACTGCCTTAGACATGCAGCAGTTGTTCATCATAATAATTAACATTCTTCTGGAAGATATCATTTGGTTTCCTATAATCAGAGCAATCAAGAGGCTAAGTATAAGACAGAGTTAAAACCAAAGGGGGCTATTTCTGAGACAATATGACAACTAGTCATATTGTCAATGATATAAGGAAGGTTAGAGGAATACATAGTTCAACAGAGCTCTGGGAATATGGTCGGAATTTGATGAGAATTTGGCTGAAGAAATTAAACCGAGCAAATCCTTCAGAGAATTAGGGAAAGTGACACGGATCAGTTCACAAAGGTACCAGCCTTAGTCCTCAGCAAATCCTGGTAACAGAAGGAAAGATTCATGTCTGAAAAACTGAATTGTTGCTGAATATCTGCTTGGAAATCCTAGTCTGTGGAGACAACTAATAAAGGCAATTAAGATAAGCCTGTTGAGCAAAGACATTCTTCATGTTGACTCTAAGGTTGCCTTTTGCTTGCTCTTCATATTTCAGATGATAAATCAGGACAGCTAACAGTACATCACAATTGGGTTCCATCTGGTAAGATTGGGAAATGATTGTTTCCGTAAGTTACTCTGAGAAGTCCTGTAAATTTCACCAGAAATAGCATCCTTCTTTCTCCGGCTTGCCTATTCCTGCTTCCAATCAAGAAATGTGAAAGCCTTTTGTACATCTTTGTTAAATGTACCTAGTTGTTAATTAAACCAAAGACCTATGTTGCAATTTCATGCGTGCTTGTAAGGCTACAAGTCCTGAATGAAACCAATGAGATTGGGTTCGGAATGAGCGGTGCACAAGATGGGGTCCCATTTCAAATGCCTGCATAAATCAAATAAACATAATGGCAGAGTGGTCTCCTTTGAGTCCTGTGCAGACCCTGACAACTTCGTAGACGTGTCTATGCTCCTTTTCTTAGCAACAACATTGAACCGGTTTTTCATTATCTCCTTCCAGTATGATATTTTATCTTCTAAAACCATATCCCTTACATTTCCTGATGGTTTCCCAACCCAAAACGATGAGTCTGGACTTGCTTAACGTTTGTAAGGTTTGTAAGGTTAGCAACTGCAGCAACCTGTATTCCTGGCATTTTCCCATAAACCATTTCATTTACCCAGACTCCCCCTTCACCCCCAAGTTCTCAACAAATTATTACCGTAAACAATGATTGTGGCTGTGGTGCTCCGCCGTTTGGCAACAATGTTTTTTGCCACGCAGGTGTAGTTGCCCGTATCGGACAGCCTAGCCTGCTTGATGATAAGATTGTTATCTATGGTTATCAGGAAGTTTGTGTCCTGAGAAGCATCAATCACATCCTCGTTCTTCAGCCACTCTACCTATATTAAGTTTCGGAAAGAGAAAAAGGAAAATGAGATGATAAAAGGTTGGGGCAGGCAGAAAACAAAAGAAAAAACTGTCAATTCTGAAGCGAACCTGGCATCTTTTGCTGACTCATAGTTGGCATGAAGCCTGAGAGGGGGAAGGGGGGGAAGGAAGTAGATAGACCCGGCAATGGTCAAAACAAAAGGGTTTCCTGTGGGAACCAAGGTCATCCCCACAGGTGGCTGCTGAAGGAGGAGAGGAGGGACCAAGCAGCCTGCCAGCTATTTTGTTTGTTTGTTTATTTATTTATTTAAATTATAAGAATACAACATGGTGCAGCTGATCTGGCATTACAATTGTTATACATGTATACATTTTATTTCATCATTTATAATCTCCTTATTTGATACGTTATTTATTGATTATTCTAATCATCATAGCTACTTATGTTCTGACCTTGCTTTCTTCTATGTAACCATTAATAAAATTCATTCCATGTTTCACAGTTTTTAGATTCTCCTTTGTTGTTTAATTCTAGAGTTATCTGATCCTGCACATGCCATCATTTTTCTTATCTCTGTTTCTGAAGGTATGTTTTCATTTTTCCAATATTGTGTATATATTGTTCTAGCCGTCGTCAATACATGTACTATTAGATACATTAAACCCTTCCTATATTTTTCTGATATTATTCCTAGGAGAAAAAAAAATCCAGTTTAAATGGAATACACTCTCCCACTATTTCTTCCCACTATATATTCAATGGACAATGTGACCAGTGACATCTTGGAGGGGGCGAAATTTTGCTCTTTTGATTAGATGAAAACCGCAGGAACTTTCAGAGTTGGTTTTCACCAACTATGTCGATATGATGTATCCAATAAACATGTTCTTTGAGGAATCTACCTGCCCCAGAATTCTGCTTTTGATGGGTGCATTGCTCAGAACGCTGACAAAGGCAATGATAGCTCTTATCATTAGAAATAAAAATTAAATACCCTCCCCCCCAAATAGTTCCTTCTACTACAACAGCAACTTAAAGCTGGCAAATTTGTGATTGTCTTTGAAGTGTAGCCTTCTCTGAGAAGCCTGGGCCATTTGCCACCCAAAATCGATAAGGAATTACAGAGGCCCAAGACGGGTGGTCCTCAACTTACAACACTTTGTTTAGTGGCTGTTCAAAATTACAATGACACTGAAAAAAAAGGAACTTATGACCGTTTTTCATACTTACGATCTCCATGCTGACGTGATCAAAATTCAGACCCTTGGCAACTGACTCATATTTATGACCATGTTTGCCCTGTCCTGGGGTCATGTGATTATTTTCTTGCGATCTTCTGACAAGCAAAATCAACGGGGAAGCCAAATTCATTTAACAACCATGTTACTAACTTAACAACAGCAGAGATTCGCTTAACAAATGTGGTGAGAAAAATTGTAAAGTGGAGCATAACTCATTTAACCAATTTCTCACTTAGCAATGTAAGTTCTGGGCTCAACTGTAGTCATAAGTTGAGGACTACCCATACACATGGCGAGTACAAATGGCGTTTTGCCTTATGTAGCACATAGTGGAAAGGCCCAACTGGTACTTGTGACTTATAAATATGGCATGAGAGGTATGTACACAATTATTTCATGCTGTTGCAAGCAATTGCCATAAAATGATAGCTCAGTAAATTGGAAGAGATGTGATATAGAAAGAATGCAAAAATACACCTGGTTTTGCTCATTATTTGAGAAAGGGTGGTTTTTCTTATGTACAGGCAGTTCTATTTTTAACTTTGTTTTGAAAGGGTTGGGTCTGGAATGGCCTAATTTGTCTGGCTGTTTGTTTGCAAAGTAGCAAAGACCAGATCATTCCTTGGCTGCATTTATATTCCGCTTTGCCTTATTTTGCCAAAGTCACATTATGAAAGACACGAGTCTCAGGCCAGGACTCTGCTTAACAAACCATCCCTGTCAAAGAAATTCTGGGAAGGAAGGGAGGGAGGAAGAGAAAGAAGACAGGAAGGAAGGAAGGAAGGAAGGCATGAAGGATAGGGTGGGAGGGAAGGAAGGAAGGAGGGAAAAGGGTGGGTGGTAGGAAGGGAGGAAGGAAGGAAGGAAAGAAAAGAGTGGGAGGGAAGAAAGGAAGGAAGGAAGGAAGGAAGGAAGGAAGGAAGGAAGGAAGGAAGGAAGGAAGGAAGGAAGGAAGGCAAAGGGTGGGAGGGAGGGAGGGAGGGAGGGAGAAAGGAAGGAAGGGAGGAAGGAAGGAAGGAAGGAAAGAAGGAAGGAAGGAAAAGGGAAGGCAGAAAGGAAGGAAGGGAGGGAGGGAGGGAAAAGGGTGGGAGGGAGGAAGAAAAGAAAGAAGGCAGGCAGGAAGGAAGGACAAGGGTGGGAAGGAAGGAAAGAAGGAAGGAAGGAAGGAAGGAAGGAAGGAAGGAAGGAAGGAAGGAAGGAAGGAAAAGGGTGGGAGGGAAGGAAGGAAAAGGGTGGGAGGGAAGGAAGGAAGGAAGGAAGGAAGGAAGGAAGGAAGGAAGGAAGGAAGGAAGGAAGGAAAAAGGGTGGGGGAGGGGGAAAGGAAGGAAAGAAAGAAGGAAGGAAGGAAAAGGGTGGGAGGGAAAGAAGGAAGGAAAGAAGGAAAAGGGAAGGAAGGAAGGAAGGAAGGAAGGAAAAGGGTGGGAAGGAAGGAAGGAAAAGGGTGGGGGAGGGGAAAGGAAGGAAAGAAAGAAGGAAGGAAGGAAGGAAGGAAGGAAGGAAGGAAGGAAGGAAGGAAGGAAGGAAAAGGGTGGGAGGGAAGAAAGGAAAGAAAGAAGGAAAAGGGAAGGAAGGAAGGAAGGAAGGAAAAGGGTGGGAGGGAAGGAAGGAAAGAAAGAAGGAAAAGGGTGGGGGAGGGGAAAGGAAAGAAAGAAGGAAGGAAGGAAGGAAGGAAGGAAGGAAGGAAGGAAAAGGGTGGGAGGGAGAGAAGGCAGACAGGCAGGGAAGAAAAAAGGAAGGAAGGAAAGAAGGAAATGCAAACCCAATTACTATTGTCTGTATATGTTCTAAATTGATAGACCATGTGAGTGAAGTAATCATTAAACTGTCATTGCTCCTGCAATTAGAAGTTTTCTGCAGAACCACCAAGACATCATGATGGTAATCTTCACCCTCTCATGGCTCCAGAATCTATGCATGCGGTGCCAGAATGGAACCATTCCTTTATCCTAATCCTGATGTTCAAAATCACAAATATACTGACAAATATAGAGACCACAGTTTTTGGACATCCCTTCCCTGCCGCATCATGTGCTCATTCTTGAAACTTAGCAAGCTTTTAATAGAAAAATAAGAAGCAGTCCGAGCAAATGCCCAACCTTTGCACTGCATCAGTTTTTTTATGCAGATCTCAGTTAGTGGGAACCAAAGTCTGCAGCGGAGGAGAAGAAATTACGTCCAGAGCAGAAGGCCATGGATTGTTGATCTTGCCAAGCGCTAATGGTTCTTTTGCTATCCCCTTCTCGGCAAACAATTTGTTCAGTGTTTTCTTTACTAAATTCTGTCAGGGGTTAATGGCTGATCAGCCTATGTAGGTGGCAGGATGGAACAGGTGTTGAGGTTAAGCACATTATTAGATGTCAGAATAACAGATCCACTGCCTAAAATAAACACTTCTGCTGAATAATGAAAACAGACGGGGCCCCAGCGTGGTGCTATCCATCACAATCCCACTCCATCTTCACCTGGCAACTCATTTCCCTAACAGGCTCACTTTCGGACCATAAACATCTGCCTGCTAGGTGCCAACATTCACAGCTGGAATTTTACTGCAGTTATAGAGACTCAAGGAAAGTAGCCTGCATCTCGGAGGTATAAGCTGAAGACAGGAGGTGATGGCTGGGCAGAAATTCTGGGTGAGGCCGAAACTTCGCATGATTTATTAACCATCTGCAATGGGAAAAATGATACGTTTCCCCTATCATTATTCACCTTCCCAAAGCACTTTCAAGGGGAAGCACAGATGTGCCCAGCTGTGGGAGGAAGGCAGGAGGTTTTTCATTACCAACTGCCTGCAAATTAGTAGAAAATATATCTCAGCAACCGAAATTCGTAAAACAATTTTTTAAATTAATAATAGAGGAAAGAAAGAAGGAAGGTCAGGAGATGCATATCTAAACCAATATATCTAATGAGAGATTACAAATTTCTGTGGGAGGTAAGAAAACAGTTTAACTGAAGAATCAAAAAGCAAAGGTAGTCCTCAACTTATCGCCACAATTGAGCCCAACATTTCTGCTGCTAAGTGAGACAAGTTGTTAAGTGAGTTTTGCCCCAGTTTACCCCACTTTCTTGCCAAAACTGTTAAGTGAATCACTGCAGTTGTTAAGATAGTAACATGGTTGTTAAGATCCTGGGACAATGAAACTGTCATAAATATGAGTCAGCTGCCAAGCATCTCTCATGCCCCTGTCGGATTCCCGAGCGGGAGGCCGAGCAGCTGACACGGAGTGGGAGTGTGGCTCTGGTGGCTGTGGAAGAAACTGGAGAAGTGCAAAGTCCAGCTGGACAGACCAGGGGAGAAGTAGAGCAAGGCAGAGGGAATTCAGAGGAAGACCCAGGCCCACCCCCTCTTAGGGCATGCAGGGAGGAATGGAGAAGGGAGCAATGTGAGTTGTGTGGCTTACGGGGGAGGAAAGGGCCCTGATTCCCTTCATTAGCTGCAGCTGAGAACACAGTGTTTAAAAAGGGAGGTTGCGCACAGCAACTGGTTGGAAACAAATCGTGTATTATTTTGTTTTGTCAAGGCTTATCTGGGTTCCTGGCATCTTCCCAACTGTGTGTGTTTTGTTGGCCTTTGAAGTCTGCAATTCCTTAATTGCTGCAACATGGTTTATGTGGATTTTTATTTACAGTTTATATATACTTTGTTTTTGGACTGAATTTCTTCCACTTAAAGACTGTTCTTGGGAGAGATTTTTCTCCAGCTGAAGTTAACCTGGACTGGGGGAAAAGTTGGAGGTATTAAAAAGACTTTTCTTATGTGACTGTGTTGCCTTTGTGCCACGCCCCAGGTCATCATAGCATCTGAATTTTGATCATGTGACCATAGAGATGCTGCAACGGTTGTAAGTGTGAAAAATGGTCATAAGTCACTTTTATTTCAGTGCCGTCAAATGGTCACTAAATGAACTGTTATAAACCGAGGACTACCTGTATTTTCCTAGCACAAGTCCAGGAGGAATAACTCTACAATTACCAAGAAGGATTTAGATATGGAGAACCTCAATTCTGGGGGCTTTTAAAATTTGGCCCAGATTTTTTTTCCCCAGGACTTTTCCCAGGCAAGCAACCATAGATCTCCAGAAATTGTGTAGCCATGCTGTCCTCATTGCACTGAGATATGTCGCAGGCAGCCTTGGCCCCCAATTCAATGTCTCATTCTATTTTCATCGGTATTGGGACTGATGGCTGTTTTAACTATGCCACATGCCTAATGTGAGTCAATCCTCTTGAAAGGCACAGAAAATATCGAAGCTCTCATAACCCAGACTATGAGCCCGATTAAACTTATCCCAACCGCCTAATAGGACAATATGAATGAAAGAAAGCTTTATGCTCCGAGTTTCTTGCAAAGAAATGATTCACCATATCAGGCTGCCTTTCAGGATTCCACTCAAGGGAATTTACTTATTTATTTGGTTGGTGGCTGGTTTATATCCTCTGTTTCTACTCTGGCAAGGCAGCTAATAAAGAGTAGAGAACAAAAATAGAATATGCAAACAGACTAAAATAGACTTAAAATTTACTGGGAAATAGTTAGCAAAATAAAGTGACAGTTAAAAGCCGGGTGGAAGAGATACAGTCTTATAGATTTTTAAAAGACTGAGTGATGAGAGGCCAGTAACAACCTCCTGGGAAGTGGGCTCCATAGCTTGCAGGCAGGACACGCCATTTCTTCTTTGGGGAATTTTTCTGTTTCCTTGACCTGCTGTTACACGACAAATATATTGTGGGTGGATGCTCAACTACTTGAACATAATAATTTTCCAAGCTAATATGAGAAGAGATGAAGAATCAGAATCAACAGTGATGAAAAGCACATAGTATCTAAAAAGGAGATGGCCATCCAACTAACTGTTGTGATCCATCTGCAGCCTGCAGAAACGGCAACAGAATCGGACAGTGGGGAAGAACATGGGCCAGTCTGGGAGTCTGGAGAGGATTCGGATGAGGGTCCATGCAGAGATGGGGCCAGGACCATCTGGGAGTGGTGTGCTGACTCTGGAGCCTTTGGAGTCTGGCAGCAGCGAGGCAGAGGACCCAGGGGAGCCTATTCCCGATGCGTGTGTGTGCAGAGCTGCTAGAAGGCAAGAGCAGCTGAGACAAAATGGGTGACTTGGGAGTAAGGCTGGGAGATGATTGCACCTCCCATAAGATATAAAGGGACAGGAGCCTTTGCAGGAAGCAATGTTGTTCGCTCTGTTCGGATTAAGCCTTGGACTTTGTATTTCGTTTGTCTTTTTACAGTTAATTTGGCACTCTAGTTGTTGGCAGCAATTCAAAGGAGATAAAGGTGGGTGCTTATCTTGAGAGACTGTTTGGGACTCATTATGGGCTGGGAATGAACATAATTCCCAGGGTTGAAATAAAAAGAGAGTTGTTTGGACTAAGAGTGTGCTTAATTACGGTCTCAGGGAGCCTTGGTCAGAACACAAACAGAGAAAACATCCCAGGGTTTTCCCCAATTTAGGCTCAACCTCAGATGTGTGCCTCTCCTTTTTTTTTTAACCAGACGCCTCTACTACTCTAGTCTTCCCCAGCACAGACCTTTCAAATGTACAGGTAGTCCTCAACTTACAGCAATTCATTTAGTGACCTTTCAAAATTACAGTGGCATTGAAAAAAGTGACTTATGACCATTTACGGCCAGTGCCACATTCCCATAATCACGTGATCAAAATGAGGCACCTGGTAACCGGTTCATATTTAGGATGGTTGCAGGGTCCCGGGTTCATGGGATCATCTTTTGCGACCCCCCCCCCAACCAGTGAAGTCAATGGAGAATCCAGTTTCACTTAACAACTGTGTGACTAAATTAACAACTGCAGTGATGCACTTAACAACTGTGGCAGGAAAGGTCATAAAATGGGGCAAAACTCACGTCACAAATAGCGACAGAAATTTTGGACTCAACTATGGTCATAAGTCAAGGACTACCTGTATGTGACTGCAACTCACATAACGCCCATCCATGCTAAATTACAAGTTAGTAATTGTGCCAAGCTGGTGTAATAATCAGTTCAGAGTTTCATCGAAATCCTTTCTCTTCCTTTCTTGGGATGCTCAGCTGGATGTTTGCAACTCTGCATTAGGAAATATTTCTACCCTTTCTCCCAAAAATCCGAGGACATTCTTGCAATCTCTCATATTTAATTCTCCCAAATCTCATATCGCTCTCATATTTAATTCTCACAAATCCCCTTTTGGCTCGGCTGGCTGTAAAAGGAAGTCCAGCTCAAAGGCAGCTACTGAAATTTATGACTGAGTCAAGATCTCAGCCATTGGAACAGTGGTGGGTTTAAATTATTTTTACCACTGTTTCGGTGGGCGTAGCTTGGTGGGCACGCTTTGTGTGTGTGCAGAGGCTTTCCTACTAACCTTCTCCTGCAATCCTGCACTCTCCCCCTGTGTCATCAACAGCTGACGCGCAGCAATCCGCTGTGCCGCGCGAAGCAGCTGAGGTTGAAAAGCAGCAAATAAAAGTAGTATAAAGCAATGAGTACTGAAAGATCCTAACCTACCAACAGGGATAACAACAAAGGAGTAACATATAGCACTGCAACTACAGTACAGGTTGGGATGTTTTCCTGAGCTTTTGAGAAACAAACCAGGCACAAAAAAATGAGGAAAACCCTTGGTGGAATGGGCATGCAATTTAGCAAACAGGTGTTACAACTGTAAGAATGTGAGTAGATGTGGGTTATTATGAATTATCAGTAGCCCTCGACTTACGACTTCAATTGAGCCTGGCAATTATGATCACAAGTCATGATGGCTATAAAGCAGGTCACTATGGGACCAGACCCATTTTTATGACCTGTTTTGCAGTGGTCATTAAGCAAACCCATTGTTTTCCCTGTGAGACAACTGCAAGCAAATGCTGGTTTTTGACAAAAGCGTTATAAGTTGGGTTCAGGTGACCATGGGAAGGGGCGATGTCAGAACTTCCAAACCGGGTCATAAATCACTTTTGGGGGAGATGGTTGTAACTTCAAACGATTACTAAGTGACAGATTGTAAATTTTGAGAACTGCCTGTAATCTCTGTTTTGCTCACAGGAAAGCTTTCCCAGATGACCGCCATTGATTCTCCTCACTCAGTGGCCATCTTACCTCAGCAGTTGGCACTCCTTCAGGAGGTCGGCACTGCAGAAGGACTTCATGATCAAGAGGGACCTCTTTCCCCAGTGGCTCCTGGTCAAAGTTCTTCCTCAGATCTAAGGACAGGAAAGATATAAAACCCACCAGCATTAGCCGTGATGCTTACAGTGCAATTTAAAAAGTACAGGGCAAGTTACCTTAAGCCTAAAGAGGCCAAGGCCTATTATTTTTTCCTACACTTGAAAAGCCTCAATGTCAGATCTCTTAGAAGTTTGGCCCAAAAAAATTTGCGTAATTTCTATCTAAAGGTATGAAAGATAAACAAAGAGACATCAAAAGATGAATGTATTTCTTCATATTTTGAAGAACATTCCATTATTTGAAATATTAAAATGGAATGTGTTTCAAAGCAGGGTGGAATTTCAGCTCACCAGAAACTAAAAGAATAACTACTGAACAAAAAATAGGCCTTCTATAGTTTCTTTCCTTGACTTGGTGGGTCAATATTTTTATCCTTATCAATGGTGCTCCTTGGCAAAACAATTCAGTCGCTTTGGCGTTTTGCAGGAAATTGGTCAGGCTTTCTGGATTCCAGACATTTAGCAAAACCAGAAACAAAAGGGTTCCTTTTGTGACCCGAAACTAAAATATCTCACGAAAAAGTTTGGAGAATATTCAGGAAGCACATGTTTTTATGAAAGAACTGTCATTTCTGTTCAGTTCGGATACTGAAAACAAATTACCGAATGCAGGATTTTAAATGTCAAGCATGGTGGGAGCTTCCAATTGATGGTTTTTCAGATTCTCTGAAACATCTATAGTACCTGAACATCTCTTTAATGAGGAACATCACTACAACAACCCATAAGAAAAGATAGGTGTCAAGAAATAATCAGTAGGTGGCGCTAAGATCTACTAAATTCCTCCCAAACATTTTGACAAACTAAGGCCCTAAATATATATATGTTTTCCCAAACAATTATTTTTGAGGATGATTATGATGAATACACTGATGATAATTTGTAACCTAACTTCATGAAATGGGTTCTGCAATGATTAGAGATATCACAGAACCATCAGCCTCTTGGGAGTTTAGTAATTAAATCACTTTCGCACAGCTATTGCTTCTTGCATTGCAAGCATTACAAAGGATATGTCAGGCTTTTATTATGTCAGGCAAATCATGGCCTAAGTGCTGCAATCGTATAAAATGCTTAATGTCTGAACAGCTATGTTCACATAACATACTCAGCTCATTTTTTTTAAAAACCTTGGCTTGGTGAACATGACCAACGCAGAACACTTGGTTAGTTAATGGTTAAGTGTGTTATGCAAACTCAGAAATTGGCTTAATCTCATTTACCAAGTTTAATGTGATCTCAGCTGGTGTGACCAGCGTAACCTGGTTACCCTCCAGGTATTTGGGACTGCAGCTCCCCCAGTACCAGCCGTTATGTCTAAATATCCTTCAGAGTAAATTTAGGGTGAATGAAACTGGGTTACTGCTGGTTAAAGAGAGCAAAAAGGAGAAATATAACTAAGATGCTATGTATGCCTTTGGATCTTAACCTCTCACTCCTGTAGTACCCCAAAAAAGCTGAATATGTCAATCAGGGCTGTGAAAACTGATTCCTGCTCCAGAGCTACTTCAACAACCTAACTGACAAGGATGCCAGTTCCTAGCTTGTGTGATTATAAATGATCTCAGGCTAAAAAGAAAGCAAGTCACATGTTTGTGTGCCAGCTGGAAACGTAGACACAAACAGTATCCTCATCCCTATCTCAGCTACATTACTGAACAAGATATGAACAACAATTTAGAATCCAGGACAGCGATACAATTTAGTCTGAAGACCCCCAGGGAGGAAAATGCTCTTTGCTTTGTCTTACAACCCCCAAAATAAGGGATTTCAGATTATATTCTGTTAAAAGCCAAGCTTCCTTAAAAGTTGAACAGGGATTTTCCATGGCGCTCTGCTGTTTTCTGCACTGTGTAGCTGCCAAAAATAGAAATATTGTTCTAGCACCTCCTACTCTTGCAGAGTGACACAAAATGATCTCATCCAACCTGGCCAGAGTCCATCTGTAGCATGGATTCTAGAATGTGACCCAGCTGCAAAAAGTCCAGAAGTCAGATAAGAAGATGTGACTGGACAAGCGAAAGGCGAAGCAAAGTGCTGTCTTGGAAAATCAGGGTGTAATTGATGGGCAAACTTGGATAGCCAGAGAAATAACCCCCGGAAGGAGCATAATTTGGCCACCATATCTCTGATGGAAATTGATTAGAAATCAGAAACGCTGGAGATGCAATTGACCAGAAACACATAAGTCAGAGACAACTGCAGTTGAAGAGAATGAAGAACAAGGATTACTGAAGGCAAGCTTTTGCCTTGGCAGTGACCATCTTGAAACACTTTTGTGGGAACAGCATCATATCATCATCTTCATTTAACAACTCCATAATCCCTTGTGGGGTGGAGTCTGGGCAATTGAACAAAGCTAGCAGTGTTTTAATAGTCGGATGCCCTTCCTGTCACCAATGAGGAGTTTTTCTTCAGCAGATATATTCTCGGTAATGCCCAGAGAGAGAAACATCTGCTTCTACCTAGGATCGAACTCACAGCCTCCTGATTGTGAGGCAAGAACTCCACCTCTAGGCCACTGCACCACTTCTCTGTGGGAACAGCATATGATATGGAGAAAAAGCTGCAGCAGGACCAAGAAATGTTTGTCCATCCTCTGCTTTATTCCAAAATCAGATTTATTTTCTTCTACGAGCAGATTTTTTTTTTTACATGATTGCTCCTTCCCAATAAACCCCCCAAAAAGCACCAATGAATTTTTTCTTCCAGTAAAGGATATCTCAAGATAACTACTTCTCTCTTGGACGCACACAAGCCTTTCATTAGCTAATAGTCTATAAAATGTTTGAGCGAGTGAATTATTTTAATGCGGCTGTTCGTGATAGTCCCCTTTTTTCTGCAGGGTATGCAAGCGGACTAAACACCAGCAGTGAACTCATGATGTAAAAAGATCTTTAAAAAGAAAGAAGGATCGAAAAAAGAACCTTCCCGAACCTACATGCTATCCGAACGTAAGCTCTGCGGCTTTTTGTGGTTCCAGCAGAACTCCAGGCCACACACTGACACCAGTAATCTTCTAGACCAAACAGCTCCTCCACTTGCTGGCGAGAGACTTCGATCTGGACTTCTCTTACAAGGAGGCCTGGAAACAAATAATCCAAAAAAAGTGAATTATTATGGAGTTGGAGGAACCAAGACCTGGAAGAATTACTGTAGGTTTAAATGAAACACCATTTATGAAGAAGGGAGGAATACACACCCACACAGATCAGAGACAAGTGGGGAAAAATGTAGTCTTCTACTGAGGTCTACATCAATGTCCTCTCTAAAGATCAACATCAGATAAACACAAGTTTTTGTTTTTGATACGTTTGTGTAACTTTGCGTTACATCTGGGCTTTGTGTACAACTATTGTACACAATGGGTCTGGCACATTTGAGCTTTGCATACAACTACTTAACTCCTTCCGTTTCTTGTGTGCACCATTTTTAGGTTAAGGTTGTTTGCATACACAGTACTACAAAAGCTGCACACATAGTTTACCTATAATGAAAAAAGGTTGCTATTGGCCCTTTTTTCTCTTTTTCTTACATCATTTTATCATGTAATCATTTTCTTACATGATTAAGACTCAAATCTTCCTAATGATGCATATTTAACTAATCACATCACCGGGTTAAATGTGATAATGCTACTTGCTAGACAATCAGCAAAGAGACTTTTGATATCATACTCCTAGTCTGATTTTTGATATAATAATGGTAATAGTATTATTTTAGAATAATTATTAATATTAATAATGGTATTATTATATTATTATAGCTAAACCTTGGCTATCAAACAGCAAAAAAAAAAAAAGAGAGAGAAAATGCTGCTCAAATCTTACATTTGCTTTACACGTATGAACTGAAGCCTTATGGAAAACCAGAAATTGAAATCTGATCATTGACAAGTATGGTAATAATTTTTAGCACAGTTATACTAATGGAATTTGGTCTAGAGAAATGTGCTAGAAAGCAATTAATGGGGTAAAATCCTGGTAATGAAATTGAAATGCTGAATGGCCAAACCACCAGGATAAAGCTTACAAGTATCTGGACATTTTACAGTTGGATAACATCAAGCACGGACAAGTTAAAACGAATATATCCAAAGAGTGAGAAAAAGTGCTAAAGACAAAATTAAATGGTGAAAACATTATCAAAGCCATCAATACTTGGGCCATTCCTTTGATACGCTGCTGAAATTACCGTGTTTCTCATATAATAAGGCCGGGTCTTATTTTTTTTTGAGCCCCGAAAAAATGGCTAGGCTGTCTTTTCGGGGGTGACTTAATTCCCACCCCTTGCATCTTCGGGCAGGCGGGCAGCGAAGGCTGGGATGTTGACCTCAGCATTGGTGGGGCACTTCATATCGGGGTCAACGCAGGTAGCACCATATCCGGTGTGCAACAAAAGTACTTCCTAACGGCAAGCCCCCACCATTCCCCCCATTTTGCATGTTTTAATATAGGCCTTACTTTGGGGGGAGGGGCTTAATTTCATTTCATGCCTATAAAACATGCTGGGACTTCCTATTGGGGGAGGCCATATTGTTGGAGAAACAGGGTATTAAACTGGACCCAAGCTGGACAGTTTGGATCAAAGAAAGAAGAAGAAAACTCATGACTATTCAATGTGCACTATGACTGGACTCCACCTTGATACTCTTTCAAAGGGGTGGCTCTGGAATTCTAGGATTTGAAGTGCATACATCTTAAAGTATCCCAGGTTGAGAAGCACTGTTCCAAATAGTACAAAGACCGAAGAAATTAAAATTTAAAGATATTTGGAGCCACAGTGGCGCAGTGGTTAGAATGCAGTACTGCAGGCTACTTCTGCTGATCACCGGCTGTCAGCAGTTTGGCAGTTCGGGTCTCACCGGCTCAAGGTTGACTCAGCCTTCTATCCTTCCGAGATGGGTAAAATGAGGATCCAGATTGTTGGGGGCAATAGGCCAACTGTAAAACACTTACAGGGGGCTATAAAGCACTGTGAAGCGGCATATAAGTCTAAGTGCTATTGCTATTGCTGTTCCTGCCTCTCCCTAACTCCTTGCCTAATTGCCATGGCACAGTATGCCTAGGAAAAGGGTCTTCAAACTTGACCGCTTTAAGACTTGTGGACTTCAACTCCCAGAATTCCTGAGCTAACATGACTGGAGGAGGAATTCTGGAAGTCCATAAGTCTTAAAGTTGTCAAGTTTGAAGACCCCCTAGTGTAGGAAAAGGGGGGAAAGGGGAGAGGAAGCATCTTTGGGAAGTGACGATTAGGACCAGAATCCTCTTGACACTGCAACGAATCTCTTCTTAGGTGGCAAAACTGAAGGTCCTCTTTCACTCATGGTTTCTACCCTTCCAGCCTTAACCTCTGCCACCATCTCGCACCCCCATTCACACAAGCCAATTCTTGACATTCAGCGGAAAATGTAATAGAAAGAGTCAAAAAACATGTACAGTTCATCATAGGCATTGAAGTGTTAAACTTTCTAGTGGAGTAGGAAAGCCTACCAGCAGCTGATTATTGATGGCTGGTGGTGAGGTCTGCAATAAACTCACATCTGTTTCAGAATATGATGTAATTGCAAGTTAAACTGTACTCCCATCGCCTCCTCTGTTTTACACCTGCCTTCATTGCTACACTTTCCCATCTCGGCCTCCATTCTACAAGAGGCAGCGGTACGTGCTTTAATTTCACTGCTTTAATAACATGCCTACAAAGGAAGAGAGTGCCTTCAGCAGCCATTAACTGTTTCTGATACAAAAAAGCAGACAACAATTACCCTCTATTTCACCCTGCACAGATCCTCTAATGAATGACGGTCTTAAAGATAAGCAATGTTTGAGAACTGTCCTTGTTTAAGATGGTTGATGCTTTAAGGAAGATAGCGGGTTGCACGGATAGTAATTTGAAACTGGTAAAACTTGGCAAAGCTTGCTATGTCTTCCTACTTTTCCTGAGCCTGGGAAGTTGTCATTTGATTAATAAAAAATAAATCCCTAAAGCTTTTTTTTTTTTTTTCCAGCTTATGGTATAAAATCCAAGACTATCACACCTCTTCTCTGTATTATTGGAAAACAGTTTGAAGAATGAAGAACGGTTGCAAGAATTGGGTATGGCTAGTCTAGAGAAAAGAAGGACTAGGGGTGACATGATAAGCAGTATTCCAGTATTTGAGGGGCTGCCACAAAGAGGAGGGAGTCAGTTTATTTTCCAAAGCACCAGAAGTCAAGACAAGAAATGATGGGTGGAAACAGATCAAGGAAAGAAGCAACCTGGAATTAAGGAGAAATTTCCAAACAGTGAGGACAGTTAACTAGTGGAACAGTTTGCCTTCAGAAGTTGTGCGTGTTTCATCACTGGAGGCTTTTAAGAAGAGGCTGGACAGCCACTTGCCTGAAATGGTCTTTTGCTTGAGCAGGGGGTTAGACTAGAAGACCTCCAAGGTCCCTTCCAGCTCTATTCTAATTGATTGATTCATTGGTTTGCTTGCTTCCTACAACTCACAGATGTTTTCCCACATGAATATAATTACTTTCTGGGCTAAAGGGGGTTCTATTTCCTCTTTTCTCCTCCACAAAACTCCACTTTTCTCAGGTTTATTTCAAGTCTAAAGGGATAGACAGGAACAGATCAAACCAAAAACATAGGACACTTCGGTTTTATTATACATCACCCAGAGTCAGTTTGGAGTCCGGCAGTGCCTACATTGAATACAAATTAAATTAAAATTCTTACGTAGCCACAGAATGGCTGGTTTCCCAAAACTCACTAAATCAAAGCTAAGTATTTTCTCTTTGAACCTTCCTATTATCTGTCACACATGTTATCTGACAAGGAAGTTGTGAAAATCCAGGAAGAGTGTTGGGAAAACCAAGAATACAATTTTAAGCTCTTTGACAAGGTCTGCTATATAAAAGAAACAGTAATTTTAAAAAGGCAAAGCAGAGAATGTTTTACTGGGGCAGGAGAGAAGGAGATATTCAACCAATACTTTGCCAACTCTGCAAATACGAAATGAGGCTTGCTTCTTTGAAGGTAATAAAGCATGTCTTGATATCTGACATCAATCAGAAATTACACCCGTGGATGCATGTTTTCTATGGAGTCCTTCCTTGGTGCTCTTAGAATCAGTTGTTTGCTTGTAGACATTTCATTACCTGACTAGGGAACATCATCAATGCTACTGAGTGTGACGTTGGCTCCCTGTTTATATATAGTAATTTGCCCTGCCAATGTTGGTAAAGGTACACTTTTCTCCTTTGTAGTTTCTTCATTAGGATATTGTTCTCTGCTTGATTGTTTGTCTGGTGTTATTTTTTCCTTATTGGATGCTGACTGCTGGAGAAGATCTCTCCTGTTGTTTTTGTTTTTTTACTGTCTCTTTTTAAGTGGTTTATAAGTAAGCTTATATTATGTATTTGGCTAAATCTGGTGTGTTGTGTCGTGCTGCTGTCATGGGTTCTTTCTCTAGTCCTGGTTCTATGGAAGTAAAGAGAGCTGTGAGATTGAATGAAACCATACTTTAATCTTCTTCTATTTTCGGTCTTGGATTTTTTGAAAGCACCAAAAACTGCACAATTCAACCCTGAGCTACATATATTCTTTTCTATTGTTTCCTTCTACGTACTCAGATAAAAATTCATTGCCAGCCTCTTGATTATTAAAGTAACTTGAATGCTAGCTGCAACTAGGAGGCTTTAGTAGGCATTGTGTTGATTCCACCCATTCCTTCAGCCATACCCAGCAAACTCCATGCCATATTTCCTTGCTGCATAGCTTCTCTGAATCACAGCCTAGCACGTCTGGCTCCTTTAGCTGGTGTGACAATAACACAGTGGAGATTACAAGAGGAACATGTAGCAAGGAGTCCCTTGGGGCAGAAGAGGCTCCTGCCTATTGCAAATCCATTTGCTATTCGTGTTACCAACTTCCACGCCAATTAAATAATTTAGCCCTTGACGGCATTTAATATGGACTTTTGCGTGAGTTCAACAGTGCATAATAGACTTATTAAATAGACTTATTAAATGGAAACTTTCATTATAGCTATATCTTCTTGCTGTATTTATTTTAAAAAAATGAAATGAAATGAATCTAGCAAATGAAAAAGAAGTCATCATAATTGCTTTGGTTAATGTTATATGCTGTAACTTACAGCCACTTCTCATTAAAATATACAATACAATAGAGCCCAGATCAAAAAAAGGTTTATTTAAAATAAAATTTAAAAAATCACTACTTCAAATAGACACCGGAGCTGAAATCCTTAACCCTGTGATTTAAGAGAAGTATGAGATTAGAGGGCTAATCTGGAATCCATCTACTTTTCGATAGCTTCTAAACTAATAAGCTCAAGCGTCTTATAAAGCTTGTCTTGACTAATTGCTAGAAAGCTCAACATGTATTCCTTCGGGTATCTTTGTAAATATAGTTTCAATCCTCTTTGAATTTGTAAAATATTACAAATAGACAACTCCTCTCTCCACAACACTACTTGGCAATGTGTCTAAAAGCCAAACAGAACTGGTTTAGCTCATGGAATCCTTTGTGTAACATGTTAATAGATCGTACACACATATATATTATCTCTACTGGTGAGGTGCAAAGGATCAGGACCATTAAATTAAATTACAGTTCAAAAAAGATTTATTGTTCAAACCTATAGAGAAGAATCTAGCCAACTAAAGTTCAGTACAAAATTGGCGCCAGATAAGGGTCAATTAAATTCAAGAGGGACTGAATTTAGATTTGTGTTTGTGGAAATATAATGACTCTACAGTGATGACTTGTTTACCTCTTCCTCTCCGTTCTGCCAGCTCTTCTCCTACACTACCACTTATATCACATGTGTCCAAAGTTTATTCCACAATTCACAGGTAGAAAGGAAACAAGTCCCCAATCACAGTTCATTCAGCAGATTCAAAGTCACCTGCCCAATGTTATATCTGCTTTTCATTGCCTCGTATATTTTATTACTGCTACTGCATCACTGCACTGTTTTTATTTGTGTATGCATGCATGTATTTGTTCTTTGGAGACATGAGAAAGGAAGAGAAAAATCTTAAAAACAGAAGCTTTGTTTTATTATCAATTTAATATCGTGGGCTGAATATCTCCTATTTCTGCAAGACCAAAATATTTGTCTGTAGTGAAAATGAGGCAAGGAAATATTTTGAAAATTGGAAAAGAGTGGCAGTGCAAGTTTTAGAAAAAGAAAAAGTTCAATTTAGCTTTAAGTACTAGGTCAGAGGTCATCAGATTATCTTTCTTTATAAATATGTTATTGATGGGAAGCAAATACAAGTGCTCCTCATTTAGTGATTGTATTTGGTTCCAGTGAAATGGTCGCTAAGAAAAGAGAGAGAAAGATAGGTAGGTAGGTAGGTAGGTAGGTAGGTAGGAAGGAAGGAAGGAAGGAAGGAAGGAAGGAAGGAAAGAAGGAAAGAAGGAAAGAAGCAAGCAAGCAAGCAAGGATTGCTGGTTGCTGCTATTTCATTCACGTAATTTTCTCTCATACAGTATCTTGTGCCAGGCCTGTTTCTGTCTCCACACCCCCTCAAAGGGCAAAGTAATTGCTTAAACAAGTTCTTTCTTCCAGATATGCTTTTCCCCACAGGGTGTGTCCTTAAAAGTGCTAACTTGGTGACCTTAATTAGTTGATTACAAGCCTCCCTCTCTGGAATTTTCTGCCTGAAATGGACTAGACAGTTTCACACTGAAGGCTTTCCTCCAAGCATTGGCCACAAAGTTATTTTTTTCATCATGGTTGTAATTGTGAATGGTCACTATCTGAAGCAGTCAGTAAACAATGCCTACCCAGAGCCATCTTCCTACAAACAAACAAACACACATCCAAGTCAGTGGTGGGATTCAATTTTTTTTACTATTGGTTCTGTGGGCATGGCTTAGTGGGCGTGGCGTGGCGTGGCGTGGCTTGGTGGGTGTGGCAGGGGAAGGATACTGCAAAATCCCCATTCCCCTCCCCACTCCTGGGGAGGTTAGTGGGATGAGGGGAGGGAATGGGGATTTTACAGTATCCTTCCCCTGCCACACCCACCAAGCCACGCCACACCACACCCACCAAGCCACGCCACGTCACGCCACGCCCACCAAGCCACACCCACATAATCAGTAGTACATTTTTTTGAATCCCACCACTGATTTGGAGACCCAAGAATGAATGAGAGAATGACTGTTTGTGGAGTTTCCATTTAGAAAAAGGTTTCAGGCTTACGATTTAAACCAAAGCCTAGTCATGATACACAGGATAAAAGCACAATATCTAAAAGAAAGACTGATACGATGATGATGATGATGATGAACACATCAGTGAAGGATACCAGGTGATGAAAGGTTCTGAATGTGGGTGAGATCATTTTTTAGCAGGGTCAGAATGGATCTTGAGAGGAAAATGGAAGAAAAGAAGTGAAATAAACAAGAGAAAAAGTGGAACAATTGCAAGAAGACAAAGCATGAGTCCTATATTAAATACACTGCTCAAAAAAATAAAGGGAACACTTTACAACACAATGTAACTCCAAGTCAATCACACTTCTGTGAAGTCAGACTGTCCACTTAGGTAGCAACACTGACTGACAATCAATTTCACATGCTGTTGTGCAAATGGAATAGACAACAGGTGGAAAGCATAGGCAGTTAGCAAGACATCCCCAATAAAGGAGTGGTTCTGCAGGTGGTGACCACAGACCACTTCTCAGTTCTTATGCTTTCTGGCTGATGGTTTGGACACTTTTGAATGCTGGCAGTGCATTCACTCTAGTGGTAGCATGAGACGGAGTCTACACAAGTGGCTCAGGTAGTGCAGCTCATCCAGGATGGCACATCAATGCGAGCTGTGGCAAGAAGGTTTGCTGTGTCTGTCAGTGTAGTGTCCAGAGCATGGAGGAGCTACCAGGAGACAGGCCAGTACATCAGGAGATGTGGAGGAGGCTGTAGGTGGGCAACAACCCAGCATCAGGACCGCTACCTCCCCTTTTGTGCAAGGAGGGACAGGAGGAGCACTGCCCAGAGCCCTGCAAAATGACCTCCAGTGGGCCACAAATGTGCATGTGGCTGCTCAAACGGTCAGAAACAGACTCCATGAGGGTGGTATGAGGGCCCGACGTCCACAGGTGGGGGTTGTGCTTGCAGCCCAACACCGTGCAGGACGTTTGGCATTTGCCAGAGAACACCAAGATTGGCACATTCGCCACTGGCGCCCTGTGCTCTTCACAGATGAAAGCAGGTTCACACTGAGCACATGTGAAAGACGTGACAGGGTCTGGAGACGCCATGGAGAACGTTCTGCTGTCTGCAACATCCTCCAGCATGACTGGTTTGGCAGTGGGTCAGTAATGGTGTGGGGTGGCATTTCTTTAGGGGGCTGCACAGCCCTCACCAGAGGTAGCCTGACTGCCATTAGGTACCAAGATGAGATCCTCAGACCCCTTGTGAGACCATATGCTGGTGCGGTTGGCCCTGGGTTCCTCCTAATGCATGACAATGCTAGACCTCATGTGGCTGGAGTGTGTCAGCAGTTCCTGCAAGACAAAGGCATTGATGCTATGGACTGGCCCGCCCGTTCCCCAGACCTGAATCCAATTGAGCATATCTGAGACATCATGTCTCGCTCCATCCACCAACGCCACGTTGCACCACAGACTGTCCAGGAGTTGGGGGATACTTTATTCCAGGTGTGGGAGGAGATCCCTCAGGAGACCATCCGCTACCTCATCAGGAGCATGCCCAGATGTTGTAGGGAGGTCATACAGGCACGTGGAGGCCACACACACTACTCAGCCTCATTTTGACTTGTTTTAAGGACATTACATCAAAGTTGGATCAGCCTGTAGTGTTTTTTTCCACTTTAATTTTGAGTGTAACTCCAAATCCAGACCTCCATGGGTTGCTAAATTTGATTTCCATTTATAATTTTTGTGTGATTTTGTTGTCAGCACATTCAACTATGTAATGAACAAAGTATTTAATAAGAATACTTCATTAATTCAGATCTAGGATGTCTTATTTTTGTGTTCCCTTTATTTTTTTGAGCAGTGTATAATAGAGAAAATTAATTTTTCAGGAGAATTAATAGAATTTCTACTTATTAATCAAGAAAGAAGGAAAAACAGATGTGGAAGCTATGTGGAATTGAATGTTGAGAGTTATGGCTACAAAAAAGTAGAAAAGGAGCAAGGGACGATTAAGATAGTTAAGAGTGTGAGAAATTGCCGAATGATTTTGATGGAAATAAGCAATTGCTTTGGAAGCTGTTGAAGCAAGCTGTGCCCAGATCCTCCAGCAGAGTTGAGTGCAATCAAAAAGAAAAGCAACAAAATGATCCAATTATCCCAGGACGGTGGCTAGATTTGGTGTAAGAATTTACTTAAGGCATTTGATGACAGAAGTTTCTTAAAACTGGTCTTGAATAATAATACAGTTTTCAAAAGGCATTTTTACTGCCTTGGAAATTGGAGAGAATTTGGCTTCAAGTATTTTAAATTCTATTATTTTATTATGGTGATTGTCAAACAGGTATTTAAACCAATGCCTAGAAGAATATTTCAAAGTTGCCTCTCTTAAAACCAACCAACAAACAAAGGAATGGGACAACTTCAGATTCCAGCACGCTAAAATTGCCAGGAGAATATGGAATTAACACTGATATGGACTCCATTATTCTATTTCAGTCTATATAAGAATATAAAACCTTTCCTGGATCATATCAAAAGGCCATTTAGTTCAACATCCTGTTCCTAACAATAAACAATCAAATGCCTCTGGGAAACATGCAAGCAAGGCCTGACAATAAAAAAAAACAAAATTAAAAAAAAATGCTTTGTAACTAAATCTGTCCTACCCAGATTTGCCAGGTGGTAGATTCAAATTTAAATTTTACAAACAAAGCCTACTGAACTACTGCACTCCGTGACTTATGTTTAGGGAGGATCAAACAATGATTTCTTGAGGCAATGACCATCTGCAGACTCTCTATAACCTAAAAAGGATTTGAACTGGTATGAGCTAAGTATCTGTTAGTTTGTTAAAATAAGTTGTAGGCCACCTCTTGAGCAACTGTAGGCAACTTTGAAGAGGTTTCCAGTGTAGGTCCAATAAGGCAAGAGTCACTGAAATTTAAGGGAAATAGGTTCACGGTTATTTAATATATTATTTACTTTGGTGCACAAGCTCTAGTTAGTTCCATTACAGAAAGTTGCTTGAATCTAGCCTTAAAATCCTTAATAGCATTATAGACCAAAAACTAGCTTTCAGTTCAGATTCTTGTGTCTCTTACCTCTTATCTCTTGCCCATAAACAATTGACTATGCATTCCTCTTGTTTCCTCCTATGCTCTTAGCAAATGTCTCTTATCTATGAAAGAATTTTATCTTCCTCACTCTAAGATTTTTTTTGTTCTAAACAGCCTCCTGTTAAGTACTTTGTTGAAAAGTTTTCCTGAGGTATTTGTGTATTATGATGTTTAGTGCAATTAGTATGTAGAGTTATTCGGACAACATAATACTGAAATCACAAATCTGTGCAATTTTTTTTGCATTATGATACAAATTAAGTAATATCTCCAAAAATGCATGGATGAAAATTTGTCTACTATTAGGATTATATTATATTATAAGTGGACATTTCTCCACTTTGGCAATGTAGCTCAGGAGTTTAAGACTGGATTTAAAAACATGGGTATTAAAAATGTTACTTCAGGATAAACCATATTTAGAAATGCATCCTCTGACATAAAATACATTCAAAAATTGATATTTTTGTGAGGAATTATGCTCAAGATGGGAAAGTTAATACCCTTCTTACTTAACATCTTTGACACCCTCCTCTGCTGCTGTGAGCCAGTTTGGTATAACAGTTAAAGGCACCAGACTGGAAACTCAGAGACCAGTGAGTTCTAATCCCGCCTTAGGCACAAAGCCAGCTGGTGATTTGGGGACAGTTTCTCTCCCCCCCCCCTCTCTCTCTGAACTAGGAAGAAGACAATGGCAAACCACTTTAAAAACTACAGGGGGAAGTTGCCAGGAGTCAAAATTGACTTGAGGACACACTTTGTTCTTTGTTGCTGCGGTGTTACTGAACATAAAACAGCTGACTGGAACACTGGCAGCAATCTGACTCCATGCTTGCAGCTAGTCTCCTTGTTTTAACAAACCAGCACACAGCCCATGCAGGCACCCACCCAACCACCCACCCACCCACCCACACAGAGACACCCTTATTGTCTACACTCAGGACAGACTGCCTCCCTGCCTCTACCCTTGTTTGAATGCCACTGACTTCTCACTAGAATAGTCTCTTCCTAATTCTTGCCTTTCAGATGCATCTGACTAAATGTAAAAACCACTTTTCAGTTGAGCTCAGCACCTGGTGACTGCATCTTTGCAGTTTTCTTGGCAGGTTTCAGAAAGTGATTTGCCACTGTGACTTCTCAGTCTTGGCAATAGTCCTGGAGTTTTCAGGTACTCGCCCAAGTATTAGCTAGAGTTACACCTACTTAGCTTCCAGGGTCAGCCTTGTTTGCTTAGATACTACTGTATATTGTAACAGCAAGATAGAGGAAGCTGTATTAAAGGAATACTAAACCAAGAATTGTATTTGGTCCTATGGCTTCTACTTCTCGCTTATATTAATATAGCCACCACCCCAATTTGCACTCTTGTTATCTATTCTTCATTTGGGATTAGTTCTTTCAAGTAACAAAAGTAGATTTAACATACAGGTAGTCCTCATTTAGTGACTGCCCCATACGGCAACAGCTCAATTACAGCAGTGATGAAAAATTAACTCTGCTATTTTCCTTGCATATGTAACCTTCAGTCGTCTGTAAAGCAAAGGAAAGCTGAAGTAAGATTGTAAACACAGTTGTGGTATCACTTAGCAACCACTTCACTTAACAAACGAGTTATGAGTCTCTTCTAAAGGAGATTAGAATTGAATGAATGAATGAATGAATTCTTTATTGGCCATGTGTGATTAGACAAACAAGGAATTTGTCTTGGTGCAAATGCTGTTAGTGTACATAAAAAGAAAAGATACATTCGTCAAGAATCATATAGTCATGGGGTAGTCATGGGGTAAAAATAGGCAATCAAATCATACTAGGAAACAGTCAACATAAATGATAAAGATACAAGCAACAAAGTTACAGTCATACAGTTACAAGGGGGGGATGGGTGAAAGAAGTGATGAGAAGACTGATAGTAATGCAGACTTAGTAAATAGAGATTATTCTGATCCCCCCCCCCTCTCTCTCTCTTCTGTCTATCAATCTTGTCACAATTGTATAAGTCTATCATAATAGAAACCTGTTTGGGTGAGGTTTTTTTTCCCATGTTTGTGATTTTATAATTATTTTTTTTTTAAAAAGAGAGAGAACAAGGAGAACTGGATCAGAAATAGACCGATCTGTTTCATCTCTCAATGTATAGCTGCTGTACCAGATTGTAATGTGCACTTTCTACTTTTGAAGGGATATTTTAGGCATCCTTTTGTCTTTCAAAGCAAGATTTGCAAAATACAGAGGTTTCTGTTAAGGGTCCTAGGATGCATGTTCAGGTAGTCTAAACTTAGAATGAATTGAGAATCACCTCTAGAATATACCCAGTTTCCCAACAGAGAAATTGCACAGGGGTTCACCTGTTTTGCAGAACAGCCTGCCCATCATTGTTCCTCTCTTTGAAGAACTCGTTAACTTCCATAGGAGCTTAGTCTGAAACATCACCCCTCCATCACAAGGTTCTTAACTTCCACCAGTCTCATAGGACAAGAGGCAGATATCTTTAGACTCTTTGTCAACTTTAATTCTCTACTGCCAAAGAACGCAAGTCCACGAACCTTAACAAGGGAGCGGGAGATAGGTGGAGAAAAAAAAGAATATAAGAAATGGACTAATTCTCCAAGGTTTCTCACCAGTGACTTCATCCAAACTCTCTGCTGTGAGATGATCATTCTGATTCACCCATTCTCCGTTGCACTTGAAGTAGATCTGGTTGGCTGGGTTGGCTCTGCAGGTCAGCTCTACCGGTTTGTTCTTCACTATGTAGGCATCTTGTGGCTCCAAGAGGAAATTGGGGAGGGACTCTGCAAGTGCTGATGGGAAGGAATCCGGCAGTACATCTCCATACTCAATCCCTGTCAGAAGAGAGGAAAAAGACAAATTATACTAGTTGCTTCTCATAGTAATCTAACTTCATAGCCAGCTGTTGCTTCACCATTTTAAAGCAGCGTTTCTCAAACGCTGGCAAGTTCAAGCTCAGTGGACTTCAACTCCCAGAATTCCAACCTGAGGTCCACCAGGGAAATTGGAAATGGGCTCCCTATCAGTCAACAGGAATGTTGACTGACCACCACTTAAGAGCTGAGGACTTGGCAGCCCAAGGAAACAACAGCCAATAGCCAGCCATCAATATACCAATCAGCCAATAGGAAGCCAGATTCAAACCACATAAATAGGCTCCAGGACAACTCCGAAAGCTCAGAAGACTAAACCGATAAACAATCCTGATTGGATCCTGCAGTAAAAAAAGATTTTCGGACTCTTGCCATCTCCAGTTTAAAATTTAATATGGTTTATGCCTTTTTATACCTAGTTCAAAAGTGGTGGTAAACTTAGATCAGGAAGCAAAAGTGAAGGAGAAAGAAGAATTGTCCTCACAATTTATTATTATTATTATTTTGCTATCAGCAGATAAGCCATTCTTTTATTAGACTGAAATCATTTTGGTTGGTCACTTTTTTTTTTTTTTTTTGCTTTAGACATCAAAATGTAAGTTATGAGTAAAGGCATATAATCCTTAATAGGTCTTCAAATGGAAAAAGTGCTATAGCCAAACTTTATAAATGTATAAACTTTATAAAGCAAAATTCTTGCTCAGAAATAAATCCGGTAGATCTTAGTAAATCATAGTTACTCAAAGACAGGACTTGATAACATCAAAAGATTTACAAACGGCTTCAGACGTTTGCTCCGAGTCCCCCCCCCCTATCAACAGCATGGGAAAACCACTCTACTGATATATCAAGTGCTCTGAATATTCTAAAGCACTCTGCAGATGTTAAACATCACTCTGATTCCCAAGAGTGGGTAGACTTTCTGTGCTACAGCTAGGAGATAACAGTGGCATGATAAAGTGAAGTCAGATTGTCAGGTCTTAGGAGTCACAGACTATCCAGGACAGGGGTCGCCAACCTTGTCAACTTTAAGCCTGGAGGACTTCAACTCCCAGAATTCCCCAGCCAGCAAAGCTGATCTAGGATAGGAAGCCTCATTCCCAGCACTGAGTCCTCAAGAGAAAAATACATTCAGGCTCTTAGGGAAAACAGGATCTCCTTATTTCATACATTCTGATCTCAAGAGGAAGGCAGCATTTATAATCCAATAGGCAAATAATCCAGGAGAGATTTCTCCTAGGGTTCGGTCATTAAAGATGCTGAGCTTGTCAGCTGGATTCGAGACCTAAGTGCCACACGATGGAGTGAGTTCCCTTTCTTCCCCCAGCTCCTGCCTCCTCCCAGCAGTTCAAAAGCAAGGATATGTGAGTAGATAAATAGGTACCACTTCAATGGGAAGGTAATAGCATTCCAGTGTGCTTTGGCCAGGGGTAGGCTGCTGGGGGTTTACGGGGGTTCGGGAGAACCCCTAGATAAGATTCTGCACATTTTGGAGAGCCCCAAATCCTACTCCTGGCTGGCCACTTTGGGATCACTTTGGTGGGAAGGTAACAGCGTTCTGTGCACCTTTGGCATTTAGTCATGCTGGCCACATGACCATGGAGATGTCTTCAGACAGTGCTGGTTCTTCAGCTTCGTAACGAAGATGAGCACCACCCTTTCAAGCCAGAAACAACTAGCACATAGGTGCGAGGGGAACCTTTACCTTTAATCTAATAAAAAGAAGGACTAGGGGTGACTTAATAGCAGTGTTTCAATATTTGAGAGGCTGCCACAAAAAAGAGGGGGTTAGCCTATTTTTCAAAGCACCAAAAGGCAAGATAAGAAACAGTGGATGGAAAATAAACAAGGAAAGAAACAACCTAAAACTAAGGAGAAATTTCCTAACAGAACAATTAATTAGTAGAATGCCTCGTGGATGCTCCATCACTTTTAAGAAGAGACTGGACAAGCATTTATCTGATGCTTTCTTGATCAAGTAGGGGGTTGGACTCAAAAACCTCCAAAGTTCTTTCCAATTCTGTTATTCTATGTTCTATGTTTTTTTCCTGCCAAATCAGATTCTAGGAGGTGTGATAGGCAGAAGACAAAATTAGCAAACATTGAAAATTGGTCTTTCAAGAATTATTTGAAGCATTATTGGGCAACTTATTATCATACTGATTTTTAAAAAAGCATTGAACGATAAGTGCGGTCAACATTTAAGGAGTTGGGAGGTCGACATATATTATACTATTACAAATGTCGATCTGGAGTTGAAGTTTGAGTTCAAGTTGGTCTTGCTTCCTAAAAATGGTTGGAAAGCACTGAATTGGTCGCCTGGAGATTACAAGAATGTGAAACACAAATCTTGCTTCCCTCCCAAAACTGAATAAACCACTTTCCTTGGCCATATAAAAAATTACAGTTGTTGAGGAGGTCCACAAAAGAAGAAGGTTAAGTCATGAAGATGCTTGAAAGACATAATGGCCAACAACTTTTTTTTTAAAAAAAATTAGGAATCAAGAGGTCACCATGATGTAAAACAGGGGTTTCCAACCTTGGTAAGTTTAAGTCTGGCGGACTTCAAGCTGGCTGGGGAATTCTGGGCTTCAGGCTTCAACTTGCTAAGGTTGGAGACCCCTGATGTAAAAGCGTAATGCACTTTTCTTGCAAGGACTTGGCAAAAAAACTTTTAGCAGGTCTAGTAAGGCAGGCTTAAAGGTAGCAATAGAACCATATGAAACCATTAGAAAAGCTGGCCGCAAATCAGGATAGGTTTTTCTTGGAGTCTTTAGGAAGCGCACAATGGAACAGACCCAAAGCAGCCTAAGATGCCTCCTGAGCAAAACTCTCTCTCTCTCTCTCTCTCTCCCTCTCTCTCTCAGAAATGTATACACACTACCATTTAAAATCCATTTAGGAAAATTGACTTTCCATTTCCATTTTAACACAGCACTGGGGAAAGCAGTAGGACATTTGTCATAATCCATTAACTGCTCTTTTGGAAACAGCAAATTAAACTCCAGACTAATCTCTGTGCGTGTGTTTGCGTGCACGCACACATGTGCTCCTTACTTTCTCTGCTCTCTGTGGCTGCCAGGTGTGTCCCCCCCGCCCCCCTTAATTTCATTTTCAGCTCTATAATTTTCTCTGAACAGTACCAATTATACAAGAGCCCCCTCCCCAGTAATTGAGGCACACAATGGCCTCCTGGTGTGCCCTTGTGAAGTTGCTGCACAACAGCAGCCCAGAGTCGGTAAGAACGGAAACGGTAAGAGCAAAAAGCTTAAATCCAGACAGGATGAGTGGGGTGATGAATTATGATGAATGGGCTTTTCTGGAGCTAAATTGAAAATGCCCAAGATCATTAGGAAGAATAAAATGACCCCAGAGCTAATAGAGATAAAGTGGTCATTACTGATTATTCTTCGAAATGGGCTGTAGTTTGAATAGAAGCAAAATCATCATCATCATCATCATCATCATTTTCATCATCATTATCAACATACCATCATCACCATCACATCAGTAGTTCAGTAGATTCCCCCCCCCTCCAAACACGGTCTTTTAGCCTCAATGTTTAAAAATTACAGTATCTTATTGTGTTCTCCAGTTGATTTTTATAAACACAGATGTCTCCAGAAGTTGCCACATCAGTGACCCTTGCCTTGCTCCCCGTAATAGTAATGGTGGTATATTATGCTCTAAGTGCCTACGAGTTCGAATTCTGAAACAAAACCAAATGTATTATCCCTGCATGTGATCCCAGTAGCTTTTGCATACGCTGAAGTAAAGCCAACGTTTCTATTTAAAAGTGGACAATTTTTGCAACTCTATCAATAGATTTAGTATTTCCAGAGACTTTATTACAATTCCAGTATATTGATCTACAGTTTCATTCTTGATTTTCTATTAAATGCTGGGTGCAGTACCAAAAGGATTCACTTACGTATCTCCAGACTTAATGCTATGAATTTTGAAAAAGATTACTCTAATTGGAAGAACACATAGTTTATAGAACTCCTCCTTGAATCCAAGGTCTCCGGCTTGGATCAAAATAAATGAAAGAAACATCTGTGATATTAATTTGGCCAAACAGAATAAGAATACAGAAGTCAAACACAGAGAGACTAAATCCTTCCTTTTAATTTTTTGTTCACTTACTACCTTCCTCTGGGTCAAAGGTTGGCGACTATGATAACCTTACGACCTGTTGACTTCAACTTTCAGAATTCCTAAGCCAGCAGAACTGGCACAGCTGGTTCATGAATTCTGTAAGTTGAAGTATACAGGACATAAAGTTGCAATAGTTGTCCATCCCTGCTCTGGGTGATGTTCTCCTCCAGCTATATATTTAGGAGTATGACCTGTGAGGGGCATGGTGGCCTAGCAGTTAAGATGCTGGGTTGGTCAACTGGGAGGTTGGCAGTTCAAATTTGTTTTCTTTTTGTGTTGTACAGGTCACCTTCAGAAAGTGAGGGGAGCTGAATGTCAACTCATAAAATATTTCTATGGTCTTTTTAGAGTTGCTAACAGAAAGGGAATGGGGAAAGGGGTTTGAAAGAGCAGTTTGGCAGTTTGGAAAGCAAAAGTGCATTCCATAAATAGTTTTTCAAAGATAGTAACTAGGTGACTGAAGTTTCTGCCATGCAAAATTCTAACCGGAGAGAATGATTGATGACTCTTGGCTATGGATGTGTCCCATTGGAGAATATATGAATTATGATATACCCAGGGGGTGGGGGAAAACCAGGGTCAAGGGTCACAATGAATTATGTGTCTCAGAGTTGGCTACACCCAGGCAGTGCCGGACATGTTAACTCCCAATAAATCATTTTGAAGGTTTGGAAGTTTGGCTCGAGACTCACAATTTAATTGAGGTAACTGCCGGAATCCTGTCACCAAGTACCATGTGATATTTCTGTCAATCTAGCAGTATGAAAAGCATGCAAATGCAAGTAGATAAATAGGCACCACTGCAGTGGGAAGGTAATAGGATTCTGTGCACCTTGGCAAATAGTCATGCTGGTTACATGACCACAGAAGCATTTACAGACAATGCTGGTTCTCTCAGCTAGGAAAAAGAGATGAGGACCAACCAGTAAAGTCAGATGAGACTGGACAGGGGGAACCATTATCTTTTTATAACATGCGGACCAACCTCAGGGAAAACTGTGTTTCAATTATCCTGCACACAATTTTGGGAAAGGTATATGATTTTCTCCCTGACAGGGGTTGCCACTGCTGCAATCATAGTGACAGAACAGCCATTATCTGGCATTCTAAGTTCACCCTGTGAAATGGAACCCATTACACTCCACATAGGGGAAGAGTTGGGTGGAAATACCGTACTCTCAAGGTAAGTACTGAGCAGTAGGGAGGCCAGCTTCAACTCAACCCCAAAAGCTGGTATTACATTACCCCCTTCTCTATCTACCATCTCCCTGACAGCAAGGCAGAAACACAGATAAGGCACATAAATATTGATTGCTCTCTCCACTGCCTCTCATTCATCTGCCTGTGGAAAAAAGGCATTTATGTTCCATGCTTGAGCTGCAGACTGTTTTTATGACTTTGTTTTACAGCTTTAATGCCAGGATCATTTATAAAGCAGGTTTGTATATAAAGAATGTAAACATTAGAAATCCATTAGTCTCTTAAAGTGTGTCTGGAAAAGTTCTCCCCTTACCCCCCACCTCCAAGTCACTTCCCTCCCACCTCCCATTTGGTAATCTTTATGTCCTCTCTCCGCCAGGGCCCGGAGGAATTTCAAAAGATTACAAGTACTTAAAGATATATTATCCTTGGCCACGGATGTTATACTGGCCTGAAGCTACCAATTACATTTTTCATTGCTGTTTGCTTGACTTTATTTTGCTGAAGTGTTTGTGTGTTTGCAAACCAAACTTCTCATTTGAAACGCAAGGACTTGGAGCTCGCTGCACAACACTTTGCAATTGGGAAGTGTGTGCTTCATTGCTATGGAAGGAAACCTCTGGAGTAGAGTACCATCCACAGTTCAGCTCATAGCAACTCCAGAGGTCACTTAAGCTACTTGCTTAAAGATCTTTTAAAACTAAGAATAACAGTTGCAAAAGCCCTTGGAGGCCTTCTAGTCCAACCCCCGCTCAAGCAGGAGACCCTATACCATTTCAGGCAAATGGCTGTCCAATCTCTTCTTAAAAACCTCCAGTGATGCAACACCCATCACTTCTAGAGGCAAGCTGTCCCACTGTTTAAGACAGGGGTCTCCAAAGTTGGCAACTTTAAGACTTGTGGACCTCAACTCCCAGAATTCTCTAGCCAGCTATGCCAACTTTGTTGCCAACTTAAAGTTGCCAACTTTGGAGACATCTGGTTTAAGATCTTTCTTATTTCTGAGCATCACATTCCACATAATGTACACCCTTCATTTCAGAACAGTCTCATTCAATCAACATTTCTAATATCCAGATTGATCCCGGAGAACAAAATGCATAAACAGTGAGCTTGGAACTTCAAGAAGACCATGGCAATTATTATTATAGGCATCAGCCCCTTACCTTATTTCCACCATCCCATAACATAAGGCTTGTTAACATCATCTTTATTCAATCCATGTTGTGCCTCCATTTTATCACACATTTCTCTTGAGTTGGGGTTAGCCAATAAAACTGAACAGGGAAGGTTGAGAAAATGTTCAACAGCACGATGGCATGTGCTTAGCTATTATGGAAAGCTAGTGATGCCTTTAGCTAAATCTGCCTAAACCTCTAGTTCTCTGCTAGTATGAAGTCTTTGCTCATAGTCAACACTCTCTGAGAAGAAATTCTGAATCATCAGAATGTTGAAGAAATGACAAAGACTGGATGTTGCACATTTGAAGGACAAAAATTCAAATCTGTCACATTTGAAGTGCTAGATGTATTAATATTGACTGGGCACTGAAATGTTTCCTCCCATATTATAAAGCAAAATGAGGTCACAGGAATGAAAGAAACACAAGGCAAAAAGAGGTGTTCCTTTTCTTTGTGCTGTCTAATGTTTCAAATGCAAAAAGCTGCTGAGTGCCTTTGCTTGTTCTTCATTGTGTTTCTTTGTTTTTGAAATGCGATCTACCAATTTTGTCTTCTCCTGCTGGGAGACCAGCATGAAACCCATTAACTCATACAGCCATGGGGGCAACAAGGTGCGTTTTTCTTAAACACTTTGATCTCCAAGCCCCAACTTGCCTTCAAAAGTAAGAACTTACTCTGTGTTGACAGTACATGGCAGGAAGACAAATCTCACACATGCTTCCACAATATGTGACTGTAAAAAGTTAGCATGAATAGTCCATTCACTTATTGGGCTTTATGGCAGGGGATCTACTTTTGAACAACTTAATAAGCACATTCTTCTGAGGGTATGTCAGAAATTCATCTTTAATCTAAAGAAAATTGAAGCACCCTTACTGCTTCTTTGCTGGTTATAATTGGGGCTATCTGGTCATGTGAAGTTGAGAGGGTTTTACAGAAAAGAAAACCACCAAGTTGAGAGGGCTCATTTAGAGAAAATTGCACCCTTGTGAATTTTTACCCAAATTACTTTTCCTTCTTGGTGTTCAGAATCCATCTTTATCCTTTCTGCTCATCCCAAAATTCACTTAGTGGCTTCAGAAAATAACAGGCACTTAACCTGACCCTCAGGGCATCTAAGATTTCTTTCCAGGGCTTAGAAAATTTTTGGAGACGACTCATATATTTGTGAGCTTGTGTTTTAGAACCCTGTATCTCTAGCTGGCCAAGCTAGGAATTTGAAAATTCAAAAAAGTTTGAATTTAAATTCAGGAAAGTTATACAGAGATTCAGAAAAACGCAGGATGCATGTAGCTTTAATTGGAACTGCTTGCCAGGTGGATGAATAGGTTCCCTAAGTAGAAATCTATCTCCAGAATTAGATCAGTGAGCAAGCCACAATTCAAAACTCAGTTTTGTTTTTGTCTAAGAGTCCAAGGAAAGAAAGGGTCCATCAATGTATACATCTAAACAATTTTGCTGTAGTAATATGTGTTACATGAACAAAATGCAATTCCATCCCAAAGATCCCCACTTCATTTCTGTGACTTAATTTCAATGCTGGATAGAGGAGGAAATGGAGGTGAGGGAGGGAGAGAAGAGAGGAGGTCAGTAAAAACTTCTAAAAATAACCCCAAACCTCGCCTACTAGGAATCTAATACCCTATAATTCTACAATGATGGGGTGTGAAGCTCTCTTCCTCGGGGTGCACCCTGGATAGTGTGACAGCGTGAACTAAACAAACACAGCGACTTGTGGCAGCCAGACTACTCTGTACTCTTTCCTGGCTTTCAAAATACATAGCAACAAAAACAAAAAGACAGTCATTTTCAGGCCCAAATGACAAAAGAGATTGGGAATATTATTTGAATTTGCCAAATCAATGTCAAAAGGAAAGCCAAAGGGGTCACCAAATCCCCAGCCATAGGAAGACATATAAATGATCCCACAAAAATCCCAGGCTGAGCAATGGACAATCCTGAACAGGATTTGCACCTCACATGGCGTCTGCCGGGACACCCTGTATAAATGGGGCATAGTATCTTCCCCTCAGTGTGATTGTGGGGTCCCATGTCAAATGGTGGATCACACTGTGACCAGATGTAAGCTGAGGACATATACCGGTCCAGTATCTGTTTTTTGTTTTTTTTAATATAAGCGATGCTGTGCTTCAATGGTTAGATGGCCTAGACATTGGTATTTGAACATAGATCTTGTTAACATTTATATTTTATTCGGTTGTAGTAATCTAGATGAAATGTTAATATATATTGCTAGTCCATGTATGATATCCCATAAGCTAAATCAATCAATTAATCAATCAATCAATCAGTCAGTCAATCAATCAATTCATAATGATCAAAAAAGAAAAGGGCCTCCTGCCAACAGAGGCAATATGAAAATGCAGTCTAGTCACATTTTAGAAAGATAATATTACTTTTTAAGGAATAATCTGTAACTTTGGTGAGATGGTTCATAAAAATGATGGCCACGATCTTAAATCTGACAAAAGCAGCTGCAGAAGTCTTCATGTTTTTCACTTTTTGAATTTCAATGTACACTATAGAACAATGGGCCTACTTTAAAAACCCTTCAATAAAACAGATAAGATTCTAGACGAACAATACAGTTGACAATGGAGAGATGAAGAGGAACTGCCAGAGCAAAACAACTTATGTAAGTTGTAGAAAGAAGCAAATAACAATGATGAGATGATGATGATGACGATGGCAGAGAGTGCAGAGGGAAGAATATAAAAAAGTTAAATTAAGTTAAATGTAAATTAAAATAAACAAATAAAAATAAAATAATAAAAATAATAAAGAAAGCAAAAAACAAACAAAAGCAGACTGGATGGACCACTGTGGTTTTTTTTTCCTGTGTCAGTTCTTTTTTTTATGTTCCTATAACACTGGGATAATAGCTGCAAGGGTCTCTATGAGTTCCATAAAGCAGACTTTTAATGCAAGGTATGGAAACAGTCTTTCATATCCTTCATTCCTAACTCCCTGGTTCATTACAGCCAGACCGCCCACCCACTGCATGGGAAATCTCTCCTATTCTTCACTCGGCTGATGTTCTCAGTGGGGGGAAAATCCATTTATTATTTTGTAGGGAAGGGAGGGGTGGAATATCCTCCCTTTCCCACTTTCACACATACTGCATTGTGGGGGCCCAAGAACGGACAATCTTGGCCTCTATTCATTAAAAACGTTCTCTAAAACCTCTTACATCAAAACAAAAATGAGACTACCCCGCTGTCAAATAAAAGTTGATGAGTTTGGGAAAAGCAGTTGACCTGCTGAACTTACCCAACCACACCCAAGGAACACTTAATGGTTCTCATCTCACCATGTTATTTTTCCCTTGACTCGGTAGAAAACAGACCTTGTCCAATCCTTTTATACAGGCCAAAAATAAAAAGAGGAATTAGGGGTATCAGATCTCGACTGCAAAACTCTGGAAGGCTACTATGTGAACTCACTAGATCGGTGTTCCTCAACTTTGGCAACTTGAGGATGTCTGGACTTCAACTCCCATAATTCCTCAGCTACAGTATCATGGCTGACTGTGGAATTCTGGGAGTTGATATCCAGAGATTTTCAAGTTTTCAAGATTGAGAAACACTTGAAAGAGATACAGAAAATGTTCCCTTGGCTACCATCTTATCATCTACCATGTTTTTCCAAAGCACCTGAAGACCAGACAAGGAATAATGATCTGATCAAGGAGAGATTCAGCCTAGAAATAAGGAAAAATTTTCTGACAGTGAGAACAATCAACCAATGGAACAGAAGTTGCCTTCGGAAGTTGTGGGCGCTTCATCACTGGAGGCTTTCAAGAAGAGATTGGACTGCCATCTGTCAGAAATGGTGTAAGGTCTCCTGCTTGGGAGGTGGGGTTAGACTAGATGACCTACAAGGTCCCTTCCAACTCTGATAATCTGTTGATATCTAGTGGTTATGTGGATTACTGCCAACCAGCTCTAATAACTCTAGAAGTACAGGTAGTCCTTTTTTTAACAGCCTTGTTTAATGACCTTTTGCAATTTTGATGGTGCCGAAAAAATAACTTTATGATCAATTCTCACTTTCACACTTTCACTGATTTGTAAAGCAAACAAAACCTAAAGTTCACAAACATAGTCTCACCGCTTCACTTAGTGACTGCTTCACTTACTCAGCAAGTTGTCAGCCCCAAGTGTGGTCCCTAAACAAGGACCACCTGTAACACAAAAGGGCCTAAGACAAGCAACGGGCAAGAAGTTTGTGAAACATTCAACAGGATCAGTAAGCCCAGAAACACACCTAGGGCACATTTGCACAGGAAATTCTGGCTTGTCATATGACCTGTATTGGCATCTATTTTTTATGACATCCTTGAGATAAACCACAGCAGGCATGTAGTCCCCTTCCCAGTTCAGCACAGTACATAACTGAGCAATGAATCTTGAGTTGGAAAGACTTGGTTTAAAGCAAGGATTGTTGTGGTCCGCCGTGGTTGGCGGAGCAGGCAGCAGAGTCGAACAGTAGTGAAGAGGTTGGGGAGGAACCTGGGCCACTCCTGGAGACTGAGGAAGGCTTGGATGAGGGCTCTGCATCAGAGGCAGAGATGGGGCCAGGGGACGCTGGCAGTCATCAGCTGCCTTCGGGCTTGGACAGCAGTGAAGCGGGGGAGCTTCTGGAACCGGTTCCCAGTCTGCACATGCGCAGAGCTACTAAAAGGAAGGCACAATTAAAGAACTCAGGGTCAACGTGGGAGTAAGGCCCCAGGTGGACGATTAATGCCCCCTCCCATCAGGATTAAAAGAGAAGCAAAAGGGGAGGGGACTTTTGCAGGAAACAACACGCTCATTTGTTCGTTTGTGTGTTCCAGCCTTGTGGAGATTTGTCTATATAACCCATCCCTTTCCTGTTAGCATTGAGCATGGAACTATTTACCAGGCAGCGTTCCAGGATTGATTAAGGTCTGAGCTCATTAGTATACCTTTGCAAGACTGTTTGCCAAGCCGCTGGCTGACTGTGAATGAAATAAATTCACATTAATGTAATAAAAGAGGTTTTTGCTGGGACTCAGAATTGACTTAGTGCTTTGGGGGGAAGCTTAGGGCAGAACAGGGGTCCCCAAACTTGGCAACTTTAAGACTTGTGGACTTCAACTCCCAGAATCCCTGAAGAACTCTGGGAGTTGAAGTCCACAAGTCTTAAAGTTGCCAAGTTTGGAGACCTCTGGTTTAAAGAGCCTTGGTGGCGCAGTGGTTAGAGTGCAGTACTGCAAGCTACTCCTACTGCAACTTGGCAGATCGAATCCCACCAGGCTCAAGGTTGACTCAGCCTTCCATCCTTCCGAGATGGGTAAAATGAGGACCCAGATTGTTGGGGGCAATAGGCTGACTCTGTAAACTGCTTAGAGAGTGCTGGAAAGCACTGTGAAGCGGTATATAAGTCTAAGTGCTATTGCTATTAAAGTATCCTAGACTGGAAAAACTTTCAGACTAGGATAGCAGTCAGGGCAAAGCAGAGGGATTTTTCCTGGCCCAAAGTTCTAATAAGTAGCAGTTAAAAAGAGTAGTCACCCTCAAGAGATACCTTGGGTTTGCAATTTCTTAGAATAACTTTAACATTTAAATACAAAATACAGTATATCCAAGTGTATATCTCACTACAGATAGTCCTCAAGTTGCAACCACAACTGAGTTCAGCATTTACAGTATGTTGCTAAGGGAAATGTTTGTTAAGTGGGTTTTGCCCCATTTTACGACCTTTCTTGCAACAGTTGTTAAGTGAATCATTGCCATTGTTACGTTAGTAACACAGTTGTTAAGTGAATCTGACTTCCTCATTGACTTTGCTTGTCAGAAGGTTGAAAAAACTGATCACATGACCCCGGGATACTGTATCCATCATAAATATGAACAATTGCAAGCCTCTGTATTTTTGATCATGTGACCATGGGGACACTGCAATGGTTGTAAGTGTGGGAAATGGCCTATAAGTCACTTTTTTTCAGGGCTGTTGTAACTTTGAATGGTCACTAAATGAACTGTTGGAAGTCAAGGGCTATCTGTATTAAGCATTGATCAGTTTGATGAGAGAAACACAGAGCTATTTCATTTCAACCTTGAGCTACAAATGTTCTCTCCTTTACTGATAAACACACAGATAAAATTTTGTGTCATTCCCATACAGGCAGATTCTACTTGATTTGGTTCCATGCCAAATTCAGGACCATGAAATCAAGAGAGAAAAAAATTAGATTCTGATGGACAGATGAGCTGAACACATTCATTACTTCTACTGCACAAACCATAAAACTATATGAGGTGACAAACAATTGAATATTTTTGACTGCAGAACGAGGGCGGTGTACTTATTTCACAGCATTTCTCATCTTCATCTGAAGGAATGGTTGTCATATGTTTTGATTTCAATTAAATAACACCGAAAATAATATATGCCTTGTCTCTTAAGATTAGCTTAAATGTCTTGGAGCTGAGTTCCACTCACTCAACTTGCTATCATTTTAGGAACATAAGAGTGTGTCTAATCAGTTAAGAATCACTGAAGGATGTAACAAGGGAAGAGAGAATCTTGCAGAGGGAAAGCTTCTGCTTGGCGGCTTCAAGCTACCACAATTTAAAAAATGATGCGCTTTTAGGACAATCCCCAGTTCCCCCAAAAATATGACCTATCCTGAAAGTAAGTCCTAGCTTGGGTTTTGCACGTGTGCCCAATATAAGCCCTGCCCTCAAAATAAGCCCTAATTAAGATCCCAGAGTGCACGGGTAAAAATTAAGCTAGGGTGGGGGATGGGTGGTGGTGGAGCTGCCCTACTACTTACCTTTGGACAGTTGTAGCCAGGCCTCGCACATCCCGACACTTGCCTTGCCAGCCCATTTCTTCTGCAGCCAGCAAGGCTGGCAAGGCTTTCCTGAAGGCCTCTGTAGCTGATAACAAACCTCCGGATTGATCCGGAGCTGATACTGGCTGCAGAGGCCTTCAAGAAGGCCTTGTTGGCTGCAGAAGAAGTTCCTGAAGGCCTCTGACAGCGAAAAGGAGGTTGGGGGCGACGCATGCAAGTGAGGTTAGTCAGTGGATGACTTCATCTGAAAATAAGACCTGGTGCCTTTTTTGGTGGCAAAAAATATAAGACAGGGTCTTATTTTGGGGGAAATATGGTATAAGTAGCCCCAAAATTTCTGTTGCTAAGAGAGACAGTTGTAAAGTGAGTTTTGCCCCCATTTTATGACACAATTGTTAAATGAATCACTGCAGTTGTTAAGCTAATTAAATGAACCTGGCTTCCCCATTGACTTTGCTTGTCAGAAGGTCACAAAAGATGACCACAGGAACTTGTCCTAAATAACAGTCAGTTGCACAGCACCTGAACTTTGATCTCATGATCATGAGGTTGCTGCGATGGTTGCAAGTGTGAAGAGTAGCCATAAGTCACTTTTTTCAGTGCCCTTGTCTCTTTGAATGGTCACTATATGCACTGTTGTAAATCAAGGAGTATCTGTATTTCCTAATCTTGGCTACTTAAAGATGTGTGGATTTCAACCCTCCGAAATATCCAGCCAGCAAAACTACTGAGGAATCCTGGGAGTTGAAGTCACCACACATCTTCAAGTGGCCAGGATTGAGAATACTATTTTAGGACAAGAAAACGGTGACCTTATTTCTGTCAAAGAAATGTTGTTTATCATGGAAAAATAGGCACAAGCAGGTCAATATACGTAACTTGTGACCTACTTTGCTGTATGCAGCCTATCAGAACAGGATGTATGGAGTGAAGAAGATAGGAGGTGAGTAGGTGAGATTCTAATGCTGAGAAGGGATGAGAGAGAGTAAGCATTGACGAAGCATCAAAGCTGCGTGATGCACAAGTAGACACAGAGGTGGTATTCAGCAGATTCTGAACAGTTCTGGAGAACCAGGAGTGGAAATTTTGAGTAGTTCGGAGAACCGGCAAATCCCACCTCTGACAGGAGATTTTACAGTATCCTTCCCCTGCCATACCCACAAAGCCACGCCCACAGAACTGGTAGTAAAAAAAAATGAATACCACCACTGAGCAGACAATATTCTTTTCCCTACCCAATCAGTATGCTTCAGCAGAATTTATACTGAAGAGCATTGAATTATTATTCTACCAAGATTCAACAGTTCCTGTATTCAGCTCAAGCACATGGAACGCTGACAGAAATGGAGCCATCTTGTCTATGCCTACCAGATCTGAGCTGCAGAAAACCAGGTGGCCACTAGCTGGCAGGCAAGAACACACTTATGCTGTCAATTTGCTGCCATCTGGTGGTCAATTTGGATTTTTGCAAGCCAGTTCTGGCAAACCCTAATACGATCCCACATTTTGTGGAGCAACTTTCTTATGCCAACCTTTCCACCAAGTATCGAAGTGCGGGGAAAAACTTTTCCATTTTAGCTGCTCAGGATGACTGAAAATCTGTCAATTCTCATGGCCAGAAAACTACATTTCACAGTACTGAACAAAACATGTATTGTTCAATGAAATTTTGGGGATAATGCACAAATCATTGACAAAGTGATTTATATATTTAAAGCACCCAAGGCCTCCTAAGAACTTAATACCTCTCTTCCTCCAGTTTGTGTCAACTGATCTCTCCAAGCCAAATCAGAAACTTTTCTAAGCTTACAATGCCTGTGGTATGGAAAGCTAAGCAACAAATACGTAGTAATAAGAGGTGCGCTGAGGAGTAAAATCCTATTAAACAGTTGTGAAGTAGGGAGAGAAACAAAGTAAGTGTAGCAGTTCGAGCCTCTTCACAACTTTCCAATCTTTGAGTGCTCTTCCTTGCTTGCCACAAAACTCCTGAACAGCTCCGTAGACAGATTTTGCTATTGCAAAATTTGGAATGATCTCTTTCAGCTTCCTCTTGCCTACATTAGCAAAGGGCCAACTTCTTTCTTCCAAGTTCCTCTCCTCTAGATAATGCAACTTTGATTACTCCCAGCTTCTTCAGCCCTTTTCAGTACTGCGTGCTGAAAGTATCAAAGGAACGGATCATTTTAAAATTATTTATTCCTTGGCTTAGCCTGCTGCGTGCTGTTATTCTGCAGGATGCATTGGTTGAATTAGGGCTGCCACAAAATAATGCCATGTTCTGAAATGGTCTGGAGAGATATAAAAAACATATAAAAGCACAGTACTTAATTTAGGGGAAAAGTTGCCTTTAAAAAGCCTGCTATTTTATAATTAGCCCCCCAAAATGAACGAACTTGTGCAAGAAGGACTTGTTCTTCTGTTTTATGGCCTGAAATACAATCTTATGACTGAATTCTTGATCATGAAAGGCAAATGGGAGAATCTGGGTTTAATTTCTTATACTACTTGGGGTCTTTAGATTCTAAGACTTAGCTATATATGGCAGGATAAGAACATCCAAAGGTATGTGTAGTTAATGTATTGGCCTCTTTGCAAAATGATGGGCATAAGGTCACGATCGAGTCCTACCCTTCTGAACATACTGTTGCTCTTGAATTGATCCACACCCCTTTCTTCTGATATTTATTCATTAGATTTGTGTGCCGTCCTCCTCCTCTGATGCATGCTTTTGTGTTCTTCTGAAGAACTGCATGTTGATGATGAAGAATTGGCTTAGGATGTTAAACGGCCCGGAGAAGAAATTTATGTAGCTTTTCCTTTATTATCTTTGTGTGGTAAAGCATCTGATGCAAGGTTGATTCAGCAGCTGACTCCACAGGTCCATCAGACAGATACTGGGCTTTTCTAATAAGAGAATGAGTCGAGATGTTGGCTAATACAAGCTGGAAGCCACGGATGCCTATGCCAGGGGTCTCCAACCTTGGCAACTTGAAGCCTGGAGGACTTCAACTTTGCTGGCTGGGGAATTCTGGGAGTTGAAGTCCTCCAGGCTTAAAGTTGCCAAGGTTGGAGACCCCTGGCCTAGATCACTAGCTTGGAGAGTCTATACAATTTTAACAGAAAAGGAAGTGGCATTAGACCCTCTCCTTATGGAATTGGGATTTCCTACTAATCCTGAATGTGAAATACACTAGCTCTGTTTCAGAGCAGCTGTCTGAAAAGGCCACAGGGAAAAAATAAATAAATAAAGGCCTCTCTCTGTCACCACGCTGAAATAAGGTGACACCAAGTGCTTCAGTTAATAGCTGGCGTTTACAAGAGAAGAAACAGCTCTATTGAGCCAAAAGAAATGGTTGCCTCTTCTTGTCTTCCTTCAAGAGTAGAACAATGACTAACTAACATGACTACAGCTTAATAATGCATGGGAGTTAATAATGCATAACTCGGCAGACACCCCTGCGCTCATGCTATTCAGTTCATTTACAGGCGTCACCAGAAACTGAATCTCCCATGTAGCAGCTTATCTCCCCCTCCCCAACTCTGAGAGAAGCACTAAAATAATGTAACCTCTCTTCGCTTTTTGACATGATTTATTTGTAAAGTCTGGCTGGCAGAGGAGAGATGCTGATGCTAACAACTGAGCAGGAATTTATTCTCATACTTTGACTGCTCCTTCCAACCGCACCCCGCGCACATTTTAACAGCCTCTCACACAATAGCCGCTGAGCGCAGGGCATCCGATTCAAGAAGGTCCTCTGGAGTTGCGAAAAAGTTGTGATTGTTTTGCCCTACACCGTGTCAAGACACCAGTGGGTCAGGGGCCCCCTGTCACCCTTTCAATACCCACGGTCCTATTCAGCGCCTGAAGACAATTCCCTCGGCAAGGGGTAAAAAACAAGGGAGGGAAAAGAGGGGGATCTCTTTCAGGATTGGGAAGGGTGGCGAAAGGCGAAGAAAGAAGAACCCTGCTCCCCTCCAGGAACAGATGAGAAGTTAGACCCTGAGAAAAAAAAGGAAAATAACTCAACACATGATCCACCGTCAATAGACAGCGCTCAGAGCTTTCTGCTACATTGGGCAATTTGAGCGGCTCTCTTTGTGATGACAAAAAGACTGCTGTACACAAGCAAGATCTTGCCTGACCAACTTGTTCAGTGAGCTATGATTTATACACAGGGTACACACAGCCAAGGTGAAGGCACAAACTTGTTTCTCTTGCCTCTCCAGCCATTGCCCACCCCAGAATTTTCTTCTCTCTCTCTCTCTCTCCTCTCCCCCCCCTCGTTAGTTTCAGCCTGAGGTTAAGAGAACTGAGAATGCTGATGTCAACATGATTAGAACTCCAGGGCCATCGTAGACCAGGATGAGGAAACACGAAACTTTGAGGCAAGAACATCTTGCAGTGAAAAACCAATAGAAACTGTAATGGAGCAAGAAAGTCCTGGGAAATTATTCAGTCGCCAACTTTCCTGGAGTCAATGACTTAAGTTAGCTCTTGTGAAAAAGAAAAAAGGTCATTGCCCAGACTAAATGACAACAATACTGGCTAGACATACACAAGACTGCTATATTTCCATTCTACAATACAGAGACACATCATCCGTATATTATGCAAACCATTTCACAAGTTGGATACGTTCTTGGCTAACAATCTACCAGTTGGTTATGTGTTGGCTTGATTTCTGATTGATGCATATATTATTTGTGTGTGTGTGTGTGTGTGTGTGTGTGATTGAATGTATTTGTATCTGAATACACTTTCTTAAATAACATTTTAAAATGTATTTTCTCACCATGTACACATTTTTGAACAATAAGTACCAGATTAATCTTCTGAGAAACCTGAATAATGAAAAAGAGACATGGAAGGATAAGGATATTTTGTGGACCAAAACAAACAAACAAAAAACAACCCCAAACTAAAGTCATAACTTTAGAGTTAATATATGAGAAAAAAGTTGTCGACCAGTTATGGAGATGGAGATGGTTACTAAGAATATTACGGACTGGGGTTTTTCAAACTTGGCAACCTTTAAGATGTGTGGACTTCAGCCTTCAGAATTCCCCAGTCAACATGTCCACAGATCTTGAAAACCACTGGTATAGATTATAAGAAAAAACAGTCAATTTATTCTGAACCCAAAGAGATGGGTTACTTCACTTAAGTAAACAGAAACTGACATATGTTGCATATACTGTATCATATGAGAAGTTAAAAATACTTGAAGAAAAAGGGGAAGAAAAAGATCAAACGGATGGGCAGGTTCAATGATATTGCATCCATGTCATTGGAAATACTGTAATTTTTTTTTTTAATTCAAAAGCAATTATCCATGCAATCCTAAATCCTGATTTAGGACATCCAAATTCATCAAATGTTGTGGTCCTCTTTTGGAGTTGAGAACTCCATCACAAAATTCAAAACCATACAAAATCTGAAGGATAACTATGTTCTGACTAGCATCTTAGTCTGAGAGATATGGTTGGGGTTCAGTTTGAGAACAAAATCCTCAAGTACCTGGAGCCTCCTCGCTGACGGACTGTAGATTGCGACTCTCTGCGGCTAGGGTCCGTGCTCTTTCGTTGGAGAGCCCCAATCATTACGATTAGGGGCTGAAGCTGCCTTGGAGGGGCAGTGGAGTAAGGGGAAGCTGCAAGCCAGGTTGAGGGGAGCCGCATCTCCCCCCCTGGGCTTGGTCTTTTCCCCCCCGAAGACGACTGCAGTGGTGGTTTAAAATGGCCACCCCGAAGAGGAGGACTCAGCTGGATTAAGATTTGTGCAGGAGGGAAGAAAAAGGTGGATAACATCTGAACCGGGACAACTGGGCAATACAACTAAACAAAAGTACCCCGGGATTAAGGTAACATGGAATTTTTAAGAAAATAAAAGTGAGCGGCGAAATTACAAAGGGACAGGGGAAAAAAAAAAGAAAATATTTTTGACAGCTAAGCGGGGCTTCGAACCAGGAAAGGAAGAAGCTGGAACTAAAGATTTAAATAAATTGAACTAAAATATTTTGGGAATAAACAGGCTTAAAATAAAGCTGGACTTAAGATTGTCAAAAAGTAATAATAATAAAGTTTACAAATTGGAGACTGGACTGTGTTGGAATATTGAGGTTTGAAAAACCCTAAATAAAAAAATAGGGGGAAAAGGTGAAGACTTTGTATAATGGAGAGTGCCACCTTTTGACAAAAACTTGACCTCAAACAAAACAGAAAGCATCCTGTTTTTGAATGAACTTGTGTGGATATAACATTAAAGAAATATTGAAACAAAGTAAGAATCTTAGAAAGTGAAAGCAGAACCAGAATAAAGAAAAAAGCAAGGAAAGACTGACTGAGGGATTGATTGATGTTTTTGGTATAGACCCTCAGCTGAATAACTGAGAACTTTAGAAAATTGAAAGAAGAAAGAAGGAAAGTAAAAGTGTTTTTTTTGTGTGTGTGGACTTTAACGATCAAAAAAATATAAGAGTGTGTAATGATGATATCTCTTCAGGAATTAAAAATGGAACTTAAAAATATGAGAGAATTACTACAGGAAAGAGGCGAATCACTTTGCTCTGTGTTAGAAAAAATGGAAATGGTGATTGAAGAACAAGAAGAAAGAGCTTCAGAGGAGGAGGAGTCGATTCGAGGAGAAGACATTTTAAATAGACAATTAACACAAAAAAACACTACAAAGAAGTGGGGAAAGAAGGAAGGTTAAAAAGTTGAGATTTAAGAAGGCAATCAAAAGGGGGAATACCTGTGAAGTCAGGAAAGGCAGAAAGACCCAGCAGAAAAGGGGAAAGGAAGACATTAAGAGAGAGAGGGATATAAACTGGAATGAGAAAAGATATGGGGAAAAGAGGGGGAGGAGAAGCAGTAAGAAACAGGTGCATGAAATAAAGAAATACGGAAATAGTAAAATGTTGAAAAGAAATTGTTTTTTCAGAGATAATGGCTGATGAATTAAAAAGGGGATTCTGCAGGGTGACAAGGGGTAATAAGAATACTTCTGCAATTAAAAATATTTAGAAAATAGGGTAATATAGATACTGATAACTCTTATTAAAAATCAAGGGGGAAAAATATGCTGCGGAATCCAAATGAAAAGATGTAATGATTATTGTTGTAACTTCTTAAAAATAATGGTTTATTGGGAATCAAGATGAGGGAATAAAGGTATATTTTAATCATTGAGGTGTCACACTCAAAACAGTAAAAGGGGGGAAACCTATACTTGTTTTTTTTTTTAGTGTTAAAATTTGTATTAATCTAGAATTTATAAAAAGAATGTGTAATGGAAAGGGAATATGACAGACTAAAGAACCAACTAAATTAATAAGTTAATATAGACTATTAAAAGCAAGGAGAGACATTGGTAACTTTATTATTATTATTATTATTATTATTATTATTATTATTATTATTATTATTATTATTATTATTATTATGCAAACACATATTATTTATCTTTATTTTTAAAATAAATATTAAAGGATTATATTTGAAATAATTGAAATGAAACAAAAAGATATTTCGATTGAGATTAATGAAAGAGGCTAGAATTAATGTGTTTCTCTCCTTACTGAAAATTTGGAATGGAAAAGGTAATAATAGAATTAAGTATGCATATATGAATGTGTAATTGCTGCATATTTGTATGTAAAGGTGATGACCCAGAAATATGTTGTCCACTAAAAAGAGATTTTTGTTTTTAATGTGAAAAACTGAATAAAATTTGTTTTAAAAAAATCCTCAAGTACCCCAGAGCCAATCCTTGGTCACCATTAATCAGTTGGCCAAAGACAGCATTATATTGATCCAGAATGGTTCATGGGTTAGACGCTGGGCTTGTCAGCTGGAAAGCTAACCAGCCTGCGTTTGAGACCCGAGTGCCGTATGATGGGATGAGCTCCCATTACTTGCCCCATCTCCTGCCCACCTAACAATTTGAAAGCATGCAAACGTGAGTAGATAAATAGGTAGCAGTTTGGTGGGAAAGTAGCAGCATTCCAAGCACCTTGGAATGCTGGCCACATGACCATGGAAGTGTCTTTGGATTGGCTCCTTCAGCTAAGAAATGGAAATGAATACCACCCACTAGATTCAGATACAACTGAACATGGGGAATCTTTACCTTTACTTTTAGCTTTTGACTTTTGACTGTAAAGGTACACTTGAAATAAGAGCATATTTCAGAATGAAGGAGGGGGGGATTTTATTTTCATTTCTGACAAAGGATTCTTTACAACCTTGGCAACTTTAAGCCTGGAGGACTTCAACTTTGGTGGCTGGGAAATTCTGGAAGTTGAAGTCCTCCAGGCTTAAAGTTGCCAAGGTTGGAGACCCCAGAATGAACCATTATAGGCTGAATTAAAACAGAATTAAATCAAGGTGGACAAAAGTTACTCTTTTCCCCCAAACTCTCTTCCTCAGACTTGAAGTAGTACACGTGATTTATTTGATGGTTTACATATGAATTATTTTAATCTGCTGTTTTTGATCTAGATTACGCACAACATCTGTTTCTCCTTGACTTATTTGCAGAGATTTGCAGCTGGCTCTTTTCACTTGCAAAAAAAAAAAAAGAAAGAAAGAAAGAAAGAAAAGAACTGGAGATACTGCTACAAACTATTACAGCAGGGTAGGGTGGAATTAACACACCGAGAGAGAGACACACACAAATACATACACACACTGTTTAAAAATAAAGATTGCCAGTATAATCCTTGGCAAAGAGATATACCATTCCTTCTCACCTAAATCCTCTTTGTCAATGTTTCCATATTTTATAGCAACCCTTCTCTATCTAGCCCACAGCTCTAAAATTTGAGCATTGGAATGGCCTTTTCCAGCAGTGTTATTATTCAAAATAACTATGAGTTTGTGTAAGTTTTAATAACCAAGAGACTTTTGGACCTTGGACTGCCCTCTTCATATTGTTTTCTCCTCCACCAATTGGGCCTGTAAGTTCAGAGATCATTGCCTGATAACTAAAGGCAGACCAGAATTTCACATTACAAAAACACTAGGCTGACATTTTTCATTTCACATTCCCCCTTTTTCTCCCATGCTATCTCATTCAACTGATCTAATGTCCAAAGAATATTACAGTATTTATTTGTTGGCTTCCATTGGTAGCATGGGGAAAAAAAGTTTTTAGGGGAGGGAAGACTTCCTATTTTGGGGTAGACCTATGGGGTTTGTTATTGGGGTTAACTTATCGTTTTTTCTCTCTCTAAGATTTCCTTCATGGTTTAAGCCAACAAACATCACAGCCCAAAACATGTGTATCTGTGTAGGAGGATGTATATCTGTCCCCCCACAATGCCTTGGAAATTATTCAAATATTATTGAATTATTAAATATTCAGAAATTATTCAAATATCCCAATTTTACAAGGAAGCAGGAAAAAGAGAAATAAGCTGAGTTGGATCCACTTACTTCCCATTTCTAAAATAACGTTTAAAATTGAACTTGTGGCTCTTACTTGCAGCAAGACTTACACATTTCCATAGACTTGGAGTTGTCCATTTCACCTTTCAACATGTCAAGCCCAGAGAAGGAAGACAAACATTCCAAACGGATGTGAAGGACTTGGAAATGGCCAAATGTCAAGTACTTTAGAGCTGCCCAGGATGATTATTATGGTTGGTTACATAGTCAGCCAAATGTTTAGACTGGAATTGGCATTTTATCCACCTATTGATTCCTTCCCAAGGACAAGGGATACGCAGAGGTTCTTATTTCATGATGTTAAAGGTATCATTGCAGATGGATGATGATGATGATAGTTCCACTGGAATATGGTGCAAAATACAAGTCACTTATTATTCCCCAAATCCACTATTTCACTAATCCATCAATCAGAGTTTTAAAGGTGCAGATGGTAAATGTATACCTGAATGCCTTATGTTGATATCATTACCCTCACTGCAGGCTAACTCTGCCGACAGCCTAGAGCCGTGATGGCGAACTGCGAGAGGTCACCCGGATGAGCTGCACCAGGGGTCCCCAACCGCCGGTCCGCGGACCGATACCGGTCCGCGGAACAACTCTTACCGGGCCGCTGGTTGCTGGGCGCCGCCATCTTTTTGGTAAAAAGTGCTTCCGGTGAGCTTTTCCGGGTAGAAAGCTCACGGAAGCACTTTTCATCAAAAAGATGGCGGCGCAGCTCGGTGAGCTTTTCCGGGTAGAAAGCCATTTCTACCGAAAAAGCTCACCGGAGCGCGCCACTTTGATCTTTCGTGAGTCAAAAACTCAAAATGGCGGCGCCCAGTTGATGCTGGTACCGGGCCGCGGCGCCCAGCTGATGCCGGTACCGGGCCGCGGCGTCAAAAAGGTTGGGGATCCCTGAGCTGCACTGCTCATGCGTGCATGCCGCCCGCCCTTATTGTTGGGTATCTGGCGTGCATGTGCGGAGGTGCAGGGGTGCACAGGAGATGCACGCACATGTGCAGAGATGCGCGGGGCGCACACAGGGGTCTCGCATGCATGCGCAGGGGAATGGGGGGCACACGCATTCCCTTCTGGGTGCTGGCATGTGAGCTTGAGTACGCGCACAATTTTTGGCACGGGAGCCCAAAAAGGTTAGCCACCACTGGCCTAGAGTTGGATCCTGATGGAGTTCAAGCCTTGACTCAGCCTTCCATTTTTTCAAGGTCAATCAAATGAGGACTCAGATTGTTGGGCACAATATGCTAACTCGGTGAACCTCTTAGAGAGGGCTGTAAAAGCACCCATGGAGCACTACATACGGTAAGCCTAGGTGCTATTTCTATCATCATCATCATCATCATCATCATCATCATCATCATCATCATCTAAGATATTCAGAAACTTCTCAAAGCATTTTGCAAAAAGATATAAAATGCACAACAATCATTTTAAAACATTCAAAACAAAATGCAGAGAAAAGAGAGAAGAACGAAAACAAGAGCCGCTTCTTCAACAGCCATACAAAGAGAGCCATACATGAAGAGACAGGTGCTCAACAGGTGCCTCAATGATGTCGTAATAGACTTCACACAGACACACACTTTAAGTTCACGAAGCACTCCAGACTGCAGGTGTCGTAACAAAGAAAGCCTACTCTGGAGCGATTGCAGGCTCACACTTTGTGGTCCTTAAGACACAAGGCAAGCAATCTCTCCTATAATCTCAGTGACTGATTAGGTCTGCAATGGGGAAGGGAAATTACAATTTTGAAATGTAGAACATCTACTTCGGCTTGTCACAGAAACACTTGACTAACTCGCTGGCTGATTGGTATGTGTGTGCTAACAAGTTGGCGTTGACTCTCAAATGATCACATGGATGATTTTCTTAATGATGATCTGTCCACAACCTGGCCTTTCAAATCTTCCAATGGGGACTCATGGCCACTATAAATATGTCTATACCAGGGGTGTCAAACTCAATTTCATTGACGGCTGCATCAGGGCTGTGGCTGATCTTGGCATGGCCGACTTGGGTGGGTGTGGCTAACTGGATGGGCATAGCCAGTTTGACGCCACTCACTGGGCGTGGCCAATATGGTGGGTGTGGCCAGCTTGACACCACTCCCCAAACTGCTGGCATGTTTCCTCTTTGCATTGGGTAGACCGGGCCAAAGTGATGCAGGCTGCCCCCTTACATTTTCCAGGATGGCCCCTCAGGCCGGATCTGACCACATTGCGGATCAGATCTGGCCCATGGGCCTTGTATTTGACACCCCTGGTCTATACCTTGCTGCTGGTCATCCTCTTTTTCTTGTCCCTTCCACCTTTCCTACCGTACAGCCTTTTTCAGAGGGGTAGATTTTTGCAACATCTGTCCAAGTTGGATAACTTGAATTTGGTCACTTGTGCCTTAAGTGAGAACTCTGGGTTGATTTGATGGAAGTTCCATTTGTTTGTTTTCTTAGCTATCCACAGTATTTCTCCCAATCGAAGTTCAAAAGTGTCAATACTCTTTCTAACCTGCTTCTTCATAGACCAACTTTACTTCTGTAGAGTATCACGCAGAATATCATGGCTTGCACAATTCCGATCTCTGTAGATACATACCTTAAGTCCTATTTATAAAAGCAATGCTCTTCCTAAATTCATTTTAGCAGGAGGCAGCAAGAGCTGTGGCTACTGGTATGTGAAAGGACAGGAGAAACTTACAGCAGCATCCCCCAAATTTATGATAGCTGAAGCACACTTGAAAGTCTAATAAGGATTACCTGCTTCACAGGTAGCCTACCATTCACTTTCCCTAGTCTGTTCTGATAGGCCAGAAGGATTCAGAGCAGTGATCCATGCAGGGATGTCCAAAAAAGAGAGTGTTTTGCTGTATCTTTTGCACTGTATTCATTAAATGATTCAGTTGCTTCTACCTTTTATAAGTGATAAGAAGAAGAAGAAGGAAAAGCCAGCATATTAATTCATGCAGAGAAGCAATATAAAACTTCCTCTGAAGCTAACTTGAGCTTCAGATAGCAAATTGACACTTGGCATTTTTTTTTTTTGTTTAATTGTAAACGTTCCACCGAAAATAGAATGAAGGATTTTACTCTCTAATTTCTGTCCTGTGTAATAAGCTATCGGAAGTGCTTACTAGTTTGGAGTAATTTCTATGCACCGAAGTATTCTAATGGTCTAGTCTGTTTTGACCTATCCAAACAGCTAATTTGGGCCTCCTGAACAGGAAAACTATTAAAAATCTCCCTATGGGAACCCAAACAAATGGAATTATTTGGTTTTGAATTCTGAGAATCTTGATGCCTTTTGTTACTCCTACTGAAATCCATGGATATTCATGCTACTATCCAGCGCCTGTGGATTAAAGAAATTTTGAAGTCAAGTGCCACACAATAGAAAACTAATGTGGGTAGATGCCACACAGTTTCCCCAAACCTGATGCTGTCAAAACATGTTTGGAATAAAACAGTGGGATATAATGCTGGATTTGATCTGGGAGCTCAATAAATGTTTGTATGAAAGGATTTGGTTTTTTAGTTGTTTAGTTGGATGATTAGTGGAGATATTGATCTAACTGAGGAAGTACTTCAGTCAATCCACTATTGATCTCCCCCCATTCCTAAGAGGTCTCGCCCCATTCCTAAGGGGCGTGCACAAATGTCCCTGTCCTATTGTTCCCATTTAATCGTACCTATTTTCTGTATTATTACTCATGTTTATACTTATACCTATTATTTTGTAAGTGATTGACAAATCAAATCAAATAAATAAATAAATAAGTTTTTCAGTCTAAGAAGAACTTGGTTTATAAGCTGTATTTTTGAAAATTAAAAAGGGATGTGATAAATGAAAAGGAAGATGGCAGTTTTTTGTTTATTTAGTTTATATTAATTATTATAGGATATCTTTTAACAATAATTTTGAGGTCATTGCTTTATTGACCAACGTACTATATCTTTATCAGTCACTCTGAGATAGTATGAAGACTAATATTACCCTGGATAAAGATTTAAAGCTAAATCACCTTGCCAGTTGATATCTATTTTTGATAGAGGAAAAATATTTGCTTCTTCGGGTTTTTAATTTTTGGGATGCTTACAAGCAAATAATTGAACATAGAATATAGAATATCAGAGTTGGAAGGAACCTTGGAGGTCATCTAGTCCAACCCTCTGCTCAAGCTGTCCAGTCTCTTCTTAAAAGCCTACAGTGATGGAACACCCACAACTTCTGAAGGCAAGCCATTCCTCTAGTTAATTGTTCTCACCGTTAGGAAATTTCTCTTTAGTTCTAGGTTGCTTCTCTCCTTGATTAGTTTCTATCCATTGCTTCTTGTCCTGCCCTCTGGTACTTTGGAAAATAGGCTGACACCCCTCCTTCTTTGTAGTAGCCCCTCAAATATTGGAAGACTGCACCCTTAGTCCTTCTTTTCACTAGACATCCCCAATTCCTGCAACCATTCTTCATATTTTTTTAGCCTCTAGCATTGCACTTTTTAATAGTACAATTATGCATATGCACATGTAATAATTGCTTCCAAGTATGCTTTAACATTAGCACATTACTCTATATAACTTTATACAGGAGAGAGCTATGATAGTGTATTGCATTCCCAAATCTCTTGTGCCTCATTATAATTCATATTATTGTGTATCCACTATAATGCTTTTCCCCTTCTCCTAAATTACTCCACCCTTTGTGATTTGCAGCAAGGCATGTATTTAAATGGGTAGCAACAAATATTTTTTCTCATATATATCAAAATTAACTACTGTTCATGTCATTTCACATATCCCCATCTCTGCTTCATAGTTGGGTCATCCATCCATTTTGTTTAAAGGATATGTATACAACCAGCATTTGAACTGTGTTATTTACAGCCTCTGGGGTTTGGCCAGAATTAGGGATTGAGCAAGCAAAGAGAAACATGTCTAATATTTAAAAGCTCTTTCAAAATCAAGAAGAATTTGACGTGACTTTAAACGCAGGCCCAAATAATAGCTACTTAGGAGGCAGATATATGGATGTAATGGATGGAGATTTAATTGCAAATTACGGGATATGATTCCAAGTATGGGACATATTTTTACCCTGGTTCATTGTTTCTTATGGCTGAATGCTAAATTAATAACAATGCAAAACATGGTTTTTTTTTCCAGATTCAGAAGTTTCATTCTTTACAGTCTTACAAGACTGACATCAGGCACAGTTTAAAAAAAAACAGTGCCAAAAATGGAGAAAAAAGTGCTATAAAACTCACTTCAGGTTGAAAGTCTGACACCGTCTATTTAATTTCACTTTAAGTAGATTGAAAGCTTAAAACATTGAATAGTTTCTACTTCCTAATTGGGTTTAGAAAAAGAGAATGAAGAGTTGGAGAGAATGGATATTTATTATATGTGGTGAGTAGGCAGTGATAATAGAATTTCTATATATTTTTGTACTTTTTATTTGATTTCTGATTTAATAATCTGCAATCGGTTTTGATTCAATTGACTGAAGCAACAAAGGAGAAAGCAATAAATTATTTTGGCTTTGTTAGATTTGCAATCAGCATATATGACCAAGACAGTGGTAGACGATAACATTTCAAGATTTAAATGAAATGTCTTTGGTGAAATTTTCCAACCCAGCCAAAAACTGACCAGAAAATAAATCTCTCTTTATGGAGATAATAAAATTGGACAACTACCCAAAACTTTCAATACAGTACAGCCTTTTTTTCCTGAAGTTCAGTGAGATGTATATATAATAATATTGTTGCTTCCCATTTTTGCCCCAAAGAATATTTGTGATGGAGACTGGATTGAGGATTTGTAGCTAGTCTTAAATTACCTATAGTGTATTTCCACAGATGAAGCTGGGCTTGAGTTTAGAACGTTCTTAATTCTTCTTGCCTTAATTATTATACCATACTGCTGTAGAATAGTACAATGTTTTCATAAATGTAAAGAATCAATAAAACTTTCATAAGCATCTGATTTTCTTTTTAGGGCAACCAAGGATGAAACAAGAATTACATAAATAACAGTGGGAAAGCATAGTCAATAAAAGAGTTGACCATTTCAGATAACTGGTTAAAGTACTGATTGCTAAAAACCATGCAGAAAAATGACTCCACATTTAAAAACGTACATTGGTTTTTCCTGTCAGAACAATTTTAAGCAAGGCAATCACATGCTGATCACCAAAGAATTAATTGATTCAGCAGTTGTCTACTCAGATGATTTTCAAGAACTTCCCCCTTCCTTCCCCAAAATAAAAGCTATATAATCAATCTATATTTTAGTGCAAAGAGCTTTTGCTTTCAAAAGCATGCTAAGAGGATCTTGAAAATAAAAGGCATACACAAAAGTACTTTGTAGCGGGCGAGAAACCACTTTAATTTACAACACTGCAGTATAAGGGATGACTTTATTCAACAGAACATTTTGGTCAAGGGATAGTCCGCATAAGCTTTGCCTTAGCTTGATATTAATACTCACACAGGAAAATAATTTCCAGTGCATATATAAAGAAAAAAAATCAATCTATATCAATCAAATAAATAGGTAATATAGAGGCTGTTTCAGTTCAAGAACAGTAGGGCACACGTTTTCTTTTTCATTGCCATGTATTTTGAGAGTCAGAAAACTCTATAGAATAGTCTGGCTGGCTGAAACTAGATAACTGGACTTCCAGACATAGAAAGACATATAAAAATGACCCCATAAAAAGAGATGCCAGTCTTTGAACTACCAACGTCATCAACGGACAATCCTGAATAGGATTTTCACCTCACACAGCATCTGTTGTATAAATGGGGCATAATATCTTCCCCTCAAGTGTGACTACAGGGTCCTACGTCAAACTGTAGACCACATAGTAACTGGCTCAGTGGTGGGATTCAAATTTTTTTACTACCGGTTCTGTGGACATGGCTTGGTGGGCGTGGCAGGGGAAGGGTACTGTAAAATCTCTAGTCAGAGGTGGTATTTGCCGGTTCTCTGAACTACTCAAATTTTCCGCTACTGGTTCTCCAGAACTGGTCAGAACCTGCTGAATACCACCTCTGAACTGGCTGGAAGCTGAGGGTCCAGTATCAGATTTTTTTTAAAAAATATAAATGATGCTTCACTCCAATGGATAGATGGCCTAGACCAAGGGTGTTAAATTCGATTCCATTGAGGGACCCATCAGGGTTGTGTTTGACCTTGGGGAGGCCAGGGTGGATGCGGCCATTTTGATGTCACTCGCATCAGGGGGGCACCTGTGGCAACCCAAGTGCTCTGTTAGCAAAAACGGGCTCCTGAGCTCCGTTTTCAGCTGTGATGGCCTCCTGTAGCCCTCTGCCAGCGAAAACAGAGCTCGGGTGGACCACGCGTGTCTCCCTGGGCCCCATTTTTGCTGGCAGAGGTATTGTGGGGCCGGTCCTTTGCTGTTACCAGGCTGGCCCCATGGGCCAGATCTAAGCACCCCGTGGGCCTAGACACTGGTATTTGAACATAGATCTTTTTAACATTTATATTTTATTGTGTTTTATTAATCTAGTTGAAACAATATATATTGCTAGTTCATGTATGATATGCCATCTGCTAAATAAATAAATAAACAGAGCAGAACGACTAGAAATCTTGAGTAGTAGTTTAACCACAAATGCAGCCCGCTGGCCACCATATAAAAGCAACTCTCTGGATTGCGAACCAGCAAATATCTTTGCCTCTTCTGGAGTCTCAGTGCTGTGGGAAGTCTGGGAAAGAGACGTGGCAATCCCTTCTTTTGCCAGCACTGTACTTGGGAAACCGAAGAAGGGAGCAGTGGAGGTCGCCCTCAAGGAAAAAGAATCTTCAGCCAAGCTTTCGTGGTGTGCTTAAATGGCTCCTGTTGCCCATCCTGACAAAACCCCTCCCAGCCACAGAGACAAGTTATTATTTTTCCTAAACGGTCAGAAAATAGCCTGGGTGCACCTCTTTGCATGAAGGTGCTTGACCCCGTTATTGATGACAAGGAGCTGCAAAAGGCTGATGCAAGTTTGGGAAGAGTCGATGAAACAAAGGCACGGAGGATATAATGGGCCCTGTCAACAACCTCCCGGGAAGGCCTTGTGTTACTTTCGAAGCTGCTGTTTGCCGTTTGCTGATGTAATTCCTGGTCCTCATTAACTCAGTGTGGGAGTACATTAACCTCTTTTTCCTGAAGTGAGGGCTGGTGGATTGTAGGGAGGGGAACAATGCCCTGCCAGAGTAAATGGGCAGATCACCATCAGGAAAAATGGGGCAGGATTGGAAGTTTTAACTGCCAGACTTTGATAATCCCCCAGTGGGTTTTAATTAACAAGAAGGAGGAAGGCAAGTTATTGCAACGGGGCCTTTGCAGAACCTGAAATGATAATGTAGGAGAGACAATGAAGGAACCGGAGTGTATATTTATTCCATGCTGAGCATTATAGGACCCGAAGTACCTCACACACTTCACATCTGTGCTCAATCTTTATAAAGTTTCCATTTTTAATGGGTGGTTTATAGAAAAGTTGGAAACGGATGTATGGATGTACTTCTAATTCACTCCTATTTTCTCCTACAGAACGTAAAAAGAAGGTTCTGATGAGACATTTCCTAGACCGTTTTCTGAAAATAATATCAGAATAGGAAGAAGGGTTTTTATACTATTCTAAAAATAATGATAATCTGCAGAATAAATAAATAGAACTAAGCTGGGTTGAATCAAGGCTATACCACAGGCATTTAAAATTGCTCTTCAAAGTCTGTTGCGGCCAGTGAATGCTGCTGTGTAATGGACCCACAAGGATTTCACAGGCACTGCTTGGTATGTTTGCTTCCCACTCTGAAGGAATGGACTTGAAAGTTCAAGAGTTTCCATCACAATGGGTAAGGCAGAGGTGGGGCGAGAAGGCTGAGAGATTTGCCTGTTTTAATATCCTGATTTCTTTCCATGTGGAATGTTCATATTGTGGGAAGAAATATCCATCTGGTTCAGTTCCAAGCCAGGAGAAAGGCACTGGAGATAAAATGGAGGCTGATTGGAAAAAAGGTCCATTTACTGATGAAGCAGAACCACCAAGCACGTGTGATTCTGGGTAGCTGACCACATGGAGTTGAGAGTGGGGGGGTGGTGGATATTTATACCTTCTTTTGGGGTTTGCACTTGAACTTCCTGTTCCTGTGCAAGAACATGTATTCTATTGGCTGTTGTCAGACTCCCATGGGGCCGTGTACAAATCCTAGGAGTTTGTCTGAGCTAAGTTTGGTTGAAGTTTGAACTGTTGGGTGTGGTGCAACTGAGATGATGCAATGAAGGAGCTTTGGGCAATTCCTATTGTGGCTGAGGGCTAATCCTACTTTTGAAATATAATATTCTGCCTTTTTAATATTTCTCAAAATATTTCATTCTTCTAGGAGAGGGGTGGGGGGCTAACTTTCTACAATATCCATAGGGCCCATGTGGGCCGTAAGCGTCCATTATAACTCACAATGATATCACATGCATCATGTCATTTGCATGATGACACCCATAATGCACGTGGTATCACTTGCCCTTCCTGTGAAAGCCACAACTTTCCAAATCCTATTTTGTCCTATTCTGGTCAGCAATATAAGCAAGGATAACTGGAGCTGTAGTTCAAAACAGTTGGAGAGCAAAAAGCTCCCATGGAGTGCAATCTACAAAGACATTTTGCAAAGACCTAGCTAGTTTCTTACTCTCAGGCTAATGCATGTTTGTTCAGAGAGATGAGTTCAAAGGTTGGGGATCACTGAGTTTTGTTTTTTTTTTGTGAGATATTTTTTTTGGGGAAAAATTTTTTTTGGGGGTTTTTTTTTTTTTTTTTTTTTTTTTTTGGGTGGGATATGATTTTTTTTTTTTTTTTTAAGGGTGGGGGGGGGGGGATAATTTTATTGTTTGTGCACTGAAAGAATAAGAGATTCCATGCTGAGATAACAACCCATAAACCACATTTGCAAAAAAAAAAAAAAAAGGATTAGAAAATATCATGTTAATCTACTACACAGAGACCAATTTCATCACACGGCTTTTGCCAATCCATCATTAAAGAGATGAATTTTCTTTCACTGGACTTCTCTTCCTTCTCTGCCAAGAACTAAAAAGCACCTAATTAGTTAAGATACCTTGCTTTCCCCAAGCTCCTGTAGGTCTCTGAAAGGAACTCCTAGGCAATTCCCAGCAGGCTGGGAACTCTAAGACACTTCAGCTAGTTATTTACAATCCAAGCCACATCATTTACTGTCCTTTAAGATGATTCACAGCCTCCTGCCTGGAGGAATTTACAATCAAAATGTTTAAAGAGGGAGAGTCAGAAAGATTTGATAAACTCGGCACTTCCACATAATGCAGTAGTTCAAAAGTGGCCCAGGAGCTCCGTAAACATGTTGTATCAGTTGGAAAAGTGGTCTTCTTGAAATGTTGTGGTTCTATGGCTGGTTTCTTTTCCATCTGCCTCAGTGGGTTCCATCCCAGCTCCTGGGCCTCTGGTCTTTGAAAAGAAAGGGGGCTGTTTGTTCTCATAGGAAGTTCAGTTTGTTCTCATAGGAATCCCTAGGATTTTGATTTTATGTTTTTGCAAAGGCATACACAGTACAGAGGCTGACATTGGGGAGGGAGATACAAGCCCATTTATTTCATTTCTCCTTTGCATGCAGTAGAGATGAGTGCTTTTATTATCCTTCAGGGCAAAGCAATTATTTTGTGTTCCTTGTTTTCATGTTTTAAAGTCAGCAGGCTGGCTGGACAATGTTCCAAGATTGTTTTCACGCTGCACTTTGAAAGACTGGGGAATGGAAGAGTTTCAATGTTTTTCAACGCTCAAATTTAGGTTTACTTTTCCTTTTGAGCTATTGGGGTGGGTTTTTTGTTTTTGTTTTTATGTGGAAAGGACTTTTCCAGAACGACTTACAAAGAAAAATTATGTTCTTAATTCTCTCCTAAATATCAGCGAAATCAGGATTGAATCTGAGTTTTTTTTTTTTAATATGCCAAATCTATTGATATACTTCTTCCTCTAATGCTTTTAGGAAACCAATCTTTTTCTTAATTAAAAACAAAAATCCACCATTTCAAATCAGGTTAAATTTCAGAGTGATTTCAAAAGAGCAAGCCAGCAAGACAGATTTCTTCCAGGTGTTATGAAATGAATGCAGAATCCCCACAGCTTGCATTGTAAGTGAAGAAACATGTAACCATAAACTGGCTATTCCAAATTTTGAAAATATATTTAAAAAAAATGGTGGTAAGCATTGGAGACAAGATTTTAAAATGCAAGGCCATAATCACCTCAGTAATTTTCATATATCACACATCACCTTCTAAATTGCCAGCTGTAGGCCCATGAAATTCAGTGAGTTTCTGAGGGAATTAATGAAACTTTGCAGAACATCTTATGAATCCTAGATAAAGGTGCTGCAGGCTGTACAACAATAATCATTTTTATTCTTTGCACAGTCTCGTTCTACAAGCATGCTTAAGTAAGAAATGTCCCCAGTTAAAAAAACACTGAAGAAAAAGTGTAACAACTACCAGGCTATTGAATCAGAAAATATAGGCCCCATATGATATAGCCACAGGAGTAAGATATATCAAATGCAGAAAGATAAAACATACTTAACTTTTATTCTCTTCAAGCACACGTATTTTATATTTGATTAAAAAAAAAACCTGATTGAGAAACAGAACCAAAGCTTTGTTCATCAATGTGAATTTATGAGTAACTACCAGATTTTTAAAAACCTGTGATACTATTATATATTCTTATAAATACCACCTATCCTTATCTTTAAAGTTAACAGACTCAATACACTGAGAGGGGAGGGAAAGACAAAGCATGAATCCCATATTTGATTTACAAAAGGAAAAAAAGGGGAGTTTTCCCCTAAGTACATCTTTCTGTAAGGACTCAACCACCTTATATCCATCAACAGTTCTTTTCTTGAAGTTCCAGGTTGCTGTTTTTCTTTAATTCTTCCCGTTATCTAGCAAGCTCAGGGGTATCTCCAGTTTCATGATTCTATTTTTCTTTAAGGAGGATTGTATATACAATTCCCAGTGGGGTTCAGTGCAGATGGCTGACAGTTCAGAAGTGGGCTGTGGGTTCGTGGACCATCTTATCATTTCTTTCTCTCTTACGTGCACATTATACACACACAAAGATGCAATATTCTTCCTCCTCAAGGGTGGGATGCAAATATGTTTACTACCGGTTCTGTGGGAGTGGGTAGGTGGGCGTGCCTAGGTGGGAGTGGCCATGTGACTGGATGGGCATGCGCCCCTTTTTTGCCTCCTGGGCTTCAGGGAAGCATCCTGGGCAAAGCAGTAAGACAGCGAGGGGGATCCCGGCACAGCTGATCATCGGAACAGCTGATCGTTGGGAGGAATAAATAAATAATAAATAAATAAATAAATAAATAAATAAAATAAATAAATAAATAAATAAATAAATAAATAAATAAATAAATAAATAAATAAATAAACAAACAAACAAACAAACAAACAAATAAACAAATAAACGAACAAATAAATAAATAAACGAACAAATAAATACATACATACATACATACATACATACATACTGGTTTGGCTGACCCGGTAGCTTGTTTTTTACTACTGGTTCGGCCGAACGGTAGCATTTTTTTTTACTACTGGTTCACCTGAACTGGGCTGAATCGGTAGAATACCGCTATTGTTCCTCCTCCTCTTCCTATATGCTGTCCAACTCCTTTTTATAGTATTAGGTCTGTATCAGTGCCAACCAGTCTTCCCATCTCAATCCTAATTTCTTATCTAGGGTCAAGTGGCTTTGCTTCTCATATCTAAATCACTAAATTCTAGAGCGAAGGCTGGAAAAAAAAAAGCCACCTGTTCCAAATTTTTTATTAGATTGAATTGGGAAAGACAACCTGGTGCTCTCCAGAAGCCGTATAAAATTCTAATAAGCCCTTGTTACTTATCCCGGATAATGAGATTGTGTTTCAAAAGACACGAAGAGCCTAGATCAGTGGTGGCTAACCTTTTTTTTTGGCTCTCATGCCGATAATTATGCACACGCTCGTGCACAGGCGCTTGCGAGCCAGCATCCAGAAGGCAATGTGTGCTGCCTCCCCATGCCCTCTTTTGGGAGTAGAAGTCCACAAGTCTTCAAGTTGCCAAGTTTGGAGACCCCTGGTGTAGACCATTCAACTTCCAAGCCAGCAGTTTCCAGGTGTTTTGGGACACATGTCCACGGATTCTTCAATATCATAGGAAGATGGTCAATGATCTGCCTTAACTCAACTAGGACTTAAGTATTCTTGTTTTTTCCATTATATAACTTTTCTCAAATGTCAAAGACACTCAAAAACCTCCTGGAAAAAGCTACATCACTGAAGGTTGCCGAAGCTAAAAGCCTCTCCTAAAATGTTCTGAGATTCACCTTGTTCTCTTACTGACTCCACCACTGAGCAATGTGACAAAGACAGTAGCAATACATTTGTCTTTGCTCTTTCTCCTCTCCCTTGCTGGAGTGCTGGAAGATTATAAAAAATTATACTCCCTCAGAATAATCTTGCCAATTTGGGGAGGTGATGTGGCTAAACTGAAGGCTGCTATTTATCGCCAGGTTTTATATATTTTAAACAAAACCAAAGTAATCCGTAAAAGCTTACATAAACCCAGCTGGACTCTCCCATTTCATGAGTTATCCAATTGCTGCAGAAAACTGCATTGCTGTCCTTGGTGCCCCATTCCAAGAAATTTACTGCAACAAACCATGATAGGGTGGCATCTTGACGATGTAATCATACCAAGCTGCCAACTACAGTTAAAGAAATCCCATAAGAATCCCAGATCTTCCATTATTCGCAAGACAACAACAACAAAACAATCCTGATTTCCATTCCTGATTCTCATTCCTGGGAAAATAAAAGGCGTTGCATAAATTCCACTGAGGAAAATCATCTTTTCCCAATGAAATCTGAATAGCAACCTACTTCCTTTTCCCCTTTGCCTGTTATTTTAGGGGAAGGGGGAGATAAATGAATAACAATGGCTTTTACTAACATATATGTTATTTTAATTGTTGCCCCACCTTACAAGTGCCTGGGAGGCAAGACTGAAATAAAATAACTAACTGCTAGGGTGGAGTGGGAATGAACGCAAGAGCTGCTTGAGTGCTGGGTGACACCTGGTTAGGGAAAAGCTGCTGTGAAGATTTACTCCCCCCACCCAGCCAAACCCCCCGGGCATTTGAGATCTAGTAAGACTAGATCCCTTCCTTTTGCCCTCCTCCTCCTCCTCCTCCTCCTCCTCTTCCCCCTTCCTTTCCCCCACCAGCTTTTGCTCCTTCCTAGTACAAGACAAATGCTGTAATTACACAGCATTCCTTCCAGACTCTGGTAATGAGGGGGTGCTTTGAGCCAGCAGTAATTATACAGTTTTAAAATAAGCAGATTCTTCTCCAAGCAAAATTAAAAGTCTGCAGACAAGACTCCCTTGCTGCGCACCTTTATTAAACAGGGACTGAGACACACACAGAAAGAGAAAGAGAGCGTGGGAGGGAGAGAGAGAGAGAGAGAGAGGCCTACACAAAGAGAGAAACTTTGTCAACCAAGCAGGGTGGAATCGGAAACTTTGCAGAACCAAGCTAAGGACGTGACTTGCTATTACTTTGAGTTTTTCCCCCATTCCCCCACCACTAAAGATCTCACTTACTTAAAGGATTGAATGCTGAGCTAAGCAAAGTCTTGGTAGATAATAAAAAAAAATCTGCAGGGGAACTTATTCAATTGATAGGCAACACCCTTTCACCTGCCCAGAATTTCATCAGGCAACGGGTCTGAAACAGTGGTCTCCAACTTTGGCCACTTGAAGACTTTGTGGACTTCTACTCCCAAAATTCTGGGAGTGGAAGTCCACAAGTCTTCAAGTGGCCAAGGTTGGAAGACCCCTGGTCTAAAAGACTTCCTGGAAAAGGAGCCACATCACAGAAGGTTGCAGAAGCAGATTAGCTGAAAACCTTATCGGAAACGTTCCTGATTCCTTGCAAAGTATATGATCTGATATGAGAACAGTGCCGCCTCTTCTGTCCTAGAGTGACTCAGCTGTTTTCCCTGAACCAATTAGTATCCTCAATATTTACTCTTTTAGCAAATCAAATCAGGTTTTCTTCCTGTCCCACCACTCCATTTTTTAATTCAACAACTAACAGACCTGCACCTTTGGAAACTGTTCTGGTTTCCATGACATTCTCTTTGTCAGGGACTAATAATATTTCCTGTGGTAGTTGCATTTGTTGCCGATTTGCTTCTGGGTACAATTCAAGGTGCTGGTTGTCATCTTTAAAGCCCTTCATGGCTTCAGACCAGGCTATCTTGCCGGTCACATCTAGCTGACCCATTAGAGCGGGGAGGCAGGGAATGCTGCGGGTCCCATCCTCAAGGGAGATATACTTGGTGGGAACCAGAAGGGCCTTCTCCGTGGTGGCTCCCTCTCTCTGGAACGTCATTCCCCCAGAGATTAGAACGGCCCCCACTCTAGCTCTCTTTTGGAAGGCACTGAGGACGTGGTTCTGCCAGCGGCCCTGGGGAATCCAGAGCGGGACGGAGCCCATCAAATGGCTCATGTGATCTGCTGTTGTTGGGGCAGGGGGTGATTTTATTAAATTGTACTATATTAATTTATTTGATTCTTTTGGTTAGTTTTATTGTTTTAAATGTGGTTTTATATTCTGTAAGCTGCCTTGAGTCACTATGGGTGAATAGGTGGCAATATAAATAATAACAATAACAATAACAATAAAACAATAGAAAAAGTTAAATTGCTCTGGGACTTCAGAATCCAGACAGACAGGCACCTGCCACATTGCACCCCGGACTTAACAGTTGTCGATAAGAAAGACAAAAAAAAAGTCTGGATAATGGATGTGGCAGTGCCTGGAGACAGCAGAAGAGAAGAAAAAGAACTGGAGAAGATGACAAAATACAAAGACCTACAAATAGAAACAGAATGACTATGGCAAAGGCAAGCTAGGATAATACCAATAGTAATAAGTGCCTTGGTTTTAGTCCCAAAACAACTGGAGCACCACTTGAACAGCAAGCATAGGCATTGACAAATTTGCCGTCAATCAATTGCAGAAGGTAGCTTTACTTGAAATAGCTTTGATCCTGCGGTGATATCTGTAACACCATCAAACATCCAGATTTGCCTATCCCAGGTCCTTGGTAAGGACTCGATAGGTAGACAAAAATGCCAAACCCAGTCTGAACATCTGGCTGACTGTGTGAATAATAATAACAACAACAACAACAACAATAACAACAACAACAACAACAACAACAACAACAACAACAATAATAAATTCTAGTGTAGTAAATGGCTATTGAGCAGACTGTCCTGGGCCTTATAAGCCAGGGCCCTAATATACCGTGAGCTCCTTTCGCCGAAGGTATTCTGTGTTGGGGTTTTACAGATTTGTGATGCATTGTGGTTTATTGTTTTCGGGCTGGTTTTTTATTGCCAGGTTCTGATTGTTCATGGAAAAGCACTCACAACATTGATCAGCAGAGATTGTTTAAGATACTATGGGACAAAGCTTGTTCAGGCAAACAAGACATAGAAGCAGACCTCTTGAAAAACCCACCACAGACATAAGAAAGGTTGGGTCAGGATTGACAGCTCAAATTCCTCAGCAAAGCTGAGCCTGATAAAACGGACTTTATTTTGCTTTCCTCCCAGGAAGGAGGAATACATGTCAGTTATCTGAGAAGCGCAATGTTAATGAATGGGAAATATTGATTTGACTACCATACCATGATGTCCTTTTATCTCTTCACCCATCAAGCCATTAACTATTAACCTCCTAATATCAGTCAGTCCTGGCTCAAGGCAACAGTCCCATGTTTCATTCTTACAAGCATGCATTGTTTCATCCAGAACAAGCATTGAAGGCTGCCAGGTTGATTTTGGGCTGCTGCATGTAACTTTTTTCTAGGGGTGGGATTCAAATTTTTTAACAACCGTTTCTGTGGGTGTGGCTAGGTGGGCATGGCCATGTGACTGGGTGCACGTGGCTTCTCCTCCTCCTCCTCCTCCTCCTCCTCCTCCTCCTCCTCCTCCTCCTCCTCCTCCTCCTCCTCCTCCTTCTCCTCCTCCTCATTTATCTTTCTTCTTCTTCTTCTTCTTCTTCTTCTTCTTCTTCTTCTTCTTCTTCTTCTTCTTCTTCTTCTTCTTCTTCTTCTTCTTCTTCTTCTTCTTCTTCCTCCTCCTCCTCCTCCTCCTCCTCCTCCTCCTCCTTCTCCCTCCTCTTCTTCTTTCTTTCTTTCTTTTCTTCTTCTCTTCTTCTTCTTCTTCTTCCTTCCCCTCCTCCTTTTTTCTTTCTTTCTTTCTTTCTTTCTTTCTTTCTTTCTTTCTTTCTTTCTTTCTTTCTTTTCTTCTTCTTCTTCTTCTTCTTCTTCTTCTTCTTCTTCTTCTTCTTCTTCTTCTTCTTCTTCTTCTTCTTCTTCTTCTTCTTCTTCCTCTTCCTCCTCCTCCTCCTCCTCCTCCTCCTCCTCCTCCTCCTCCCTTCCTCTTCCTCCTCCTCCTCCTCCTCCTCCTCCTCCTTTTCCTTCTTTTTACAGCACCCCCGTACTTTGCCTCTTGGGGGGGGCATTTCTGCTCCCAGAAGGCTTCCCTGGGGTCCAGGAAGGCAAAAAGGAGCCTGGAGGACAAAGCAGTCAGCGATGTCGGGCATGCGTGCAATATCGTGCATGCGCAATAAGGACCGTCTGGGCAGGGTGGGAGGGGCGGGTGGAGAGGGGCGGGGCCAGCCAGGGGCACAATTTGCCGGTTCTCCAAAATGCACAGAATCATAACAACCGCTTCTATAGAACCGGTCTGAACTGGTAGAATCCCACCCCTGCCTTTTTTCTATACCCTCTGAAAGTCTTTCTCAGCGTACTCGCTCTGCCGAAGAAGCTTCTTGGATGAGAAGCAAAACGACTTCAAAGAAAAACCAGAAAGTCCAGTTGCCTCTTGGGAAGAAAATCACCTTTGGGACAACCGTCTTGCTTAGCAACAGAAGTTCCGGTCCCCGGTGCAGTTATAATTCAAGGGCTATCTGTACATGGTAACCATAGTTCAGATGCTCCAGATCTCCCATTTGATCTTAGAGAACTTTGATAGGATCCTATCCATACCAGACCAAATATTCTCAACACTCCAGGATCTTTTCTTGCTGCAACAGCAAATAAGGACGATGCAGATTGTTTGTCTCCTCCTCAGGCCCTCCAGCTCAAAAAGAAATGTTGAAAGGTAAAAAAAAAAAAATCATTTTAAATTTAAATTGCCCTGTTTCAAGCTCAAACACTTCTAAGATGATTTTGGTTTTTTTTGCGCGCAAAGGAGTTGCTTCACACTTGAAATCACTCTTTCAAGCACAAAACGATGAATTTCAATTCTCAGACCATTTTAATTCAAGGCATTTTGCATACCCGCAGTAGAAAAAAAGAACCCACAACAACTTAAGCGAAGAAAAGACAAAAGGCTAAATCAAAAACAGAGAAGCGTCTTTTCAGCCTCTTCCTTAGAGGTCTCTTGGTATTTGCGATGCTCAGCTTTTACCCACTGGGAAATATTCCAGAGATAAGCTTGCAGGAGGTGTTCAGCTACTGCAGAAATCTTTGCACCCAGATGCTCATTAAAACATGCTACAATAGCTGTGAGACCTGCTAATGAACTTTGTCCAAGAAACTGTTCTCCACACTTACATCCCTGGCCCTAAAGTACAGGTAGTTCTTCACTTACAACAGTTTAACGACCGTTCGAAGTTACGGTGGCACTGAGAAAAGAGGCGTATGACCACTTTTCACACAGCCGTTGTAGCATCCCCATGGCCACATGATCAAATTCAGACACTTGACAATTGCATCTGGTCATGTGATCAAATTCAGACGCTTGACCACTGACTCATATTTATAACGGTTGCAGCGTTCTGGGGTCCTGTGATCCCCTTTTGCGACGGTAGAAAGTTAGCACCCACCCTTCTCCTAGAAAAATGAAATACTTTGAGAAACATTTAAAAAGGCAGAATATTATATTTCTCCTAAAAGAGAAAGAGAGATCTGAAAGGAAACAGAAACGCAGAGCCACAGTTCCCTGCTCCCCCAAGCAAGATACTAAGCTGAGTCCAGCTTTTTAGAAATGCAGCTTTGGTAATCCCTTCAAGGCAGGATATTTTGAACAAAGGCAGAATTAGGTAGAATGGTAGGATCAGCCCTCACTCAACATCCAAACCAGGAGAGCCATTAAGACACAATAGGAATGGCCCAACACCTTTTCAGGACGCAAGCCTCCTCATTACATCATCTCAGAGAATCCAGGCTTCAATCAAATTTAATTCAGACAACCTAAACAAGTTAGCTATGACCCCTGCATAGCCCCCTGGGAATCTAACAACCAATAGAACACCTTTCTTGCACAGGAACAGGGAGCTCAAGGGTAAGGCCCAAGAGAGGGTATAAATACTTCTCTCTCAATTCCATGTGGTCAGCTCCCCAGGACCGAAAACCCGTGAGGTCCTGTTCATCAATAAACCATCTTTCCAATCAGCCTCCAAGTTTCCAGTGTCTTTGGAACTGAACCAGATGGACATTTCTTCCAACACGACCTTCTGACAAGCGAAGACAATGACAAAGCCAGATTCACCTTAACAATTGTGCTACTAATTGTCGGGCTCAGGGGTTGACTCAGCCTTACAGACTTCCGAACCGGTTGCACGGGGGTTTCTGTTCCTTCCGAACCGGTTGCACAGCCCCTGTTCCTTTGTCACCTCAGTGGGCAGAACATGGTCTATTCCTTCCGCCATATCACTCTCCCACCAACAGGTTATAGAACAAAAGGAAAGGGAGCAAACTCAAACCCAACTCTAACCTTCTCTCAGCCAGTCCTTGAGTATTGAAGATTTGTCCTGAAATGAATACAAACTCCAGCTCCTTTGTAGTGCAATGATGGTTTATTCATTAGCTCAGCAAACAACAAACACTCTTCTCTGACAAGAAAGGCTAAAAGCCAGGCAACTTCAATGAGTCAACTTAACAATTGTGGCTAGGAAGGTTGTAAAAATAGGAAAAAAATTCACTTAACATGTGTCTTGCTTAGCAACAGAAATACTGGTGTCAATTGTGGTCATAAGTCAAGGACTACCTGTACCTCCGAGCATATTTCCAGAGCCCATCTCTAAACATCCAAAAATGACATAATGGGTGCCAAGAAGCGTGAGATTTAGTGCACATTTAAATATGACTTGCCTACCCAGGGGACGATACAGTGATCTTTATGGTCCCTTTAAAAAAGGCCTTCTTTAAGCTTGAATTGCTTTGCAATTTTTCCTTCCAGATTTTTCAGTTTCCAGGCAAAGAATCATCTTATTGATCTCCCACCCCCATACCATCATAGATATATGTTTTTTTTCTCTTTAACAAAAGTAACCTGAAAGATAGTGATGCAATAAATTAAGCACACACTTTACCAAAGAAGAAAATACAGCATGGAAATCAGAAACCCTTTTTTCCCCTCCTCTGCCGGGAGATGTTTAATTAATAAATAAAACAGTTCCTCGTAAGGTAAAAGAACAACTCGGCTTATCTTATTCTAAAAGAGGTTTATGGCTGATCCTAATTTATGCAGAGGTACTAAGTTAGAGAAAGGTGTCCTTTCATCGCAGAAGCACCTTTTCTGACTAAGAAATGCTGTTAAAAGTTAACAGCTTCCGTCAGCTGAAGCTAGATGTCTAAAATAATGTAGGATTTAAACTGGGATGAGATGGGAAAAGGTGAAAGACAGGCTGGTCGCGTGGGATGCAGACAATGGGAAAGGTGCTACCAGGTTCCCTCTGATTTTTGGCTTGTATGAACGGAACGGAGTGGAGCAGAGCAGAGAAGAGAAGAGCAGAACAACAGACTTGGAAGGGACCTTTGAGGTCTTCTAGTCCAATAACCTGACAGGAAACCCTACACCATTTTGGACAATTGCAGTGGTGGGATGCTGCCGGTGTAACAACCAGTTCGCTAATCGTGCGCTTCACGTATGCACATACAATACGCGTGCAGCACATGTGCCTGACGCACGCTGCGTGTGTGTGTGTGTGTGTGTGTGTGTGTGCAGCTTTTGCAATTACTTATCTTCAATGATACTTCAGGGAAGTAACACGGCTGAGGCGCGGGAATCCACTCTGCCACACGAATCAGCTGACCAGATATAGGTGAGTTCAGTGCAGGGGCGGACAGACAGGCCCACACGCTCATCGGAGCAAATCGGTTCAGAGGCAGCTGGTCATCGAAGCTAGGGGTTCACCCGAACCAGTCTGAACCAGGAGAATCTCAGCCCTGGTCAATTGGTTGTCCAATCTCTTCTTAAAAACTTCCAGTGTTGGACCATCCACAATTTCTGGAGGCAAGTCGTTCCATTGATTAATTGTTCTAACTGTCAGGAAATTTCTCCTTAGTTCTAAGTTGCTTCTCTCTTTAGAACTAGCTTGCACCCATGGCTTCTTGTCCTGCCTTCAGGTGCTTTGGAGAATAGCTTGACTCCCTCTTCTTTGGGGCAGCCCCTGAGATATTGGAACACTGCTCTCACGTCACCCCTAGTCAATGGTGTGATGTTGCCGGTGTAACAACCGGTTCGCTAATCATGCACGTGCGCAGCTTTCGCAATGGCTTATCTTCAATGACACTTTGGGGAAGTAACACAGCTGGGGTGTGGCAATCTGCTCTGCCGTGCGACTCAGCTAAGCAGATATAGGTGAGTACAGTGCAAGGGCGGGCGGACAGACAGGCCCACATGATTGTCGGAGCAAGCTGGTTTGGAGGCAGCTGATCATCGGAGCTAGGGGTTTGCCCAAACTGGGAGAATCCCACTCCTGCCCCCAGTCTGTCTTTTCATTGGACTAGACATACCCAATTCCAGCAACGGTTCTTTATATGTTTCATTGTCCAGTGGTGGGATTCAATTTTTTTTACTACTGGTTCTGTGGGCGTGGCTTGGGGGGCTTGGCAGGGGAAGGATGCTGCAAAATCCCATTCCCTCCCCACCCCACTAACCTGCTTTCCAGCTCCGTTCTCCTGTTCGGGGCAACAAAAGAAGACCCAGCCAAACAGCTGGGATTCGGGAGGCAGAGAATAGATGGGGTGGGGCCAGTCAGAGGTGGTATTTGCCAGTTCTCTGAATTACTCAAAATTTCCTCTACCGGTTCTCCAGAACTGGTCAGAACCTGCTGGATACCACCTCTTGCTCCAGTCCCCTAATCAACTTGTTTCTCTTCTCTTTCCAGACTCTCTCCATCTTTTTTATAATGTGATAATCAAAAGTATTCCAAGTGTGGTCTTACAAAGGCGTTATCGAGTGGTTATTAACACTTTAGGTCAGGGGTGTCCAACCTTGGCAACTTTAAGACTTGTGGACTTCAACTCCCAGAATTCCTCAGCCAGCAAAGCTGGCTGAGGAATTCTGGGAGTTGAAGTCCACAAGTCTTAAAGTTGCCAAGGTTGGACACCTGCTTTAGGTGATCTTGATTCTATCCCACTATTAATTCAGTGTATGACTTCATTGGCTTTTTGGCAGCTGCCGTATACTGCTGGCTCATATTTAAATGATTGTCACTAGGACTCTAAGATCCCTAAGGTTCACCTGCAATGACATGTGTGTGTGTGCAGCTTTTGCAATTACTTATCTTCAATGATACTTGGCAAACAGTGGTTTGAAAAGACCAAGAATCTAATGATGAAGCCTTATGGGTTTGAGGAAGAGTCAAGCATCTGTTCAGCCTAGAAGCAGCTCAGGGATTCAGAAGCTACATTCCCCCCAGAAACAAAAAAAAAAAATCAAATCTAATCTCTTTCCGCTTCTCTGTCATGCTCCCAATCTTACTCATATTCTCATTTTAACCTCATTTTAACTCCTCGTGATTTCTGTAGTCATCTAACATGACCTGATGGGAATTATCTCCTTGTGAGTCAGTGCAACTTGTCCATTACAACATAAATATATATTTGATGGCACCAGCAGGGAATAAAAACCATCAGTAAATCATAGCAATTCTACATTTCCTCCACCAGTGTGACTGATAATATGAAAAGTGCCCCAATAGCAGAGAAGGTTTATTCCCGTAGGTGCTTATCTGCAGCTTGATTTTCTAGTGTGGTATAAATAGAACATGTGATGGGCAACAGTGAGTTCGCTAACACTGCTTATATAAAGCCTACTTTGGATGTAACTTCTGCTAGCCAAGGCCTCCTCCTCCTCCCACTAAAAGTAAACATTGAGGCCCATTTTCCCATTCCTGCAAGAAAAAAAAATGTTATCTTCAGAATAAAAATTACCCATAGGCAGTCATCTCTTATCTTTTCTTGTTATCTAGAACAGGGGCCTTTAACCTTGGTAACTTTAAGACTTGTAGATTTCAACTCCCAGAATTCCTCAGCCAGCTTCAACTTTAAGACTTGTGGACTCCCAAAGTTGAAGTTCACAAGTCTTAAAGTTGGGAGTTGAAGTCCACAAGTCTTAAAGTTGCCAAAGTTGGAGACCCCTGATCTAGAACATTGTAGCAACAACTCAGGTAGACATCCAACAGGTAGCTTGCTCTACATTAATTTCAGGGTCACTAAACAATTAGCTGACTCCTGATACAGAAATGCCAAGTGAAGGACACCTGTCAAGCAGGTGACAGAGAAAACTACAGTGCAAATCATGTTGTCCAGCGGTTCCAACCCTTCCGGCTCTGCAGACTAGGCGTGGCAGAGAGGGAGGGGATGGTTTCACACATATGCACACCACTTACACAAATGCGGTTTCATGTGTTCACCCGCTCATCCACTGCTTGTGCAGCCTGGTTCCCAATGGGCCATGGGCCCAATGTACCAGACTATGGAGTGGAGGTTGAGGACATCTGATGTTGAGAATCAATGTTTAGCTTTCTTTTAAGAGTGGGCATTTTAAGCTTGCCAAAATGTTTAAATATTTTCATTTATTTCTTCTGGAACACTAATAATTCTCAAGGCACATCAGCGTGACTCCAAACACATTTTGAGCCTTATGGCTAAAAAGTGCAGAAAATAAAATATGAACCAACAATACACTTCTGGCTATAGATCAGTTCCTAAATTATTCTGGTTGCCTAAAATACAGAATGATTGATCAACGGATTATCTTTGATGTCTCTAGGATCACAATATCAGAAATGCCTGGATGCGCTTCATCGTCCTTATCCAATGGGACATGAAGAAACACCCATTTTCCTAGACTTTCATTACATTTTACCCAGCATTGACAAACTGTATTTACCATCCTGTGACAAAGCACTGAATCCTTCTCGGAGAAGCAAATGCACAGAGACAGTGCGGGCTAAGAGCCAAATTGCTTAGGTTTTTCCAATACTTATCATGCAGCTTTCATGTGCCTAATGGTTGGGTGAATGGGCCCGTGAGAGTCATCAAGGTGACTGCTCTATGATGCTGCAGCATTCCTCCTGAATATTATTAGATGGGGAAGCTTGTTCAGCACAAAGCAAATGCTTTCACTAAGATTGCTACCACACTTCTCATCCCCCACCGAAGCCTCGTTCTGAGTCTCTCATCATTGGGCTGTGAGATAAACTGTTTCTGGAGGGTTAAAAACAAATAAAAACCACCTTAGGGGAACGATCAAGGTACCCGATCATGTCTCATTCATGCTGGGTGGATGCTAAATTTCCCCATGTGGGCATTATTTAAAGCAATATTTTGGGTAGGTTGAACCAAGGTATGAACCACGTCATGTGGGGTAAATTCACTGGAGAAAGCAATTATATTTGGAAGAGTTAGTGGTAAAAGAAGACCAAGTTGCCAAAGAACACAGTGGCTAGATACCATCAAAGCTGACACCATCCAGAGCAGGGGTCTCCAACCTGGGCTGCTTTAAGACTCGCGGACTCCAACTCCCAGAGTTCCTCAGCCAGCTGAGGAATTCTGGGAGTTGGAGTCCGCGAGTCTTAAAGGGGCCCAGGTTGGAGACCCCTGATCCAGAGCACAGAAAACCTCTAGCGAAAGATTGGAAGATGTGAAGACCTGGCCAAGAGTTGGACACGACTGAATGGATATCATCATCATCATCAGCAGCAGCAGCAGCCAGAGATGTCCACCTTTGGCAGCTTTAAGACGTATAGACTTCAACTTCCAGAATTCTGGCTGGGAATTCTGGAAGTTGAAGTCCACAAGTCTTAAAGTTGCCAAAATTGGACACCCCTGGTATAAACCTTCAGGGAATTGGCTTTGAAGACACCCTTAAAAACCAAAAGACCTACCTGATGTTCAGAACAAACAAACTGCAGACATGAAAAGGGAGAAATCTGAAATGGAAATGAAGTGGGGGGAAAAGGGGTTTTCAAATAATAATCAAATATTAAAGAAATGGGATGTGGGACGGTTCAGGATTAAAATGAGCCCAAACATCAGAGGAAATGAACCTCCGCCCTGTCCCCAATCAAATCATAACATTAAATCATTCTTAAGGAAAAAAATATAGGAGAATACCACATAAATCCTTTAAGATCAAAAAATTAGAGGGTCTACTTTAAGATTACATTTTTTTTTTTTGCTCCCGGTGTTAACCCTGAGTATAGCTGATGTTAATATTTAAACAAGCCAAAGATTGTAGAATTGATATGCGAGAGACGAAGGAAATAGACGTGGGCTGTACTGGATTCTTTCTCTGCAGAAGACATCCGAGACTTCACTTAATTAGAGCGTTCTATAAACATAAAGCTTTCGGTGATTACAAGGGCAAAGTTTCTTTTGGCAACTTTGGGTAATGCGTACTCACAGAAAGAAGTCTGCTAATTATAAAGAACTTTATGCAGTAATACCTTGCTTTTTTTTTTTTTAAATGCCAGCCCATTATTTCCCCCAAATGATTGCCATTAATCCGATCATTAAATCCTGAATCACAATGGCATCATGACCAGCACCCCAGACTAGATTTCTGGCAGAAGCTCAGTTCTGCAAACTGCTCTTCTAAATCTACCTATTACTAAAGATCTCCAGCTTTCTGTTATTGTTGTTTTTTGTTTGTTTGTGAGGTGGTGGGAAAAGGGGGGGAAACGGATGAGAACATTCAAAAGTTTAAAAAGAAAGGAAACTCCCATTGAAACCGAAACCCTTCGCTCGGCCCTTCCATCCCCATTGATTGGGAGCCAAGGACATCCTCTAATTCTCCCTATTTGGTGGGAAACCTTCCCTTTTTGCTGATATTCCCCCCCTCCCTTTTCCTTTCCCAATGCTGTGGCTTGGATCCTGCAAAGTTTCCTCTGAGGGTTTCCTCAAATTGTTCAGGTTGGGCTCACAGTTAGCATCTGTTCACTGTCCCGCAGCTCTGCAATTAAAAAGCAGTTTTGCTTTTCTAATGTAGTATTAACCCCAAAAGGATCTGCCTCCCAAGCTTTTACTGCTGTCACTGGATTACCTCCTAATCCAAACAGTGAAGAGAGCCTCTGATTGCTTGGCCTTTTTATTATTTTGGAGAGAGAAAACTGGTGAGTCTTAATAGGTTATTTTCCAAATGATTACCTCTGGTCTTTGCCTAAAAGAAATAAAACAAAGCAAAGCAAAGCGCAAAAACAACAACAACAACAACCCCACCTTCTCTAGCCAATCTTGATAATGCCAGACAATTTTTGATTCCTTCAAAATTATTTTTTCCCAATTTTGTGGAGCTGAAGGAAGAAATCAACGCTGTCTTTATCCTTTGCTTTAGGGCTTTCAAAGTTCAGTTCTTAGTATTACTCGAACTGCTGCTGGTACCTGTGAAACTGTTAGATTTCCTTAATATCTATGTATCACAACAAATCCCCTGCTTTTTCATAATAACTGCACAGAGATTGCCCTAACACAAAATTATTCCTACTAAATAATAAATATTCTCCACTGTGGCTTCGGAAGGAGAAAAGAATCAGATATAGAAGAATATTTATAGTGAGGGCTCTCTGGGTGTGGTTGCTTCATTTCCCAAACTAGGTAATATCATCAGCACTAATAGGAGTGGGGTTTGATCTCAATTTATATTCTAGTAGCTTGCCCTGTTGCTATTCCCAGCCTCGTGGGGTGATCTATAAAAATAGTAGCTGGTAGTACCAAATGTCCCCAAGAACTCTCAAAGAAATAGATGAGGTGCATTCCACTCACTATGGTACCATGGAAGGTTTATGCACCAGGGCAACCAATGTTGTTTCTCTCTCATGTTTGGGCCTGAACCAGTGGTGGGATTCAAATTATTTTACTACCGGTTCTGTGGGCATGGCTTGGTGGGCGTTGCAGGAGAAAGTTACTGCAAAATCCCCATTCCCTCCCCACCCCACTAACCTGCTTTCCAGTTCCGTTCTCCTGTGCAGGGCAACAAAAGAAGACCCAGCCAATCAGCAGGGCCTCAGGAGGCGGAGAATAGATGGGGCGGGGCCAGTCAGAGGTGGTATTTGCCGGTTCTCCAAACTACTCAAAATTTCCGCTACCGGTTCTCCAGAACTGGTCAGGACCTGCTGAATACCACTTCTGGCCTGAACCCTGACTGAAAGGGAGCTAGATAATCAATTTTTACTAACACTCCACGCATCTGAATCCCCACTACTTTGTTAGAAAAGATGCACCACCATTCTTGCCCTAACTAAATGCTTCTCTATCATCTTCATTTGATAAGTCAGAGCTGAACTTGTTTATGGGCTCCACTGAGCCTAAAAGTGCATGTTGATGGTGGAAAGAGGTTGCTCTGGGGCAGGGGTGGATTTCTACTGGTTCTGTCCACCTCTGTAGAACCGGTAGCTCTGAAGAGCAGCAGACATAGAACCGGTTTTATGTCTGCTGATGTTTTTGCCCACTTGCCCACCAGAGCTCTTACCTGACCTTTATTTCCTGATTTTTTTTCAACTTCAGCTGTCGTGTGAGGCACAGCTGCAGTTAAAAAAGCAGGAAAAAAGGGCTTTTTGAAAGGCTGCTTCTCTGCACGCAGCATGCTGATGATGATTTACAGGCGGGCGCCTGCCGGGCGTGCAGGGAAGCACATCGTAAATCACCGAACCTCGTAAATGACCGAACTGGTAGTTAACCCTGTGGGATTCCACCCCTGCTTTGGGGGAGGCTCATTCTGAAACTCACATGGCATGGATTCTTCCGCAGACTTACTTGCTCCCTTCCTTCCTTCCTGTTATGTGCAAAAGATCCGAACCACACATTAGGCTCCAATTACTGATTTATTACTTAATCATGCCTATGCAAAAGAATCTCCTCAGCCAACTGTTACCACCTATCTTGGCATTAAATAAACATCAAAGGAATTTAAAAGGGGTTGGACATAGTCCATTTGTGGCTACATAGATATTCTAGGCTGATTCCTCCTTTGACTCCACCCTCTCAGATTCTACCACTCCTTCTACATATCCTTGGTTATATATAAAAATCAAAGCCACAATGGAAGACAGAAGGTGGATCCTATAATGCAATTCCACTCCAGCGTTGCCTCAAGTTTGGAATGGTACCAAGATGCAGATATTTTGTCATATATCTGTGACAACTTTTTTTTTCTGTCTGCAATTAGAAGTATCTTGAGAATTCAAATACAGGCACTCATCTGAGGACAGATACTTTCTCAGAGTAACCGTGCAGGTGCTGCCTGCTTCCATCCATCTTACGGCCTCAATACTTATTTTGGTCAGAATGTTTTCTTCCTGCTGGAAAGATTGAAAGCCCCAAATCCCTGATCAGAAGTCAAAATTTTAGCTTTCCCTTCGCTGGGAATCAAATGTGGAGTACCAGCTACCTGCAGAGTCCAAATTCTAGTTTTGAACAGGAAAGGATACCTCAGTCAGTACCTGGTATCCACCAACTTTCTACCTGGAAGGCAGCAAGTTGGTGAAGGCTGAGATGCTTTATCAGGGACTAGATTACTGCTTCTTTTTTCCACTCGCCACAAGATGAGACATTGGCAGCAGTTAAACAGCATTCCCCCCCCCCCCAAAAAATTGCTTGAATACATGAAAAACAACTCGAGTGCTCAAGGAGAACCACCTCAAAATGCCTTTCAAGGATTTGAGCAAACAACCCACTTGTAAATTATCAAAAGCTGTACTGATTGATAGGACTTTGATGGGATCTAACCCAGGCTTTTACTTCCAATGGAAGTTATAATTTTTCAAGTGCAGCCAAAATCAAGTCTGTTTACAATCCTATTTAATCTAGCGAGGAATTAGGAAGCAAATGTTTACATTTCCCACAGAAACAATGGGCTTTTTAAAATGCTTCATTTTGTCTAGATTGTCCCTTCTGTGTTTTTTCAGTGGAGATGCTTTTAATATAAGAAAAGTGGTACTTGAGCAGAGGTGACTAATAGAGATTTAATCAATTCACTGTTCTAAGAGGAAATGCAGCCCATTCACTTCTTATATCAATTTTTTTAAAAATGCCTAAAAGATAACAAAAACGATACAATATTTTTTCAAAGCCCCAGAACCCAATTATACACCAAAATCAGACTTCTTAGAATAGAATTCTTTTATTTGCCAAGTGTGATTGGACACACAAGGAATTTGTCTTGATGCAAATGCTCTCGGTGTACATAAAAGAAAAAAATACATTCATCAAGAGTCAAGAATTATAAGGTACAACACTTAATGATAGTCATAGGGTACAATAAGCAATCAAATCATACCAGGAAACAGTCAATATAAATCGTAAGGATACAAGTGACAAAGTTACAGTCATACAGTCACAAGTGGGAGGGGATGGGTGATAAGGAATGATGAGGTTAATAGTAATAGTAGTACAGACTTCGTAATAGTTGAACAGTGTTGAGGGGATTATTTGTTTAGCAGAGTGATGGCGTTCGGGAAAAAACTGTTCTTGTGTCTAGTTTTTCTGATGTGCAGTGCTCTATAGTGTCGTTTTGAGGGAAATAGTTGAAACAGTTCTTACTACTAAATTATATATTTAGCTAGCCCTCACATAGGAGCCATTTGTTTACATTCATATAAAAGAGGAGGAACATACATACAATGTTTTTAATTCTTAATTCAGTCATGACTCTTAAATTTCCTTATAGAATCTTAATGTTCCTACCAACAAGCTAGGATGAGTATACTTTTCCCCTCCACATCTGATCTCAAGGACACCATCTTGGTGTTCCTGTTTTGAGGAATGAAATGCTCTATTTTGGGAGCTATAGTAGGTTTTAAAGAAACTTCCCACTATAGATACCGAGGTCTTACTTCCGTAGAGAATAACATAATTGGAGGGTACCTTGGAAGTCTTCTAGTCCAGGGGTCTCCAACCTTGGCAACTTTAAGAACTGTGGACTTCAACTTCCAGCAAAGCTGGCTGAGGAATTCTAGGAGTTGAAGTCCACAAGTCTCAAAGTTGCCAAGGTTGGAGACCCCTGTTCTAGTCCAACCCCTTGCTTAGGCAGGAAACCCTGCACCACTTCAGACAAATGTTTATCCAACATCTTTTTTAAAACTTCCAGTGTTGGAGCATTCACAACTTCTGGAGGCAAGTTTTTCCACTAATTAATTGTTTTTTACTATCAGAAAATTTGTCCTCATTTCTAGGTTGGTTTTCTCCTTGATTGGTTTTCATCAATTGCTTCTTGTCCTACCTTCAGGTACTTTGGAGAATAGCTTGACTCCCTCTTCTTTGTGGCAGCCCCTGAGTTATTGGAACACTGCTATCATGTCACCCCTAGTGTTCCAATAACTCAGGGGCTGCCACAAAGAAGAGGGAGTCAAGCTATTCTCTGATCACGGCTTCCTGAGACATCAACAAACACATATAAAATCCAAAACTCTTTTATTTTATTTCAATGGCTGTGAATTATCACCATTCACAGCCCGGAATAAATCTTAACCAGTTATAATTAGTCCCAGGGACGTCTGCCAAAGTTCTTAGTAAGACTTCAGATAAGAATGCACCTTATCTTACTTGAAGTGCTGCCAATGACTAAAATCCCAATTAGTCTTTCCAAAACCAAATGGAGAACAAATTCACCACGGAGCTTTCAGAGTCCAAACCGATCAGAGCGAACGACTTTGCTTCCTGCAAAGGTTTTCCTACCTTTGCACTTCCTTTATACCTTATGGGAGCGACAATCGCCTCCAAGCCTTACTCCCGAGTTGCCCCTTTTGTCTTACCTGCTCTTGCCTTCTGGCAGCTCTGCGCACATGTGCACTGGGAACAGGCTCCCCTTGTTCCTCTGCCTCGTTGCTGCCAGATTCTGGAGGCTCCGGAGTCAGCACATAACTCCCAGATGGTCCTGGCCCCATCTTTGTATCAAACACAGGACCCTCGTCTGAGTCCTCCCCAGACTCCCGAACTGGTCCCTGTTCTTCCCCACTGTCCAATTCTACAGCCATCTGCACAGGCTGCCGGTGAACCACAATACTTAGTCTTTTCTGTTCATTTAAACTAGCCATACCCAATTCCATCAACAGTTCCTTATATGTTTTAGCCTCCAGTCCCCTAATCATCTTTGTTGCTCTTCTCTTCACTCTTTCTACAGTCTCAATATCTTTTTTACATCATGGCAATCAAAACTGGATAAGTATTCCAGGTCTGGTCTTACCAAGTTCACCACTGTGTGATTACAAGCTGAATATATGCAGCCAGCTGCCCAAGTGGTGCTTGTCCAATTAATCAAACTCCATTTTTCTAAAAATGCTGACTGGGAATTCTAGGAGTTGTACTTGGATATATATTAACGTTATTAATTCAAAGAAGCTAACTGTACAGTTTCATGTTTAATGAATAGTGCACTCCTATAAAGGAGAGTGGAACAGAAAGAATAGCAAGAGCTTCATTTCAAAGATTAGGTAGCCTGATTCAACATTTGCTTTGTGTACTACATGGTCTGTGCCCAGTTTAATTAACAGCTATATTGTGAAATCGCACTTCAGAATTCTGAATATCTATGCAAATGATTTCTCACAATTTTTAAAAAGTTGCCATTTCCTTCCAAAGGCACACTTGTTCTTCTACACCATTTTTTTTTTCAAACTTGGCAATTTTTATGATGTACTGGCTGGAGAATTCTTTGGGGGCTGAATACATCATAAAGTTGCGAAGTTTGAAAAGCACCAATTTACCCTGATATCCAAGGTTGTGAAGATCTCTTTAAAGGTTCAACTATAGTTTCCTAAGAGGAGGGGGAAAAAGATGGGAAAATAGTCTCTCATAAAGCTTGCTATATTGGAAAATACTCTTAAACATATAGCAATATTTTTTGTTCAGTTGCTAAGTCGCGCCTGACTCTTCGCGAATATAGCAGTTTAAGGAAGAGCAATCGGAGCAAGGTAGGCAATCTGCGGCAAAGGTGCAACCCCTCGGTCTACTTTTTGAAGTTTCAAGAATCTCTTTTGTTTAAAAAGTCAGCAAGCCACCTGGCTTTTTTGCTTTGTTTTGCTTTCTTTTGGGGGATTGCAAAAAAAACAAAAAAACCTGTACTAATGTGGCCCCAATCATCAAATATTCACAGAATCTAGAAAACAATGTAGTTACATAGAACACAACACTTCCATGCTTAAAATTAAGACCTTTCATGAACACCGTTACATTATTTAATAGTGTAAAACATTGTTACATTGTTTAGATTGTTTTTATCCCACCTTTATTTACTTTAGAAGTAGCTCAAGGTGGCAAACATACCTAATAGTCCTTTCTCCTCCTATTTTTTTCCACAGCAATAATCCTATGAGGTGAATTGGGCTGAGAGTAAGTGATTGGCTCAAAATCACCCAGCTGGCCTTAGTGACTAAGGTGGGATTAGAACTCCCAGTCACCCAGTTCCTTGGTCAGCACCTTAACCAAGTCAGCACCAAAGTATCTTTCTTATACCATATGAGTATCACTACAAAGAGAATACAAAACCTCCCGGTTCTGTTAAATCTGTACTCAAAACATTCATCAGCAACAAACTTTGTTAGTAATAAGGTTGTTCCACACTGTAATGCTTGAATGGACTCAAGGTTATAAACATGTGAAGGAGATCCAGTTTCTGTAACACAGAAACCACAACTTGAGCAAGGCAAATTAAGAATCTGGCTCCACATCAAGCCTGACTTCTAATTTACTTGGCACAGAGCTGCCAGAAATATTAGAAGTTGCATTATGCTTATGTGGTTCCAAATACTCCCATCTCACTGATGACAGGAATCGGGGCTGCCACCAAGAAGAGGAACTCAACCTATTCTCTAAAGCAACAAAAGACAAGCCAAGAAATAATGGATTGAAACTAATCAAGGGCAGAAGCAACCTAGCACTAAGGAGAAATTTCCTAACAGTGAGAACAATTAACCAGTGGAATGGCTTGCCTTCAGAAGTTGTGGGTGCTCCATCATTGGAAGTTTTCAATAAGAGACTTGACAGCCACTTATCTGGAATAGTATAGGGTCTCCTGTTTGAGACGTGGGTTGGACTAGAAGACCTCCAAGATCCCTTCCAACTCTGTTATTCTGTTATCTGAATGTGCCTTTCATATTCTAAAGCAGAACATTGTTTTACTTTTCATTGTAGAAGTAATGCTGTCGATTGGCCTTAAATAAGTACCTAATGGATGGAACGTGCGCTTGAGCTGTGACTCAGAGAAGGTGGCAACGTTTTATACCATAAGGAAGCATCAGGATGGCACAGTGGTAAGAATGCAGTATTGCAGGCTAACTCTGCCCATTGTCAGGAGTTCGATTCTGAAAGGCTCAAGGTTGACTCAGCCTTCCATCCTTCCGAGGTTGGTAAAATGAGGACCCAGATTGTTGGGGGCAAATATGCTGACTCTGTAAACCACTTAGAGAGGGCTGCAAAGCTCTATGAAGCGGTATATAAATCTAAGTGCTGTTGTTATTGCTATCAAGAAAGAACAAGAGCAAGATTTAGAAGAAAATCAGACCTTCTAAGTAAAGACAGCAGTTCAGATTGTATTCTGATCTGCTACAGTGAAAAAAATATACATTATTGCCATTTAATTGAATGTCTTGGGCGATTTAAAAAGAATAGCCCCAGAGTCTTAAATAAGTCACTTGTTTCCTCTCTGGTCCAGAATTGATCATTCAGTAATGTCTAGTCAGTGTATTGTTTGTGATTCTTTTCTTGGCAGTTTGAGCATATGGTAAATAAGCAGGCCAGGTCAAGGTAATAAAGCCAGAATTTGGAAATTTAAGAGATCTGGAAATGCTGAAATATATTTGTATCTTAACTGCAGGATATGATAAAAACCGAGCAATTGTTGCAATTCTGTGCAGGACCGTGGTTGGATCTGGAATCTTGTATTATTGTTGCCATGAGACAAAAGAGAAGAAATAAGGTTGCTAGGTTGCTTTTGCCTGTCATTACTCTACGTTGCATCAGTAACTACACTTCCCCAAAGGACCAGTCAATGGAAGGACTGGCCTACAGGAGTCTAGAGGAGGCAATTTCCTATTTCAAATTTCACAACGATACCCAAGGTGAGCGCGTGCACATGGGAAAAGAAAAAGTACTTAAAAACAGCATTAACAGTAAACATCTATGGAGATTCTTGGTCATAGTTGTCCCAAAAGTGCTTTTTCAAAAGGCAATTGAGCTTTCTTTGTTTTTCTTCATATTCTTCAGTTCTTCATTCAGAACTGAAGAAGGTTCTTGGATGAGAAGCGAAACGTCTTCAAACAAAAATGAAGAAAGCCCAGTCGCCCTTTGAAAAAGCACCTTTGGGACAGTGTCAACAGTAGGGTGATGGAGATCTCTTTTGAGTTCTATCAGAGTTCTATCAGAGCAATTGCATCCAAATCCTTTTAGGACTGTGATCCATAATCCATAGAACCAATGTGGATTGGTCTTTTGATGATGCATGCATGCATGTGCTGGTCCTGTTTCATATGTTAGGAATTATGCCCAGGGATGTTGTGGTTAACCGGCAGCAGGTGCGGATGGCTGAGGAGAGCAAGGACTCAGATGAGGGGCCAGGACCATTAGGGAGTGGACTGCTGCCTTCAGAGATTGTGGGGGCTAGCAGCAGCGATGAGGAGGTTCCTGAGGAGCCTGTGCCAAGTCCTTCAAGAAGATAAAAGCCAGCTGTGAATCGGACATTCTTTGCAGGAAGCAAAGGCGTTTTGAAACTCCAGCCTCATGGACACTGCAGTATCTTAAGTTGGTATTTGAAGACTCTTGTGTTGTGAAATATTTCTTATCTGTTATTCTTGGCAGTTTCTCACAGTTTTGGCAAGGTTTGTGCTTATCAAAGTTAATTAGTTTGCAGCAGCCTTTTAACCGGGACTTGTAAGAATCATTAAAAGGTTTCTGTTTCCTTTGGTTCGTGTTTGTTTTATTGGAAAAGGGTTTGGGTCAGAATAGGGGGCCCATGTTCCATGGTCATGTGACTACAATTTACGACATTTTTGCTGGTTTGCAGCCTTTTTGACCAGTTGCCAGCAAAAAATGCCCATAGGAATACATGGATTCGCTTATCTTTTGCAAAATTCATTTAGCATATAGTCAGCAATGACTAAGGAAGTAAAATCCACAGGGACTTTTCTATCTTTTATACTCATTTAACAAATGCAATGTTTGCTTAATGGCCACTCCCCAAAAAAGTTATAAAATTGGGTCTCATCACATGGATATCTCAACTTACGACTGTCATGACTGATGATGGAAATTCCAGGCTTCATTACAATTATATGTTGAGGACTATATATATAAAGTACACACACACATACAATACACACGAGTTGCCAATATATTGCTTTGTTTTTCTGTTTAATTAAAGGCAGATTAAAACCAGAAACAAAACATAATTAAAATAATAGTTCTTAACGTATAATGTTGGAAAATGCAGTTTTTTAAAAATAAAATTTTTGTTTGGGTTTTCACAAAACATAATACAAGTAAAATTTCTCTTTTTGAGAATAGCATGGTCCCGGGTTATCACTTCTCCATACAGACACAATTTCAATTTCATATTCATCTTTGTATTCTATTCCATATCTTATTACTATTCTAACATTTTCTCAATAATTGGAAAATGCAGTTTTTATATAGTCTTACACACCAATTTTATTTGAGTGAGGATTTATTATTTGTTTTTAAATTGTCTGATCATGCTTGTACTCATGTGAGCTACCATCTGTAATCTGAAAAGGCTGTCACTCAAAATCTGGATTCCATAGAACTACATCTGTATCTCATCCTTGAAGAAGATTTGGAAACATTTTCTGGTTGGCCAGGCATTCTCCTTCCAGGATTGATGATTACAAGTGGGCTAAATTTTAGCCTATGTCTTCCACCTCCTATGGTTCTACATGAGCTTTACTATTTAATTAAAGATATCTATGGGGTCCTTTGTACTATCCCAGTGTTCTTGTTTTCTTGTAGACATTTCATTATTAAAGTAGGTAACATCATCAGTGATGCTAGCAGTAGCAGCATTGATGATGTTACCTAGTTTGGTAATGAATCATTTGAAGAAAACCACCAAGCTCAGAGAGCACCAAGTACCCCACCAAGAACCCTGATCTACAAATATTCTCTTCTAAATATTTTTTTAAAAATATTCTCCTCTAAATATATTTATTTTTTTAAAAGAAGTTTCAAGTCCAGGAGTGAGAGTGTGTATATGTGGGAGAATTATGTATGCATCTAATACGTTCTCTTATTGGTGATTAGTATCATAAAGATCACAGCCTACTTTTTGGTAAGAGATTTGAGTACTGTAAAGTAAGAACTCAACTATACAGACCAAAGGATGTTCCCTTACCACATGTAAACAGGGAATGACTTCTAAATTGACTTGCTAATCCCCATTTATCTATATCAGGGGTGTGGAACAATGGCCCTTTTATGGCTTGTGGTCTTCAACTCCCAGAATTCCTGAGCCCGCCATGTGCTGTATCTATGTGTATGTTTTAGATGAAATTAGAAGAAACCTTCGATGACACGTAATCCTAAATATAAAGCATTCCTGAGATTAACTTTCTCAGTCTTGTGCCCATGACTGACTATTTCTAGTATGAAGTCAACATTTTGCAGCAGCAATCAACCTCCCCATCTCCAGTTCGGCCTACTCAAATTACACCCTGTGTCTTCAAGCATAACAGTAATGAAATGACAGCAGTGACTGTGTTTTCCAATGGACATTAGCCATTAAGAGCTAATAAAGGTGATTTGTCAAGCTAAATCTGCTTCTGTCGAGACAGAACTTTCCACAGCAGTAAAATAATGGTTGATTGGCAGATCATGAAATTAGATGTTAGTCCATAGCAGTACAGAGCTTGTAAAAAAACTAGAATGTTATCTCACAACCATTGATGCAAGGAAGACATCAAGGATGGGACTAGTTAAGAGAGATGACCTTATCATCTCACTCACCACCTCAGAAATTTGTTTTCTGATATGGAAAAATTCAACAAACTCTAAATTCAGATTTTCCTAGATTCCCTTTGATTGTATTTCCTTATAGGCAATAGGGCATGAGGTGTTTTTGTTCATTCTCAGGTCAAATCTCCATAAATTCAAATACAAAGAATTTGAGAAAATGAGGGACAAGTAAAAACAAGTGAACAAGATAAGGAACTACTACAGTTCTACCGCTATCTGCCTTCTAATTTATTTCTTTCTTTCTTTTTCTTATCTATTTTAAACTATCTCCTGTTCCAACCTCTTGAAACTGGTTTCAAAAGATTAGATGAAATATGGACACTTGTTTTTCTCTGTAACCATGACAGAAAATGGATGCTTATGCAAAGAAGCCTTGGGCTTCCACTCCATAACCCAGATGGCAGATTATGGGATTCAAAGTCCACATTAAGAAAGCGGTTGTAAAATTACCCAGCCTGAGTTTGGGTGTGATTACACAAAGCAGTGTTTCTCATACTTGGCAGGTTCCAAATAGGTAAGATCTCAGCTCCCAAAATATGGTAGCTGAGGAATTTTGGGAATTCTTCCAGTTAACATATCTGGAAGTTGCCAAGATTGGAAAATGCTGGCGTAGATGAAAGGTTGCTAGACACAAAGTCAACATGCTGAGAAGCAGGGGTGGGATTCTACCGGTTTGGATCGATTCGGGTGAACTGGATGTTAAGTTTTCATTTGGTTCACCAAACCAGTATTTCAACTGACTGACTGGCTCTGCCCACCCCACCCCGACCCTCCCAGGAGTTTCCACATGACCCTTTTTTGATGCAGGTAAGTGCAGGGTTTGTGTGGAGGCTCTGGGAGGGGAAAAATAGGCCTTCCGGGAGTCTGGAAACGGCCTGTTTCCGGCTTCCGGTGGGCCTCCAGAGCCTGAGGAAGGCCATTTTCTCCCTCCCAGAGGCCTGGGGGAAGCCTCTGGACCCCTGGGAAGGCAAAAAATGGCCCTCCCGAAAGTTCCAGTAGGCCACCCCCACCATGGTCAAGCCCACCCAGCAACTGGGCAGTGAACTGGTTGCTGGGATTTTTGAATCCCATCCCTGCTGAGAAGTCCTGATGTGGATATGGAACAAAAGAGTGTGTCTGTGGCTTTGAAGGTGGTGCAGAACTTCAAGTCCCAGACAGCGATCCATGGTGACGGAGCTTGGGAGCTGTATGTCAGCAGCAAAGCAGCCACCTGAGATTTATGATCTGCTCCTGCTAAACTGCACAATGGGTGATCTCTCCCTTTTTCACCCTTCAAAAACCTATTGCTTTCTTGACCCCTTCCTTTGGTGTCTTAACACAAATAGCACCACAGAAACCTCATCCTGTTTTAGCAGCCTCTCAAGAAGTATGCAAGGACCCATTTTCTTCTGCTAATGCAATAATCTGGCCACGGCTAGCTAGATTGCATCATATTGATAGCTTCTGATCCACAATGATTTTTTATTTTATTTTATGGAGAGCATAACTGCTGATTGGCCGAAGCTGGGGTTTATGGTTCAGGGAATGCTTACTGCAGAATCTGAAACCCAAGCCAACAGCAGAAGAAACTGGTCTATGTGTTTTGTTGTTGTTTCCCCTATTCAATCAAGTCTCAAGCAAGGGCTTTCAGAAGTGGTTGCCACTTCCTTCTTCCTAAGGCGGAGAGGTGGTGACTCGTTTTCTAGCTGGATGTCTTAACCACGACTCAAAGAGGCATGTAGAGCTTCTGTGACATTGCCATTCAATGCCAATTCTGTAGGAGAATTATGGACTTACTCCATGCCTACCTAGTATTATTTATTACCTCCTCCTCCTCCACCTCATTCTTATATCATGTCCAGTAAAAAGAATATCAAGCCAGGCTCCCTTGAGCAGTCATAAAAAAGAGGAATTAAGTGCAGAAATGGATCAGTAACAAGAAGAGAACAATCAATATCAATAATTGGATTTTTTAAAAAAAACTGATGATCAATTTTCTAAAAAAAATATGCTGTTAGTGTTTTATAAAAAAAAATGCACAATAATCTTTTTCAGCGGATTCAAGGAGAAGGATGACCTAGCCTTCCTAATTCTTCTGGAACACGGCAATTGTCAGATAATTAACATAATGACCAATGCAACACAATCTCTTTAGCCACTCTTGGTGAACCAACCAAAACGATCATATCTGTAGAAGAGAAGAGGCACAACAACCTAGAATCTGTCAATAAAACGATGCTTGTTGCTTTGAGAACTGGGATGGTGTAGCGGTAAAGGTGTTTGACTAGGAGGGGATACAGATACAGATTAATTTTCTTTTCTTTTATGTATACTGAGAGCATTTGCAAGACAAATTCCAAGACAAATTCCTTGTGTGTCCAATCACACTTGGCCAATAAAGAATTCTAATTCTAATAGACTTGGAAGGGACCTTGTAGATCATCTAGTCCAACTTCCAGCCCAAGCATGAGACCCTACATCATTTCTGACAAATGGCAGGCCAGTCTCGTCTTGAAAGCCTCCAGTGATGAAGCTCCCATAACCTCTGAAGGCAAGCTGTTCCATTGGTTGATTGTTCTCACTGTCAGAACATTTCTCCTTATTTCTAGATTGAATCTTTCCTTGTTCAGTTTCCATCCATTGTTCCTTGTCTGGCCTTCAGGCGCTTTAGAAAATAGCTTGACCCCTTCCTTTTCTGTGGCAGCCCATCAAATATTGGAACACTGCTATCATGTCTCCCCTGGTCCTTCTCTTCATTAGACTAACCATGCCTAGTTCCTCCAACCGTTCATTGTATGCTTTAGTCTCCAGTCCCCTAATCATCTTGGTTGTTCTTCTCTGCACTATTTCTAGAGTCTCAACATTTTTTTTATCGTGTGATGGCCAAAACTGGATGCAGTACTCTAGGTGTTATCTTACTAAGGCTTTATAGCAGTGGTTTGATTCAAATTTTTTTTACTACCGGTTCTGTGGGCGTGGCTTGGTGGGTGTGACATGTCATGGTGGGTGTGGCTTGGTGGACATGGCAGGGGAAGGATATTGCAAAATCTCCATTCCCTCCCCACTCCTGGGAGAAGGTTACCACTGTTTCTCCAAACTACTCAAAATTTCTGCTACCGGTTCTCCAGAACTGGTCAGAACCTGCTGAATACCACCTCTGCTTTATAGAATGGTATTAGGACCTCCCTTGATCTTGATTGTATCCCTCTGTTAATGCAATTTAGGATTGCATTGGCTTTTTTGGCTGCCGCTGCACACTGTTGACTCATATTTAATTGGTTGTCCACTAAGACTCCAAGATCCCTACTCTCAATCATAAAATCTTGGGCCAATCATCTTGTCTCAGCTCAACAAGTATTGCTATTGTAGAGGAAGAATAGGGGAGAGAGTGTGGTCTATGTTGTCCAGATCTCATAAAGGAAATGTACCTAATAAAATAATCCAGGTTGATGCAACTAGCAATTATAACAATAAACCAATGAACAAAAGTCCAGAAACAATTCAATTGTTTTACATTTAGTCATTCTCTGATGTGAGTTTATTTCATTGTATCCACATTTTGTCTTTCTCTGCTTTCTGATCAGAGGTGGTATTCAGCAGGTTCTGACCAGTTCTGGAGAACCAGTAGCGGAAATTTTGAGTAGTTCAGAGAACTGACAAATGACTGACTCTGACTGGTCCCACCCCCATCTATTCTCTGCCTCATGAGTCCCAGCTGATTGGCTAGGTCTTCTTTGTTTGTCCTGCACAGGAGAACAGAGCTGGAAAGCAGGTTAGTGGGGTGGGGAGGGAATGGGGATTTTGCAGTAACCTTCCCCCTGGAATGGGGTGGGAATAAAGATTTTACAGTATCCTTCCCCTGCCATGCCCACCAGGCCATACCATGCCCACCAAGCCACGCCCACAGAATCGGCAGTGAAATTTTTTTTGAATCCCACTATTGTTCCTGGCCCATATATTGTTTTCTATTTCACTATGTCTCCAGCTTTTCCTCATTGGATATTATTTATTTATCAAGCTTCCACACAGCCCATGTCATCTGAGTGACTCTGGGCAATTTACAAACAACAAAATAAAGTATGACTAAAAGCACAGTTAAAAGTGAAAGTCAAAGTTAAAGACTTAGACCAGAGGTCTCCAAACTTGGCAACTTTAAGACTTGTGGACTTCAATTCTCCATAGCTGGCTGGAGAATTCTGGGAGTTGAAGTCCACAAGTCTTAAAGTTGCCAAGTTTGGAGACCCCTGCTTTAGACCCTCATGCTAATTGGCACAGCCAGGTCTTAACAGTCTTCCACTTACTTACTTTAAAAATTACCAAGTGACTTCGTTAGTTCCCCCCCACCCCAGTTGGTGAATATATCTCCGTTCACTTGCCTGCAACGTATATTAAGAGAGAAGAAATATATGTCCTATATTTATAAAACATGATGTCACCTATTTTTCTCTTCCTAATAGACATTGTGATATGATCTATTTGAGTGTGCCTCTTTCAATGACCTTCCTTGAGTAAATATTGGAAGCAATTTTTCAGGTGGATCTTGCAGCTTCCAAGGATTCATGTATAACATGGGCTTTCAGTTACCTTGCGTTTCAATCTCTTCCTACATTATAATGATGTCAATGTTCCCAATCGGATGATCTCCAAATGTAATAGGAAATACAATTCAGAGGAGAGTAGCCAGGAATTTGGGGAAATATAGTTCAAGTACAGTATCTTTGGAGGCTTAAGAAAGCCATTCTAACAATATTTTGCCTAAGATTATTCTCAATGGCAAGGTTAGTTGAGTAAATCTATTTTATTATGCCCAAGGTTCTTCCTTAAATATTCTGTGGCCCACAACTCATCCAGGTGTATATGCTTTTAGCTTACTATTATGCCTATTAAGCTGACCTTTTACTTGATCTAGGATGTAACTGGGTGAAGGTCACCGAAGAAGTTTTTATCATAATTACTAAACCAGTCTGGTGAAGAATGGGGTGGAGAGTAAGAAAATGGAGAATAAGAAAAAGAGGCGAGAAAACTTCTGCTATAGCTCCTAGACCTAGTCCATTCTGATGAAATGGTCAGGATTACGTTTGCTTTTACTCACCTCTAACTAAGGCTTTTTGCACATGATAGAGGAGGATGCAAAAAGTCAACTCCACTAGATGGATCAGACCAGGAAATCAACTCCACAAAAGACTAAAACTGCTTTTATTGAGATTTCCGGTTACAACAAAAACTTGCAAATCTGTTTGTGCTATTCTCTATCAGGGGCCTCCAACCTTGGCAACTTTAAGATTTGTGGACTTCAACTCCCAGAATTCCTCAGCCAGCTTAACTTAGCTGGCTGAGGAATTCTAGGAGTTGAAGTCCACAAGTCTTAAAGTTGCCACGGTTGGAGGCCCCTGTTCTATATGACCAACTTCCAAACATTATGTAGCTGTTCTGGATTACATATCTCCATCAAGATCATCTTCCTAGTTCCCTACACAAAGTGATGCTTGCTAGAACTCTCTGTAATAGCACAAGGGACCAATTGTGCCTGTACAATATACAAACATACAGTCTTAGTAAGACCACACCTGGAATACCGCATTCATTTTTGAGCACATCATAAAAAAAAAGATGTTGAGACTTTGGAAAAAGTCCAGAGAAGAGCAGTTAAGTTGATTAAGGGCCTGGGGACTAAAATCTATGAAGAACAGTTACCATAAAGAAGAGGAAGTCAACCTATTTTTCAAAGAAACTACTCAAGGAGAGGAGCAACCTGGAATTAAGCAAAATTTCCTGACAGCAAGAACAATCAACCAGTGGACCAGCTTGCCTTCAGAAGTCGTGGGTGCTCCAACACTGGACGCTTTTAAGAAGAGACTGGACAGCCATTTGTCTGAAATAGTATAAGGTCTCGAGCTTGAGCAGGGGGTTGGACTAGAAGACCTCCAATGTCCCTTCCAGATCTATTCTGTATGTATCTACATACTTTTCATAAGGGACTATAAAGTCAGAAGTATGAATCCCAAAAAAACATGGCGGCATTTGGTAGCAGGGATTCAGCAGCTCATTCTGAAATGCAGGAAGTCCACACAACAGCCGTTCGTGACCAAGGAGAAATTATTCCATGTCCAGAAGGCATGTTCACGTCCTGGCGTTGTCTTATTTATTTAAAAAGGAGCTAGTGCCGGTTAACATTTAATTAGGAAAAATAAATAAATGAATGAATGAAGCGCAATTTCACAATTAAATTTGTAAGGCATCACTACAGTCTTATGCATCATTAGCCTGTAGTAAACTGCACAGAACTTACTTCTGCTTACTTTGGATTGCATCATATTATTTGCTGGCTTTAGAGTCTTCACGTCTCCTTAATCTTTACGGCTTTATTATGTTGTTTTATTACGTTATGAATACCATCCTGGGATTGCATCTGGTAATGAAACGATATTGAAAACTTATGAGTGAACAAGTAGATTCACTCTTTCATTTGTCAGAACAGGGAAAGTCTGTCAATTACCATGATGATTCAACGTATTACATAGCTATTTTCTTTAAGACGAGGGGAAAAAATAACAGATTTTCAAACAAGATTTGAAAAAAGTCCTGTGATCTTTGTCACAACAAATACAGGTACTCCTCAACTTATAACCACAATTGAGCCTCAATTTTCTGTTGTTAACTAAGACATTTGTTAAATGGATGCTGCTCCCAATTTTATGATCTTTCTTGACACAGTTGTTAAGTGAATAACTGCAGTTGTTAAGTAAGTCACCTGATTGTTAAATCAATCTGGCTTCTCCACTGACTTTACTTGTTGGAAGATTACACCACCCTGAGACCAGAAGTGGTATTCAGCAGGTTCTGACCAGTTCTGGAGAAACGGTAGCGGAAATTTTGAGTAGTTTGGAGAACCGGAAAATACCACCTCTGACTTGCCCCGCCCCAATCTCTTCTCTGTCTCCTGAGTCCCAGCTAATTGGCTGGGTCTTCTTTTGTTGCCCTGCACAGGAGAACAGAGCTGGAAAGCAGGTTAGTGAGGTGGGGCAGAAATGGAGATTTTGTAGTAACCTTCCCCCAGGTGTGGGGAGGGAATGCAGATTTTGCAATATCCTTCCCCTGCCATGCCCACCAAGCTGTGCCATGCCCAAGCCATCCTCACAGAACCGGTAGTAAAAAAAATTTGAATCCCACCACTGCCTGAGACAGCTCAACCGTCATAAATATGAGTCAGTTGCCAAACATCTGAATTTTGATCAAGTGACCTTGAGGATGCTTGGAAAGGTCATAACTGTGAAAAAAGCTCATCATTCATTTTTTTCAGTGTTGTAACTGGGAACGATCACTAATTGAACTGTTGTAAGCTGAAGGCTACCTGTGTCATAGCAGCATGTGAGCAATTTTGTTTGGGCCTGGGATAGTGTTTGAAATTAAACTTTGCCAGGAAATTCCTGGGAAGTATACCAGAAGTTGAAAAACTAAGTATATCCTGGAAGCCCTGTGATTACACTTCTGTTTCTCTCACAAACAGAACAAAAGTTTCAATTTACACAAATATGTTTGTCACTTGCTAATGGCAGAGACTAGCATGTGTGAAAAAGCTAAAAGAGATTTTAAAAAATTCAATAACAATGCGATTAATGTGTTTCCTTAGGGTCAATTCACACCTTCAGTCATCAAGATTTACCACAGAAAATCCCCAGATATTCAAGGAATCAAGACTTCGTAGCAGAAAGGGTAAAAGAACTGAAGAAGGCAAATACTACGGAAAGTAATTCTCCTACCTTATAGGAATAAAAAAAGAGAGGCATATCTTTGTTTCCACCGTTGGCCAATTTTTCCCTTCCAAATATTCCTAACTTCAATATAAATCCCAACTGGTCTTATTTGGGATTTGATTTTTGTTTTTCCAAGTCTGGCGGTTACTTTAAAGCACTAACATTGATGGATTTCCTTGAAAAGCCCAACTTCTTTCCTTGCAAAAACATACAATCACGGGGCTGGAAGGGACCTCAGAGATCTTCTAGCGACCAGATAGTCTAAATCAGGGGTCTCCAACCTTGGCAAGTTTAAGCCTGGAGGACTTCAACTCCCAGAATTCCCCAGCCAGCAAAGCTGGCTGGGGAATTCTGGGAGTTGAAGTCCTCCAGGCTTAAACTTGCCAAGGTTGGAGACCCCTGGTCTAAATAGACTAAATAGTTCTGCTGGAAAACCTTTTTAGCAAAGGCCACCTTAGGAGTACCCTAATTAATTAAGTTAATAACCTATATAGTTTAAGTTTAAAAAATTTGGCTCTCAAAAGAAATTTCAATCGTCGTACTGTTGATATTTGGCTCTGTTGACTAATGAGTTTGCCGACCACTGTTCTAGTCCAACTCCCAGCTCAAGGCAGGAGACCTTATACAATCCTGGCCAAATGGTTGTCTAGTCCAGGGGTCCCCAACCGCCGGTCCGCGGACCGCACCGGGCCGCGGAACAAGCCTTACCGGGCGCTGGTTGCTGGCGCCGCCATCTTTTTTGTAAAAGCAATTTTTCGTCAAAAAGATGGCGGCGCTTAGCGCCGGTGAGCTTTTCCGGTAGAAAGCCATTTCTACCCAAAAGCTCACCAGAAGCGCTGGCGCCGGCGAAAAATCACTTCCGTGACGCCACCGGAAGTGATTTTTCGTCAAAAAGATGGCGGCGCCAGCTGACGCCGGAACCGGGCACTGGCGCCCAGCTGACGCCGGAACCGGGCCGTGGCGTCAAAAAGGTTGGGGATCCCTGGTCTAGTCTATTTTTGAAAACTTCCAGTGATGGAGTACCCACAATCTGAGGAGGCAAGCTATTCCATGGATGAATTGGTTTCACGGTCATTTCTCCTTGCTTTTAGGCGGGATCTCTGTTTAAAAAGCTTCCACCCCTTCCTTCTTTTCCTACCCCTCTGTTGCTTTGGAGAATAAGTCAATGGCCGCTTCTCTAACCCAATCCTTCTCTTCAACAGGCTAGACCCGTGTTGGCGGACCTATGGCTGCTTCTGCCAGCACACGAGAGCTCACCTGGAAGTGTGTGCGCCGCCGCCGCCTGACCGCTGATTGTCGGGTATCTGGCGCGCATGCATGGGTGTGTGTGTGTGTGAGAGACGCGTGCGTATGCGCAAAGATGCACAGCGCACTGGGGGGGTCGCACACGCAAAGATGCATGGGCGCGGGGGATTGCTCATACATACACAGATGCATGGTGTGTGGGAGATCCCCTGTGCATGTGCAGAGATGCGCAGTGGACGCAGGGGGGAATCGCATGTGCAGATGCAGATTTTATTTATTTATTTATTTATACCTAGCTCTATGGTTTGATATAGCCTCCTGAACAGGGGTGGGCTGCTGAGGGTTCGCAGGGGTTCGGGAGAGCCCCTAGCTAAGATTCTGTGCTCCCATAATCCCACTCCTGGCTGGCCCTGCCCCTCCCATCCCTCCCCTCCCAGGAGTCTCCACATGGCCCATTTTGGATGCAGGTAAGTGCAGGTCATGCACGGAGGCTCAGGGGGAGTGAAAAACGGGCCTCCCGGAAGTTTGGAAAGGCCGGAAATGGGCCCGCTTCAGGCTTCCAGAGAGCCTCCGGAACAGGGGTGGGATGCAAATTTTTTAACAACTGGTTCTGTGGGCATGGCTTAGTTGGTCATGTGATTGGTTGGGTGTGGCCAACTGAATATCACTCACATCGAGGCACACATCTCCTTGCCTGGCCTCTCATGACCGTGGGGATGCTGCAACAGTCACAAGTGTGAAAAATGGTCATAAGTCACTTTTTTCAGTGCCATTGCAACTTTGAGTGGTCACTCCACACAAGCAAAGTACCAGCAAAGGAGGGGGGGAAATCTCCAGAGATGTTCCTGAGACAGAAAGTCTAGTCCTGCCAAGAATATAATAAGGGTTAATGGAAAGGCAGTTTCTGTAAGCAACACCAGAATGTTTCCTTCCTGCCCTCCTTACAGGATTAGGCCAGTAATTTCTTCTAACAACCGGTTCTCTGAACTGCTTAGAATGTTAACAACCGGTTCTAGCGAATAGGTGCAAACGGTAGAAACCCACCCCTGCTCCAGAGCCCGGGGAGGCCGTTTTCGTCCTGGTAACTGGCATGTGTTTATGTGGGTTGCAGCATCCCAGGTTGACTTGATTGCCACATGCAACCTTCCCTACCAGCTTCCAAGGAAAAAAAAAACACCTCATAAAATCAAGAATGACTTGCTTAACAACCAACTTATTTAGCAATGGAAATTCTGAAGTCCCGATTATGGGGGTAAGTTGAGGTAATTTGTACCTGCCTGAAAAAAGATATTTGAATGCCGCCATTAAGGTTTAATATCAATGAGGCATATTCAATGTTTCTTCTGTGGATTTTAAAGCATGTTGATGTTCTTACACAATCGATACGAATCTGATGCTTCACTGGATCAACAAGATCTCCAAAAGGGACTTTCCAAATGCACAGTTTCTTTGACCTTTCACTTGCTCTGACTTTCTACCATTACAGGTTTTGGGCACTCCTTTGTTTGAAATAAGGTGTTGTATCTAAAAAATCCTCAGAAAAACAGAGCAGCTCTACAATCCTAATTTACGAAGGCCAATTAATCCCTCTGATTAATAGGATTCCTCAGTTAAAGGACTATCCAGTCCAGATCCAGCTTAAACATATAAAAGAATTTATATAGGTAGTCTTTGACTTACGACCACAACGGAGCCCAAAATGCGAGACAGTTGTTAAGTGAGCTTTGCCTTATAACCTTTCTTGCTACCATGGTTAAGGAAATCACCACAGTTGTTAAACGTCATTAAGTGAATCTGGCTTCCTCATTGGCTTTGTTTGTCAGAAGGTCGCAAAAGGTAAAATCCATGAGGCCACGCACTGCAACCATCATAAATATGAGTCAGTTGCCAAGCACCTGAATTTTGATCCTGTGACCATGGGGATACTGCTAGAGTTTCCTGTCTAAGCATGGGGTTGGACTAGAAGACCTCCAAGGTCTCTTCTCTTCTCTTCTCTTCTCTTCTCTTCTCTTCTCTTCTCTTCTCTTCTCTTCTCTTCTCTTCTCTTCTCTTCTCTTCAACACAACCCTGATGCGGCGTTCAATGAAATCAAGTCTGACACCCCTGATACATGGTCTTCTGCTTGAGCAGGAGGCTGGATTAGAAGACCTCCAAGGTCCCTTTGCAAATCTGTTATTCTGTTATGACCTCCACCCAGAACTCTCCGTCACAAACCAAAGCCACGGGACCCAAGAAATGCAAGAAACTGCAGAGGTTGCACAACAATCAAACCAGCAACCTCTAGCTGAGAAGCACGCCTGCTACCTCCAAGTAACTATTAATAGGGTGTTGGGTAGAATGTCAATCATGTGACTGTCTACAACACAACTGAAAAAGGAGAACTTCTCATTCCCGTGACCAGTAATGCATACTATGTGAATCCCAGCATTGAGACTACAATGGTGATCTACAGATGGGGAGGGGGCCATTCTGCCAACATTGGGATTGGCTTGGAATAAACTTACTTTTCCTCCAGGAAGTTCTGAAGCTGCATTCAGAACTATATTCTCCTACCGAGTCAAACATTGAATCACAGACAGTAGATAATGTGAATAATTCAATGCTTTAAGACTCTCAGAGGCAAACTTCCTCTTATTTATTGAGGAAACATGCAGTAAATGTCTTTTGCTTTTGTGAATTTCTTTACAGATGTGCCCACTTGATTATCATGAAGATTATATTGTGTTGAGGAGGGAGTATAACCCTTCCCACTAAAGCCATGATATCCTTGAAAAAGTCCCCTTCTGTGGCCATTACCAGAAGGTAAAGCTACCTGGAGTGATTGAGATTGGGTGACCTAGAAATTGTATGTATGTACATATGTATGAATGAATGAATGAATATCCCCTTCAAACTGAGCTCCACTCTTGATGATAATGGTGGAGGATTGGAAGGGAAAGAGTCAACTTCCCATCTCCAATGGCTGCAAATCTCAATAACATTTGGTTTTCATGCAACAGAAAAGGGTGAAAGAAAAAGCAATTGACAGACTTTGAATACCGTTTCAGAGATCAAGGACAATTGCTATCAAACAATCATTTATAATCTTGCATCTAATACACACACACACACACACACACACACACTATCCATCCATCCATCCATCCATCCATCCCTCCATCCAAATCCATCTATCTATCATCTATCTATCTATCTATCTATCTATCTATCTATCTATCTATCTATCTATCTATCTATCTATCTATCTATCTATCTATCTATCTATCTATCTTGTGTGTTTGTGTGTGCAACTATATGAATACAAGGGGATTAAATGCATTTATTTAATTATTTTAAGTTCTATTTTAGTTTGTATCTGGTCTTCCTCACTAGGGGCTCCAGGTAATTCTTGACCAAAACCTACTATTGGTCTTATCAAAAAAAAAAAAAAAGATTATAACTCCCAACTTCTAGTGTGACAAGGCAAACAAATGCCCACATTTTTCTCTACACTGTGGATCTTGGGGGCAGTAAAGCCAAGAAGGCAGCTGGTTGTGAGATTCAGACTTACAAAATTTTCCCTGGAATAAAGAGATCTAGAGATTGACCATATATATTCTAATCTGCTGGTTTTTTTGTGAATAGATTGCAGAATTGAAGTTTTTTCCAGCCCCTTGGGGTCAGCTGGTAGTCATGGGTTCTATTGTACTCTGAGCCATAAATGCAGCCTTCAATGGATTCAAGGTTTGACCAAGCCTCATCTTTTTACTCCCTTTGGAGCTTTACTTTTTAATTGCCTTTTTAAGATTGAAAAACCTTTAGGATCCACAAGCCTACCAGTCACTGTGTGAGTTTCACTTCAGTCTGTCTAAAAAGGAAGAAAATAATCTTTTTTCAGCTTTGTAAGATCTTTATTTTTTGCAATATTCAGCAAAGGGGTGAGTTGTTTCGGGAAAATTTTTAAATGGCAGGGTTTTGTGAAACTGATTTAAAGAAATACTTTGAAAATTTTATTTGTTCAATATACTCTGTATGGGGATTATCAGTCATCTAGGCCATGGTTGCCCCAAAGGTGCTTTTATGTTATTTTATTTTATGCTTCGAAAAAGCAACTGGATTTCCTTTGTTTTTGCTTGAAGACATTTTTGCTTCTCATCCAAGAAGCTTCTTCAGTTCTGTGTGTGTGGTTTGGGAGTTCTTTTTTTTTTTTTTTTTGGTAAGTCAATGCATATGCACCTTTCACACCAACTATTGTGCTCTCACAATTTTTAGGTAATGCCCAAGAAGGAAAGAACGAAACTTCAGCTATTCCTGTTGGGCGGTCTTGTGAGAAGAAGCAAGTGGAGAAATTCCCCCAATGGCTCATTTCCCCGACATTCGGGAAAGAGTGCAGGTAGCGTGGAAGTCATTGTACAGAGCTAACAGAGGCCCTTGAAGAGGTAATGAAAATCTTCCCTTGCAGCCGCCACCCTCACTATAATTTAGATTCCTTCTTTTTTTTTTTTAGTAATATTGAAGAGGCAATAAATATTCTCCTCTTTGCTGCTCTTCCTGCCAAGAGAATGATCTGAAGCCCTGCAGCCAGCCGATTAACAGGAGACAAGACAAAATTTGCACAAACCAGCCTGCGTTTCGAGAAAGGGAAGGAAAAGATGGAATTCTCCAATCCAGCATGAGTGAAAGAGTTGTGCAAATAATGGTGTACGGCAACTCGCGGCTGTAGGTGTACAAAGGACGCAGGCCTCAGCCCTGCGCTGTGTATGTATCTGAAAACCTTCTACCCATTAATTGTAGTACCGGTTGTCCTCCACGTGCCGCTACAATTGAGTTCAAAATTTGTGTGGCTAAGTGTTGTGGTTCGTCGGCAACAGGTGCGGATGGCTGAGATCTCGGAGAGGGGCCTGTGTGTGATGCAGGGATGGGACCAGGACCATCAGGGAGTGAAATGCTGCCTTCGGAGATTGCGGAGGCAGGCAGCAGTGATGAAGAGGTCACAGGAAGCCGGAAATAGGCTCATTTTGCCACTTCTGGTTTTTCCGGGAAGGCTGTTTTTTGCCCTTCCCAGGGTCCAGAGGCCTCCCCCGGGCCTTTGGGGGGGTGAAGAAAGCTTCCCAGGCCTCTGGAGGCCCTCTGGAAGCCAGAAACAGTCCTGTTTCTGGACTTCCAGAAGGCCCGTTTTTTTCCCCCTCCCAGAGCCTCCACGCGAACCCTGTACTTACCTCCATTGAAAATGGGCCGCGTGGAGTCTTCTGGGAGAGGCGGGGAGGGGTAGGGCCAGCCGCTTGTTTGAAGTACCGGTTCGGCGAACCAGCTGTAACTTTAACATCCGGTTCACCCAAACCAGTCTGAACCCGTAGAATCCCACCCCTGGATATAACCCTCTTATCTAGGGTTGTGCTCCTCAGAGTTAACCTACATGTATGCCCTGTAGAAAGCATGCGTGTTGAAAAAGGCTACATCCAGTAGAGAGAAATGGATCCTGTTCCAGGAAAATCCACTGCACTGTGGCTTCCGCCAGTCCACTGGGACCCATTAGAGTAACAGCGTGTCCATTCAGCCTGATATATAAATTACTAATGTAAATTAATGGATAACTGAAGCCCTTTGGTCCCAGATATTTAAATAATTAAGCAGGGAATTAACAGAGGAAAAGGCAGGAGCAAAGGAAAAAAGACAGCCTTTAACTCCAGAACTAGAAGCGTTTGTCTTGAGGGGAAAGAAAAACAACCAGTGTGTTTCTTTAACTAATATTGTCAGTCATCGTCCTTATTGTTACAGGTTCCCATTTTTAAAAAAAATATCTGTAGAAGTGATCCTTATTTTAGTAGCATGTACATGTCAGCAGAACTGAGCTTTTATGATTATCTCTCAGAGAAAGAGCACAACTAGGGTTGTGTTGCAGTTGTTGTGTTTCATATTATGACAGCCCAGTAAACTGGAAATCTATTGTTCCATTTAATCAAAACGTAACTTTTCTCCCTAGGATCAAGCAGTAAAAATCCAAGTTTTGCACGTGCTTAGAAAGTAGTTGTGCATTTTGTCCTACATCTTCTCTCAAAATAGTTTTGCAATTATTTTTAAGGGCACCTTTTTTTTTTTTTGAATGAATTAATCCACCTGTAGCTGTTCTGAAAAATGGCAAACAGCCCATCCGAGGGAAGAATTTTTTTTTAAAAAAGCAACCTAACCCATACTACAGATGTCTGCTGAGTTCATTGCTATTACATCTGCTAAGGAGGACACCAGATGTTCAATATCACTGAGAGAACTGTTGCTTTCCCAAATATTATACCCTGTGGTAATCTCTACTCTGATTTACATTCAGAATGAATTCACACGCAACCACAAGTGGCCACCTCATTGGCATATGTGAAAGAGCCATCCCAAGCATCAGAATTTCCCAATCAGATTCAAATCCTGATTGCTTGTCACTCAAGGTTCCACTGACAGGTATGATAGCTTTCTAGTCACTTGGTTAAAGACAACACGTCTTGTTCTCAACTGGCAAATCTACCTCAGGTTGCAGAATGTTATAAAAATATGCCATCTGGATTCTTTTCAGTCTGGGTTCAGGTCAGGTTATAGTACAGAGACAGCATTGGTCATGCTTGTGGGTGTGGTTTGGTAGGCTTGGCTTGGTTCTGTGGGCATGGCTTGGTGGGTTTGGCTTGGCTTGGCAGACGTGGCTTGGCGGGTGTGGCAGGGGAAGGATACTGCAAAATCTCCATTCCCTCCCCATCCCACTAACCTGCTTTCCAGCTCCATTCTCCTGTGCAGGGCAACCAAAGAAGACTCAGCCAATCAGCTGGGACTTGGGAGGCAGAGACTAGATGGGGGGTGGGGCCAGTCAGAGGTGGGATTTGCCGGTTCTCTGAACTATTCAAAATTTCTGCTACCGGTTCTCCAGAACTGGTCAGAACCGGCTAAATACCACCTCTGCTTGTGGGCGAGTGTGGAGGTCTCAAGATAAAGGTGCTGCCGCTATCCTACCATTGACCAATTCAAGATGCTGGTCCTTACTTTTAAAACCTTACAAAGCATGGGACTAGGTCATTTGTGAGATTGTTTCTCCTCGAGGATATTTGCCTGTCTCCTCAGGTTGGATAGTCTGGGAATGCTGCAAACCTCTTCTCTGAAATGTTGCCATTGAATAGAATCTACAAAGTGTGCCTTTTCCATTGCGGCCCCTGCCCTGTGGAACACCCTTTGCCTTGAAATCTGGCAGGTCTGCCTAGTCTTTTAACCTCCGGAAAAGTTGTAAAGAAGAGGTTCCTCCCTCAGAATATAAAGGTTGGAGCCCAGGGATTGTTGTATGGAAACAATGGACTAAACACTTGGTTTTTCTTGGTTTCATCGTTTATGATTTTATTATAGTTGTGAACCTCCCAGGATTGTTTATTACAAGATGGTGGCCACAAACAAACAAAGAAACAAAGCCACCAATTAATACGTGTCAATCTAAGAACATATATTCACCTAGTTAACACTATTGCATTTAATTATATGCCTCCTCGTTCAAGTTACTTAGGCTTCCTCACTTCATTTGTTCTACAAAGATGCAAAGGAGGAAGGTAAAGATTTAGTGACTTTTTCATATAAATCCTTACCGCACACAAAGGGCAATTTCAGTGTCATAACCAATGATTTATCCTGGCTTACTATTCTGGTAGTTTGCAGAGATTTTACACCATAGTTCACTGATGCTGCAAATTATGATCCTAGCCAGTGTGGAGAGATCTCTACATTCTTGTCGTTTTCCCAAGTAACTTGTCCTTGTTGTGGGATATAACAGCTCCAGAATGGCTCAAATATAGAATGTTTGTCATGACTATACTTCCAATCCTTCACTTTGCATTTGATTTGCATTCCCTCCACCTCACCTACATTTTAATTAAAAAATGTGAGGTTCCATTTTGCTTGGGGCCTCTATATCTCTAATAGTTTGGTAGGTGAGATGGGTCTGAGAATATGGCTATGGTTTTCTCACAATAGCAAGCAGCATGCTGTGAAATTCTCTAAAATGTTAAAGAAATGGGGGAACCTTTCAAACTGGATGGCAAAAACCTTTCATTATATGATAAAAAAATGTAGGCATATATGTAAAATCATAAAGACAGAGTTCTTTTCCACAAAATATATTTTCTCATGTCATTTGCCTCCTTATTTCATTATGTCCTCCTACCTCTGTTTTATATCTACATCTAAATAAAAATAAATTAGGCTATAGATCATTTTCAAAGTGCTACTGTGGCTCACTATTTTCTGGTTTTCCCCCACCCCTTTATCGAAAAGTCTTCCACATACACCACCATGTAGATAAAACGCTTATTTTGCACACCATTAATGAAGCTATTTATCAAAATGTTAGATGTGCTAGGACCACTTTTGGTCACACAGGACTACGGTAAACATTGTGTATACACATAATTTCAGAGCACATAATAATAAATCATATTAGAAGCATGATTCTGATTTATAAACATGGTTCTTTTACAACGTACAAGAACCTTCTTCAACTTCTTCAGAGCTGAAGAAGCTTCTTGGATGAGAAGTAAAACGTCTTCAAAGAAAAACAAGAAAGTCCAGTTGCCTTTTTTTTAAAAAAAGCACCTTTGGGACTTCTTCAACTTGGTGCCCTCAAAATATGTTGGCCTTCATTAGTTCCATCACAATTGGGGAGTGACAGGTTACAGAAAGCTAAATAATGGCTGGGCTCATATTAAAGATAAATCAGAGTTAAAGAACAAGCTACCATGAGTAGATCCAAATAATTTACTAAAGCAGAACCAAACAAGCCAGGTTATGATGTAATATTGTTATTTATTCGTTTATCAAATGTCTATACTGCCCATCACACTTGCGTAACAGTGGATGATTTATAAATAAAACAGTAAAGTCGTATAAAAACTATAGTTAAAAACGGAGTTAAAAACCAAATTAAAACAGAATTAAAAAGTACAATTGCAGAGTTAAAAAAAAACCAGAGGAAGCACCTTCAACCCACCAAACATTCCCAGGTCACAATGTACTCTTAGACCTCTAAGCCATGTATGTACATTATTTGTGAATCTAGGCACTCAAATATTAAGATTAATGCTGGATTAAGGGTAGGGAAACACTTCTTTTCTTAAAAAAGAAAATACTGAATTTCCAATCTATTGCTAGATCCTTTTATTTGATACCAAAGGTCATCAATTGTGAACTGCAAGGATCAAGTGATCTTCCTCCCACTGTTGTTATCCAAGAAAACTAGATAGATAATAAGGTCATGTAGGCATCACAAGCTGAGCTCCACTCAAGGGAGTCTTTTACTCTTTTAATTTGCTTAGCACTCATCTTTAATTAATGCAATTATTCCACTTAAAATAAATTTCACTAGTATCAAAGCTTTGTTGGTAGGAGGATTTTATTCAAGAGAATTCCTATTTATAAGCTAAAGCTTTGATTCACCATAGATCATGCAAAGAATACTTGAAATTTTACCTGTACAGGGACTACAAAACAGGGCATTCAGGATTGCATTTCAAGCTAGAATGATGAAGGTACCAATCTGTAACTCAGGATTGAACTGTGCCATTGTTGTTGGTCTCTGAGCTTGGTCATTGGCTTGCAAATGTTTCATTACCCAACAAGGTAACATCATCAGTACAGGCTGTGTGGGGTTTGCTCCCTGTTTATATACAGCGTCTTGTCCTGTAGCTGCATAGAGAGACCAAATCACATGTTCACTAACACTGATGCTATTACCTACTCAGGTAATTAAATGTCTAGAAGCAAACAACCAAGCTCAGAAAGCACCAAGGACTCCACCATAATGAGGGTGCAAGGAAGAATTTATTTGATCTTAAAAATGGTAAGTCCCACTTTTAATCATTTCTCCTTTATTCCTTATTACAGCAAATATAAAGCATCAAATAATCAGTTGCAACTATTGCACTGAAATCAGAATAAATGTAAATGCAATATTCATGTTTCTCTCATTCCTGAATCTTCTCCCCAGTCCCTCCTGAATTCCTAGAATTCAAGGAGCTGAAATATCATTCTATAAAAAGCATACCTAATTAATATTACAATTAAAAAAAATATTTTAGCCAGGGTTGTGTGCACCCCTTTCCTATTTTAAAAATATATAATCAATTAATGGTAGCCATTCTTTTCATAGGAAGTAAATTCACATGACGTTTGCTAGCAAAAATGGGTGGCTCACCCTCCAGCAATGCTCTAGTATGTTCAGCATGGTTTCTAGGTGCACTTGAAATATATGTACAGACCAGAGGTGGTATTCAGCAGGTATTCACCAGTTCTGGAGAACTGGTAGCGGAATTTTTGAGTAGTTCGGAGAACTGGCAAAAACCACCTCTGACTGGAGATTTTACAGTATCCTTCCCCTGCCACGCCCACCAAGCCATGCCCACAGAACCAGTAGTAAAAAAAATTGAATCCCACCACTGATACAGATGGATCTTTGCTATTCACAAAATGAACTGAATAACATAACAGCAACAACATCTGTCCATCTCAGGTCTTTGGGAAGAGCATGATAAGTGGAGAAGATGCCAAATCCAAAACATCTGGTCAACTGTGCCACCAAGCATAATGATGATGATGATGATGATGATGATAGAAAGAAAAAGAAAGAAAGAAAAAGGGTGGGAGGGAGAAAGAGAAATGGAAGGAAGGAGAGAGAGAAAGAAAAAGAAAGAAAGAAAGAAAGAAAGAAAGAAAGAAAGAAAGAAAGAAAGAAAGAAAGAAAGAAAGAAAGAAAGAAAGAAAGAAAGAAAGAAAGAAAGGAGGGAGGGAGGGAGAATGCAACAAGGCTACAGAAATTGCCATAAACCCTACTGTAGATCAAATGTGAGAAACAGGACATTAAGTCATTCCCAGCATTTCACTCTTGTCTGGAAAGTGCACAATAAATGTCCAATAGCACAAGAAAAAAAATGAGTAAGAAGAGAATAGAAAACATGAAAGAAATAACCCCAGAAGGAACAATAGTTGCTTTGTAATTACATCCTGAACTACCTTCTCATGGGGAAAAAGATTGCAAAGATATTTCTGTACGTGTGTGTGTGTGTGTGTGTGTGTGCGTGTGTGTATGTGCATACGCTATTTGTAGTCCAAAGCAAACATTTTCATTTTTTTAAAAAAAAGGAAAGAGCCCAAGCTAAATATGGAGGAGCCAGACAGGAAGTGAAAACCATCTGGGAAACATCTGGCATGACTTTATTGCAAACCAGGCAGGAGTACCAGTTCTCAAGGTACTTAATGCTTTTGCATAAATGAGCGAGGAAATAAAACACGTAGTCAAATATTTGTTGTGTTCCTTCTGTATTATTCTTCTCTCTTAACTTTCTGACTCTGGATTACACTATTTACGTGAGGCTTTGGGGCTATTTTTTTCTTCTTCTTTCTTCTTCAAAGGCGAGATCCTCCATACACATTAAGAATTTCCATTTCCATTAACATTAAGACTTTTCCCAGATATTTCACTCCTCTTCTTCTGCTTTTTAAATCTATTTGCAACACTCAGCTAAAATCGTGTGCTTGCTTATGCCTTCAGAAACATTTTATATGAATGAAACAGGAGAAGCATATAGTAAACACTCTGTCTTTATTTTTTATTTTTTTAGTGTGGCTGAGGCAGCCAGAAATAATGACTTTTTTAAAAAAGAAAGAAAACTCAACTCCCTATTGCTACGCTGCCCAAGAGACAAGAAATGAAAAGCTCAGGCTGTATCTTTGGCAACCAGAAGGACCCCTGAGGATATTTTAGGCCGTCGCAGCAACTCTGCCATGCTGCCTGAAAAGCCTTAATTAGGGCATGCACAGCCTTAAAATCCTTGCAGTGCTTTAAGAAATAAAATGCAAGACGCATGTGGCTTCTATGATAAACCAAACCAGCTTTGCCATGGCTTCCAGAACTACCTAATGTGCATGCCCTGACTTTGCATTTAGCACCGTTCCCATGAAAACTGATACACTATGCAAAACAACCCTAGATATTCTGCATTTGTACATTTCCTGGGAAAAATGCACAAGATCTTCAGAAGAGGAGAGAAGATAGAAGGAAGGCAGAAAGCAGATTTACAGGTTACCAAGGGGACCATAATATGCAAAATTGATGTTCTAGAAATGTTTTCTGCTTCTGTTTTTTTCAATCTCACTTTGTTGACATGGGTGATCTTCCAACCCACAATGATCCTATTCACCTGCTTTGATGCAGGACCCATTTCCCTATGATTAAAATCCAGGAAGGTATAACGAGTGGGTTAGGGTTAGGGTTAGGGTTAGGGTTAGCCCTAGCCCTAACTCTAACTTTTGCAGGAACTTTTAATGTGGTGATTGTCATAAGGATCTTTTCCGCTTCATCACAACTGTGCTAGAGAAAAGATGATTGCCTGAAAAAAGATTGTAGTGAGTCAAAATGTCTCCCTCTGTACAATTCACAGCTCACACTACAGGAAATACATACATATGCATGTGGATATACAGATAAATAGAAGATAGATGGATGGATGGATAGATAGATGATAGATGGGGATAGATACAGAGAGACAGAGAGACAGACAGACGGATGGATATCTATATAGATAGCGTTTTTTTTTTCAATTTGAAGGAATAAATTCGTATCTGAATATATAACATATCAACACCATGTCAATTAATATCACTGTGCATATCACATCAACAGAAAACCTAGGAACACCAATGTGGTATGTGAGCTAGGGATATACTGACATTACCAGTTCCATGGCAAGTTACCACCACCTCTGACTATATTTATTGTTTTCACAGCTTTGGAAAGATTGTATTTCTGAAAACCAGGATGTAATTATATCCTGGTTTTCAGGATAATAATCCTTCCAAAGCTGTAAAAAAAAAAACCTCAAAATCAATTTTTTTAAAAAAAAAAATCAATAGTATTGTAAAATCAACAAAGTAGGGGAGATGGTAATAACTCATCCCAAGTATGTGAGAACATGGAACTTTCTAAATGCTGCTGAAAGATCAGCATCCATGGCCACCATCCATTGCTGGGAGGAAATATGGTTTGGCGTGATCTGAATAATCACTAGCTGCGTTTGTGTCATGGAATGCATGGATAACCTTGAGGAAAGGGGAGTACAGACGCTGCATGGGAAGAGACAGAAGCCTGCAACGTTTAAGGTAGAGAACCTTAGGAAAGGCCTGCCTAACAGTTAAAAGTGGCAGGTTGGACATTTTCATTGTCAGATGTACAAGATTCTGCTAATGTAGCCATACAACAAAGTATATTTAGCCCATCTAGTTGTGTTTCCTGTCTGGTTTACCTGGAAAGGCCAATAGTTTAAGAAAAGAAAAATGATGGGGATAGGGCATGCCTTACCTATACCTTACTGGAACTAAATTTCCTTCTTCTGAACTACCCTAGAATTTCTAAGTTCCTTAGAAGCCTCTAGCTGGCTTTCTTTCCACTGTATCTTCTAAAATTGGTCCTTCAAATATGCCTCTCATTTGACCTTAATTCTTCTGTTGTCCCCACAGAGGCACCTTCCTACAAAACTTATATTCTCCCCCACAAAAATAGATGGTTGCTTGCTTGATTAATGGCTAATTGAGATGACCATTTGGTCTCCCACCAGTTGTTCTCTCCTCTGACCTCCAGAAGCAGAGCAGTTGGAAAAAAGATAAAGATGAGAAAAGAAAAGGAGGCTTCTAGCAATAAATTACATAATGCAGAAGAGGCTCAGGGTTACAGAAGGCAATCTTTGAGACCAACCAACCACCTATGTTTGGTTTAGTGGCTGCCATCTTTTCCTCCTGTTGCTACAGTAGTGCCACTTCTGAAGCGTCTACCTCAGCCTCCCTAGAAAGTGATATAATTATTCTTTACTTTACTTTGTTCCAGGCACAAAGAGAAACTGCCTGAATTCCACAAAACTTTTAATAATAATAATAATAATAATAATAATAATAATAATAATAATAATAACAACAACAACAACAACAACAACAACAACAACAACAACAACAACAACAACAACAATAATCCAGGTCCAAGAAACATTCATGTCCTTCTTCTTTTCAAGAACTCTGGGCATTTCATATAGGGTAAGAGATCTTCAAATGAAGTTCTCCATATCTTTATTTCTTTTGGACTTTGTTGCTTATTTAACAATAACAAGTCCCTATGGGTAGGACAATTCTATAGCATTTTAATAAAAGGAGCTGAGATATGTTATCAAGAGGGTTAAAAACCACTAAACAACATAGAAGCACCCTGATGTCTGTTACAGAGTAGGAAAAATAATCAGGATATTGAACCATTCCCTTCTATGCATAGAAATTCTTTCTTCTACTGTGCAGATGTTTCCTCTACAGTTATCTTATGGTGACAAGTCTTATGGGTAAGAGTAGCACTTGGAGAATGATGTTTCTATCAGCATATAAGATGAGGGTAGGGTGGATGATGCCAGAAGATGGAAATTTATTGAAGAAATTAACTTGATAGAAAAACAGCGACTTATACAACAGAAAAATTGCAAAGTTAATATTTTACCAGCCATCATGAATTCATCCTCTTGCATGACATTTCAAAGAAAAGAAAAGGAAAAAAGAAAAGAAAAGGATGTTCCTAGCAGCCATTTCTAATCTGATGTTCATTTGATGCTTTATACTACAATTTTCATAATTGCCAGACAGCAGATTTAAAACATTGTTGTAAAATAAAATAGAATTATGATAGTGATGAAGGTATGTCAGCTCTAACTCTTGGGGTAACTTCAAGATCCCAGCTCCATTTCCTCATAAGCTTTGATAGAATAGATGAAGAACAGATAGCCTTACAAAGAACACCACCATACATCATACCTGAAGCCTTCTGCAAAAATAAAGAATTCCACATTGAAAAATTCTTCCCTTCTGCAAGTGACACAATTCAATGAGAGGCAAGTTTGGTGTTCATTCTACTTTGACTGATGTCCTTCTCTGAAACAGATTCCCTGAGTGGAAACAGAAATTGAGGGCTCTGTTCCATTCATTTGTATTATTGGTTAACATTCAAACATCTGTGGCTGCTGTAAAGATCTGAGGCCATTCTCAGTGTGCAAAACATTGAGAGAGAAAAACTCGTCCATTCTGTCTACGGAGGATCCCTCTTTCTGATGGGAAATCCCCAGGTGGCAAATTGTCAACTACCTGTTAATCTATACTTGCTTTAGAATACACAGTCATTTGAGACACAGTTATGTTCACAACTTTAGGTTAATCATAACAGTCCTCAAGGTTCAGTTGTTCAGGCAAATTCAGCTAGGCTACTCAGAATCCATACAAAAAGAATTGGCTGAACTTTCACATATACGCCTTATTTCCTATGGGAAGCGATGGCATATCTAATTATTTGGATGCTGGTTGGATGATAATTACTGGGGAGGAACATAACATCAGCTAAATCCAAGAGACTGGGCTCTTTTTAAGGCAAGGATCCAAAGAACCATGCAATTCATCCTACAAAAGAAAGGATGTTAAATTTCTTACAAAGAACCATCTGTTTCATGGATCACCCCACCACCAAAATTGTGGGAGATGGCAACAATCAGTGTGCAATCTATCACAATGGTTTTAAAATGAAAATGCAGTGGATCTAGATAAACAGCTATTTGGATTAAGCCCAGGCACAACGTTGCGTGCTTTTTAAAAATTCTCTTACTCCACACAATTGTTTTTCAGTGTGTTTACAGAAGTAACCATCCCAGGAAAGCAGGCAGTTTTGGATACTTGTGCAAATGAACAAAGGACACAGGCTTTTAACCTGTTCTCATAGTTACACCTATTTTATGTGGTTTCTGATGGAGTATTTTGGTAGCTTTATCTCACTTGGCAACTTCTAGAAACTGACTCTTCAGCTCCCTAAAATTTTAACTTCCTAGCCTGGACATCTAAAGGCACCAAATTGGAGTAGGCTGCTATCTGCTACACAAGAACATCTCAGTGATAAAATCTGTGGCAAAGAAGAAAGCAGGTAACGTGTTAATTAATTCTGTTTCATTGAGATTGGAATTTAAATTGAAAAACACAGCTAATCAAAACCAGGAAGAAATGTTTAAATCTTTCAAAGGCTTTTTTTTTTAAAAAAACAAAACACAAACTTGAAAAGCTTAAAGAAATGATTTCTCATGCCTGCCCATAAATTTTCATTTACATCTCCACTTTTTCAGAAAGAAAGAAGGCTTACACCCACTCTTTAATCTTGGGATTAGTGTTTTCAGCATTAGCTAAAAACAAAACTGAACAAAGTAAGCAAATGAAGAACATAAACAGGAGAAGGCAGCCTGCCTCAACCTTCAGCTTAGCTCTGTTGGACCAAACAGGTGTCAAAGTGAGAAGAGCTCTCTGAAAGTGGAAAACATCTGGACTCCTGCTGTTCATTTCTTAATGCCTCACACATGTGTCAGACCGTAATAGCTACTTTAGGCTCGTGTTTCGTTATTCAAGGTACTGAGGCTGCACACCAGTTTGCAAATAGCCATAGAAAAGAAGTTGCTTCTACAGATCATGACAGCTGGCAGGTTTAAAACATTTGTACAGTCTTGGGTCTCTCTCTCTCACACACACACACTAGTCTCCCTTTGCCAAGATCTTCCCACAGCTTCCAGTTACATCCTTAAAAGAGCAGATAGTTGCATGAACTCATTAGGTATGTCCCAAAGGTGTGTTTTTTTTTCAAGAAAAGACCAGTTGCCTCCAGAAAAAAAGTACCTTTGGGATAACCATGACCCGGAGGACTGAGAATTTCTATATTTTACCCAGAATCTTACCCTGCCACGCACATGGGATAAAGTACTACAAAAACCTAGTTTGACTGGGTCACACATTATGGCAGTCAAATATACAAGGTGCTTCTTGGTAAATATCCTAAATCCTAGTGAGACAAAAGCAGAGGGAAGCGCTCTGGGAAATGATTTTTCTTGAAAGCCATCATTCCACTTTAAATGTAATTCACCCAAAGTATACATTGTTGGGTTCTGCCCTGAAACTAAATGATAATTATAGCATATGTGGTATTGCTTTCCAGGAAGCACGTAGATTTCTTGTATCCACACGTGAGGTGTAACAAATTTTGCAGCGTTCACAAAGGCTGCAAGGATCAGCTGTTTTGTCAGAGGAAGGTACACACCGAATACAGCCAGCTCTTTTTCAAACCATAATGCTATCCTCTGATGACTTTATTATTTGTTCTCAGCTTGATGTTCTTCATTGCCTTAAAGGAGCTTCCCAGAGACCAGTGTTCCTTAATAATATCTCACCCTACCTGTCTTTCATTGGATACAAGATTTGCAAGCGAAAGAGTTTCAAGCAGTGACTCCTTACAGAAAAATCCCTTTGAAATGCTACCCAACTAAAGCCCCCATTAGCTTTTGAATTTTATGAAATTCAAGGAGCCACAGCTCAGTCAAGAATCCCAAATATGTGTAGGAACAGCCTGCTTGGAAGTGAATCAGATTATCAACCCTGCCACTCACTGTTACACTAACTAGCCGTAGCTTTCTTGGATTTTAGAAGTAACTTTTCTATAGCCCAGTGTTTCTCAACCGGGATAACTTTAAGACCTGTGGACTTCTACTCCCAGAATTCCCCAGCCAAAGTTATCCAGGTTGACATTACCATAGTCTATTCTGAACATGCCAGGGTCACACTGCCCGTGAAGCCAGATTTCTAGAAGGTTTTAAGCAGATTGAGGAAATAAAGTATTAAGACAAAGAGGAGAAAAGGACACAAGAAAATCTGTGTATATGTGAAAGTGTGTATGTATATTTCTGCAGATGTATTTTACAAATGGAAAACACCTATGAAAACAGCAATAGGAAAAGGAACTTGGCTTAAGAAGACAAATTGAAACATTAGCTGATGTCTTTTTATCCAGAGAACTGCTAGATTATTAACATTGCTTTTAAAGATTTAAAGATCAGAAATTTCCAGGAAAAACCAGAGGGAGTGAAATGGGATTTCAGTATCTGAAATCTGCAGGCTTCTAACAAATCCGTACCTAAACACATGCATTGAAAAGAATGGAATGACAATCTGATTATAAAGAACAATATGATCCAGGATACTGTCCACAATCTTTCAGTTTATTAGGTCAGACATATCTGTCAATAAACAATGAAATTGTCTCCACAAGGAAGCAGTTCAAAACCTTGCACAAATAAAACTAGATGGGACAAAGAATAATTCCATCAGAGATAAGAGAGACTCTAGACAGGTTGTTTCTGACCATTTCCCCTCCTTTTGAAAAAAAAAATCACCTTAAAGTCCTTTAACTCCTGCAAAGTTGCTGAAGAAAAAGGCTTACTAGAGAAATGAGAACTATTAAGAAAAGACAACTTTGACAAAACTGTTCCCCTGTGCTTCTGGGATGATTCAAATGGATTGATGCTTATGAAATTTCTTTTCTTTTAAATAAGTCATTTGTCACAAAGGTCCGGGTCAAAATCTTGTATACATTTATAAATATTTGCATATTTATCCATGGAATGTCTTCTCTTAAGGATGCCCCATAGCAGAGCTTTGCAATCAGAAGAAATGTCTAGTCTCAGTCCACAGTCGGCCCTTGAAACAAGCAACAACTTGAACATGTGAAAAACCAGTCTGATAACTTCCCAGTTCGACAGTAATATGAGGCTTTATTTAAACAACCCCCAAAATCTAGAATTTTAGCTGCTTGGGAACAAATCCCATTGGCTGTGACTTTATTTCCTACCAAATAACATTTTTATTGAGTTATAGGATAATATAAAATACAAAATACAAAGTAAATAAGAAAGCAGAGGGGAAGGAGAAGTGAGGAAAGATAAGACTCTCTCTGTAACAGTAAAACAAAGCATTAACATCAAATCACAACTTTTTACTTTTTACTAATAGTATGAACAAGCCATTTCTATAAAGATCTATCAGTCTAATCGGTAAATCCCAAAGTCAGAGTTTCATTCTTCTCCACATCAAGCACAAAGTTCAGAAGCTGACTCCATGTAGAAACAAAAGTACTTATGTTGTTTTCTTTAATCAGAGTGGTTAGTTTTGCCATTTCAGCCAACAACTCCATCAATTGTCTGTAACCATTCGTCCATAGTAGGAATCAAAGTGTTGTTACATTTTTGTGTATACAATAGTCTTGCTGCTGTCAACATATATAGTAACAAAGTTCCAATTTTTTTCTCCAGCTCTTTTTCCATTAAACCCCAAAGGAAAAGCTCTGGAAAAGCTCCCCTCTTTACTTTTAGCATTCATACTAATTCATACTAACTACTTCCAGCATTCATGTGATTTTATTTCCAAGCTCAATTCAAGATCCCAACAAAATCATGTAAAGTTTGCTGTTCCACACCAGCCTTTCCCTCTTTACCTGGTCATTTTGAGTATGTCTCAGCATGTCTATATATCTTATTGACCTGTTAGGTTTAACTGTTCATTACATTTTTAATATATAATTGTAAGCCATCCAGAAGACAATACAGTTGTTATTTTGGAAATTTGTTGAAGAATCAACTCCTTCAACCAAATAATAACCAAGGATTATTATTACAAGCTTTGGGTATACTATATTAACAGGCTGTAACTTGTTTCAATTCTTAAATTTTAGCATCTTTTGGTAAATCTCTTTGGCAATCTTGCCTAAAGACAGCATAGGATTATTTTGATGAATAAACAACACTTCCCTTTAAAGTAGGTTTAACTTAGTTGGGTGCAGCTTTGTGTGTGTAATCTTTGCAACAAAAGATGAGCGACTGTTTCCAACTTAAAGAGACTACAACATAACTGTGTGTTATCAGCTTCCCTTCCCTGGGAGTGGCAACAGCATAGAGAAAACTTAATTCCCTGTGCTATTTGCAAGAGTCATAATTGCAAATTATCACAATGACATTTTTGATAGGTAGGATTTCATGATAACGTAAGCTCTCTCCCTCCCAAAGCAAAATCAATCGCTGGGAGCCAAATACATTTTTTTACTTAGGAAAAAAATAAATCAAATGCTTGGTTATAGCAAGGGTCTTCTGGCAAGTTTAAGATTTGTGGACTTCAACTCCCAAAATTCCTGAGCTGACAAGACTAGAGGAGGAATGCTGGGAGTTGAAGTCCACAAGTCTTAAAGGTGTCAAATTTGAAGTCCCATGGGTTATAGACTGGAGGATGTCTTGTTTATTATGATAATAAAAGTGAAAAGGATCTTAGGACAGTAATGGATCATAAGTGGAATATGAGTCAGCTGTTTTGGTATGACTGTTAAAAAGGAAAATGCTACTTTAGCCTGTATCTAATAAAATATAGCGATAAATAATAGCTTCATATGATACCGTGTGCAATTTGAAGAACCACATTTTAAGAGGAAAAAAAAACAACAACAAAGAGGAATATATGTAGAGAAGAGCATGAAGGATGCTCAGGGACAGGATACTGAATTTCATCAAAGGACTTGAATAGAACTGGATTTGTACAGTCTTGAGAAAAGTAATGATGAGAATTGCGAGCACTTTGCTGGCATTTGAAGGAGCATCTGGTGCCAGGTTTTGTCATATAGAGTAGGGGTCTCCAACCTTGGCAACTTTAAGACTTGTGGGCTTCAACTCCCAGAATATTCTAACTGTTGAAATCCACAAGTCTTAAAATTGCCAAGGTTGGAGACCTCTGATATAGAACCTATTTGGTGTAGTGGTTAAGGAGACTGTGATTTCTAGTTCCACAATAGGCATGAAAGAAAGCTAGGTGACTTTAGACCACTAATCCTCTCTTAGCCCAACTCATCTCATAAGATTTTTGTTATGAGGAGGACAGGAGGAGGATGTAGTAGTAGGTATGATTGCTGCCTTGAGTTACTTACAAAGTGATAAAGTCAGGGTAAAAATCAAATAAATAAACACCACACAAAAGACCATCAAGTCCTATTTCCTTTTCCCAGGATTTGTGGCTGGGAATACAGGTAGTTTTCAACTTACAACCACTGAATAAGCCACAGTGGCACAGTGGTTAGAGTGCAGTACTGCAGGATACTTCTGCTGTCTGCCGGCTACCTGAAATTTGGCAGTTCAAATCTCACCAGGCTCAAGGTTGACCTCAGCCTTCCATCCTTCCGAGGTGGGTAAAATGGAGCCACAGATTGTTGGGGGCAATAGGCTGACTCTGTAAATTGCTTAGAGGGGGTCATAAAGCACTGTAAAGTGGTATATAAGTTTAAGTGCTATTTTGAGGTGGTATTCAGCAGGTTCTGACCAGTTCTGGAGAACCGGAAGGGGAAATTTGGAGTAGTTCGGAGAACCGGCAAATACCACCTCTGACTGGTCCCGCCCCCATGTATTCTCTGCCTCCTGAGTCCCAGCTGGTCAGCTGGGTCTTCTTTTGTTGCCCTGCGCAGGAGAATGGAGCTGGAAAGCAGGTTTTTGGGGTGGGGAGGGAATGGGATTTTGCAGTAACCTTTCCCTCCCTCACCAAACCACGCCCACCAAGCCACGCCCACATAATTTTCTGAATCCCACCACTGGTGTTATTGCTATTTGTTTAATTACCATTTGAACTTACAATAGCATCCAAAAAAAAAGTGTCTTATGACCAGTTTTCACACTTAGGACCTTTGCATCATCTCCATGGTCACATGACCAAACTTTGGGTGCTTGGCAGCTGACATGTATTTATGACAGTTTACACAGTCCTGGGGTCACATGATAACCATTTGTAACCTTCCCAGCAGACTTCCAACAAGCAAAGTCAATGGAGGAGGACAGATTCACTTAAGGACCGCATAGTTCACTTAATCTGCAGTGATTCGCTTAACGACCATGTACAAAACATTCATAAAATGGGGGATGATTCACTTAATGACTGTCTTGCTTAGCAATGGGCATTTTGGGCTCAATTGTAGTCCTAAGTCAAGGCCCACCTGTAAAAGTGTTAAATTACAAGAAGGCAAATTCTAGTTGAATATTAGGGGGGGAGCAGAGGTGGTATTCAGCAGGTTCTGACAAGTTCTGGAGAACCGGTAGCAGAAAATTTGAGTAGTTCGGAGAACCGGCAAATGCCACCTCTGACTGGCCCTGCCCCCATCAATTCTCTGCCTCCTGAGTCCCAGCTGATCAGCTGGGTCTTCTTTTGTTGCCCTGCACAGGAGAATGGAGCTGGAAAGCAGGTTAGTGGGGTGGGGAGGGAATAGGATTTTGCAGTAATCTTCCCCTTCCACTCCCACCAAGCCACGCCCACAGAACCGGTGGTAAAAAAAATTGAATGCCACCACTGGGGGGAGACTCAAAAAGAAAACCAGAAGGGCTCTAAAATAAAAAACAAGCTTCCAAAAGAAGTGATAACTTCCCTTTCATTGAATTTGTTAAGGAGAAGTTGTCGGAAGGGACTGTTGAAATGAAGTGAAGCACCATCCAAGTTGAACGGCTTTCCCTTATTTTTTTTTTATCATCTACTGTCCTGCCGTACTCACTGGAATAGCATGGGAAATGACCAGCCCATCTAAAAAGGAGATTTTAGGAAAAGGCAGGAACAGTATCGGTTGCCAGACCTGCTTTTGAAAAATCTACCCTTGTGCTTGGTCTGGTCCTGGGCTCAGCTGATAAGTGTGCTAGGGGTGGAGAGAAAGCCTGGAGGGTGAATCGTATCAGATTGAGAAGAAGAATTAATGTAAAGGCGGAGTTGGCCAGGGAAGAAGCTCGTTGCAGACTGGTCTGGCATGATGGATGCAGTTGTGGTATGGAGGCTGAAGGGACGAGGCAACCTGGAGGTTAAGGGAGACCAGAGAGCTATAAAACCTGAGATGATGGAAGAGAGGGAACACGCAACTGTAGGTCATGCTGCGTGCATGAGATTGCTGTTAGACTCTTTGATTGGCAGGGCTAGGGCAACTAGAACAACCACGTGGGTGTCAATTTTATCAGCCGTGAATGCCATCCTTGTAGATTTTATTGCAATTTCATATATATGCAACAGGACAGACACAGACTTCAAAGGATAATTAGGACTGCAGAAAAAACAATTACTACCCACCTGCCTTCCCTCGAGGACCTGTATAAAATGCACGAGTCAAAAAGAGGGCTGTGAAAATATTTACAGAACCCTCACTTCCCAGATATAAACTGTTTCAACTCCTACCCTCCAAACGATGCTATAGAGCACTGCACATCTGAACAACTATTTATTTATTTGGTTTGTCAATTGCTTACAAGATAATAGGTATAAGTAAAAACATATTTATGAATACATGGATACACATAAGAAAAATAAAAGAAACAATAGGACAGGGACGGTAGGCATGTTGGTGCGCTTATGCACGCCCCCTACAGACCTCTTAGGAAAGGTCAATAGTAGAAAGTCTAAGATTAAAGTTTTTGGGGTTTGGGGAAGAAACCACAGAGTCAGGTAGAGCATTCCAGACATTGACCACTCTGTTGCTGAAGTCACATTTCCTGCAATCAAGTTTGGTGCGACCTTGAGTTTGTACCTATTGTTTGCTCTTGTGTTGTTATGGTTGAAGCTGAAATATTCATTGACAGGTAGGACATTGCAATGTATGACTTTATATACTATACTTAGATCGGACTGAAGGCGGTGTAGTTCTAGTTTTCTAATCTAGAATTTCAAGTCTGGTGGCATAAGGTATTCTGCAACGAGTAGAGGAGTGGAGAACTCTTCTTGTGAAATATTTCTGGACTTTCTCAACTGTGTTAATATCAGATACGTAATGTGGGTTCCAGATTGATGAGCTGTATTAGAGTATTAGTCTAGCAAATGTTTTGTATGCTCTAGTTAGTAGTGTAATATTACCAGAGAAAAAGCTACGTAAGATTAGGTTAACAACTCTTAACACCTTTTTGGCTATGTAGTCACAGTGGGCTCTAGCACTTAGGTCATTTGAGATGAGTACTCCAAGATCCTTGACAGAGTTTGGATCATCAACAAGGTCTTGACTATTCAGCCTCTATTTTATTTTCTGATTTTTTTCTGCCAATATGTAAGACAGAGCATTTATTTGTTGAGATTTGAAGTTGCCATTTGATTGACCATTCTGATACATAGTCAAGGTCTTTTTGGAGGGTAGTAGTATTGTCTGTGGTGTTGACTAGCTTTACATCATCAGCGAAGAGAATGCAGTTGCTCTTGATCATAGAGGTCATTTATGTAGAGTGTGAAAAGAGTTGGTCCTAGAACACTGCCTTGGGGGACACCACTGCTGACAGGTACAGAATTTGACAGGACGCTCCCAATTTTGATCATTTGTTGTCTGTTTGACAGGAATGCTTCTATCCAGTAATGCAGGTGTCCAGAGATACCATAAGATTTTAGTTTTAGGAGTAGTTTGTCGTGTACCACTGAATCAAAGGCTTTACAGAAGTCTATGTAAATTGCGTCTATTGCTTTGCCCTGATCAAGTTGTGTAGTCCATATGTTTTTGCAGTGTAAGAGTTGCAGATTACAGGATAGTTTTTTCCTAAAACCAAATTGTTTATTAGAGAGTAGGTTGTTTGTCTCTAAGTGCAGGATAATGGATTGGTTAATAATTGATTCCATGACTTTATAGGTGACGCAGCATAAGGAGATTGGTCTGTAATTTTCAACTAGGCTGGGGTCTGCCTTTTTAAAGATGGGGATGACTGTGGCTTGTGACCATAGTTTTGGCAAGGAGCTGGTCCTGAAAGATTTTTCAAAGATTATACTTAGAGGTTCAGCTATGGCAGTGGATAGCTTTTTTAAGAAGTAGGCACTAGACACAAGGACAGTTTTTCCCCGAACGCCATCACTCTGCTAAACAAATAATTCCCTCAACACTGTCCAACTATTTACAAAGTCTGCACTACTATTACTATTAATCTTCTCATCACTCCCACTTGTGACTATATGACTGTAACTTTGTCGCTTGTATCCTTACGATCTAGATTGACTGTTTCCTATGATTTGATTGCTTATTGTACCCTATGACTATTGTTAAGTGTTGTACCTGATGATTCTTGACTCTTGATAAATGTATCTTTTCTTTTATGTACACTGAGAGCATTTGCACCGAGACAGATTCCTTATGTGTCCAATCACACTTGGCCAATAAAGAATTATATCTATGTATCTGTCTATATTCAAGTCTACAGTCCTAATCCTTCAGAACATGGTTGATGATGCTACATATCCTTAAAGAGATTTTCTGTTCCCTCAAATGTATCTTGCTCACAGAGGAAGGAGAACCAAGAAGATCTACAGCTCTGTTCAGTCAAGAATGAATCCTTCTTGATAGATAAACATTTTGCCTATTACAGCCTCCTAACTCAACAACCGCCTTCTGCTTCTGCCCTAATCTCCCTCCTGTGGGCCACTTGAAAGCTACATTCCCTCCCCCCAATAACTTTATTTTACAGCTAATGGCAGAGGAGGGAACCTTTGCAACAGCTGGACAAGGCAGTAGCAAACTGAACTTCCTGGGGGGGGGAAAGTGAGCACAAGTTGGGATGGAGGTGTGGAGAGACCGCCCTGCAGAAACACCATCTCCAAAACCTTGGCCTTAATGAAGTTATCATAGCTCCTTTCCCCCCCGCCCCATACACACACCTCTGGCCTTGTCCTCCAGGTTCATAAATAAAAAAAGGACCCCATTTTCAGTTAATTATTGAGGTGCAAACATAAGGTCCATTGCTTTCTGGTGTGGAGTTAATTCTGTGTGCGTGAGCTGAACAAGATTGGGCTGGGCTTCAAAAATTTTAGCAACGGGTTCTCTGCCCGGTTGCTGGGTGGGCTAGTCAGCCACCTGCACCACCGGGCTCAGGAGGCTTTCTTTGAGCCTCCGGGAGGGCAAAAATGGCCCCCCTGAGCTGCGGAGGCTCTCTGGAAGCTGGAAATGGGCCCGTTTTTTGCCCTCCCTGAGCCTCTGCATGCATCCTGCACTTACCTGCATCCAAAATGGGCCACCTGGGGACTCCTGGGAGGGGTGGGATGGGGGTAGACAGGGCCAGCCATGAGTGGGATTTGGGGATTCTCCAAACTGTGCAGAAGCTAGATGATCTCCTGAACCCTTCGAACCCCCAGCAGCCCACCTCTGGAATCGAGCCTAAGAGGCAAGAGCCAATGTGGATAATGCATAGCTTCCTACCCCTATAACCGAGAAGCTTCCATGCATAATCATATCCCCATATTAACTTGAGCAACAGGAACAAACAGAACCTCCAGCGTCAATCCAGACAGTTCTCTTTCAATGCAAACAATTTTTACGATTATTATTTGCCCGCTTCCAATTTTCATATGTCGTGAAGTTATGAGCCGCTGAGTCAAGTTATTAAGTAATAAACTTAAATGCAATAGCAGGATGTCGGGATTCTGTGCCTTTGCTTTTGGTTGTCTCCTCTCCTGATGCAAGAGAAATAAATGAAGGCTGTCTGTTGTAATTACCTACAAGATCGTAAAACCCTCAAATAGATTCAGAAATCTGTTTGTGATTAGATGCTCCATCTTCTCAGCCTCCCCTCCTCTCATTTGTATACATAGAAGCCAGAGCTCTGAGCTCAACTATAATTAGAAAGAACTAATCTAATTTTAGATTTTAGTATCCTTTATCATTGTAATGCAGACATTAAAAATTTTATTAAGATAGCCCTCGGTATACAGCGCGGAGAGGCAGTGGCACTAAGATGTCCCCGCTAAGCCACTATGAACAGAAAGGATGTTTTTAAAAGCATCTTGATTCAGTGTATCTTGTATGCAAACACTGGCTACAGCTGCAGAGACTTTTTACTTAAAAGATTTAAAGGTGTTACATCTTTAAATAAAGCTGTACAGAGAGAGAAACATGCTTCTGCAAAAAACATGCACAGTCTTGGGCGGGCTGATTATCTAGTTAGTTTTCAATGGGTGGATTATGACTCACAACAACCCCAAAGTATACAGAGAGAGAGAAAGAGAGAGAGAGAGAGAGAGATAATGATGTCACAGCAGTTTTCATTGCTTAGCACAGAAATTACTTTTCCAATATTGAATAGGATGCTCTGCATTCAAACATAGAAGGTATAGAAGTGCCAAAAAAAAAAAAAAAGGACCAAGAGGACTTTTCTGATCTGTGGCTAAAGAAAATCACAATTAAATGTATCTCTTTGCTTTCTGGGGAGAATTTGGTTACATAGGATGTATTCCTTTCCAAGCTATTTCCCTATAGCCACAATTATTTGCCCCGTGACAAGGAACATCCCCTCCTAATGCATTTCAACGTGGATTAAATGGGCTGCATGGCTCAATGTAAACTGCTTGGCCTTATGCACCAGCCAATGGAAAGCATCCTCAGTGCATATGAGACTAAATCAATGCCAATGCAAAAAAGACTTAGTTATAGTGGAGATTATGAGCATGCAAAAAGTCATTCGCTTTGCTTAGCAAATTAAAAATAAGTTCCATGATGCCGATGGGCTTTAAAAGAGGGCTTGTGATTTGAATTATATTGAAATTGTCAAATACCACTACGGCATATATTTGGATAGCAAATACTTTTACAAAGTAGAGAATACATTCAGGATCACTTTTCTGGAACTATATCCCACTCATTTATCATCACCCATTGTAGGTGGTTCCCGCCCTCCTCTTTATACACCCATCTGCATGTGTGGATCTCTCAACACATTTCATCTCTCTGTGTTACTATCTATACCCTGAGGAGCACAGCATGACTGTGTGTGTCCTCTGTTCTGAATCAGGAACCCGAGAAAGAGGAAGGAAGAGACAGCTTAAAATGGAGGAGTAAGCAACAAGGACCCCTCACCCATAAGGATGCAGTGGGGGAATCACACACCCCCAAATCCCCAGCCTGATCTAGGCTATTTTTTTTTAAAAAAAATTTCTTTTTGATGGCTTCTCCCTCAACATCAAATTTTATCTCATTTCATTCTGTTTTTGGAAAATTATAATAAATTCTTACTATGTTGGGATAGACAGAATACTGATTCCTTTTACATAACTCCTTTGGGTGGAAAAAAAAAACAAGAATCGCTCCCGTTGTCCTCAGCATTTGTAATTTGGTCCACGTTTCTTTAATTCATGAAGAACCGGCAATAAAAAAACAACCCCACAGAGACCATCAGTATTACTTTCATATGCGGGTCAAATCATTCTTCCATAAAACCTTCAGAATTGCAATCAGATGATATTCCCAAATCATTTCCTCCTGAAGCTGCACTTCTAGCAATTGTTCCCTTGGGGTACTGCATCAGATTCAATGGTTTTGGGCTAGGATATCTGAAACTGAGCTGCCAGCCAGCATGGAATCTGAGACCTTGTTTTCTCTAAAGCAAGGTTGGTTGAGAAATTCTGGGAGTTGAAGTCCACAAGTACTTAAAGTGCCAAGTTTGGAAACCCCTGCTCTAGAGGCTAGATCAGGGCTCTTCAAACTTAGGAAGTTTAAGATTTATCAACTTCAACTCCCAGAATTCCTCCTCTAGTCATGTTAGCTCAGGAATTCTGGGAGTTGAAATGTACAAGTCTTAAACTTGCTACGTTTGAAGACCCTTGGCCTACATTGACATCTTTATAAAGGAAAGGCTCAGATTTTTACAGGAGGTCTTTACATAGGCCAAGAAACAATCTTGGAAGCCAACAACCCATCACTTCCTATCTGAGCTTTCCACGAGTTTCAGAAAATATCTAATGGAAAAAAAAAAACCAATCACCAGAATTCCTTGACATGAATATGGATTCCAGGTCTGAGATTCACATAACAAACTGAAATCATAGAGGTGAATGTGGAGCCCAGCCAATCTTCTCTATTGCTTCTCCTTTTTACTTTTGGGAAGATGAGAGACCTTATTTTATGTTTGTTTACAAATGGGAATGTTGCTGCAAATCCATGATGGATGCAGCTTAAATCCTCTCAAAGTATAACAAGGTAGTTACGTGATTTTCTTCTTCTCTTTGACAATGTATGTATCACTTTTGCTATCACAATTGTTTTTGGGTTTGGCTCTTTTTTTGTCTTCTTTTTGTTATTAATTAAAAAGCAGTAAAAGATGGGATGCTTTTTTTACGGTATAGGAAGAGTCTTAGCTGGGAGTCCAGACAGAACCGCTACTAAGGGGAAATATTTAAGAGAACCAGAAGCTTGTCAGCAGTTTTTTGTTTTTCAAGTAGTGGTTTTATGGAACTTTATGAACAGAATAGAATAGAACTCTTTATTGACCAAGTGTGATTGGACAAACAAGGAATTTGCCTTGGTGCAAATGCTCTCAGTGTACATAGAAGAAAAGAGACATTCATCAAGAGTCAAGAATCATCAGGTACAACACTTAAAGATAGTCATAGGGTATAATAAGCAATCAAATCATACTAGGAAACAATCCATATAGATTGTAAGGATACAAGCAACAAAGTTACAGACATACAGTCACAAGTGGGAAGGGATGGGTGATAAGGAGTGATGAGAAGATTAATAGTAATAGTAATGCAGACTTTGTAAATAGTTGGATAGTGTTGAGGGAATTATTTGTTTAGCAGAGTGATGGCATTCGGGGAAAAACTGTCCTTGGGTCTAGTGGTTCTGGTGTGCAGTGCCCTATAGCGTCATTTTGAAGAAAGGAATTGAAACAGTTTATGTCTGGGATGTGAGGGGTCTGTAGATACTTTCACAGCCCTCTTTTTGATTCATGCAGTATACAGGTCCTCAATTGAAGGCAGTTTTTTTCTGCCAGAAAAAGGAAAAAAAGATATGCAAGCAGGCAATCAAAGGACCATAATCTCTTTGGCTCCTGACCCACAGCTACCCACAGTACCTGGCATCTGCTGTAGGCAACCATATTTTTTTTAAAAAAAATCATTTAAAAATACTTTCTAGGAATGGTGGGCCTGTATCTCTCTGATATTCAGTTCAGGGCACAGAATCAAATACTGAAATCAGAAAGTGTTGTGGAAAATATACCAGACATGAGAAAACATATATTATGGGTAGTTATATTAAAGACATTTTCCTTGATCTGTTAGGATCCCAGATTTGCGAGGGATAAAAGGACTCTATCTTGACAATGGAGTCTAGATGGACTCGGGCAATATTTTGAAACAGAGAATGACACCGAGGGCTTCAGCACTGCTCTTGGGGATTGTGAAGATTTATGCAGCAAGCAAGAACAGGAGGAAGATAAATTGTTAGAGTTGTTACCATTTTTCCAATATGTGTCTGGGAAAGAGTTTGAACAAAAGTTTGTTTTCTTTATGGTGATAAGAGAGTCTGGACATACTATTTGAATAGTATGTTCAAACTTTTTTCTTTTTAAATTAGACTGTATGGTCCGAAATTCTTTTGGCAACAATGCAGGAAGGGATAGCATGAACTTCTTGTTGCAAGGGGCAACCGACTTCTTTAAAAAATAAAATTGTGAATGTGCATTAGGCTCCCTTGATGGAACTCATTCAAAGCATTAGAAACCTAATGCTTTGCATGGTACAAATGGAATGACCGGCCTTCACGAATGCTTCTTATATGAAAGAGGCCATTTCTCTGCAGGACGTTATTATGATTAATAAGATGCTTACAAACCAAAGACAACAGAATAGCAATCTGATGATAACCGAAAATAAATTGAACAAAGAAATCATCTGACTCCCAATCGAAGTCTAAAGCTTCAGAGAAGATGACTAAGAGGACACAGCAAGATACCATTACTGTTAAAGATGTTGAGACAGATTCACAGATGTCAAGGCTAAACAAAACTGCTAGATATGTCCATCATATGTCATCGCACAGATATCCTGTTTCTGTAGTTTCTCATAAGTGTCAATGTGGCACCATCGGGATAGTTTCAACTCCTTCCCTCAAAACGACGCTATAGAGCACTGCACATCACAACAACTAGACGCAAGGACAGTTTTTTTTCCTGAATGCCATCACTCTGCTAAACAAATAATTCCCTCAATACTGTCCAACTATTTACAAAGTCTGCACTACTATTACTATTAATCTTCTCACCACTCCTTATCACCCATCCCCTCCCACTTGTCACTTGTATCCTTACGATTTATATGGACTGTTTCCTAGTATGATTTGATTGCTTATTGTACCCCATGACTATTATTAAATGTATCTTATGATTCTTGACTCTTGACGAATGTATCTTTTCTTTTATGTACACTGAGAGCATTTGCACCAAGACAAATTCCTTGTGTGTCCAATCACACTTGGCCAATAAAGAATTCTGTTCTGTTCTATTCTATTCTATTCTATTCTATTCTATTCTATTCTATTCTATTCTATTCTATTCTATTCTATTCTATTCTATTCTATTCTAACAGAATGCTAGATTTGATCATCATACCTCCTGATTCATTGCCAATACTTGGATGGGAGACCATAATATAACCCTACACCAGCGGTCCCCAACTCCTGGTCCATGGCCCGATACTGGTCTGTGGCCTCTTGAGAATCGGGCTATGCAAGTGCCAAGCTAGCACACAAAACTCCATTTGCACAAGCAGCCAGTGCACATGCGAAACCATCCCCTCTTCCTGCCCCTCCTCCAACACCATCACTTCCAGTCCATAGAGCTAACAAGGATGGGGAAGGCTATCCTAGACTGTAAACTAGAAAAGGCAGTTGAAAATAATATCCTAGAAGCAGCAGTACAGTAGCAAATGAGATCAGTCCAGTTGCTAAAACAACTCCAGGATGCCTGTACAGTAGTCACTAGCGATTTAACTTGACTCAGTGGAGAGTTTATCTTACCACCAGGTTTTTCTCTTAGATAGCACTGTGAAAATCTTACGAATGAGACTTCTATGCATACGAGATATAAAGCAAGAATAGGGTATAAGTTAAGCTCACAAATGACATGTTCTGAGTACGATAAGAGTGTAAAGGCAATGCCACAGGGGAAGTTACACTATGTGAAGTTTCCAAAGTAAATAGATGTCTGAATAGTTTGTTAGGCAGGAAAGCTATTAGAAAACTATGGGGGGAAAATGAGCCATCATCACAAACTGTAAGCACTCAAGAGTGAACAATGTTTGCAATGAGTAAACAATATTTTGGGTCTGTCTGTACTTTCAGTCACAGCAGCATATTTTTGACTAGAATTATAATGGTTTACACCCAAATGTAACTGCTACACTAGAATGCTGCATCCAGTTTTGGTCACCACACTATAAAAAAGATGCTGAGATTCTAGAAAGAGTGCAAGAGAAGAACAAGCAAAATGATTAGGGGACTGGAGGCTCTAAAACATATGATGAACGGTTGCAGGAACTGGGCAGGGTTACTCTAGAGAAGGACCAGGAGAGACAGGATAGCAGTCTTCCAATATTTGAGGGGCTGCCACAGAGAGGAGGAGGGGGTCAAGCTATTTTCTAAGGCACCTGAAGGCTAGACAAGGAATAATGGATGGAAACTGAACAAGGAGAGATTCAACCTAGAAATAAGGAGAAATTTTCTGACAGTGAGAGCACTCTACCAATGGAACAGAAGTTGCCTTCGGAAGTTGTGGGAGCTTTATCACTGGAAGCTTTGGTGAAGAGACTGGAGTGCAATCTGTCAGAAATGGTATAGGGTCTCCTGCTTGTGGGGTTGGACTAGATGACCTACAAGGTCCCTTCCAGCTCTGTTAATCTGTATCTGAGTGGAGGGTGCTTGAGTGGAAGACGTTTGTGCTCATGCCTGAAGCTCCACTTGTGCAAACGGAGGGTGTGCAAAGCTCAATTCATGTTATTAGAAATGTTTAGAATCCAACTAACCCAACATCTAATTTAGAATCCAAACCAACACAGGGAGGGAACAAAATAAAGTGGTCCCCTTAGCTGGAAGGACTTTAGGGATTTCAAAGACTAATGGATCAAGTCTCAGAAGGATTGCCAGCTTGGATGAAGAGTTTGCCTTACAACAGATGGTATATCAGGAAGACACAGATGGCCTAAGACTTGATGTCAGGGCCTTCCATCCACTTACCCCAGATGTATTATTTACTTTACAGCTCCAAAATTGGAATCAAGGCCTACGAAAAGCAACTTCCCAATTTCTTTGATGATAATGGCATTATATTTGACTTGATCATGGTGCCTCCTGATCATTTCCCACATTAATCTTCCAAGTGGTTCCTTGTGATATTGAAAGCAGCTACAGTACTTTTTCAGCTTTGGAATGCAGTTTGCACTATGCCACAATTTGGTTTGCTTTGTTTTTGCCTTAAGGCAATATTGTAAATCTACATTGTGTGGACTGAGCTTTGCAAACCATGACTTAAAGCTTGGAACAAGAGTTTATACAATTGAATAGTAATTGATCAAAAAAAAATATATCATATTTTAGTAGACAGTGTTTAGCTCAATGCATAAACTAGATAATTTCTAGATAGGGAAAGGATTGGGCAACTTATTGTTAGGCGCAAAGAATTGGGACCCTTGGTAAGGTTGCAGCATAGAAGATTTATTCAAGATTTATTTATACACAAGAATCCAGTCAACTAAAGTTCAACACTAAATTGTTGCCATATAAGAGTCAATGGAAGTTGGATGACTTGTGAGAACACAGGGATTCTTAACTGATCATGTCCTTCATTCTACCTGCTAGTTCTGCCTGCTTTTCTTCTATATGTACATATGTCCAAATGGTTCCATGAAGTCCCCCCTGCATTCTATATGGAATTATCAGCCAATTTTATTCAAAACTTGGTGGCAAATTGGAGTCTACTCTTTCTGCTTCCACTCTTAATCTTCCTTAAAATGACCCATAGATATAGTCATCTTGGCATACACTTATCTATTTGGGGTCATGGGTGAAACTAGGAAGAGTTGACCACTTAGAAATATCTTGCTTCCATCCTCACCATTAAAAAACAAACACAACAAAATGGAAAGAGTCAAATCAGCCTATCCCTTGCAATGGCAAGCAATCCAAGGGACATTGTCCAACTTGCTCTAGACTTACTCACTCACTCACTCATTCATTCATTCATTCATTCATTCATTTTATTCATATGCTGCCTTTATTTTTACAAATAATTCAAGGTGATGAACATACCCAACACACTTTCCTGCTCCTATTTTCCCCACAACAACTGTGAGGTGAGTTGGGCTGAGACAAAGCGACTGACCCAAAGTCAGCAATCTGGCTTTTATGGCTAAGGTGGGACTAGAACTCATGGTCTTGTAAGACTTATTAAGCCAAACTTGAACTCCTTGGAAGAAATGAAGCAAATAGATGGGAGCAATTGAAGAGCAACAGGGATCACTTGCATGCCTCAAATTTCATTGATGCTTCATTGATTAAAAAACCCTATACATTAACGAATCAGACCTTTGATTCCACTTCTTCCCCACTACCTTGCAAACTGTACCATTTTTGTCGCATTTATGATCTTGCCCAAGTGGCATAAGGTGGCTAGATCAGCCTCCCCCAGGCTGGTATCTTCCAGTTGTGTTGGGCTATATTTCCCGAAATCTCTGGCACCAGGCCTTCACCAAGCTCACTGGAGGATTTTGGAAATTTCAAACAAGTCTGGCAAGTACTAGACTGGAGATGTTTGGAACAGGACTAATCATATTAAAGTCAGGCAAGAGGAGAAGGAGAAATCACAGAAAGTCTCAAATACATTTTGGAGAGACTTCAAAGGAAAATAAATCAAACCCACAAGACTCCTAACTGGTTGGGTAGGTTTCACCGGGCTCCCCCTTCATAAACCTTGTGTGAACGGAGGAGCCCCAGACTATTTCAAAACCTCTCTTATTTTGCCTTCCTGAGACAACCTAGTGGAAATTGATTTGCCAGCAGGATTCTCCCATTAAAGCAGAGGTGTCCAACCGTGGCAACTTTAAGATTCATGAATATGCTGGCTAGGGCAGGGGTCTCCAACCTTGGCAACTTTAAGATTTGTGGACTTCTGGGAATTGAAGTCCACAAGTCTTAAAGTTGCCAAGGTTGGAGATCCCTGGGCTAGGGAATTCTGGGAGTTGAAGTCCACAAGTCTTAAAGTTGCCAAGGTTGGAGACCCCCACCTTAAAAGAGGGAGGGAACACATTCAAAGGCTGCTTATAGCTCAACAAGATTCAAGTGTTGCACCAAGTATAGCAGCTAACTCTAATTAGTACCATCCCATCAGGGAAGGAACTGTTGTGGGTGGGGGGAATTGGGACCCTATTACACTTTCCTTACCTCTTCATTCCAAACTTTTTTTTTACTTGAGAACTCTAGAGAAAATGCCTAGAAAAAGTGCATCAATTACATGCATTCATTTTGTCTGGCCTCCCTCAGAATGAGTGCTCTTTCTTTCCAGTCCTACCTTCTCCCTCTCCTCTTATTCTTTGGACCTTGTCTCTCTCCTGCCTGCCCCGAGGAAGATAGACAGTAATACTCCCCTTAGATGAGGTTAACCTCCTCCTCTCCATCCCATCCTACGGTGGTTGTGGTGGCGGCAGCAACATTAATATATCCTGATAGGGTTTTGCCTGGCCCTAGTGAGCAGAGCCAACAGGCCATGGGAACAAGAGGCTGGCTGCTGTGGCTGTGGGCTGAAGAATGCTTTCCTTCTCTCTTTATCTATTGCCTCAGGCTCTCCTACCAGGGCGTCTGCAGATAATCAAGCAGCAGATTTGAAACCCAGGCGCCAGACAGGATCTTTATCTCCCTGTAAAGAGGAATGTGGATCAAGGCAACACTTATACATTTTCGTGAGAGGGGGAAACACACGCACGCACAACACACACACACACACACACACACACACACCCAGCCCCAAAAGAAAAGGGGAAGAAAAGAAGGCTGGGAGGGAAGCTGTGTTCTCAATAGGAGGAGACAACCCAATCCTCCATGCTCTTGGATGGGACACCAGAGGAACAGACTCAGCAAAGTTGCTTTGAGAAAGGCTGTGCGTGAGATTTCTCCACAACGTTCACTGACAACAGAGGAGAGGGCTGTAGGAAGCCTTTCATGTCAAAACGGTCTTCCAACTCAGCATTTTCCTTACACACTAACAAACTACATGGGCCTAGTTTCTCACTTACAATTGCCTTGAGATATCTATGGGATGGGAACAAAGGAGTTAAGTGCAGGCCAGATATGTAGACACGACCCAGCAGTTTGTTCCCTTCTGTTCCTTGTCCTTTCCTTTTTTTTTAATCCAGGCAAGCTATGCAAGGGTCACATGTAACTCTGTTATGGAGGGCTTGAACCTATTGGGCTCCCACCATGGGTCAGAGAGGGACAGCAAAGGGACAGAAGTTCAAAACCAACTGGCAAACGTTCCAAGACTGGTTAGTTCTGAGTGGTCAGTGTGCAGAGCTCCTTCAACTGGTGATTGGAGGTGAAGATGAAAAGGTAACTACTAAAACACACATTTCTTTACAGATTCCCTGTTTTCTCTCTTTTCCTCTTTCCCCCAGCACGTTGCTCCCTCTGGCAGTTGGCAGGGCTATTTCTGTAGCTGACTGTTGTTTGTGGCAACTTAAATATGGCTGCACTTTATCCAGATCAGAGGTGGTATCCAGCAGGTTCTGACCTGTTCTGGAGAACCGGTAGAGGAAATTTTGAGTAGTTTGGAGAACCAGCAAATACAACCTCGGACTGGAGATTTTACAATATCCTTCCCCTGCCACGCCCACCAAGCCACACTCACAGAACCAGTAGTAAAAACATTTGAATCCCACCATTGATCTGATTGAAGCTGATCTCCAGCTACTGTAGCCATGGTTGCAGCTTTTTAGTTCTCTTCTTAAGAAAACTCAAATTAACAGACTGTGTAAGTCTCAGCAGGTTCTGACCAGTCCTGGAAAACAGGTAGTGGAATTTTGAGGAGTTTGGAGAACCGGCAACTCCCACCTCTGACTGGCCCCACCCCCATCTATTCTCTGCCTCCTGAGTCCCAGCTGATTAGCTGGATCTTCTTTTGTTGCCCTGCACCGGAAAGCGGAGCTGGAAAGCAGGTTAGTGGGGTGGGGAGGGAATGGGATTTTGCAGTATCCTTCCCCTGCCATGCCCACCAAACCACACTCACAGAACCAGTAGTAAAAAAAATTTGAATCCCACCACTGGTAAGTCTATAGGGTATTAGGATGCTGTATCTATGGCAGAGGCACATAAATGTTATATATATCCATGCCTTGAGCAAATGCTTCCCCTTTTCACCCTCCAAAACCAGGATGGTCCCTTCTGAATCACTTGTCCACCCACTTTCCTGCCGTAGGCTGCCTTTTATGTAATTATCCCCTTGGCTGCGTCTCATCTCTTATGGTCATTCCCACATACCATGACACGTTGGCTTACTTCACAACAGTGAAATAGACCACAACTGACTCACATGCAGGCAGGAATGTGGCTGGGTGATCCTGTTCCAAATCCAGCTTCTTAACCATCGTGCTATATTGCAATGAATTTTTTTTAAAAATATTCCTTGTCACTGATACTACAATGACGAGGTTGCACTTCCACAAGTGTATCAACGACTTGGTTACACTGCATACTATTCTGGTGACAAATTCAGCTGGAATAAATTATCTTTGCTTATGATATGCACAGTATAGGATTCAGTAGGTGGGAGCTCAAACGTTGTTGGTGCTGTAGATGAAATTAACGAGAAGATTTATACTAAAGCCCCGTCCTATTCATATTTACCTAGAAATAAATCTCTAATTAAAGCCAACAAGGATTTACTTTCATGTTAATTGTGATTACAGGTTCAAGCATCAAAACTGAGCACACTCAGCTGTCTTTAAGTCCAACCCTCCATAACTCTGGATAAAAGGCATAAGATGCCTATGACTGACTAGGTTTAAAGAACTGGAGAAGGACACTGTTTCATGGTACAGATCCTGAATCCAACAGGATGGGAGCCCAGATGAAATCTGATGATCCAGTCAGCATCATTCATTCTGACCAATAGAATTGATGCAATTTTTTTTTATCACAGAGCTTCACAAAATAGTTAATGGAATGGGAAAATGGAGGCTTTAACATTCCTCCCTTCCTCCAAATTTGTTTATGCCAACAGGAAGCAAATTCCCCCCATGGTATAAAATCAAAGTTTTCCATCTATTGCAAGTAAGAGGTGCGTATGTATTTGAGAAAGCATTGGGAACTGGGGTTGTTCTGGGCAAAGAGTACAGAACAACTTCTTTGCCATGGTCTCAGTCAACCTTTGATTTCACCCTACAACATCAGCTGAAGAAAAAAACAACACCATGCATTCCCTGGAAGTTGTGTGTTCTTTTCGGTTCCTGAGGCAAATGGCAAAAACTGAAGCATAGAGACAAAATGTAATGGCAGGAGGTGTGACTAGGAGGTCAGAGAAAGAAAATGTTATGGACTGTCTCGGCAAGTCACATGTTAGCACATGCCCAATGGGTGTGAATTAGAAAGCTAAGCAATTGGGGATGTATGCAAAGCAGTCAAAGGCAGAAGGCAAAGTATTACAAAATCTTCGGTTAATACTATATGTAGAGTTCCACATAATCTCTGTAGCTTAGATTTACCATAGACCAGCGGTGGGATTCTACCAGTTCGCACCTATTTGCTAGAACTGGTTGTTAACATTCTAAGCAGTTCGGAGAACCAGTTATCAGAAGAAATTATTGGCCTAATCCTGTAAGGAAGGCAGGAAGGAAACATTCTGGTGTTGCTTACAGAAACTGCCTCTATGTTAACCCTTATTACATTCTTGGCAGGACTAGACTTCCTGTCTCAGGAACTTCTCTGGAGTTTTTTTCCCCTCCTTTGATGGTACTTTGCTTGTGTGGAGTGACCATTCAAAGTTACAATGGCACTGAAAAGTGACTTATGACCATTTTTCACACTTACGACTGTTGCAGCATCCCCACAGTCATGAGAGGCCAGGGGAGGAGATGCGTGCCTCGATGTGAGTGATATTGAGTTGGCCACACCCAGCCAATAACATGACCACCAAGCCACGTCAACCCAGTCACTTGACCATCAAGCCACGCCCACCACCTAAGCCACGCCCACAGAACCGGTTGTTAAATTTTTTTTGAATCCCACCCCTGCCACAGACCCTTTACACATGAAGCCCTAAGAGCTGTCAACCTCTTAAGAAAATGTGCTATGATTATTCCCCTTCATTAGAGATCCAGACATAGGACTAGCTTCATAATGCCTCAACGTTTTGATGCATCCAGAGTGTATTCACACGGGTGATTAATTCATTTCCAGTGCAGCCATTTAGATGAGTGCTGCCCTCCTTAATGGGAGCTGTTTCCCCATCCCTGGCTCTGCTAATTCAAATGATGCTTTTTGTCATAAATAACTCAAATACAAATGTCAGGGAGTATTATGCAAATAGTTCTTTACGGATTTGGAAAACGGTTGCCATAGGCTTCGGGATTTAGAAAGTTTTTATATTCATTTAAGAGGGATGTACCTGAAATAATGAAGGGCTTCTTAAATTTGAGGGTTTCAGGTACAGTACTCTTGGTGAAGCATAGGAGGTATGAAACAAGTATATATTAAGCCCCAAAAATGAGGGAAAGTCAAAATCAAGATAATGTGCAAGCAATGTTTGTAAATAGAACAAAGCTATATACTTCTGATCAGCAGTTTTCCTAAAATCAATTCCGCAGTAAAGGAGAAATACTGGATTAACGGCAGAAGTTTTTTTTCCCTAACATAAAAGCTAATCACTGTCCTCCTATAGGAAATGCTAACATCCAAATATCCGGAACAACAGAGAGTCTAAAAATCAGATAAGCATACTTTAACAGTACATTCCTTAATGCATTGCTATCACGGACAGGCTGGAAAGAAAAATAGGTACAAGCAGTGGTGGGATTCAATTTTTTTTACTACTGGTTCTCTGGGCGTGGCTTGGTGGGCGTGGCAGGGGAAGGATACTGTAAAATCTCCAGTCAGAGGTGGTATTTGCCGGTTCTCTGAACTACTCAAAATTTCCACTACCGGTTCTCCAGAACTGGCCAGAACCTGCTGAATACCACCTCTGCCTCCAAGCAAACAAGCATTTCCCAAAATAAATACATTGTAATTCTCTACTCATTTACCTTAGAATAAAGTCCACTGAATTCCACTGAAATTGTTTCTAGAGTAGATTCTTACAAAACATACTAAAAAAATCATACCTTAGGAAGTGAGCAAAGCCATGAACTGAAATGTACAGTTTACATTCGGATTATCCCTTCCAAAAGAAAGGGAAGGCTCCAGACAATCATATTTGAAGCAAAATATGAAAGATATAATGGCGAAGTTATATCTCTTGAGTTCAATAGGGCTCTCCCATGCAAGTGTAAAACCTGGAGCCAATTCAGAGCAAGGATACGAAGAGGGCCAGCCATGGTACTGTTAGCATGATGAACCCAACTAGGCAAACCAAAGTCCATGGCCATATGAAGCCTTTTGGGAGCTAGTTCACTACTAGATTCTTGGAAGAAAGTTTGGGATACACATTTAATGAATTTGAATGATTCAGTCAATCAACAAGATCAAATAGGTAGAACATGTGCACCTTCCCCCCCCCTAGAGTCCTTAGTCATTTCTATGTTCCAATATTCTATTGTAAGTAAATTTCTCCATCGGACTAAAATGATGGAACATTGCTTTCCTCTATTTAAAACATAGATCGTCTCTCTTCTTCTGTCATCCTAGAACTAACGAAAGGATGTTCCTTACTTTCCTGCTTTTACCATCTTCTCTTCTGCAAAGCAGAGAAAGATTTACCCGTGAGTGGAACCTCAGATTAAACTCTTAAATGTCCTTTGACAAAGCAGTTTTTGCTCAAATGTCTGAATAACTAAATTACTGCCTCTCTCTAGGCTTTTCGATGAAGAGGCATTGAGGAATAGTGGAGCCTGGAGGTCCAGAGCAATTATTCTTTAATCTATTTATGTTAATCTTTGAAAGCATCCTTCCTTGTCTCTTCTTTGATGGCTCTACCCGCCCCATCCCCACACCAGACCAAAAGAGGTGAAATAATAGTTGCTCCAGGCAGGGTGCCATGAAAAGCACCAGCAAGTTATGAGCTATGCGGTTGATTTTTCTGGTATTTTCACAACAAGGATTCCACAGGAAAGGAGGAAAAAAGGACTTGTGATGTTTTCTGTCTCATGTCCCAGCTGGCATTGGATACCAATTAAGTGGCAAATCATCCATTTGCTGTTCTTCAGGCCAGAATCTCTCTTGACCGAACTCTTTCATTCAATAATTATCCACATACTCAAACCATCAATCTCTCTCTCTCTCTCTCTTTTTTTTTTACTATCACCTGGGCAACTCCATCCTCGGCAGTGAAAAGCTTCAAGATTGATTCTCCCCATTTCTACTTGTTGCTTCCTTAACACAATTTTCCTATCGTTAAGGCCAGTCAGTCAACCAGCCAGAAATATTCAGAGCCATCTCTGAAATCATTCCTAAAACCCTTTATGTGTCAATACAAGGACTATGTACATTCATACGAATGCACCATCTGGTTGGTTCTCAAGTAAGCCTTGGTATAATTAATATACTTTTGTGATTAAGTGCTTCCTGTTTTAGATACCACTTTGAACCTGATCTCTCTGGAAAGAAACTAACATCCCATAAATACTGCATCCAGTTCTGGTCGCTACGACGTAAAAAAGATGTTGAGACTCTAGAAAGAGTGCAGAGAAGAGCAACAAAGATGATTAGGGGACTGGAGGCTAAACCATATGATGAGCGGATGCAGGAACTGGGTATATCTAGTCTGATGAAAAGAAAGACTAGGGGACACATAATAGCAGTGTTCCAATATCTCAGGGGCTGCCACAAAGAAGAGGGAGTCAAGCTATTCTCCAAAGCATCTGAGGGTAGAACAAGAAGCAATGGATGGAAACTAATCGAGGAGAGAAGCAAGTTAGAACTAAGGAGAAATTTCCTGTCAGTCAGAACAATCAATCAGTGGACCAGCTTGCCTCCAGAAGTTGTGAATGCTCCAACACTGGAAGTTTTTAAAAAGATGTTGGATAAACATTTGTTTGAAGTGGTGAAGGGTTTCCTGCCTAAGCAGGGGGTTGGACTAGAAGACTTCCAAGGTCCCTTCCAACTCTGTTATTCTGTTCTGTTCTGTTCTGTTCTGTTCTATGCTATGCTATGCTATGCTATGCTATGCTATGCTATGCTATGCTATGCTACGCTACTCTATTCAATACTAAATCTCTTATACATTCTCAGCCATTCAGAAACAAGGATTGGCTTCCCTGCACACTAAACTAAACTTAATATCTTGGTGGGCATTAGAACATCACAAGGACAGCAGCTGGCATGTTCCTTAAAAAATACACCAGCATTTATTTTACTTCTTGAGAACGTACTTGCCCTTCAACAGGCACATATATTTAAATCTAACATTATCGGGAAATCTTCATACTTATCCTGAAATAGCTAGCATCATCCTTATCAGCGTGGAAGAGAGATGCATCAAGATTCTTTAACACACAAGGTGATCCTTTAAGCTCTGATGTCCTTGTTATCCTAATCTGCAGCCCCCAAATACTAGAACTGGAAAAGACAGCGTGTCTGGAGGCATTCTTAGCTGGGCTACCCCACAATTACAAGAAAAACTGCCCATCCTTTTGAGAAACAATCAGGAAAATATAAACGTAACTTTCCAAATGCAGGAATACATTCTCTCCTTGGTGTTAATCATTGCTCTTCAAGTAGAAACTGTTTAATCTGTTTCTCAGGTGTACCTGTGCCCTTTTTCATTTTTCTTTTTGCCTGCTGGTGCTCTTGGGGAAAAAAAATAATCCCTCAAATCAAGAACGAGGATAACTAGGATACAGTACCAACAAACCAATTTATTTTGCCCCAAAATGTAGCCAAATAACTGGGATGGGCAAGGTAAGAGCCAAGCAGGTGACAATGTAGATATCTGGTTTCTGACATATTCATTGAAATGCTATTTACAGATTTCTTCGCTTTGACATTTATTATAGTTTGCCCAGCCTTGACGATGAGAGCTGTAGCCGCTTTAACTAATGACAACGAAAATCTACTTTCCTTCTGCAGGCACAATGTTTTACACACAACAGCAGATTAAATTCAAGAGATACACATCTGGCCTCCTGCAGTAATAGCATACCCCACATATAGGTATAGCCTGACCCCTCACTATTCCGACCTTACGTAAGGATGGTTGTGGGGAGAGATGCAGGAAGAAGTTTTTAAAAAGTTGAAATGGTGGCCACAACTACCTGAGACTTTTCAGAAAACAACAACTGAATGAAAAACTGCTGGTGACCTTCTACTGCTGCACCATAGAGAACATTTTAACTTACTGCACCTTTGTATGGTTTGCCAATTGCACAGGGGCAGATAGGAAAGCACTCCAGAGGGTTAACGTCATTGCCCAGAAGATCATGGGTTGCCCTCTCCCCTCTTTGGAAGAGCTTTATAGCTCCCGCTGCCTTAAGAAAGTTCAAAACATTCTCAAAGATCCATCTCATCCTGAGAACCTTTTTTTTGAACTATTACCATCTGGCAGACGGTACAGAATAATAAAAACAAGAACAAATAGGCTGAAAAACAGCTTCTATCCCAGGGCAGTAACTCTATTGAATTCTACTGTATAGTACACTGAAGATGGTATTTAATTTCATTGTACGATGTGCAATGACAATGAAGTAAACTAAACTAAACTAAACTATACATAACCATGGTATCAAAATCCTGTCGGAGCAACGTTTGATAAACAATCACAGCCATCAATCTGACTTTTTTGAACTTTC